>NC_090921.1:857620314-858245314 GCF_040938575.1 Ambystoma mexicanum | reverse complement strand
ACTGGCCACTGGATGGGGCTAGCAGAATAGGAGGAGCAGACTCAAATCGAAGAGGCCATGAGCCAACTCATAAGCCTTGAGCAGGTCCAAGGCATGGGAGGCATAGAGGCCCCCTGGTGAGTGGCATTATTGTGCATAGGATGTTGAGAATTACCGTTTTCATTTTTTCATTTTTGTGTTAGTCTGTGGGCTACCTGTGTCTGGAGGTGACAAAAGAATGGGTGGTTTATGAAAAAATACTGCGACTTGACGGTGGTTAACTACCCGCTGAAGAATTAACGAGTAAGGGGTCCCAGCAAGAACATTACCATCGGTTGCAATGGGGCGTCGCGCACCAATGGCCGCAACCTCATGAGTGCACTGGAGTTAACGCTTGGATTCTTTCACTGATTTATAGAATGTTCAATTGAATGAAAATCAAGAAGAATCCAGGTTATATTAATCCTATTATGAATGTAAGGACTCGAGTTTACCAGCTAAAAGACACTAGCACAGTAAGTGGATCTCCCGTTAGACTTTGCCCTTTTTCTGGCCGATGACTTACTCGGTAGCAGTAAGGTGTAATTCAAAATGAGAGACCCCGCAACCATAGGGGTAGGACAGAGCAAGAATAAGGGCCTCATTACAAAGTAGGCGGTAAGGGTTTACCGGTACTGGTAAGGGCACCGGTACCGGAAAACCCTTACCGCCTTACTACGAGTTCCCTTTGCGGGACCCGACCTTAACGGCTGGTTCTACCAGCCATTAAAGTGGGGTGCCGCAAAGGGACCTTGGAGCTAATTACGGTACCGCAATTTGCGGTACCGTAATTAGCGCCTTCCCCATTCCCATTGAGCCCTATGGGGGCAAAAATGGGAATGGGGCAGTGCCTTGGTGAATGGGGAATTACCGCCCCCGCTCACCTTGGAGTAGGGCGGTAATTCCGCCATCCACCAAGGCGGACATGGTAAAATACCGACGGAAACCATGGCGCTAATAACACCACGGTTACCGCCTACTGTGTAATGAGGCCCTAAGTCTTTACAGACAGGGATATGGAATCAGAAAAATGACCATTTGAATTGTTATGAGGGGTTATTTAGTGGTTGTGTCTAGTGTAGCGTTAGCGGAGAGGAGGAAAAAATGAAGTCGTTTAGATGATGGATGTGATTAAAAAACACAACATCTATATTGATGTATTACAAATAGATGTCCTTGAGATAGTAAAATACAGTTGCACATATGGTCATTGAACGTCGTATGTCTGTTGTTTGGTTGTGGGGAAGACATCCACTGATGCATTCATTTCAGCTCGATTGAAGACTGAAGACTTGAGACTCAAACTTAAATGGGGAGTGCTGAATTAAAATCAATGTCAAAATTGGTGCATGGCACCCTTCAAGACAGAGAAGTGTTATTGCTTAATATATACGGCCCAAATATAGATGACCTCGGTTTCTACTCCACACTGTTCGTGAAACAAAATTCCCACGGTTCGTCTGTTATGCGACAGTGATATAAACACCATTCTTGACATTCATCTAGACCGCACATCGGACCAGCCGAGGGCACTAACCAAAACGGCCCAAATGATACTCACCCACATGGCATATCTAGGCATCAAGGATGTATGGCCGAGGGACGAATCCGACCCTGATGGCGCTCCTTAAATGGCACCAAACAGACTTACACATTCTACTCCTCGGTGCACGATATGCATTCCAGATTAGACATATGGCTATTATCCCATAAGGTACTAGGCTGGATTACCAATACTCATATTTATCCCAGGACATATTCAGACCACTCACTTATTCGAATATCATTACAAATCCCTGAGATTAAAATGAACAGACCCCCCTGGAGGTTTAAATCTGCAGCACTACCAGACCAGGTATACAAGGCATCGAAAGCCCAACATATTCAGGAATACTTTGAAATTAATGAAGGCTCAGTGACTAGCCAAGCGGTATTATGGCAGGCGTTCAAGGTGTGCAACAGAGGTACTGCGATGTCCACCAAATTCGGTGTCCTGAAGGACATCCTCAGGGATCTAGCGCGATGTGAGAAAGATATTGCCAATAAACAGAATCTGTACGCACAAGCACCGTCTACACAACTGGGGCTAGACATTAAAACCAAGATGGACTAATTCAGGGAAGCAGCTGATCGTGAGATACGCTACTTCGATAGGCCTGCAGCAGCTCGGCGATATGGGGAGCATGAACGCCCGGGTAGATTGCTGGCCAGGATGGCACCAGGGGAACGTGGGCCAACGAGTATTCCATGTATAACAAGGAATGATGGACCCGTGACTATGGACAGTCAATAGATCGAGGGGGCATTTTTTACGACTTCTATAAACACCTATACTCTCCACAGAGCAGCGCCATTCAGAAATAGATTATTATCTAACCCAAATACCAATGACACTCCTATCAGACGCCACCAGGGAGGCCCTAGAAACTCAGATCACTGAAGCAGAGATATCCAGAGCCATTAAAGCCATGCTCAATGGGAAAGTGACATGCACCAATGGCCTCGGTGCAAAATTCTACAAATAATTCACCCAGCTCCTTGCTCCCAAGCTACATGCCGTATGGACAGAATCCCTAGAAAAAGGGGAGCTACCCAAAACCACTAGGGACGCGGTCATTACTCTGCTGCTTAAGCCAGGGAAACCACCGAAGATTGTGGCTCCTACAGACGGCTATAGTTAATAAACACTGATGCCAAGATTTTTACAAAGATCCTGGCCACTCAGCTAACCCCATGAATGCCTTACATGGTCCACGATGACCAAGCGGGATTCATAATAGGTAGGTCCATGGCAACGAATATTGGGCACTGCCACAAGATCCTAACGGCGATACCAGAAGAACTTCAAGGGGTGGCAGTCTCATTAGATATGCAAAAGGCATTCAGGGTCTTACAGATCTATGGGTCTGGCCCTAACTTCATTAAATGGGTCAAGGTTCTTTATACACGCCCCTATGCTAGGATAAGTATCAACGGCACATTATCTGAGCTACTGGAGCTATTAGGGGGCAGCCGTCAAGGCTGTACACTGTCCCCCCTCCTATTTGCACTGGTAATAGAACCTCTGGCGGACATACTCAGGGCTCGATATGGCAAACACGGACTGCTGCTGGAGGGCAAGCTAGAGATTATTACACTGTATGCCAACAACATTTTACTATATTTAAAAACCCTTGGCACACACTCGGTAAGGTCTTATCAGCGGTCAAAACTTTTGGCGAGTACTCCGGCCTGAAGCTCAATGCTAAACAATCAGAAATTTTCCCACTTACGGAGACAACTGTTAAACCAACCGACCATCATAGCCTTCTTTGGAGTACGGTACATATCAAATAACGGGCGGGTGAATGTGGCTGTCCCGTACACTAAATTAAGACACCCTCGCTGACACCTTATGCGCCAAGATGGCACGTTGGAGCGCCCCACTAATATCAATGATGGGTATCAATGATGGGGAGAATCGTCCTCATAAAAAAGATCATTATTCCCAAACTCTTTTATTTATTTAGCACCGTGCCGGTATGGCCTGCCAGGGTGTTATTTGCAAAAATAGGGAGTGCATGCACCGCATTAACATGGGGTGGGCACTCGAGATTGAGATGGAGGGTTCTCACCGACCAATATCCAGAGGAAGGCTTAACGCATCAGACTTGGAACTCTACTATCTGGCAGCACAAGCACACTATGCAGCACAATGGGCAACAGATGTCCTCGACCCTAAGGGAACATTAAATGAACCCCTCAATACCCAAATCGACCATACTACTCCACGGCCTGATGACAACACGCCCTAAACGGTATAATACTATTAACCCCTCACTGGTCACAACCACAGCCTGGGCCAAAATAGCTGATATACATGGCACAGACACGCTATATCATCTGAGCCTGCCAATCTGGGGCGCTCATTATGTACCTCCTACTCTGGACAAAGAGGTAGCAACACAATGGGGCGCTAGAGGAATTATGCAATGGGGGTAATTGTTTCAAGCTAAATGCTTTGTGACATGGGAAACCCTTAAAGATATAGTAGGAGACATGCTGAAAAATAAGTTGCATTACATGCGTATGAGGTCTGCCATTGCAAAGCGATGGAGTGAATTTCCAACAAAGCCAGTGATAAATCTGGGTCTGGGATATATGTTCACAGCTGGGAAGGGGAAGATATCAGCATCTACACTATATAAGACCATTATTCAGACCCGCCCGCCAGTGATACATAGTGCCAAAGAAAAGTGGGAGCAGGATCTGGGACACCCGATCAGTGATAACCAATGGACACAAATATGCGCCTTAACGAAGTACATATCATGCAACACAAGATATGAACTGATTCATTATAAGGTCGTTCACAGGATACACTACACTCCAGCCAAATTGAAACACAGAAGAAAGCTTATGTCCTAGATTTTGTTGTGAGGAGGCTGACACTTTCCACATGTTCTGGTCATATGCACAACTGAAAGACTATTGGGCGGAGATTTGCAAAGCATTAGATGACATGGCTGAACAACCCATTGAATGGTCACCGATGCTATGTTTACTGGGGGCCACAGGTAAAATGAACCCAAAATGGCGGAAATTATTGAATGTAAATGTATTACTGGCTAAAAGGGCGATACTGCTGAAATGGAAATGCAAATGCCCCCCCGCGAAGAGACGAAGAGAGACTGGGAGAGAGACATGATCTGGACAAATGACAACGAAGAATTATATATAGACTCATTGCAAGCAGCCACAAGACCTAGAAATATATGTGCCAGATATAAACAGTACCTAGCTGATAAAGCTGAAGAGGAAGACATGCAATGATATGTTCTGTCACTTGAAAGAAATGTACAAGTTGAGTAAGAGGTATATACTGTATATGAGACGTACCTGTGTGCAACAATAAATAAAGTTTAAAAAAAAATAATCAATGTCAAAATTGTGTATTAAGTCAGAAGATGCGTTATGTACAAAACCCTCAGCCCCTGATGAATTTCATAACATTGAACACACTGAAAATCTAAGGAAAGAAACGTGTTGGGCACTTTCTTTGTATAAGTCTAGTTATGTATTGAGTATGTAATTGGAATGATGAAAATGGTATGAATGAGATGTAAGTGGAGCAGTGCGTGTTGAATGAGGTATGTCCAGTGGATATTTGCACAGCACCAGTCATTTTAACAGCATAAAAATGAAATAAGATTGCTGGAAAATGAGTTTTGTACTAATGGCACTGGTTATTACTTGATGATTTGCTTTATGGAATTTTTACGCTCCTTGTGTTGTTCTTAATTGTGTATTATACTTATTAAAATATGTACTTTTTACTTCAGTTGATTTAAGTGTTTTTTGATGCCTTGAGTTAGGCAGGAACAGTGAATGTCTTTCCTTTGATAATGAATGGCTTAAACCACAATACTATTGTGTTTGTTTTTATAAAAGGTATTCCCCATTCTGCTGAGGGAGTGCTTGGTGCTTTATACCTCCCTCTGCCTCTTCTATGGTATTGGTTGGCAATCATGGTTGACCTACCCATATATACCTATCTCACATGAGATCCCTGTTTGTGTCCCCAATTGATGCCTGACAGATGCATGCCTTATCCCTTGCATCATTGTGTCTGCCACTTCAGTATGTCTATGGGCCTCATTACGACCCTGCTGGACCGGAAAGAATGGTGGTGGTAAAAACCATGCCACCGATTTTTCCGGACCAGCTAATTCAGAGTCCTGCAGGCGGGAGGTGTCACTCCCGCCAGGTCTGACCTGGCGGGAGTAACGCCACCTGCCTGCAGGCGCAAATGGAACACCAGCTCTATCATAGACGGAACCAGTGTTTCCATTGTCCCCATCCCCATGGAGTCCCAACAATGGGGACTTACATAATTCTGCCTCCGGAATTCCTGGGTCACCGGGGCTGTAATGCCCCATTGATTCCAGGAATCACAGAGGCGGAAAGGTAATACGGGTCCAGCGGTAGCCTGCCGGGTTTTCTGGCACGGTTACCGACTGACTCGTAATGAGGCCCTATGGGTCCACTAACGGCATGGACTGGACCAGGGGTGGTTGCAGCATGTCAGCAAATGTTCACAGTGTTCCGATTCATGATGCCAGATGCATGGGTGTCCAGTCATTTTGTGCCTGTCTGCCCTTCGATGCACATGTGCATGTTTGTCAGGACACACAAGTCCAAATATCAATATCTGTCCATGTGCAGGTGATGATGCAGCGGATTCAGAGTAAAAGGTGAAGGAAGAAGAGGTGATGGTACGTCAGTCAACCAGTTGAGGCTGTGGTGTAGTGTAATGCGAAACCCCAAGGTGCTGCAGGCCATTATCAGCTGTGCCCCGGCCTCTTTGGATTCTTCTGGCTCTGCTAATTCGAATGAAGAACCAGATGTGGAGGATTTGCTGAGGGAGAAGGTGAGTGCCTCAGTGGGAAGCTCAGATGGGGCTGTTGGTTCTGCTGTGGTGCAGCTGGCTTCACAAGGCCAATCAGTGGCAGGCCCCACGTACGCTGTGGTTACAGCTGCAAGGCCACCCTCCCATGAGTTGGTGTCAGGTTCTGGGGCTGATGTGCAACAGAGAGTTGCAGGCCTTTAGCCAACAACAGAGGTACCACAGCAACAGACCTGGTCCCTTCAATCAAACTGCTGTGGGCCCGCACATGTGGTGGACTTGTACAGGCTGGAGAGACAGTGTGGAAGCAGAACATGTTGCTTAATGCAATCCGGCAAAGCAACGTGTTGGATAGAATTGCAGAGGGCATGGATCAACTGGCCAAGAACGTTTCCCTACCAGTGGCCCAGGATGCACAATGGCTGTAGATCTTGGGCATGGAAGCCAACATCAAGGGCCATCAGGCTGATCTGATGTATCTGTAGTAGTCCCTGCATGCAGAAGCTAGGGTGCATAGAGAGGCCCTGAGGCGTGAGATGTTGGCACCTCATAGATCAAATCACAGTGAGATGGAGAGTTTGAGGACTGCACTGCATGAAGAACTCTCAGCCACAAGGACAAAGCTCCACAAGGAGTTGGATGCCTTGAGGAAGACACTGTCCCAGCAACTCAATGCGTCACGAGTGAGCACTCATATAGACTCTGCAGCCATTCGTGAGGAAGCACATTGTGACCCCACTGCCATTGGGATGCTGGTGTCAATGCTGGCCCTGGCCAACGAAGACCAGACCTGGCACTACATCGATTGAATCCACCACCACAACCAACTGCAGGTAAATGGCAGAATGGGGGGCTCAGCACACCTACGCCTCCTCAACCACTGTTGCTGTGATGTCCATGAGCTCATGAAAGGTTTATTTAAATCACTCATGTGGATATTGACATGCACCATCCCCCTACTCCTCCATGGTGGAATATTTTTTTTTACCCCCTGTCCAGGGAGGACATAAATATTCTTTTTGCCTGACCGGTGTGATCTGATTTAATTTTCCATATGTTTTAATACCCCTTTCCAGGATGGAGGCATGTGTTGTTTTTCCACAATCCAAGCTTCGCTGTTTTTAAAAGAAAATGTTTTCCTTGAGAGATGTGCTGTTGCCCTCTGTTGGAGGGATATTGAAGAGCTGAGTATTGTCCTTATGTCCATTTACAGTGGTGTCCAACAAGGGGGTGTGGGGTTGGTGCAGGGCAGGGTATGGGGATGTGTTAGGAGGCCCTTATGTGCAGGGCTGTTGCAGACCTGGGTCTCTTTTTGGTTTATATGGAATAGAAGGTTCTGCATTTTGTTTTTCGGTGATGTGAAGTTGCTGATTGACTTTTCACAGGTGGCCTTTTTTTTCCAGTCTGCCCTTCTCCATCAACCACTTTTGACCTTTCAGGCCTCTTCATATGCTCGTTTTCCTTCTATGTTACTTCCAGGCTCTCTGATCATGTTTCTTTTTATTTGTGTGTTTCTGTGTATGTCTTTCACTCTTGTCCACCTTCTCTCCACCCTAACCCACTGTAATATTTTACATGTCTCTCCTCATTCCCCTACCAGGCAATCTCCTCCTTGCAACATGATTCACCTATCCCTCTCTCTCAATCCACTCCACTTCTATACATTAATCGGTCAGTATCCTGTCTTACTCTTGCCCTCTGTCATCCTTCTTATTATCTACCACACTTGTACTTCCACTACCGAGACCATCAGCTCCTCACTTGGAGTCCTTTCCCTCCCTCATCCATGGGTGACCCTAAGGCACACGTGACACCTGACAATGGGTGTGCAGGACTTGTATGCCCTCAAACAATGTCCCCACTTGTGGCCGCATCCCGGGCGGGAGGGCTGTTGCCTATTTCCAGGGTGCATGTCATTCTGTGTTTCCAATCTGTCTGTTTTGCTGCTTGTTCTGTATCTGATGGTGAGTTTTGTCATTGGTATGTTGAAAGTTGACGACTCTTGTTTTTTTTGTAGTTTTGGATTTTGACACTGGATAGTCTGTGGCTATACCCTCGTTCCATACAGGAGTTGACATTGCTGTCCAGTGTATTTACATTGATGCAATGCATGTTTTTGCAAGTTCAGAATGTTGTTTCTGGTGGGATGCTGTGGATGCCAGACAGGTGGGTAATTTGTGCAGGTAAGACGAAGGCACTCAGGGTGGGGCTTGGTGTGTTTTTTTTGTGGCAGGGAGTCTGGCACTGTGTGCAGTGTATTTTCTGTTTCCTTGTACTGATGTGGGCAGGTCTGGCTTCACGGGTGAGAGAAGTAATTGTTAATAAGGGTGCCTGTACATCAAACGGTTCTTCAGGCAAAAAGCATATATAAATCAAAACAATTGAACCGTGATGGTGAGGATGGATTACCACATTACTCATGTGATTTTATCAAAATATTTATTCAATACGATAGCTATTCAACATCATATAAAATACACCATATCATATAAACAATTTAAAATTGTATTACCAAAAAAACAAATAATTCTTCCATCTATCATCCACAGTCACACCAACAAATGTCCACTTACACACTCACACAGAGCAGCGAGAAGGAGGATCAGACCTCATAAAGACCCCCTTATCACTCGACACACATAATTTAAACAATTAGTGGTATAACCCAGAAAAATGCTCAGTTAATACACAAGTCCAAAGATGATTCATATAGACTCTTCTCGTCCACATATGTTTCGGTCATTATAGGGCCATAAAGGTCATTATAGACCACGCAGAGAGGATAGCTCAGCAGCAACGTGTGCGCCTTGGAAGC
This sequence comes from Ambystoma mexicanum, assembly GCF_040938575.1. NCBI lineage: Eukaryota > Metazoa > Chordata > Amphibia > Caudata > Ambystomatidae > Ambystoma > Ambystoma mexicanum. The sequence continues at coordinate 858,236,096 of NC_090921.1, read as the reverse complement.
AAGACGACATGAAGCAACACAGGTTCGATCCCCGGGTCCGCGCTTAGAAACCTCTGGGTATTAATCGCGTTATAAATAACCTATCATATCATAAATGGTGGCCACAAAGTTCAATGGACCTTCTTCAGGACAGATATCAGGGGTGATGGTCTCTGCACTTCTGTTTTTCTTGTGTTGATGGAAGGTAAATTCAGCCTTCTTATGATGTATTGCTACCTGCAATGTATAAAACACTCATTCATAATTCAGCCTCATTTCTTATATGTCAAAGACATCATAAACAAATTATACTCAAGAACAGCCCATAGTGGTGGAATAGAACCCATACTAACCTCCACTAGCCACGTGGTGAAGGTAGTATGGTTTCAGCGGAAATTAATTCCAAACGTGCAAGAGTACTGGATTCCTCAGTCTGCTTGGACTATTCCTGATCTCCAAGTGTCAACTGTAGGAGAACAGTGTCTACCATTAGCCTATACCGTTCAACTGAATCACAGTGCAGTGGAGGTTCTTGACACATGAAAATTACCTCTTATGTCTAAAGGTGTCCCTTGTATTGATTACTGCTCCAAAAGATATTATGGTGTACGTCCCACCACGTTAATGCATCAGTAGCTGCATCTATTTCTGACTGGATGTTTGGCTGGAGATGCACCGGTATATAAATCCTGTATTACTGGTAATTCCCAATTATTTCCCAGCATTCCGGATCAAAGGAATCTGAAAAGGGGACACATCACCTTATTATAAATGTGTTACGGGCCGCCGATTTATTAACATAATCATCCATCTAAAATCGGCAAGTCATACGCTGGTCCCAACTCCGGGAGGGGAACGGAGAGAGGCGACCACCGCAGCTGTTGTGATCCACAAGAAGGGTCCGGCTCACATCCAGTTCTGTAATTTGATTTGTCACTTGAGTCATCTGTACACATAATTTCATCATCTGATTTTCAATCTATTTGTTTTGCAGTTTTCCTCTTTATTTTGCTCATGATTACTTTGTTGTTCTTCTTGTTCTACATGGTGAAATATAAGAGCTATGTAATAGAGTTTAATAGTTTATGTGTACATAACAGAATCATATTGTTCTGTAAAATAAATCAAATCATTTACCATTAGTAAGCTCTTCCTCAGTTATATCTTCTTTTGGAAAATATACCACAAGCCATTCCAGAGTGTTTGCCATTTCTATTATAATATATAATGTTTATATTTAGTTATATAGCATTTTCAAACACTTGTTACAATGAAGAATGTTGTGCTTCAGTGGCTGTCAAGTGTTGAATTGTTTACACAGGGTGTACAGCTTTGTTCGATATTTGGGACAATCCATAATATTGTGTTATCTTTTTAATAACAGTATTCAATTTTCCAAAGTTATAAGGTAATATGGATTTAAAACATGGTTGGATGATTGTTTGCATTATTGCTGCAGGTAAAACCTTTCTAGTAAAACAAAAAAACAATATTAGGTCCCCCTGTGATTTTGGGTAATATTGATGTCATCTGTCCACATGTATGTCCACAAACTAGTGATAGTATCTGTGGACATGATAGCTATTATGAGGCATGGGAAATTGAATTTAGGCATTATGAAGTTGCTAGTAAATTACGATGCACTCAGCGAAACAGCTTTAATTAAGGGGATGTTATGGTTAAGTTGCACTAATAAAAACCTTTGAAATTCAGTGAAAACACTTTAGTTAATGGCCCGTTATGGCAAAGTTGCACTAATAAAAACCTATGAAATTCAGTGAAAAAAAATATATACTTTAGTTAAATGGATATTATGGTTGCCAGATATTATAGAAAAATCTAAGAATATAACAGTTATGGTAAGCTATGCAGCCATAACTACCACCACTGCATTACACTGCTAAGACTAACACAGAGAACATCAAAGATTACATCAAAAATGTCATCATCAATGACATCACAATTCTGGCATAGTTGTTTTTGTACAGTGGCAGTATAGATTTTAAGCAGAGTACATGATCTGGTCAAAAATTGCCCAAGATTTTAGTGTTTCAGTTACTTATTACTGTTAGTGAATTTCTAAGTGTAAATATTGACATGACATGAACACTATATACATTTGAACTTTTATATTGTGTCCACGGACCATAAATACTGTCCACTGACATCAATTGGTGATTTTCCCCAAACATATATATACATATAACTATTTAGATGTATATAAATATATATTTTTATATGTATATATTATTGGGTGGCGAAAGCTGCCCTATAGTTAAGGTGAAACCTATTATCCATAGGAAAAGTGAATATTGTATGGTTAATAACCTTTGATCAGTAGCACGGACCAGCACTGCATTTGATATTCCTATATTAGGCCTCGAGACCCAGGAATTGAAAGTTTCGTGCAAATACATGTTACCCATTTAAAATATATAAAGTGTCAAAAAATTGTTATTTTTCACTTTTACATTAATTTTATTGTAGGGAAAATTTCCAATGTTTGCTCATGCACACAGCTAAAACCGCTGGATGGATTTCTGCCAAATAAGAAACAAATTGAATCAGGATGCTTGTAACATGTACGGTATTCTAGGCATGGTGCAAACAGTGTATAATTAAAAAAAAAAGTTACATATGAACTTGTGTTGTGGTGTTGTGCTGTGCCGTATTTTCTCAGTTGATGATGTCATAGACATCTACTGAGAACATGGATTTCAGGCACTAGTGAATGTCATGGGGCTGAGGTGTGCTGCAAGCTAAAACACCCTTGGTGCTATGGGTGTTTAATTTAAAAGAAATATGGCCTTCTGGTGTGGTGTGGTGCCATTCCATACTTTCTGAAGTTGGTTTCTTTGTTGAGGATTTCACTGTCCTTAACAGAGGAAATGGATTTGAGGAAGTAGGGTGTGGTGCAGAAATGTTCTGCAAGGTGATTATTTGTTTTTGTTGAATAACCACCCTTAGCACCTACATGGTTCTACGGGTGTTTAGTAATAAAAAAAAAGAAATATGACCTTGCAGTGTGGTGTTGTGTTGTGACGTATTTTCTGTTGATGATGTCACTGTCAGAAAATCCGAAAATGGATTTCAGGAACTAAGGCGTGATGTTGAGGAGTGCTGCAGGGTGTGTGTGTTTTCTTGCTAATTAAACACCCTTGGCAACTGCATGGTGCAAATGGTATTCTATTAAAAAAAGATATGACCTTCTGGTGTTGTGTTCTGCTGTGCGGTACTTTGTAAAGTCTGTTTTTTTGTTGATGATGTCACAGTTATCAACAGAGAAAATGCATTTCAGCTGTGAAGGTGTGGTGATGATGTGTGCACAAGGTAAGTGTGTTTTTGTGTCCAGTTCAACACCCTTGGCACCTGCATTGTGCTAAGGGAGATCAATTAAAAAAAAAAAATCACTTGCGGTGTGGCACTCTGCTGACAAGTACTTTCCGAAGTCTGTTTCTCTGTTAATAATGTAATGTTCATCCTCAGTGAAAATTAAGAATTAGGGTGTGGTGTCAAAGTGTGGTGCAAGGTGTGCTTTTTTTGAAAGAAATACATTAAGCAAATGCATAGTGCTAAGAGTGTTCAATAAAAAAGAAAAGATATGACCTTGCAGTGTGACATTGTGCCATGCCGTACTTTGCAAAGTCATTTCCCTTTTGATGCTGTCAAGGTTATCAACAGAGAAGATTTGAGGAACTACGGTGTGATGCCTAAGTGTGCTACTAGGTAATTGTGTGTTTTCCCCAATTAAATCCCTTTGGCACCTTTATGGTGTTAAGGGTGTTCTATTGTAAAGAACATTTGACCTTGCAATATAATATGCGGTGGCGGACTGAGAATGCCAGTAACGGTACTGCTGCCTTTCTTAAGGGACCCTTGTTTCATTTGGGCTTTTAACTTGAGTGGTGGGCAATTACCAGTAGGGTTAGCCCATTGCTGTGTTGCTTAATATTAAACCCAGTTCCCCCCAGCATAGATCTTTCTTGGAACTTTCATGGTGGTTCTAAAAAGAACCATTGTGGGGGTTTAGGAGGGGATCGGAGGGAGTGGATGCAAGAAAGATAGGTGGAATGTTTTATATTAAGTTTTGTTTGTATCTTACTTAACAGTCAGGTAAAAACAAACCTGAAAAGGGAGTTAAAAACTCTCAAAAAACAATAACACTACTGGCAACTATACCCATGCTCCACCCAGGAAATCTCAATTGCCTCAAATGTTGCTGCATTTAGTGTTATTGGCATATCGCACATCCTGCAGGTGAAAACACCATCTACTGAAGTTCTGTGTTGGCATGGAGGGTTCAACGCTGGAGCAGCAGAGGCGTCACTCCCATCATTGGCACCATATGATGTTGATGGGAGAGGTAGAGAAAATAACCCAGCTGATTATGATGGTCCTGATTCCTCCTGTGGCATTGTAGGTCCGGCAGTGGGTTGCAGCGCATTGCATCTAATTTGTTTGCCGGTTTCCAGAACCTGCTGTTGAAACGTTCATCAAATTGCAGCTAATGGTAAAAGATCAGGTGGTTGACAAACACTGTGGTGATGACCAGGATTTATGCATAATCCTCTAATTCTGACCTCGCGGCAAAATGTTCACTGTCCCTTCTTGACGTCCAATAATGGAGTGTCTTTAGGCACCTTAAAGTACTGCCAGCACAGGGAACGTGTGAAGCTCCTGCAGTGGTATTTCTTAGTTGGAGCTTGCTGCTTTATCCACTCGACATCTTCAAGTTCTTCAGGGACAGTGACAAGGTACATTTCGTCATTGCTGGAAGGTGCCTCGGGATGTTGTGTCACCATCTCCAGAAAACAATGAAAAAGAAAAAAATTAAAAGGAAAAGGATCAAAACATTCTTGAAAAAAAGAGAATAACAAACACAAACAGATTAAAAAAAAAAAACAGACCGAAAACAAGGTACAACAAAGGGAAAATATTCAGAAAGGAAATAATGCTAATGAGCAAATTTGGTAGACAATGGGCCTCATTACGAGGTGGGTGCAAAGGGATACCAGGCACCGTTAAGGACATTGGTGCCGGTAATCCCTTTGCGCCCTATTCTGAGGTCCCTTAGCGGGTCCCTTCCTTAATGCCTGGTTTTACCAGGCGTTATGGACGGGGCCCATTAAGGGACTACAGAGCTAATAACAGTACCACAATTTGTGGTACCGTTATTAGCGCCTTGCCCCTTCCCATTGAGCCCTATGGGGGCTGAAATGGGAATGGGGAATGACTTTTTCAATGGGGACTTACCAGTCCCGCAAAGGTCAGAATAGACCGGTAAGTCCCCATTGAAGGAGGGCGGACTCGGTACCGGTAATGGAGGTAGTCATGGCACTAATAGTGCCATGACTACCTCCAACCTCGTAATGAGGCCCAAAGTGTTCACTCTGTGTATCTGAATGTGTCTCCAAAAGCATTGAGGAAATGTTAGGGTTTCTGCAGTATATATATGTGATTCATGATCTGTGTGTCTATGGATTGATCAGCACTAGAATTTCATACCATGCACATGTCGTTAAGGTAATCCGTTCGCAGAATTTTTGTACCCGTGAATCAGCACAAGAATATAGTCAATTTCTGTCTCTGTTTTGTTTTAGCTTTTTGCAAAAGAGAGTGCCATTGTCAATATAATTTGTAATCTTTACATTCTCCATTCACATAAAATATAGTAATAGGAAGATTAAGATGCAGTTTTTACTTTTTTGGGTGTATACTTGGTTTGCGATCTGCATTATTAAGTGTACTCTAACTCGTCTCAGTATCGTCTGAATAATTTGTAACATTATGACTTCTCGTTTCACAAAGTGTCCTCAAATCTTTCCTTTTTTGTTAATTCTCAATCTCAACAGTCAAAGACATATATGTTGTTCATGAATCAAGAACTCACCTTCCTCTTCCTCGTCCCAATTCTTTCATATTTCTCTGAGTATTATTTTTGAAAAAAATATTCATACTTATAGGTAGGCCTTAAACGGAGTTATGTGTTTCTAAAGTATGAGGTACATTTATGTACTAACTAGGTTGTTCCCCTCTAATCACGTGCTATTCCTCATCACAGTCCCTAACTATCCTACTTCATTTGTCACTGCCACAGTTCTAACTATCCACCTCACTCTTCTTTGCCACAGTACCCAACTACACAACTTCAGTCATCCTCATCAAGTTCTTCATTAACACTACATCGCTCTGCTTTTCTTCACAGTACACCATTACTAATCCCATTGTGTCCAGCAGACACAATAAAATATGAAATACTTCATAAACCTAATGTTCAGTAGCTCAAGAACAAATATCGATAACAGATGATGTGATATCAGGTATGTTATCAGAATAAAAAGACAGAATTACAGGTGGTTGGAGGCATGGCATAACAAACCCCTGAAATTACATTAAAGTGATCCAGATAGCGAATGAAAAAAGACCATTTAGCATTGTACTTAGGTATATAGATAAGATTGTTTGCCATACACAGTTCCATCCTTTGCGTGAGACAAATGTTATTCCACCAGCTTCTAACACACAAGGAGCAAGAGTCTTTCTAATTGGCAGTTATGCTCTTCATAGCCAGACAGATAAAGAGGTCATCAAGTTTAGAAGCACCAGATGGTAAGTGGGTGGTTATAGCAAGGCTTCCCAAAACAATGTGTATGAAAGAAAGTGGGATATCTGTGAAAAAAATAGCATTAAGGTATTTTCATACTTGTTGCCAAAACTTGAAAGTATAAGGACACATAAAAAACATATGCACATATGAGGCAGAGGCAGCTCCACATGACCAACAGTTATCATTATTGCATATCTTAGATGAAAGTAGTTTAGCAGGTGTAATGAATGCTCTATGTATAAAGAAGAATAAATGCTGGGAGATATTTTCCGACGTAGAGATATGTTTAATTCTGGAGAAAAGCATAGACCATGTATGAGCATCTAAAATGTAGCCAAAGTCGTCTTCCCATTTGTGACGGATCATACATATCTTAAGGGATGCGATAAGAATGTTGTAGAATTTCGAAGCCTTAGTGTCTGAAAGCATTGTAAGCTGTAGCAGTCTAGAGGCATCTGGAGTTAAAATATCAGTGGAGGAGCCATGAAGTGCATCAAAGCAAGAGTTGACTAATTTATTGTAGAAATGGTATTCTATATTGGGGATGGAGAATTGATTTTTGAGCTGTTGAAAAGAAAATAGAGGACCTATTTGTGATTTGTTGTATAAATCTAATACCTTTTTTCAGCCAGGATTTTCTGTTTAGGGTTCTATTATTGATCAGGATCGTATTGTTATCCCATAAAAAAGGGAGAGGCATTTTTTGGAAAATGTTGTATGAGGAAATAAAATGAATTGGAGGGCGGATATTGTCGCTCTAATTGGGTTTGACATGACCGACGAGGAATGATTAAATACATAAATAAGGTCAGTTATTTCTAGAGGAAACACCAACTGGAATGTGACCTTGTTTAATCCCTCACACTCCTTTCCTTGGCTGCTCCTAGAATTGTTATATCTGAATATTACTCCTGATACCTCACTGAATATTTTTACTATATGCTCAAGTATCTCACTTCTTTATTTAGTTTCCCATGATTCCCCCCTCTCCCTTCCATTTCTTGTTTGTCCTATGTTCGTCCTGTGTTTGTCTCCCCCCTATTTAATCTATCGTAATGCAGAAATCTTTCTATGCTAAGTTGTGCACAATATATGGTTATACATTTTTCGTTTATTTCTTAATTATAAGGTTGCATTGTTCAAGAAATGTATATGCAAAATAAGTTTATAGTGCATTCTATTATCTGTTCTCTAGAATCGCTTTTGTCTAACTATTGTTTATCAATAATTTATCCAATGGATTACTGCAATATGTTTCAGATACAATGACTTAATTATTGAATACTATACACTCCAATAAAAACTATCAAAATGAAACAAACCCTTGAAATTCGGTGTAAAAACTTTAGTTAAGGGACAGTTAAGATGAATCAGTACAGGATAACAAACCCTTGAAAATCACTGCTAAGAATTTCTGAAGTGACGTTTAGGTGAAACAATCTGATGCCGTGAAACCCTTGAAATTTGGTGAAATAATGTCAGTTTAAGTAATGTTAAGGTGATGATTTAGTGCAACAAAACTCCTGAAATTCCACAGGTGCTGAAGCTGCACCACCTTAACTATGATCTCCCAAATGTACTGTCCCCAAGCACATTGATGACATCACTGATATGACCACATATGACATCACGTGTGGCATCATGTGTAACATCACTGGTTTATCAGATCACGTATTCAATACTGTAATATTGATGTAACAACTGTCCTTAGGGTTGTCCGTGAATGTATGCAACAGTTTGCAGACATTTTACATATTATTAAGGGGAGGGTCAGATGTTCAGATGCATAGTCCCTATTAATTATATAGTTGTAGGGTATAAGGTAGTGGAGAGAATTTGGAAGTTGATGGTAAAATAGATTGCTCTAAGAAAAGAAAACTGTGAAATTCCGTGAAAACACTATGTTAAATGGAGGTTATGGTTGCATCTCACAATCTAAAAACCAAGAAAATTCACAAGTAATGGTACACTATGCAACCATAACTCACACCTGCACACTGCACTACACTGCACTGCACTGCTCACTCACTCCAATGCCCAAGTCATCAAGATGACAGAAGAAATGGCATCATTGTCAATAACATCAACTTTTACATCACGTATACTATAGGTAATCTGTAATAATACAGATGGAAATGTGTTCATGGGTTTGTGTTTATGGTATTGCTATCATCATATCAATGGTGATTGGTAGTTCTTTCATGAACTAGTCCATGTATCACAAAATATACTTATTCAAATAGAAACGGTGTACTGAAGTTCTATTGATAATATAGCAATCTAAAAATACATTAACATAGGCAATGGTTGCAACCTGGACAAAGGAAGACGAGTATTGTTAATCTGATAGAATTGCTTGCTTGAATTATTAACTCCCTCTCACTCTTCTTCGTTGCAGTATCCCACTACCACCACCTTACTCTTCCTCATCACAGTCCCCCACTAACTCCACCTCATGATTCTGCATCGCAGTTCCACCTAACTGAACTTCACTCTTCTTCATCACAGACCCCAACTAATTCCATCTCACTCTTCCTTGTTACAGTTGCCAACTACAGCACCTCACTCTTCCTCATCACAGTACTCCACTACCGCCAACTGATTCTTCCTCATCACATTACTCCACTACCATCAACTCACTCTTCCTTGTCACAGTCCCCAACTACCCCACCACACTCTTCCTCATCAAAGACCCCAACTAGATCACCTCACTCTTCCTCATTACAACCCCCTCCTAACCCACATCACTGTTTCTCATCAGAGACCCCAACTACACAGCTTCAGTCTTCCTCATCACAGTGCCCCACTAAATTCACTTCACTCTTATTCACAGCCCTCCACAAGCGCCAACACACTCTTCCTTATGATAGTTACCCACTACCACATTATCACATTTCCTCATCACATACCCCACTGCCACCACATCACTCTTTCTTGCCGCAGTACACATCTACCACCAATTCACTCTTCCTTGTGAAAGTACACCACTACCACCAACTCACTCTTCCTCATCCCAGTCCCTCACTACCCCACCTCACTTTTCCTCATCACAGTTCCCAATCACTGCACCCCACTTTTCCTCATCATAGTTCGCAATTACTGCACCTCACTCTTCCTCATCACAGTCCCCAACGGCACAACTTCTGTCTTCCTCATCATAGTCCCCTTCTAATCCCACCTCACTCTTCCTTATCACAATACATCATTACTAATCCCTTCTTATGCAGCGGACACAATACAAGATGATGAAATACTTTATATACCCAATTTGTGTAGCGCATGAACAGGTATTGAGAAAAATTATATGACATCAGGTATGTTACCAGAAAAAAGAATTACAGATGGTGGGAGGAATAGTATAACAAAATGTTGAAATCAAGTGAAGAAACTTTAGTTAAAGGACAGTTAAGGTGAGTTCAGTGCAACACAACCCTTAACATTGAGTGAAAAATGTTTAGTTGAAGTGACGTTAAGATGCAGATTTAATGCCACAAAACCCCTGAAACTTGGCAGGTGCTGGAAGTTATACTACCTCAACTATGATGCCCGCATTGTGCAGCCCGTAAGTACCCTCAGGACAATGTACCTGTTGTTTGCCTACTACAGAGGCCTACCTGGACTTACAGATTATAAAACTTGAGCCCTTAATCAAGAGTATTCTTAAAACATTAACTACTCTTACCATACACACATTGAAAAACACCCCTGCTGGGTCGAAACACGTTTCGGCTTCATGTATACCAATAAATCACTATCTTACTAACTAGTGAAAAGACTTATCATTCATTCGTCAATAACCTAAACTAAACCTAGCAACTAAATTGTCAGTTATACAGCACTGAGGTGACCTTGGCTCTTATCCAAATTGAAAACATACACATTCCCAAATTTCCGTGTGCAATCATGAGAGCAGTGCAGCGTGACATCCCACATGATGACGTTGTGGGCATCATAGAAAATATAAACTATGCAAACTAGATCTTTGTGTCAACATTGCTTGATTACACAGTTCAACTGTTATGCATGGTACATGATCTGTGATGGCAGTAATTACATAATAATATATGCAAAACAATCAAGTAATGTCGTAAAGTAATATACAAGATTTGAACAATTACTCTGTGCTACAATTAATTAATTGAATTATTCATCGGTGATACACAGTGAAAGACCTCTAATGACATTAAATACATCACATGCTGTACAAAAACAGTTTAGTAATATTTCACAATGTCTGGTCATTTAGAATAATAGGACAATTACAAATACAATGTTAATATGTGCATCAGTAAATTATAGTTTATGACAATTAACCATTATCAATGCCTTCAAATGTGAAAGCACAGAGGTATATTTGTGAAGATTTTTCATCCATATTTGCGAGAATACATTGCATGAAATAACATCATGTGAAAATGAGACCATGTTTGTTTGTTTGTTTGTTTATTTATTTATTTATATTGCACACCAAACCCGAGGGTATTCAGGCGCAGAAGAAGGAAAAGATGATTGTTCAGCTTCAGTTACATTGCTGTGCATTATAATACAAAATATGGGTGCACATTGCAAGCTATATCGTATAGATAAACAAATATTAAAGCATAGTGCAACAGTTATATACAATATATACAATTATACACAATAGTGTAGTGTAACAACAAATTCCTATTGGGTCTATATAAATACTTTGTACATGATTAAGGAATACTGTACATAAGTGCCTATGTCGTAAGGTATGTAATCATAATGTGTGTTGATTAACCAGCTGATAACCAAGACATCTTCTCCAATTTCTAGAAGTTCAGTTAATTAATCATTTTAGATAGATGTCAAAATAAGATACTTGTGTAGACAATATCCGTCTACAAACGATTCATGGTAAAACTCATTTGTACATGTTTAAAATTATGACACACCCTATGTTTACTTTCAGTGCTATGAAAATAAATGCTATGTTCAATTCATTATTCATACCATGCATTATGTCAGAATTACGTCTGTCAATCCAGAAGGCCACCTGTTATTCCAATTTCTTTGTAATATTTGTTGTTAAGTTTTTTTAATCAATAGCTTCTAGTATTTGAAACCTCATTTGGCAGATTCAGTGTCCTTTCTCTTGAATGTATTTTGCTACTGATGAGTTTGGGTCTCTGGTTAGAATACTAAAATGATGTTCGTTCCATCTACATTTTACATTTCTAGTTGTTTGACCAACACAATATATCTCATAAGGGCATCTGATTATATATAACAACATTCATGGTATCACACATAACTAAGTTTCTTATTTTGATTTTGCTCAGCTTGTAAAAACTGGAGGGGGTATCTGCACTTCTGTCCTCTATATGGTAGGGTGAAGGCACAGATCACACCAGCCAAGGCTCTCAATTGGGTAGTAATGGATAAGCAGCCAGGCTTACGTTTATAAGAGGTAATGCAGGTTGGTTCTTAAGTACAGTGAATCCCCAAGCCCCAACAAAGAAATGTCCACACACTATGTTAGTTGATTACACAGCTTCTCTATATAAAATAAGGTTGCTACCAAAGCATATCTATATAAATAATAACACTTTGTACTTGGAAATACTTATTCAATGAATGGCAAATATATACACTCTATGTGATACCACACAATTCTTGAATTCAGTAAGCAATGCAGACAGTTTTAAATAGGCATGTACATTCTTAAGTGAGGTGTGTCATCATAGAATAGGGAGGAAAGGCGTGTTAGTTGTAAACAGTTGAAGAATGCTTTCTTTAGACTAGACATACAATTATGTGAGACGATTCCCCCCACCTGGCCAACCTCTAATGGAAAAGTTAGGGAGTAGCTTATCTTGTCTTTTACAGTCCAGTCCAATAATGCTCAATAACCTTCTGCTTTCTTGTATAAGGTTCTACCACTCCAAAGTACCTGAGAGGCCACAGGAGAACAGGATGCAAGACAAATCTGGGACCCATGGACGACTCCTGAATCTAAAAGATATTCTTCCTTGCCACAGTACCTTTGGTTTGTTGGCAGGTGAAGTGGCAGAGTTTCTGGGTTTCACTCGACGATTCCCTCCAAGGATGCATCCCCCTTGGAAGAAGGAGCAACTGGGATGCTGAGTCCACGAGAAAATGGAACCAAAGTCTTTCTGAAGTGCAGCAGTTTTGCTCTTTGCAGTGCTCTCCTTTGGTCGAAGATTTCTCTGACTGTAGAAGTCTTGTGAAGATGAAACTTGCTGTGTGCTCCTGAAAGGCTTGGGAGATGAGAGTAAAAACCCTCGCCCCCTTCAATGACTTCTGTCGGTGACAAGTGCATAGGTCACTTTTGGTGTCAGGTTTCGGTATATTGTGGTTTTCCAACTTTCGTTATTCGTTGCTGCAACCCCAGCATGGACCACTGGACAGCTTCTGGGGACCTAGACTGGACAACTGGAGTGTACCACAGACCTTCCCCAAGTCAGGACCGTCGGGACATTTTTGTTTGCTTCTGGTGGCAGGAAACCCATCGACAGACCTTCCTCTGCACTCAGCGGCTCTGGACTCTCATCGGCAAGATAAAGTTGTCAGTATCGATGTGAAGGATGTCCCTTGAAATGTTATTAGGCAGTTTGGAACTTTCGCAGCTCTGGGTATCCAGCAGCACTATGTCAGTGTACCCCCTCTTCTGGGCAGTAGGCAGCAACGGCTTCCAGCGGTCACAAAACGCACCTCCGAACCCTGGGTGACACCAATGGAATTCTTTGACTCGAGATGTCTGGGCACTCCTCTTCAGGACTCACAAAGACCCATTTCCAGATGGCAGGCACAAAGGACTGGCTTCCAGGTTACCTATGATGAAGAGTAGCACGTTGCAAAATGGTCCTTCGTAGCTCAGGGAGAGGTCTCTTTCACAGGTCCTCTCTGGGCCAATCTTTGGAAGAACACGGCAGCTTTCGTAATACAGTGAAGAATATGCAGCAGTAGACTTCTCCTCCAGATGGGCTTCAAGGAACAGCTTCTTCTTGCTAAGCTTTGACTTCAGCTTCTGAACAATTTGGTAAGTGAGAGGCCCCTTGATATACACATCTTTTTCTCATTCACTCTGGCTGAGGCAGGCTCAGTCCGTCAATCACACAGAAGAGCATTCATGCAGGCAGACAGCAAATCAGACTCATAGGCAGTCAGGCCATTCACTCCACCCAGACACCCATAACAAAGACTGTGGATTGGGGTAAGTGCCCAGCTTTTCAGCACACTACGCTGCATTCATATCAGTTTCAGCTGTCTCATTCATTGTGTCATACACACAGACACCAGACACCCATAACACAGAATGTGAGTTCACGTCAGACTCCATTCATACAGGTCCCACCCCTAGGGTCTACCCACAACACAGAGCCCCTGGGAAAGTTCCAGTCAGTCCGGCTGGGGGCAGCACCAGACCCATGTATGGTATTTCCACCCAACAGCCACAGGCAACAGGCAATAGAATCCAAGAGGCACCGTGGCCATCTTGCCTTTGTGTAGGAATCAATTTATTCCTATGGCAGGGCCTGGGTGTCCCATAATGGAGGACACTCAGAGTCACTGCCAAGTCAGCATGTAGCTGCCACCAGCGCATGCCCTGCTCTGTGGGACACACATAGATGACCAAAAACACACATGAGGTGTACAAGGGAACCCCCCACCCATGGGTGCCATAAGAGTATCCCATGGGTGTTGTTCACCAAAAGATAAACATGAAGAGCTGCACTGCCAGAGGTCCAGCTGGAACACAGTGGCAGAAAACAAACACACTCAGAGAAGTGGTAGGACAAGGACTAGGAGGCCCTGTCCTTCCATGAGGCATTTCAAGCATCACATACCTGTGTTTGGATGGAACACTAAATTACTTTCAGTCATATTATTACAATTGCAACATTTGAGGCAAGGAAAGGTGCCTCTTCTGCTGGTGTTAGGTTGTGTCTGTGTTTCACAATCTGTGCGTACCAATAGATCACACAAATTGCTGCTTCGGCAGTGAGAAAACATTGGTGGAATTCATAACATGTCACCTACTTTCTTGTCTTATGATAATATATGCCAATTTTTAAGGATGCTCTTCTTAATCTTTGCTCTCTGTTTACAATATTAGGCACATAGACTAATGATGTTTCCTTTATTTTGTCCATGTTGTGTAAGAGAGAATTCTTCGCTGTGTTTCATTCAATTCATCGCAAGAGTATCCCCTTTAACTCCTTAAGTGCCAAGGACGAGGTATCTTGTCCTTGGGATTACCTCCAGGGTGCCAAGGACGAGATAGCTTGTCCTTTTTGGCACCTTGTTTTGAGCGATCCCTGCAAAGGTCCCCCCTCACTGCCAGGGAGCTGGATTACCTTTAATTTCACGTTGGCATGCGTAAAGTGATTTCACTGCGGCAGCCATTTCAGGCTGCCGCGGTGAAAAGAGAAGGTAAGCTCCCTTCTCCCACTCCCTCGATCTCCGGCTGTATTTCAAGCCAGAGATCGAGGGAGGTATCGTTGGAAAGGGGATAATCTCCCCTTTCCAACGACACCTTGTGGGACAGCATTGCTGGTCATGGATCGGGCACAGAGCGCTCGATCCGTGGCTAGCAATGCCACTAGACACTAGGGATGTCTTTTGGATAACCCTGGGGGCAGATGGCTGATCAGGGCAAGGGACAAATTCCCCCCCAAAAAAAATGAAAATAAAAATGCAACAGGGATGGGGGGTGGGGATTGGGGGGCACTAGGCACCAGGGATATTACGTGGTGATATTTGCGGCGTGTTTCAGTAGGTGACCAGTGTAAAATGTGCAGAAATTGTGTTTTTCCCCCCAAATTTGGATTTTGCCAGGGGTTCTGGGTAATAAATTCTGGGGCGATTTGCACAAGTCAGACCTCTGTTGATTACCACAGGTGTCCTCTTTTGGGAAATGCATGGGGTTTCCTGTTTTCCTTGCTGGCTTCAACACCCTAGGCCCAAATCTGTAGGTTGTCTCCCCCAACCCTTTGGGCCTTACAAGTGGTGTAGCCTTTTTCCTTTTACATCCCGGTAGGTGCACCCACACACGTGAGGTACCTTTTTCATTGGGACACCTGTGGGTACGTGGGAAGGTAGGCCATGTGGCGTTGGCGGCCTGTTTCGGTGGGTGAGCAGAGTGAAATATCTGAAAATTGTGTTTTTACCCCCAAATTTGGACTTTGCCTGGGGTTCTGAGTAGTACATTCTGGACCGATTTGCGCAAGTCAGACCATTGTAGATTCCCAGGGGTGTCCCCTTTTCGGAATTGCATGGGGGTCCCTGTTTTCCGTGGTGGCTTGGACACCCTAGGCCCATATCTGTATGGTGTGCCCTTCTGAAAAAATTGTGAAATTCAGCTGTTACAAAAGACTTCGGGTTAGCCGTGTTTTAGGCTTTCCCCTTGGCGCCCAGGTAGGTGCACCCACACATGTGAGGTACCATTTTCGTCGCGACACATGTAGGAACGCGAGAAGGAAGGCCATGTGTTGTTGGCGGTGTGTTTTGGTTGGTGAGCCGAGTGAAATGTGTGGAAATTTGGGGGTTTTTGCCACATTTTGGACTTGGCTGGGTTTCTGGGTAATAAATTCCTGGCCGATTTGCGCAAGTCAGACCTCTGCGGATTCCCATAGGTGTCCTCCTTTCGGAAATGCATGGGGTTCCCTGTTTTCCTTGGTGGCTTGGACACCCTAGGCCCATATCTGCATAGTGTGCCCTTCTGAAAAAATCATGAAATTCAGCTGTCCCAAAAGACTTGGGGTTAGCCATGTTTTAGGCTTTCCCCTTGGCGCCCAGGTAGGTGTACCCACACATGTGAGGTACCATTTTTGTCGGGACACGTGTGGGAACGCGGGAAGGTTGGGCAAGTGTTGTTGGCAGCGTGTTCTAGTTGGTGAGCAGAGGGAAATGTGTGGAAATTTGTTTTTTTTTTGCCACATTTCGGACTTTGCTGGGCTTTCTGGGTAATACATTCTGGGCCAATTTGCGCAAGTCAGACCTCTACGGATTCCCACACATGTCCTCTTTTCGGAAATGCATGGGGTTCCCTGTTTTCCTTGGTGGCTTGGACAGCCTAGGCCCATATCTGTATGGTGTGCCCTTCTGAAAATATCATGAAATTCAGCTGTCGGAAAAGACTTGGGGTTAGCCGTGTTTTAGGCTTTCCCCTTGGCACCCAGGTAGGTGCACCCACACATGTGAGGTACCGTTTTCATCGAGACACGTGTGGGAACGTGGGAAGGTATGACATTTGTGTTTTTGTGCTTTTCATAACGTTTTGACCCATTTGCCGGTGCCCTTTGTCACACAACCCTTTCATTTCCCAAATGTGCCCTACATTTAGTCGCTGCTTTAGGCGCCATACACTTTTGTAACCTGCACAAGTCACCTACCCTTGTTAAGGTCTGCCTGTGCTCTTTCAAAAAATGTATGCTTATTGTTCCTCACCCCATTGGTTTTCCTGATTTACACATGCTAAGAACGTCTGTTCAGGCCGTAAGTATAAAACTCCTGTGTACCATGGCTCAGTGTTTGGCTTGTGATAATGCTTGTTTTGTGAAACACTACCAAAAATTTGTGATTTCCTAACTGTAAGAGTTGGGGGAATGTAGCGGAGCATTGTTTTTCTCAAAATTCATAGAAGCCATTGCTGTACCAAGCCAACCATGTCCACCACATACCTTTTTGTTGGTCATTTTCTGCTTTTTCCCCAAACTATGGAATTTTCCCCCACCTAGTTATTGCCTGACCTGTGCAAATCACCCCTTCGTTTGTCTACTTTTCAGAAAAGTATGTGTTTCTGTCCTCCAATTTGGCTTTCCTAACCTTTTCATCCATTCTGTCCACGTATTTCCAATTGGCAAAAATGGCCAAAATTGCCTACCTCTCACAAAACGGTTGATAACCACATAAAAATATTTTTTTTTCATTTCCACTCTACCTGTTCTTGAAAGCCAGGAAATTGGGGAATTCAGCACAGCAAACCATTTGTTCCCAGTTCTTACAACGAAAAAAAACACAGGCTTCTTCTTTATTGGAATTTTTTGAAAAAACCCACATTTTTCCCCCTTTTTGGTTATTTTCTCTCACCTCCCTACAGATATCTCATGTAACAAAAAAGTTACAAGGCATTGAATGGCGACATACCGAAATCACCAAAAAAGGCCTTGGCACTGGGGGGGAAACCCATGGGACTTAAAGGGTTAAGTACATTTTTGTGCCATTTTAGAAAGGTCTTCAAAATATCTATCCTCAACATTTACAACGCTTGTTATCAAATGGGTCTGATTCATAAAAGAGTTCCCGCTTCTGTGTGCTCTAAGCACACTCATTTCCAGCTTGGCCTGATCCACAAAGGCGACACGTGCAGATAGCATTTGCATGCAGCGTTTTATGAAGCAGCACGAGCACATCATCCTGAAACAGGAGCGACGGACACAGATCATATCCTAATGGGCAAGGGACTGCACTTTTATCTGTTCAGAACGGTTCGGTACCTGTTTCCGCCTCGGGTCA
Organism: Ambystoma mexicanum; assembly: GCF_040938575.1. Classification (NCBI taxonomy): domain Eukaryota; kingdom Metazoa; phylum Chordata; class Amphibia; order Caudata; family Ambystomatidae; genus Ambystoma; species Ambystoma mexicanum. Next base: position 858,218,008 of record NC_090921.1, on the reverse strand, counting down.
TTCAGTAATGCATTCACAAATGGCGGGAAAACCCCCAGCACTTGAATGAGAATGAAGGGTACTGGCTGCAGATCCTTTGTGTCCACAGCGAGTGACCTATCAAAATGCGTCATGAATCGGGGACTGATGAGGTCAGACGTGCGGAGGTAGCAGAACAAGCGAAAAGCGACCTTGCACCTCGAAACGGACACTAATTGTGAATGAACCATCCTTGACTGAAATGTGTGAATTCATCGCACATCTTTTTGATTTGAACATTTCACCCCAATTGTAATTTGTTCTATCCCCCTTAGAAGTAATGCACAATGCATGCATTCATAATTACACATATACAGCATTATCTGAGATCTCCTATTGTCACTGTTGCTGAATCACAATATTGCAAATAACAAGAATGTAATTCAAGATGTTAATCTCAGCAATATCTTTAAGGTGCGTTGCATTTACATGATATGAATATCTTGAGATATTTTACAAAAAGAGCCTTGAAAGTCAAATCATGTATACTTTTCATTCGGACAGAAGTGTTGAGAAACAAGCAGTGATGGAATATCATTGCATGGAACCTGGCTTTTACTAATGGGTTGAGATCGTTTAAAGATGCATTATAGTTCTGAAGGGTAAAGTATCTCCCTAATGGAAGAAATGTTAGACTTGCGATCACAATATGACGCAGTTGCACACAAATGGTTGAAAACTATAGTATTGTGGTGACAACCCCTCCTTGGGACATCATTCATTGTTCCAACAGTGGTACTCCATTTGCACAAAATAGTCATGCCCCTTTAAACGTTCCGGCAGACATGGTTTCCATTATGTGATCCCAGACTGGCCGAGTCAGAGCTGGACTGTGGTTAATGAAGGAGCCCACTGTCTACCCTTAATTGACATGTTAGAAAGCACAGGCATGTCCTCCGACACACAATTCCGGTTATTGCACGCCATTTCCCAGCAATACAAAGTATAAGATGTCTTTTTAAAAGAACAGTATCCTTAAACCTGACATCGTTAAGCTTCTGGGTGCAATATACAATAGAACAGTGAGCATAACCCACAATTTTCTCAAGCAGAGTGTGTTTAAGGAATCGCCGTTTATACATGATGTGAGATGAAAAGCAACCCGCAATAATCAATAATTGTAATGCATGCTCCCCAGTTGTAGCTGACTTTGCATTGACACAAAAGACGGTTTCAATACAGTATACATTAAATTAAGGGAACTCCCTGGAACACATTGCAATGCATTAGAGCTCTCTAGCTATGCTTGGTATGTAGCGTGGCAATCTTCCCAGTTTGTAAAATCTACAAACAGAGACAGCTTATTTTATATATTAATTTCAACCACACGTTTATCGTTATGAATGAAACATACCCAGATTAATTTGCATTAATTCATTTCTTATCTTGATTGCAACACATCCCTTCATGCATAAACACACATACATTGTAATCACACATCACATACACACAATGCATAACATGGCACTAGCAAACTAAAAGCAGTTCCAGCCTCTGTAACCTCTGATTATGATTCTTGTCATGATACAAAGCGACAAAATGAACAAAATAATAGATAACTACTACTGTAAAGGTCTTTTTAAAAATCTTTTAAAAGAACATCGCCCAGTTAGCTGCGTCAACGCATATGAATAATACTAATGATACATGAAACTGCCTTATATTCTGATTTTCAGTATTGAATTAAAGTAGTTCCTCTAATATCTTTATAATAATCTTTATTGTGATATAGCTCAATGAGCTTAACACACATAATCACATAATAGTCATCTGTACATTAAAAGCACACAGAAACCACTGTCCTTCCACAAATCAGCAACTAACAAACACATTCCTATGTACACAGTCAGTAGGGCACTAAAATCAACTACTCAGCAATTCATATCCATCAGTAAAAATAATAAAACAGTTTTTAGTTCCGTACAATAGAACATGATTTCACTTGAATTTACTAGTTCATTGCACCGCTCTTTCGTGTCCAGACCCCACTGTAAACCATGGACAGATAGGAGAGGTAGTTCGTTCATCTGCAATAGCAGTTTAAAGCGCTCAGCTGAGGGTGAGGACATAGTAACAGGTATGACAGTGTTTTCCTGTATAGATGGATTGTATTTTATACCCTCTCCCACTTTTTTAGATTTGCTAAGCGGGGCTCATTTTTGTACCAGTACAATCTATTACATTTCCTTTTAAAGACCCTTTCCCTCTCCCCTTGTGTTCTAGTACCTTCAAAATTAGGGTACTATTTGATCTGCTCGAAGAGGTCTTTATTCAGTGTTCTGTATTTCATTTTTCTGATGACAATTGAACTTACTCTCTGTCCACCCATGCACTTCAGGAGTCCGCATACAGGGTTCATTTTAGGTGTAGAAGACCCTTGCCTCTCATCACCATACCACTCAAAGATGTGAGAGCCAGTTCTAGACGCATTAATTCAACTGTACGTGAGGGTCGTAGACCCAAATGCTTGTGCCAGAATGCTCTTGCATTTCGGTCCAGTCATGCTAAAAATAAATAAATAAATGCATTAAAATAAGTCGAACAGTGTTAAGGCCTCAAGCCCTTAAAATACTGCCAGGCAAATGAGAACCCAGCCTGTGCGCTTATCCAGCGTAGATATTTGAACAGCAAGCAGGTTAGCTTGACAGACTTTGTTTTCAATTAGCTTCCTGTATCTAGAAGGCCTGACTTCGACACCAAGGTATTTATATGTTTACATATAGTTAATTGTGCCCAGGTCAGTGTCCAGCCTTACCCTGTTTATCCTCTTATTAGATATGAGCATAATCTGGGTCTTCTCATGGTTTGTTTATTTATTTGTTTATTTCAATTTTTGTGAAGCACTACATGCCCTTGGGCCTCAGAGCGCATAAGGGAGAAAAAGAAGAGGGAGGGAAGAGGTAATCGTAGTAAGACTGATTAAGTCAAATTAAAGAGGAAAGTCTTCATGGATTTCTTGAAGGTCATCAGGAAAGGCTCTTAAATTCATCAGAAGTGCATTCCATTCCCTGGATGTTTGGATCTCAAAGCTTCTACCACAAAATGTTTCCAAGTGGTAGCATGGTTGATTCAGAGAGTGAGGGAATCATTGGAATGTAGTGTCCGAGCAGGTTGTTTAATGGAGATTCTGTCCATTAGATACCGGGGTACTGCCTTGTGTTGGCTTTTGTAGGTCCGGGATAACATATTGTGCCTAATTCTTTTTTTTCAAAGGATAGCCAGTGTAGAGCTTTCCGAAATGAGGAAGTATGTTCACGTTTGATTAGGCCATGAATGGCTTTGATTGCTCCATTTTGAGATGTATGTAATTGACTAGAGCTGTTGCCAGCAGTGATCTAGTTTCAGTGGAGAGATAGGGTCTGATGTGATGGATTAGTTTAATCACATGGCCACAAGAGGAGCACATTTATGAAACGTGTTGCTTCATGGACAGCTCATGATCAAGGACAACACACAGTGTTTTTACAAATTTACTATTGGGAATTTGAATCCCAGTGATGATGAAATGAGCATAAAGGTCATCAATTTTTCTCATGCAGGGGCCATAGGCAATGATGAGAAGCTCTGTTTTTTCACTATTCAAGGCTAAGGAGTTCTGCGCCATCCATGATTGAATTTCCCGGTAGATTTCATTAACAATTTTGGAATCTTGTGAATGTTTCCCAGTAAGATTGAAAAGTACCTGGGTGTTATCTGCGTAGTTCACATATTTGACACCCAGTCTGTCCAGAAGGTCAAGAAGAGGTCTGGTTTAGATATTGAACAAGATCAGAGACAGACAGGAGCCCTGAGGAATTCCACAGGTATACACAATTGGAAATGCCTGCGAGTTCTCTACTGCTACTCTAGATGAACTTTGACCCAACAATGTTGTAATCCAGTGGCATGCCCCCTCCGAGCAGTTGGCGATGGTTTTAAGCCGCTCCTGAAGCAAGTTATGATCAATTAGATCGAAAGCTGCAGAGAAGTCCAATAGCATCAGTAGTTCAAGATTACCTTGCTCTATAATCCTTGTAATAATGGATTTAAGATCCAACAGAGCCGTCTCAGTTCCATGTTGGGCTCTGAAACCTGATTGATGGTCATTCAGTATTTCATTCTCCTCTATGAATTTTGTAGTTGTAGGTACGCTATTCAATCTATGATCTTCAACAGGTAGGGAAAGATGGTGCTTGGCCTGTGGTTCTTTGCGATGGCTGGATCGAGTGTGGTTTTCTTTAAGAGGAGAGCTATCCAGATATCCTTCAATGATGCTGGCACAAACCCATCCTAAAGTCCATGTTAACCATTCTGGTATCCAGGGAATTAGGACATCCAAGGATGTCTTCAAGATGTTGGTAGGGCAGGCATCCTCAAGGCAAGAAGTGGATTTGAGTTTTTTCACTATGTCCAGGAAGTCTGATTCTGATTCTTATGTAGCATGTAGCATAGTTTCCGAAGTGAGTTATTGTCTATATCCTGAAAAGAGGCACTACTGATGGTATTTGGAGGTTCCACAGCATTTGGTATTACAGGCCCTGCTGTGATTTTTCTCGATTATGGATAAAACGCTGTCATTTTACCTTGCTTTTGACCTAGAATCACCTCAGGTGATCTTTGTGTGTTAGTGGTACTTCCAGTTTCACATATGGACTCACTCTGCATAAAAGACTTACTTCTCAGTGCTTGTCTGCCCAGTAGGTAGTACGGTTTTGTCTACTAGAGGTTACTAGCTTTATTACGGTATACCGCCTTGCCCAGCATCTCAAACAAATGATACTTAGTGGTGGGTAATGAAAATAGCAATACTTCCCACCTAGTTTTACTGTTTATGCAGATTTAAGGTAGTAACCAATGGTAAGTGGCGAGTAGGTATTTGTGGCTGACGAGCTAAAAAGCAAACCTAAATATAAAGCAGATATCCATGCTATTCAGGCTTCGTAGGTCACCCAGGGTTATCAGGGTTAACAAGGCTCCCAGCTCCAACTCCTACAGTAAGCCTCTGTGATACAGGTGATATCGTTAATGGTGTAAATCGCTGCTGTAGCAGCAGACCAAAAGTCTTCAGCCAGAGCCTACAGAAGAGGAAGATAGCACAAGATAACCACAAAACAACCACCTCCTGTAACATTGCCACCTCATATTGCTTCTTAGCTTTCTTTCTTAGTTCTTTACTAAATAGCAAGCTCAGCAAGCAGCAAGTCTCTGCCCAGCTGCAAACGAGCTATGGCTGCTACAGGGCAGCTACAAGTGGCTATTAGTTTCAAAATCTCAGAAACAGACACACAGCCATCTGATATGTTGTTTTAATAAAATGTAATCTTAAAAAAGGGGACCCCTCTACCAACCCACTTCTGCGCGGCGGCTGCTGCAGCAGCAGCAGCAGCAGCACCAATGGGTTATGATCCCACAGCACTCCAATCGAGGTACTTTTCGCTGCTTTCTGAGCCATTGCTTTCTGGGCCTGTCCCAGTCCTGATCTCGGTGGAGGTCTCTCATAGTGTTCTCTCCGCTGTCTCCTCTGCACTGCACAAGAGATCAGAGGAAAGAACCTCAGAACGTTGATCATAAGCGTTAACAAAACAGAGTCTGCTTCCGACCCAAAAAAAGCAAAATATGAATCCTAGTTTCATTAGTTTCCCTCAATAAACACAAACAGGGCAGATGACATATAACTGAATTAAGCAGAAGGCAATTGACTCTTATTCTTTTTGTTTGGAGTCTCTCTTTAAGAATGTGGGTTTCTGTTTGTAGAGGTAATACTCTCTAGCATTTTATCATATTGAATATTGTATTCAGCCATCTCTTTTTCCTCTTCAAACATCATCTTAAATACTGTTATTACCTTATCAGTACATGTGAGTGAACTTAAAAAGTTTCCTGTTGGAATCGCAAACATTTGTGGGAAAAGTTCTGAAAGTTTGAAGTGTCCCACTGGCCCTTCACAAGTAAGCCTGGGCACATTTCTGCAACCCCACTCCCATCAATCCCTGGGGGCTCAATCATTTTTCGGTGAATACGCAGAAGCCTGTGGAAACATTGCAAAGTGCACATTTCTTTTGCGCGTTTGTAAGAGATAGGGAAGCATGTACATGTATCCCGGCAGCATGTGACTATTCGTACCACATCTTGATAATTACGTCAGATTCTAGTGTTCTCTTGTGGAATCAGGCGAGTTCTTAGCATATATAAAGAACCAGCAACTTCCTTTTATCTTTGTGGATTTTGTTTGGTTGCAGGAAGGTTAAGCAGAGCTGATCCACACTTGAGTTGGAGAAATACAGACTTTTTGAGGCGTTAGGTAGGATTTATTTTATATTTGGGTGTAAGTGCTATTTAGGATTTGAAAACATTTTTGGCCTCATTACAAGTTTGGCGGCAATGAAATTACCCGCATTTTTAACTCACCGCCGAATCAGGTATACATGAAAATGGGCGCTAAATCCACCGGCGGTATTAAAGCTGGTGCAATTACGATGGCATTTGTGATAATTCCGCCAGTGACGATTCCTCTGGCGGAATTAGCAAATGGGTGGTAATTCCACCAAAAACACAGTGCAGTTACTTCTACCTTAAAGGTGGAGGTAAATGCATGCAGGTGATGGAAATCAAGTTGCAGGCGCCAGACACTGTAAGCATGCACATTGCTAACCATGTAAGTGAATACATTGTGGCCGGAATGCATAAGAACAACAAATTACCCAGCAGGGATCTACTTGACAGCACAGCAAACCACAGGCCCAGCAGAGACAGCAAGTACATTTGAAATCCAATAACAGGTCATGGCTGCCACAACTTGTTTGTGAGCTGTGTGGTATCTCTCAGTGACAATGTACATCTACCCACATAGTATATCATTCATCATTGAATTAGTGGGAATAAAAACCATATAATACACATTCAACTTAACTGCATCAAGAGAGTGTAAATCAACAAGTCATGTATCATGCTATACATACGCAATTCACTGTGACTGACATCTGTGTCCCATGCTCTTGCAGGTGACTCTGGATACCCCCAGCACCCATGACTAATGACACCTGTGTGCAATCGATGTACGTCACAGACGGTGGGCTAGAATGAGGTACAAGTCAGGACCAACCTCAGAATTGAGCTGACCTATGGCCTGAGGAAGGCACATTTCTGGTGTCTGGACCGTACTGGAGGGGCCCTGATGTACAGGCCAGTGAAGGTTGGCCAGAAATGTGTTGTTTGTGCCATGCTGCACAACATCCGCCTCAGTGAAAATGTTCTGGTAACTGGAGGGATGGCCCAATACCGCCAGAACAATGGGCTGACAAGACTTGGTTAAGAAAAAGGGGTCTGTTCTGGCGTGTAGCATTTTTTTTTGGGGTGGCTACTTATTGATTGCAGTAGACCTAAGTAATTTCTATTGTGTCAAAGGGGTACAAAAACACTTTAAATGTGAAGATGTGCAAAAAGGAGTTCAGACAAAAATAGATATCAAACTGACAGCTTTTAAATTTAATTTGCTGTGAGGTGCATTAGGTAGTCATGCATCAGTAGTATTTTTTGAGAGGTATTTGTAGAAAAGACAATCAGAAATACAACAAATTCATTCATAAATACAGAGTGTGCAAGGAGGATAATTCATAGTCTTAGCCTAGTCCTCGCCTGGCTACAGACAACCAAGAATTTCATCATTTACTGCTTTTCTTTGGTTGCCTTGTATTTAATACTTGTTAATCACTTGTCACTATAGGTGGTGGTTACACAGTTCTCTTTCAAGCACTACTTTGTTTTATCATTGCATTTCTGCAATTTATCTTGTTACAATAATTGTGCGAGGACTAGGCTAAGACTATGAATTATCCTCCTAGTTTTGCTGCCTTTTTGGCATATGTAGTACATGAGAGGCATGCTGGTGTTGAAAAAGAAGGAGGGTGTTTAGTTGGTTTCTGTTTGGCTCTGGGTGTGTGGTGGTTTTATTTTGGTTCTTCAATATGTTCCATGTTTGCATTAGTACCAGTGTATGCTTTGTGGGGGTGCATGTGTTTATGCTCATCTCAGTGATTTGAGTTAGCCATGTTTTCAGCCGTTTTCTGAAAGTTAGGTGTCCTTCCATCGTTCTTATTTCCTTTTGCACTGAGTTCCATAGTTTGGCAATCAGATAGGAGAATGCAGTTCCTCCAAATGTACTTTATTAGTAGTGTTTCCTTTCTATTTGCACGTGGTTGCTCGATCATATGTTTCTTCCTGGTTGGTAAAAGTTGATTTTAGCATAGAGAAAATCTTCTCCTTGTCCATGTAGTGATTTATGGGTAATGCAGAGGGCTTTAAAGTGAATCTGTTTTTTTTACTGGTAGCCATTGCAGACTTCTCAGGGCTGGTGTAATGTGATCTCTTCTATTTAGTCTCAGGAGTAGTCTTGCTGCTGTTTTTTGGATGTGGTGTTGTTTTTTTGTGAGGCATTCTGGCATTTCAAGGTAGAGGCTGTTTTCATATTCTAGTCTTGATAGTGCCAAAGAGATGATTGTTAGGATTCTGTGTGGTAAGTTGAGGTAAGTGAGTTATCCCTCTTATTAATTACAGGTGGTAAAAGCATGTTCTTTTGCTATTGGGTTGACTTGTGGTTCTACAGAAAGTCTGGTTGTCCATGAGGATTCTCAGTTTTGTTTTTGTTTTGTATCACTGAGAATGTCTCCAGTTGGGTTCCCATGCATGGTGGCCAGCTCAGGTAGGTTTATGTTTCATTGTCTTCTAGTGGGAAGATCATTATTTCTGTTTTGGTTGGATTTAGCTTGAGATTGGTGAAAGCGATCCAGGTGTATATGTCGGTGAGTCAATTGTTGAAGTTGTGGTTTGGGTCTTGGACAGAGGTTATCGTGAAGATGAGTTGGGTGTTGTATGCATAGTTGTAGTCTATCAGCCGATGGGATTGCATGAGTTTAATTAGGGGGGACATGTAGATGTTGAAGAAGAGTGGGGAGAGGCTTGATCCTTGTGGTATGCCACAGGTGATGTTTTTGGTTTTAGATGTAAATGGCAGTAAGTGTTTTCTTTCTGTTCGGTTGGTGAGGAAAGAATTCTGCCATAGTAGTGCCGTGTGTTTTATGCCACATTCCTCCAGTCTCTTTATTAGGCTTGTGTGTCTGATTGTGTTGAAAGCAGATGATGTGTCTAGAAGTACTATGGCTGACTATCTGATGTTGTCTGCATTTATCTTTAGGTCGTCCCATATCGAGAGAAATGCTGATTCAGTTACTCTCATGCGACTAAAGCCGATTTTGGATTGGTTGAGTATTCTGTTGCTTTCTACATGGTTGAGTAGTTCTTTGTAGATTTGATTCTCAATGATTTTTGCTTTATATCTGTAGTTGGTAGGGTCTTCTTCATTTCCGGTTTCGTTTTTTAGGAGCGGATTGATATATGATGATTTGAAGGTTTTATGTATTGTTCCCGTGTTTAGGGATAGATATCTGACTAGTCGAAAGTATAAGGTACTATTTGTTTGAACTGGAGTCTTTCCAATAGGGTGCTGAGGTAGTTTGCTGTGATTTCATTTTCTCCTTTGAACCAGATGACTATGTTGTAATGATAATTGTAGAGGTTGGCAAAAGCGTCTGTGAGATTTGTGGTGCAGTTGGGGTTGGAGAATGGCGGTATGTAGGTCCGGAGAATCAGCAGATTGGATTGGTCCTCGAGCTTGATGTTGATTAGTAGTGATTCGCAATCTTCTATGCCGGTTGAGGGGAGTGGATTGGAGCAGATTCGTTTTTTGGGTGCTAGTGCGATTCTTCCTCCTCTTTGTTTTTCCCTGTTCGAGTGTATTCGTTGGAAGTTTTCAGGTACGGCTTTGTAGCGGATTGTTTTGTAGTTGTTTTATGGCCATGTTTCTGCAAGGAAGAGTGTGTCAGTGCTGCCTTCACTTAAGAGGTCATACCTTTCTGTTTTGTGCTTAACCACAGATTGTATATTGAGTAGACTGCAGTGTAGAGTGTGCGTTTTTCCATGTTCTTTGTTGTATGTCATTTTTTGCATTTTGGTTGGGGTGGTACCTGTCAGATTTTTGGTTCTCTCTTGGTTGAGGCTGTTATTAGCTGGTTGTGCAGTTGGGGTCTCTATCCTTTCGTTGAGTTCGAATAAGTTGAGTGATGTGTTTACTTGTTCTGATTCATGGTAGTCACGTGTTTGGTTGTCTGTGTGGTCTTTTTTTTAGTCTCTAGTTACATAAGGGATGAGGATGGTTAGGGATTCTAGCTTAAATCGGATTCTTGTTGGGGGTTTTCCGGATATGTTTTTGGTGTTGCTGGGTGCAGTTTGTTGTGGTGTGCAGTTTCGTAGTCTGCTGGGACTACCAAACCAGTTGAAAGGTAACTGGTTGAGAGGTAACAGCGATGTGTATTGTTTTTGTTCTTCTCTTGGTCCATATCTTTAGTCCTCTTAGTGGTGGTTGGTGGAGTTCTGAGGTATTACGAATTCTGGTAGGTGATTCCAGTTCCACAGAGTGTGCTTTTATTCCCGTTTCTTGTTCTGTCATCCATTATTTATTCTTTGACCTGCTTGCATCTTGGCATGTTTGTGGTCTTGGTGTGTCCGGCTGTTGTGGCTCAATGTTGTATGGCAGGTTTGGTTATGCACTTGCATTGTTTTCGATGGTAGTCTTCCAGTTTATGTAGCTCTCTGAAGTTGTTGGTTTCTGTTGGTTTTGATCTGACTAGGTGTGTCGTGGTGTTAAATGATTTTTATCGGGGCTGCTAGATGTGGTTTCAAAGTGCAATGGCAGGTGCTTCCCTGTGGTTCTAGGTTTTTGGGGGCTTACTTTGTCCCAGGCGATGCAGATTTGGTTCTGGGTGCAAGGCCCTCCTGGGATGCCTTCATTCTTTGTCTCGATGGGAGGTCGGTGTGCTGTAACCCACAGTGGAGTGTATCTCACTGTAGTTGTAGGATTTTGGTGTCTTGCTTTTTCTCTTTGGTCTTATGTTTGGGTTCTTCATATATTTCATGGGTGAGTGCCCGCCTGGGTTCATTTATTTCATGGTATCAGTGATAGATCAATATGCTGGAACACACAGTAGCGTCTGCCTCACTGCGGTTGTAGGATTGTGCGAGCTTGTTTTATATCTGTGGTCGCATATGCAGTTATGTCATATTTCCAGAGGTGAGAGCCTTCCTCGGTTGATTACTTTCCTGGTCTCAGGCGATAGGCTGATATGCTGCAACACCCAGTGGTGTCTGCATCACTGTGTTTGTAGGATTGTGGTGGCTTGCTTCACTCTGGGGTCTTGTCTCGTGGTTGTATTTTTTATTTAGTTTTTTATTTTGATTGATTGGTACAGGGATGTGCTAAGTTTCGGTTTTCCCAGAGGCACAAGCCTCCCTGTGGAACATGTCTTGTAGCTGTACTATTAATTTGGGAGGCAAAGTGTACGTTGTGCTAACTTACAAACAGTGGAGAGATTTAATGTGGCTAAACCTACCTTTGGAACGCACCTGGGGGCAGAATGCAAGTATGGCAAAACACAAACAGTGGTGTGACTCAATGTGGCATACCCGCCTTTGGAACACTCCGGGGCAGAATGCAATTGTGGTCAAACACAACCAGTAGCTAGATACAAAGCAGGAAAACCTACACTTGGAACACTCTGGGGTCAAAATGCAAGTGGTGGTAAAACACAGACAGTGGCTAGACTCACTGTGGCAAACCTATCTCTGAAACTGATTGGGGCAAAAAGCAAGTTGTGGCCAAACACAAACAGTGGTGAGATACAAAACAGAAAAACCACTCTGGGGTGCAAAAATAAGGTTGTGCCAAACACAAATAGTGGTGAGATAACATAGCAGCAAAACCTACATTTGGAGCACTGCGGGGGCAAAATGCAAGCCGTAGCAACATACAAATAGTGGCAAGATGATGGAGCAGTGAAACCTACAGTTGGAACACACTGGGGGCAAAATGCAAGTAGTGGTAAAATACAAACAGCTGCGAGATAACTAACCAGCAAAACTTACATTTCGAACACGCTGGGTAAAAAAAGCACGTTGTGACAAAACCCTCCAGTGGTGAGATACAAAGCTGCAAAACCTACATTTGGAGAACTTTGGGAGCAAAATTCAAGTAGTAGCAAAATACAAACAGTGGTGAGATAACAAGGCAGCAAACCCCACACCAGGAACACCCTAGGGGCAAACCACATGTAATGGCAAAATACAAACAACGGTGAGATAACAAGGCAGCAAAACCCACACCTGGAACACACTGGGGGAAAGCACATGTAGTGGCAGAATACAAACAGTGGTGGCAAATAGAGCAGAAAACCTACATTTTGGACACTCGGTGGTCAACATACAAATGTGCCAAAACATTAATAGTAGAGTGATAACAAAGCAGCAAAATCTACCTTTGGAACACGTTTGGGGAAAATTACAAATAGTGACAAAATACAAGCAGTGACAAGATAACAAGGCAGCAAGGCTGACACCTGGAACACCCTTGGGGCAAAACGCAAGTAGTGGCAAAATACAAACAATATCAAGATAACAGGGCAGCAAAACCCACACATCGAACACCCTGGTGGAAAAGTGCACATTTTATATTTGGAACACTCTTGAGGCGAAATGCAAATAGTGGCAAAATATAAGCAGCGAAGCAGTGATAAGATAAGAAGACAGCAAAACATATATTTGGAACACCCTGACGGCAAAACACAAGTAGTGGCAAAATACAAACAGTGATGAGATACAAAATAGGCATCCCTTACCTCTTATGTTATGTTATGTATATTTATTGAGCACACATACGCCCTAAGGCACCTTGGCGCTAGAAGCAGAGGTACCGATCTACCTACAGAAACGTAGCCTGTAAGTCCTCCGCCCCTACTCCATAAAACGCCTGATGGACGACACACTTGAAAAGAATCTGTTTCTCCACCGGCAACCAATAAAGTTGTCTCAATAAAGAAGACATATGAGCAGCAAACGGGGGATGCAAAAAGACTCTGGCTGCTGCATTTTGAATAAGTTGGAGCCGGTTAATAAGCAAGCGGGGCTGTGCCAGATAGAGTGAATTGCAATACTCAATTGCACTTAGAACAAGTGCTGCTACTACCAGGGCCTGACAGTTTGCCGGAATAAACGGAAGAACTTTCCGCAAGGTACGAAGCTTGAGGTGACCGATCTTACAGACAGCGGCCACCTGTTCATTCATTGAAAGAGAAGAGGTAATTTTTACCACCAAGTTTCTAACAGAGGGTGACGGCAGAGGGAAGGGACCAAGGGATGGGGGCCAAAAATCCATAGTCCAAAACAGGAGAGAAGAGGTGACCAGGACCTCATTCTTATTACCATTTATCTTTAACCAATTGGTCACCATCCATGCACCCATCTCCGCCATGCAGCTGTGTCAGGTCTAGCGAGATCCAGACTCACCAAAATGTGTTTATTGTCGTCATAAGAATAGTATCGAAACCCATGGGATAGGATAAGATACAACAAAGATCTAATATAAATGTTGAACAATATGGGAGAGAGAGCCGATACCTGAGAGTACCACCAGCATATGACCTCTAGCAGATTTGGGGCACCAGGGCAAACAGGCAAACAGGGATGGTAGACACCCAAAGGATTACCTCAATGGAATGTTGTGGCATGTACTGTTGTCTATGGAGAGGGCTGGGGCTGAAGCATGGGACACATAACCCTGTCACCTGCGTCATGTGGCCTACTGGCATCAGTATCAGTCCCTATATCCAGGTCACACTGCAAATGTGCCTGGTTGTCTGCTTCAGGTGAAGAGAGGGATTCAGGGGGCAGATGGGTGGGTTTTAGGTGAAGAGCCACAGGTGCCAGTGTCTGCATGTGGCTTCTCAGGCACAACCACAGGGGCCAGCTGTGGGGTGGTGTTTGCAACTGCCGGGTGTGTTTCACCTGCAGCTTCACCTGGTGTGCTGCCATTAGATGCAGTGGCATTTGCACTGCTCGTGCTTGTGCCATTTGGCAAACTTGTGGGGACTGTTGTGTTGTGCCCTATGGTCACCTCCAGACCACACTTGAAGTGTGTTGTGCCCTATGGTCGCCTCCAGACACATTTGAATTGTGTTGTTCCCTATGGTCACCTCCAGACCACATTTGAATTGTGTTGTGCCCTATGGTCGCCTCCAGACCACATTTGAATTGTGTTGTGCCCCATGGTCGCCTCCAGACCACATTTGAATTGTGTTGTGCCCTATGGTCGCTTCCTGTCCACATCTGAATTGTATTGTGCCTAATGTATCTTATGTCACCAATGCCCCTTATTCGCCATTCCTCTGCATGTCACCCCAGCCTTAGCATGCTACTCTGCCTTACCACGATCATGTTCCCCTTTTGTGTCATGCAAAGCAACATACTCTGCACTGGCAATAGTTACATAGCCCACAAAAATGGTCTAGCCAGACTTGCCTGCCCAAGACATTACCCTATCACTTGCCCCACACCATTCCTGCCTACCACACTGGCCTTCCTCCCGGTATCACAATCCGCCTATCCTACATATGGCCACGCACACTTTTCTGATGTCCCAGCCAATATATACTCATATATCTCCAAGCGGAACCCTACCGAAACGAGAGCATCATGCCCCACCCTTGACTACAGCACCTCCTTAACCGATAACCTAACTGTCTCTCGAACCACTAACTTCATCCCTACCGATCGGAACATTAGACTTGGTGCCAGAACCCACCACAGAACTAGCAAACGCCCAGCCAAACTACCCAATAAGACCAACAATCACACTGTAACACCTATCAATTCCACCCCTCCCATTCCTAAAGGAGCTCTTCTAAATGTTAGATCACTAGTCGCCCATTCCATAGAAGTCGCCGACATTATTATAACTAACAACCTGGACTTCCTTTCTGTAACCGAAACCTGGTTGCATGATGCTGCAGGACCATCTCTCACCCTAGCTATACCTGATAACTACACCATCCTCAGAGCAGATAGACCTAACGCTCGAGGAGGTGGTGCAGCTATCATCTTTAAGTCTTCGCTTGATATTAGACTAACCTCCTCTCCTCCACTTAAATCATGTGAGCATCTCACAGTCAAATTACAAACTTCCCCCCACGCTGCATTTACCTTACAGACCCCCGGGCCCACCTGGCTCATTTGAGGAAGACATCACCTCACTAGTTGCCAAAAGTTCCAAACCGTCAGCACCAATGATTATACTTGGAGACTTCAATCTTGGGTTTAATGACCCTCTTGGCACCCCAGCCATTGCACTGGCCACGGCATTAGAGGAGCATGGCCTCCAACAACTCTGCTCCAAACCCACCCACGCGAAGGGCAGAATCCTTGACTGGGTAACCGCCCTTAACTGCAACATTAGCATGAAAGATCCTGTACAGCTCATCTGGAGTGATCACCACTTCCTCCCATTTGACATGAATACTAGCAATTTAAAGCATAAAAGGCCAGTTATTGCACCTGCCTGTCCAACTAGGAAAAAGAGTAACATCACAGCGGAGGCCTTAATACCCTTGGTGACCCCTACATGGAACGCACTACCAGCTACAACTGACTTGAACCAACTGGTCAACGTCTATAATGATTCCATGGCAAAGCCATCGACATCATTGCCCCACTAAAAATGCGCAAAGGGAAACCAAAAGTACACCTGAATACATGGTACACCCTGGAGCTCAAACTTCTCAGTCAACAAAAAAGTAAACTCGAAGCACTATGGAAATCAGTGCCTTCAGTAAATAACAGAACTAATCTCACCAATATCTCCACTCTCTACAAAAATGAGATTACTCACGCAAAGAGAGAATCTCTCAGCTCCAGGATCTCTCAGGCAAGCTCTAGCACAAAGGAGCACTTTAACATCCTAAAGGAATTAGAAAAACCCCACTCCTCCCACTGATTCTTGCACTAAGGATAAACCTTGGTGCACAGGGATCCAGAATGCTCTTGCTAACCAAATTTCAGGGCTCCAAACCAAAATTGACAACAAATGACAACAACTCACTCATGGCCCTGCTTCCAGTTCCACCCCTCCTCCACCTACCGCCACTAGCTCAGGCTTTACTTTCAAAAAGGTATCCATACCGGAGGTACAAAAAATTATAGCATCTTTGAAACCCTCGAATTGCAAGGGGGACAGTTGCCCCACACAGATCATAAAAGATGCAGCCAGGGATCTCTCCCCCTTCATTACCAAATGAATAAACCTGTCATTCTCCAATAACTCGGTCCCTAGTAATCTGAAACAATCCTGGGTCCTACCACTACTAAAAAAAACAACCCTCGACCCAGACATACCCACAAATTATAGACCCATTACCACCATCCCATTTTTACTAAAAATTCTTGACCGAGTGGCCTATCTACAAATCCAGGATTACCTCGCGACAAACCATTTATTAGGAACTCGCCAATCTGGCTTTCGACCACAACACGGAACAGAAACGGCCCTTGTTGATCTCAAGTGCCAGATAGACGAACTCAAAGATAAAGGTAAGGCTGCCATTCTTCTTCTCCTCGACCTCTCCGCTGCCTTTGACCTGGTTGACCATAAAATCCTGTGCAACCATTTGTCATCAGCAGCACACTTCTCCCACTCTGCGGTCACATGGATCCAATCCTTCCTGGACAATAGGACCATGCAGGTCTTCTCACCCATAGAAGCGGCCGACCCTATCCCCATTACTTGCGGTGTCCCACAAGGATCTTGTGTCTCACCTACTTTGTATAATATATTTACAAAGCCCCTATTCGACAAGCTGGACCATCTGGGTGTCACCTACACGAATTACGCAGATGACACCCAGATACTCCTCACCCTATCCGGTAATTACAACTTGGACGCCAACTGGATCAATGAAGTCTTCTCCATCATTCAGGCATGGATGGCCACACATGGCCTTTGCCTGAATGATGACAAGACGGAACTGCTCCTTGTCGGCTCACCCAACACCATCCGGAAACTCTGTCCCAGCTACACCAGCTTCACCATTGACGGCAACACCATCCCCATCGCCAAGAGTGTAAAAACCCTTGGTTTCCACCTAGACACGAATACCAACCTAGCCAAACAAATCAATATGACTGCCTCAGCCACTGCCTACACTGGTAAACTAATTAGGGCCTGCAAACATCTGATCTCCCCCAACAACTGCCTCACTCTAGCCAGAGCACTCATTCAATCCAAACTGGATTACTTGAATAGCCTTTATATAGGCGCCAACAAAACGGTAATCAATAAATTGCAAGTTCTACAAAATAGCGCACTCCGTGCCGCCCTAAATATTCCCAGAAGAGAACATATCTCTGCTACAAGAATTTCATGCAAATGGATTTCCATCCAACAAAAAATAGACCTAAAAACCATATGCCTCACCTACAAAGCTCTTAACCACCTAGCCCCGCCCTATCTCACTAACAAATTTACATTAAGACAGAATACCAGAACCACTAGATCCTCTAATACATTACAATTGACGGTGCCCAAATACTCCCACAAAAGAGCTGGTGGATCCAGCTTCCCAGCTCTAGCCTCACAACTATGGAACACCATTCCACTGGATATCAAATCCACACCCACCTTCCAACCCTTCAGAACTAAGGTCATCACCTGGTTACTCAACAAATAACCAACCATGTATGTATGCATACCTAATGTACGAATGTATCCTTTATTATGTTTGCCTATTATTATCTATGTACTAACTGCTTTCTTGTCAACTATACATATGCCTCACTACTGTACTAATGTTCCCTAACGTTGCCTGTAACTTGATGTTCAATGCGCACATATACCCCTCGGTCAGGAGCGCTATACAAATAAATAAACAAACAAACAAACAAACAAACTGTGGTGTTGTCTCCACTTATCACGGCTGCCATGGTGCTGCTGGGCCCTGGTGCTTACACCTGACCTTCCTCCTGCTGTTCTTATGGCTGAGCAGCAGGGAGGTTGTTGTGCTTGCACCCAAGTCCCTGTTGTGGGATGTAAATGGGCCCATATTATCGCCCTGAGTTGACTGTGCACCTGTTGGTTGGACAATCATATGCTGTCAGTCATCATGCATACTTGTATGTAGGCTTGCAAGTCACTCAGGCAGCATGATGGATGTTCACCCTACACACATGTGGTCTTATGGGCAGGGTCAATTGCAGGACAATCAAAATGGCTAAGGCAAGGTGGGAGTAGTGTTTGAAGAGGATCTACAGTGCATATGCATGGGCTCATTTGTCTGTTGGTCTGGCAATGTGGCATGTACAAGTGGTGGCATTTGCGTACCACTTTGCCTCTCACAGCACACATGAGTGCTTCTCATGGTTGAATGGGCTCACATGCACATTTCCCCTAGAGTGCATGTGTATGTGCACAGTCTCCCAACTTCCGTTGCGCAGGCATGTGGTGGCATTGCCTTTGTTCACATTGCCATGTGGTTGCACATTCCACTATCCATTGGGCCCATCTATGCTGAGGGACACATGATTGGAAAAGTGGTTTTGGCCAGTGCTTAATCATGAGAGAGGGAGCATTCATACTCACCAGCTTTGCATTGTTGGGCCTCATCAGCTACCTTTTTTTGAAATATTTGCAAGGAACTTGGGGTTGATCACCGTGAGTTACTTGGGGGCAACCCGACGTGGAGTCCATGCTCACTGTGCTCAGAGAGGCGCAGCTTCACCTCACTGATGAGGCCCAACAAGGCTGAAACACGTGTATGGGGTTGCTGTTGGTACTCTTGTTCAGAGAGGAATTGCCATAGCATTTCAGTGCTGGACTGCCCATGTGGGCGGGACAAAAACTGATATGCAAATGGTATTTCTCATCTCTGAAAGGTACAGTGAGCAAAAAGCGTGTGCTGCAAACTCTCATCTCAGAACAGGTTATCATGCCAAGTTCCTTCTGGAGAGGAGCGCCTGCTACCTTTTTTTGAAATATTTGCAAGGAACTTGGGGTTGGTCACCCTAAGTTACCTGGGGGCAACCAGACGTGGACTCCCTTCTCACTGTGCTCAGAGAGGCGCAGCTTCACCTCACTGATGAGGCCCAACAAGGCTGAAACATGTGTATGGGGTTGCTGTTGGTACTCTTGTTCAGAGAGTAATTGCCATAGCATTTCGGTGCTGGACTGCCCATGTTGGCGGGACGAAAACTGATATGCAAATGGTATTTCCCATCTCTGAAAGGTACAGTGAGCAAAAAGTGTGTGCTGCAAACTCTCATCTCAGAACAGGTTATCATGCCATGTTCTTTCTGGAGAGGAGCACCTGCTACCTTTTTTTCCAGTACAAAAGGAGCACACCCACACACCACACCCCCTCCCACACCAAGATGATTCCAATAGTAGTAGCATTACTGGAGCTCGGGGACATGCTTGCATTGCCACAACAACAACAACAGCGGCCACCACAGAGGAGAAGGAGGGTGCGACAGGGCCAGCATGCCCAACCAGTGCAGCCACTGTTACCACACTGGCAGCCCCCAATCCCTTGCATCAGAGCCAGTCCATTCAACCTAACCTCTGAGCAGATCCACACCCTGTACCGTCTGGACCGGGACACCATCACCATCATAGTGGAGCTCATACACGACGATATAGTGAGCCTCATTGAAATACGTACTACCATCCCCCCTCTACTGAAGGTAGTGTCTGTGCTATACTTCCTTGCCACAGGCACCTACCAGCACACAGTGGGGCACATGCATGGCATATCACAACAGTTATTTTCCCGGATACTGAACCAAGTGCTGGATGCCTTCCTCAAGCACACAAGGGACTACATATCTCTACCACAGACTCCCCAGGAGATATTTGATCCAAAAGTTGCCTTCCATGCACTGGCAGGCATTCCAAATTGTGTAGGTGCCCTCGACTGCACCTACGTGGTGTTGGTGGTCCCGCATGCCATGCAGCCAGTGTACCGCAACCACAAGCAATACCACTCCATTAATGTGCAGATGGTATGCGATGCCAGCAAGATCATCACACATTGTTGTGCCCGATATCCCGGATCAACTCATGACTCTATGGTCCTGCGGAACTCAACGCTACCACGCTTCATGGAGTGACATGCTGGATGACATGCCTGGCTGCTTGGTAAGTTGCATGACCAGCACATGGCATTGAAATGGGGGGAGAGATGCACACACCACCCTGGTGTCATTTGTGTGGTGACTGCACGATGTGCACATCACCGAACACTGTGCCCCAAAACATCCCAAATGGTACATGACACCCAAATCCCATAGAAAGGAAGTAAGGTTGACACCTATCACTACATGACTAACAGGAAACCACCCACGTCCCACAACACATCCACCACTCATCAGCGGCCCTCACCCTCTGTAACGCCATCTTGCACCATGCAGTGCATATGCACTATGTGGCTGTCTCGAGCATATCACCACATAGGACAAGCATCCCTGTGAGTGCATCAAACTGAACCTACTAGGGAATCCACTGTCTGGCACAGGGACAGCACACCCACAGGAGTTCTGCATGTCAGCATGGGAATGGTCAGTGCTGATTGCCCAATATTGCACATGCTACTGCCAACGCTCCCTCTAAGTGAACACAACACCTCATTAATTTGACATTAACACAGCTGTATGCGTACACGATGCATGTGCAGCAAGACGTCAGTGCATACCATGTATCATCTAGAAGATGCAACCCACACCATCAGTCCATGGCACAGTACACATTGAGGGACTGAAAAAGGCATCACTACATCCAGGGACATGGGCATGTGGCCAACTTAAACCTGCAGGCATGTGTGACTAGTACAGCTGTCATCATGATTCGCCTGACATTTACCTTTAATTGCCTCTCATGCAGGTGATAGTGGCTATCCCTTGAAGCCGTGGCTCCTCACCCCTGTCCGACACCCACAGAACAGGAATGAGGAGGACTACAATCATTCCCATATCTGTACCCGTGTGGTCATCAAGCAGACCTTTGGCCTGTTGAAGGCACGATTTTGCTGCCTCAGCCGGTCGGGTGGGGCACTCCTCTGCAGGCATGAGAAGGTGGCCAAGATCATCATGGCATGTGTCATGCTGCACAATATGTGTATCCGCCAGAACGTGCCCCTGCCTCCTGACATTGAACTTCTACCACCTGGTGATGATGAAGGGGATTAAGAAGAAGTGGCTGTACTTGATCGCGGTGCCGATGCACAGGAGGGATGTGCTGTGCACCAGTCAGTGATTGCACAATATTTCTGACACACATGGCAGCAGAGGGTCACATGATAGTTGGACAGGGGGCACTGGGTGTACATGTACACTATGCACTGTAAATGAATAAATGACACATGTGCAATGATGAATGTCCACTCAGGTCTTGTTTTACACACAACCGGTGTATTAAATGTAACAATGTAAACGTAAGTGCAAAATCCCTCCACCACCCTCGCCCCCCTCCCGCTCCCCCCACAACTCCCCCACACACCCTCACCCCCTCCCCCTCTCCCCACAACTCCCCCACACACCCTCACCCCCCTCCCCCCACAAGTCCCATTGAGTCTCCAAAGCCTACATGAGGCTGCCCTGATGATTAATTGGCACTGCCTGGTCCAGGGGGTAGCAGGGCTTGTTTGAGTAGAACTGGAGGAAGACGGTGTGGCCGCCTGCTGTGATAGTATAGCAGGATGCCCTGCCTCCATGGCATCTGCTATGCGGCCTAACACCTGCCGGATGGCCGAGACCTCCTCCAGAGGTGGCTGGTGTTGTCAGAGAATGATCTCACCATGGAGGCAGTGCTGTCCATGATGGACCTGCCTAGAGCGGCTAAGTCCTGACGCCACTCCTCTCTGGCCAGTCTGTTGTCCTGGACGAACTCCCGCACAAGTGCAGTAACCAGGTCAGACCGTGGCGGCCCTGCGGGTGCACCGGTGGAGGAAGTCGGCCTCCGGCTGTCCTGCCTAGCCTGCTCAGCCTCCCTAGTTGTGAAAATTGGACTGTAGTGTCTCTTCATCTGCTCCTGACCAGACTGCTCCGGGATGGTGGCGTGCTCTGTATCGAGCGACGATACTTGGGGGAATGCCGGTGGAGTTAGGGTATGGACCAGTTCAGAAACATCATCCTCCATGGGCACCCAGATGTCGTCCTGTGTGTCCTCCACAGGCAGGGGTGCCGTGGCTGCCACCTCCCCAGCCAAACTCGACTCCTCGGAGTGTGGTGCCTCGCTTGTATCATCAGGACGGCCAATGGGTGGTGGTGGTGGTGGTGGTGCTTCGCCCTCTACGGGCCTTGGTGGCACCAGTGTGATGGGTGACAGGGGTGGCTTGCCTGTTGGTACACGGTGCCCCCTGGGTTGTCCCCTCGAGGTTGAAGGGCAGTTGCTGTCATCCTGGGACCTCTTCCGGGGTGTGGCCTGTGCAAGGGTTACCGCCTGCCCATCGCTGTCATGGTCAGTGTCTGTGGGGGTCGAAGAGAGGGACGGCATGAGTGATGTATTGATAGGCATCATACATACATTAGGACAATTGCTCACCCACACAATTGGGGGTAATAGGCATTTGTGTTTGGATGAGCACGTTCTTTGATACATGGGTGGTTTATGCAGGCATACGTCGATGTCACTCATGTTGGCCAAGAGCTGTGCTATCTGACATGCATAGTATTTCGGCCATGCACGCTGTGTGACTTGTGGAATTTACATCTTTGTGTGGTATGTGTCATGTATGATATTGCCTTGATCCAGGCATCTGCATGTGTCTGTGATGCAGCAGCCCAATTTGCTGTGAGTGTGTGTGTGTGGGACCATGGCTTGACTCTTTGAAGGGACATATTGGTTGACTTTCATCAGATTTGGCATAGCAATGTTTACTTTGGACACTCACTTCCATCGCCCAATGTTGTGGTGCCACACTCCATCTCGCCAACTCCTTCGATGCCTTCCATCCCTATTATGCTGGTGCAGATGTCCTTCAATGGGGTGAGCTTGATCAGGGAACTGGGGCCTCTTCCTGTTCCCATGGCCTGGCTGCGGTTCACTGAGAGGATTTTTCTCACCGTTAGTTGCAGGTCATCCCAGCGCTTGCGACAATCTTTATTTGTGTGTGGGGTGTTCCCCACAGCACTGACCTTCTGGGTAACAAGTGCCCAGGTCTCTTTCTTGTTTAGTACAGCCTCTCTCTTCATGTTGCTTAAGAACACTTTGGCAGTATGCTCCTGCAGTGTGTCTACCAGCATCTGCAGCTCATCCTCACTGAACCTTTCTTTCCCCTGGCGGGCAGCTCCCTTCTTCAGGGCCTTGGGCATAGTGGTGTTTGAGATGTATCTTTTCCGAAAACCAGCAGAGTCGCAGGGGTCCTGTGTGGTGAGGATGGCAATGGATTGTGTTTTTAAAGATGGCCGCTGTGCTCCTTCCCGTTCCTGTGCGATGACGCTACTTCCGGTTCCGCTAATTAGCAGTGACTGTAAATAGCGGTGACTGCTAATAGCGGTCACCGCTATTTATCGTCACCGCTAATGCTGCATTGAGCAATGTCGGCATCGTTATCTGCGCTATGATTGATGCCGCTAAGGTCATTTTGGGTGCCTTTTACTGCATGCCACTAATGACCTTACCGGCATGGCGTAAAGCTTGTGCCTGCGAAAACAGAATAGTCCTCTATTAGCGGACTGGTGCCAGTCCGGACACGCTATTTACGCCATGCCGCTAAGGGACGTTACTTACCTCCAAACTCGGAATGAGGGCCATTGATTCACTAATCCTCCTTCCCTGGTGGGGCTGTGGAGCCCTGCGTAAGTTTAGACTTGCAGGTGCCTAAACTGCAGTTGGGGTGGTTGGTTTGTGTCACCTCGGAGCTGTGCAACATGACAGTGAGTCTGCGGAATTAACATCCAAGGTTGTTTTTTGGATGTAATTCTGCCTGACAGAATTACTGTTACTGTCCGTACTCCAGTCACCTTGTGATACAGGGATAATTCTGCCGGACTCCATAGTGGTAATGGTAAAATGAGGGACAGTGAAAGAGGCCAAAAGATACTCAATGTATTCTTATACGTATTTTATAAAGGTAGGTCATTCTAAAAGAGTGCCAATAGTTCTCTCACCAGATGCACATTGTATGACTCTTCTGTGCAAAGATTTTCATTTCAAGCAAGTAGATCAATGGATTTACCTTACTCAGTGATATAGAGCTTTGTCTCACACAGTGTGGCTTCTTCAAAGGACATTCAAAACAGCAGACATTGTGCAAGAGATGCCACTGAGTCACGCTAAAGAAGACCCCATCCATTGCTTGACACTGACATTAGATGTGGTCAGTCACTGCATTGAGTTGCTCACACAGGCTGTCATGAATATGCAATTTTGAATTCCAGCAGGTTGGAATAAACATGTTTAGATGATGGTGTTGGAGACTGTGTTGCACCTGCAACACACCCAAAGCATGCCCATTTCTCTATGACAGGCTGAAATGGGAGCAGATCTTGGGTGCCAAGTAATCATATCATGGACAGAGGAGCGATCATCAAAATAAAAATAACCAAAAAGTGCAGACCATGTGCAAAGAATGGATCATATATTAGGTTCCAGAGCCTTAGTGCAGCAACTACATTTGAGAAACCATCTGCTGCCACAAAATGCAGTGCTGGTTTAGAGGAGTTGGCCACTCAGCCACCATCTTCTCCACTTTATTCCAGGGACTCCAGGTACACCTCTACTGTGTGGCTTCTACCACCAACACCTTACAAACAGAAAGTGGCTTGTTGGTGGACAGCATGAAGCTGCACTTTCCTAGCTAGCTACTAGAGGGGAGGGTCAATCAGTGAATTGTTATAGCAATGTAATTGGGGATTTGACCACCTTTGCACATATCTATAGTAAAGTGCTCTTTCCCACATTCTAACCTGTCAATGTCTTTTTACAGCAAAATTACTGCATCATACAATTAAGGAAAAGCCTTGCCTGAAAAGTAAGTCCGACTGAGAATTTGTCAGTGAGCATCAGCACTAGGCATCAATTTGTTGAAACAATTGTTTTCAACAGACGCATATGCTGCTATCATAATCGCCAATTTAGCATTACGTGGTTATACTGATATCTCTGACTGCCCTTACACAACTCATTGAGGTTGGGCTGGCACATATACATTGTTCTCCTATCACTACTTTATATTTGGGTGCCGCTGATGGCACTGGCAGACATACTACTTTTTTGAGGGACTGACCTACTTCCCACTTCTGGATAGTTCTAGCATGCTGCTGTGTGTGCATTGGACCATGTGTAATATGTTGGTGCCCCAGTTATGCATGATGTTAGTTCATATGTTCCTGCAATGATGAGGTGCCTAGACTGGCCCTTGCCTTCCCAAGGAACACAACCTTTCTTTACAGACTATAGATTCTGCTCTTGGTCCTGTAAAAAGACATTTCACCTCATTGATATGGCGAATGAAATCATAGTAAGTGTCATTGGATGTTGAGCATAGGCAAAAGAAGTGGGAACTTGGTACTTTGCAAGGCACACATGTGAAAGAGATGTTACTGGTTGCTTTGATGATCTGACATGTGCTGTTGTTGATTTACATATACCACCGCTTCCTCAGGATTTCTAAGGTGGCAGAAAGAGAGTCAAGACAGGAAAAGTGCTTTGTGGTGGTATTTATATGCTCACAGAGAGGTGCTGTGGTGCTAGTGGGTGCCCTTTGAGGCTGTGTAGGTCCCTGCAACCCTCCCACTATTCCACTGCTGGGGTTGTATTTAGTGGCACTCCTTGTATCTGTAAAAACCTCTCGCAGTGTTCTCCTATTGGAAGTGTGGGTGTTGTCAGTGGCCTGGTCATCATCACCACCACCATTGCCATAATGATTATTGTAGGCTAAAATAGTGGAGAAGGTGAGCGATGCAGTGAATATTCTAGTCTGAGTAACAGCAAGCTCCTCTGACACGGGCATTGGGGGCTCTGCTCCCACTGGCCTATTACTTAGAGCTGCAAATCCAAACCCCACTCAAACACATCTGATACTTCTGAAACAGATTCAGTTGCAGTCTCTACAGCTGGCATCTCAACAGACCCCTGCAGAACTTGTACGTATATGTTGGGTTGTAACAAAAAGTGAGAACGGGATGAATCCACACTTGTGTCAGACTCTGATTTTAGGGAACTTGGGGTTTGGGCTGGCAGCACTAAAGTGGCAGAAAAACTGAGCCAGAGATGAGAAGTTGTAACGTTTACATCTGGAGTTTGAATGCTTGCAAACCTTGTGTTCGCAGTGGTTAATGAATGGCATTGTTCTATCTACCCTTGAATATGTTTGCATCCACAGCAATTGCAGAAGGTACTGATTTGGCAATGAAACATACAGTATTTTCAAAGTGCCTGCGTCTCCCACACACATGTTTGACTGCTGTCCCTGAGGGCATCTAAGTTGATGGTGCTGCTTTGCCTCAAACATCACAGATAAATCCAGCGCCTTTTTCAAGAGATAGTGCTGCCTGACCACTGCCTGTGATCACCACTACCACCATTGCCTCCAAAAGGTTTACTGGCACCCCAAAATTGTCTTTCCCACAAAACAAGTCAGCTGCTAGTTTTGTGTTCCAATGTGTATGATCAAACAAAGCTGGCATGATGAAAATTCTTCCTCCAGCCTACTGATGTCACGCGCTACAACACCTGGCACGTCTGGGATCACTGGCAGTTTTGCCACTATTGATCTCCCCGTCACACATTCCTTCACACTGCTTTGAACTCTCTAGTCCTTTGCAAAATGGCCACCGCTGGGAGCCTTAACTTCCCTGCCCTCCCGGCGGCCGGCTCGTTGCAAACCCTTGCGTCCACTTGCCTTTTTGGGTTACTTGCTGTGATTTTCCTGTTTACAGCTCTGAGGAGCGCTCTTTCTCTTTCCCATCCCTCCACGTCCCTTCGCAGCTTCCCCTTGCTTTGCCACTCTCACACAGTCTGCTCTCTCTCCCCCATGGCTCTGTTGTGGAGAGGTTTCTCTCTCTTGCCTCTCAGCATCTCACCGCGGCTTTCTCCTGCTCTATCCCGCTCACCGGCAGTCTGCTCCTCCTCCCTTGTGGCTTCACGGTGGGGCGCTCTTTCTCTCTTACCTTTGTATGCGACCCCTTGCCTTCATTCTCTTCCTGTCTCCTTCGCGGTTCCCCTGCTGGATTCTTCCCTGCTCCCAGACCTCCTACCTGCAGCCACAGACTCACTTCTACCTGGCTGCCTTCATTGCTTCGATTTGCAATCAGTTGGCCGAGTTCAGAAACTTGCACCCAGTGATTCTTTGCCATCACCTCCAAATCCATTACCCCAAACCTTGAACACCATTCCGGCCAGAAGCCGATCTGTGTGGACAACTTGCCATTCCGGAGTTGCTCAAAACATCTTGCATTTGGTATGGTGTCTCCATGGCATAGGCAAGACTTCAGTATTAGGGTTTTTGTATTGCAAGCCTTACTTTTTCCCCTACCTGAATATCTCGGGAGGGAGGCCACTAACCTGCTTGGTATTGAAGTGGCCATTGTGGCATCTTCCCGAAGTAGGCCATATCAACACAAAAAAAAATGATTATCGGATTCGCAGAAGAAAGAAGGCCCAACAGCTTCGTAGCAGCAGCAGTTCAGATGAGGAGGAGGGAGAAGGCACAGAATCCGACAACAAATTGTTCTAGTTTGACAACTGATCTGTCAATCAAGCTGACAAACATTATACACCACCTACAACAAGTAATCCATCATTATCGTTTTTTTTCTCCCAAAACAATCCAACTGCATTTTTGTGCTTGAGTATGCCTGTTCAAACGAGCTGGCCCAACTTAAATTTCTCCTCCAGACTACTTCTCAGTGAGCGCAAGGAGTTGGTGTATTGTGTCACACATCCAATTAACCTAATTCCCACTGTCTCCAATAATGTTTACATCATCCACAAAATACTCTCATCCCCCAAATCAATGGCATTTTGTATGTGGGAGTGCCCATTCAAAGAAGTTGGCCCGAGAATCTGCCTCCTCCAGTCTACTGCTCGGTGTTTTAAAGCAGGTGGTGTGTAGCATATTATAGCCAATCAACCTGCTCCTCATGGCCCCCACCTCCAACAAATGTTATAGCATCCCCGAAGTGTTCTCGTCTCCTAAAACAATTAAACTGTAAGTGGGTGTACCTGTTTAAACATGTGGTCCGGGCACACACTCCTCTTCCAGCCTACAACTCAGTGTGCTCAAGGAGATTGTATTTTTTGTATTTATTTATTTATTTATTTATTTATTTCGATGGAGTTTCAGGCAATTCGGACCTGCAGCAGGGCTTCACCGGTTGTCCACGAGTTGCATTAGTCGTCTTCCTTCAGCTCATCTTCGGTTCTTTCATTCCAGTGGTCGACTCTGCTTTCCAAGTCCCAGAGACGTGCTTTTAAACAGTTTTCCCCCATTCATTCCAGCATGGCTGTCACTCACACAGCAGGGTGGCTGTCCTTGCCAAACAGCCAGCCAGCCAATCACTCCAGAGTGTATTCAGGTCTCTTAGGAGACTAAGCACAAGGAGTTTCGGCCATCTCCCTCACATTTTGTCCCCAGATACTCAGGCGCCAGAGGAGGGCTTCAGCACTGAAGCCCGCCAACGGCCAATGAACAAAGGGACCAAACCTGGTTTGGCGCACAGAGTTAAACACAAGAAGGACCTTTCCAAAAAGAAATGGCGAAAAAAGTTGACCGGAGTCTGTTTTTACAGATAGGTCTTGGGCGCCATATTGAAAAACATTACTGACCCGATGTTTAGCTACCGTTGTTCGCGGTCAGGGTAAATTATGGTAGTTTGATCTAAACCACTGCCACCAGCCATTTCAAGTAGGAAAGGGTAACATTTGACTGTTACGTTACTGTTTGACTCATAGGCCACAGCACTCCATAGGAAGATAGGGTGTGCTGTGTCTGTAAATTTAAAGAGACTAGTAAAGTCAATTTAACTTTACATGCACTCGGAGGCGTTAGTCAGTCGCAGAGAAGGTATTCAAACCTTGGGGAGTCTGAAAGACACCCCTTTGCCACTGCACTAAAGGTGCTGTGTGACACACAGAAAAAGATGATACATATGGAGTTGTTTTAAAACTCAATAACCAAAGAACACAAAAGTAAAACACACATCAAAATACATGGAACAGTTGGAAAAAAGGCTCACACTCTTCCCAGCTGAAAAAATAAAATCCTAGAAATCCAGCAAAGTTGCTAGGGGTCTCAAAAGGTAAGGGACATTAGCACATTCTTGAGAACTCTCCCTAACACTTGGGGAAACTACTTGTGGGAGAAACTGTCATCCAAATCCATCATGTTAGTCAAACTTTATTAACAATAGCATTTTGGGAAAAGTCTATGCACACAGGCGTCACCTTAACTATAGGGCAACCACTGCATATTCATCTGTTTCAGTGGGACATCATTTATCAAATCTCTCAAAAGGTTCACAGGACCACCACACAATGAGTGTGGTTCCCAGCCACTGATGTATTCATCAGTTCGAAATCCTCTATATTTCTAAGGTTTGATATTGTCAGGACTTCAAGCTCTTGGTGATTGACCCAAGGAATAAATATGCAGCCCAGATGATTGTACATCTTAATCATAAAAGTAGCCTTGAAATGTTGCTAACATTTAATAAATAAAATAATTATGTTTATCTTCAGTATATCACTGATATGAAGGAGAATCAACTGTTTGAGCATCCCTTATATCAGAACATGGGCTGAGAGGACCAGTATAGTTTTGCAGAATCATCAGCACCTCACTCAAATGATATAGATGTTCTGAGCTAGATGACCCCACTATGTTCTAGCATGTGCAATATTCTGTGTGATCTAACTAACAATATTGAGATGTCAAAATCCCATTGCTGGTTATTTCCGGATACATTCATTTGACCTACAACCTTAACATGCATTGAACAACACACCTTGAGTATCCAAAATGAGGTGTAGCTCACTCTGCTCTACCATGGGAAGTGTAACCCACAATGGAGACTTCTCCAACAGAACATTATCTCGACACGGTTGAATTTTGTCAAATGGAGGAATAAGGATAGAAAAGTCAAATGAGAGGTTAGACTGAAGAGTGCTTGAGAATGCCTCCCTAATAATAAGAAACAAATGTGTCCCACTCTCGCTTACATGTTTTCCATGAGAATGGGTTGGAGTAGCTGAGGCATGTAAGTATGTGTGAGGTCATGTGATACTGAGTGTGCAACCTAGGTGGATGTTATGATGGTGCAATTAGACTTGGAGGTGCTGTGGATTGAACGTTCTAGAATTGACTGCCCTGTTTACTTTACTGTTTAGCCTGTAACATAAGGAATGCATCTAAAGATATGTGTAGGACTTACCTCTAAGGGGCATTAATATACATTTCATTTTCTCCATTATCTAGAATTTGCCTTATTTGAAGATCTGACAGTTGACAATCGTATTACGCTGGAAAAGGCTGATAACAGTGCGGCCCCAGTAAAATCACGCCTGAAAACAAAAAAGCCTAATAAGAACTGGTACTCAGTTGAGGTTAACAATCTGAAGAAAATCAAGAACAAGGCTCTGAAGCAATGGGAGAAATCCAGAATAATTGAGGATAAAACCACCTACTCCCTACCAACTGTAAAGGGGATATTTGCCCCGCTATTGCAGTCAAGGCAATAGCACCGCAGCTGATCCCCCTGATAACTACATTTGTAAATGCCTCTTTCAGTGAAAACTGCATTCATTTGACATCAAACAGGCATGAATCTCCCAGCTGATTAAAAAATCCACCCCTGCCCCTAGCCTGCCAGGTAACTATCGGCCCAATACTAATATGCCATTCCTACTTAAACTACTGGATAAGGTGGCACATGCACAGAAAAGGAGTTTCTTGCAGAGTACGACATCCTAGGGCAGAATCAATTCGTGTTCTGCGGGGCTCATAGCACTGAATCTACCTTACTTGATCTAAAAAATAACATCTACCAGTTCATGGAGGAAAGGAAGATATCCTTGCTGGTACTGCTAGAACTATCTGCAGCCTTTGAAATGGTCGATTATAACTTTCTTACAGAAAGATTACATAGCACAGCTCCCTTCTCTCTCTCAGCCACAGCCTGGCTGCAAGCCTTTCTCTCAGATTGCAAGAAAAGGGTCTTCTTTGACGAGGCTAGTGCAGAGGACTTCAATGTCACATGTAGGGTTCTGCAGCACTCGTGCAGGTCACCCACACTTTTCAATATCTTTATGCTCCTGATGTTTGATCAGCTGGATGAAGTAGGTATTATATAAACCAAGTATAGAGATGACATGCAATGCCTCGTGTCTCTGACAGGGAATTATGCCAATGACTCCCTGGCTCTGAATTCTTTTGCAGACACTTTCAATCTTGGATGCGAGCTAATAAGTTTGTGCTCAACGACGCCAAAACTGAGCTGATGGACGTTGGCACTGCAGCCCAACTGCGCAAAATGAGCTCAGAATGTCGGTCATTAAACAGACCAAGGTTAAGACACTAAGGGTCTTCCTAGACCAAGAACTTACCATGAATTGCCAAGTCGATAGCCTTGTTTCTAGCACTGTGTATCACTTAAAACTGCTCACTCAATTACGCTACTTTTTTAACACATCCAGCTGCCCATTAATCTCACGTGCTATTAAAGGGGCCAAATTGGAGTACTGTTCTAGCCTTTTGCTAGGTATCACCAATGGGATCTGACTTGCCTGCATGTGATTCAAAATAATGCTCTGCGTGTTGTGGAAGGCCTTCAAAGATCTGATCATGTTTATGCAGCCAGGAAAGCTTTACACTGGCTTCCTATATGTAGCAGGACCTGTTTCTGTGTGCATTGCATAATGGCCAAGGACCAATATACCATTGCCATATGTATTTCCTGGCTTCCAACTCGCAGACTCTAAGGCCCAACAATGTACGTCTCTTAGAGATCCCTGTTAGGCAGAATTATATGCAGTACCCTTTGGGAACACCACACACAATTAAGACTACAAGTGACAGTACAATTTCACCTTTGGTACAAGCCTGTACTACACAGTTAAAGTGGTAGCAGTAGCAGAGCAGCCAGACTTATCTCAAGAGTAAGTGAGCAGTATCAAATAATTACACAAAGGACAGCAATTACTATGATTCAGGCAAACACCGACTCAAGGTTTCTAAGTAAAAGAATATATATTTATTTACTCAACAGTTCTATAACATTTCACTATTCTAAGCAAGTTAAAAATCACAATCATAAATACACCACACCACTTCCCTTAAAATCCAGACAAGTTAAGCTCACGAAATGAAGTGGGAGCAAAATGGCACTCCAGCAATTTAAAAGGAAGGGAAAGTCAAAGTTATTAGAAATTAAATCAAACCAACAGGTAAGTACTCAGGGCAATTAAAGAGAGGAACTTCCATGAAGAGATCAGCTAGAAGAGGCTTAGGGCCAAAGTCAATGGGTCAAAAGTCTTTTGCGCACACAGTTCATGGTAGTTTGCGGTATAGTTTGTGGCACAGATTCCGGACGAGGTTGGTTGGTAGAAAAGTTAGTTAATAGAGAAGAGAAGGACAAGCCTTCGGATTGGCAAAAGAATTCAACCACTTTCACCGCGGTTCAACGAAATGGACAACCAGATTTGCACAGTATGTCAAAACGGAGAGGGGGCTGTAGCTGCGGCGGACGTTCATGGTGGTTCCTGCAGGCTCACGGTTCCTGAAGTGACTGTCGGACTGACATGAAGTAAGAAGGATGGAGGGTCCTACGCCACCTAGGGAAGAAACCAGCAGCAGTGCCAAGCATCGAATAAAAGGTGCGGTCCTTAAAACTAAAGCAGGGTCCGCCCTTCCTGGCTATCCGGCTCACTGTATCTCTGTGCAGCAATTCGATCCGAGGAGGGATCCTGGCTTGTAGTTTGGGCAAACTGATTGGTCCCACCAGCTCAAGGGTAGCAGTTTCCTGGAGGATCTTCTCTGTAGTTGGATACTGAAAATTCGGACCTCCAGCAGGGCTTCACCGGGTGGTTCAGTCATTTTAGGGGTCCTCTTCTTCCAGTTCCTCGTTGGTTCTTTCGTTCCAATGGCGACTCTGCCTTTCCAATCCCAGAGGCCTGCTTTTTAAGCAGTTTTCCCCCATTCAGACAGCCTGGCTATCAATCACACAGCAGGGTGGCTGGCCTGGCAAGGCCAGTACCCTTAGCCAATCAGACAAGAGTGCAACTTGGGTTACCAAGGGAACCCATGGCAGGGGTCCAAAGACCCCTCCCTCACATCTTGCCTACCTAGATTTTCAGGCGCCTTAAGGAGGGCTTCCGAGCAGAAGGCTGCGAAAAGACAGCCAACAAAGGCATCATCCCCGGTTTGGCGCACAGAGAAAAACACGAGAAAGACTTTTACAAAAAGAAATGGTGAATAAACCCAGCCAGAGCCAAAATAAAATGTATTTGGTCAAGCGGGTTTATGTTTGAGGCTACTATAATAGCCTAATACAATACAATGTTTATATAAAATAATCGCGGTAGAAAAGTTAGGGTAAATACCACTGCCACCAGCCAAGTCTTAATGTTAAGGGAGCGAAACAAGGCTCCAAGAGGCATAGATAAAAAGGGATAAGAATTAACCCTTTCCAATTCTCCATGTAAGATGGGGTGTACTGGATCTGTGGTTTAAAGAGACTACATAAAGTTAATGGCAACTTTACATGTTTCTGCGAGACAGTAGTCAGTCCCAGAAAAATGGAGTCAGAGGGAAGTCTAAAAAACTACCCTGTGTAACACACATGAAAAGTGGTGCTCATGTAGTAGGTGAGGCTCCAGAGCCCAAGAACACACAAAATGGTAAAAACACACATGGCACAACACATGTAAGATTGGGAAAAAGGTGCACACTCCTACCAGGTGACAAAAATAAAATCCTAGAAATACAGCAAAGCTGTTGAGGGACTCATTAGGCAAGGGAAATCAGCCATTTATGAGAATTCTCCCTAACAATCCCCTGAACCAAACTTGCTTGCATAGAGCAGGGTTCCTTCCCTCATGCCGCACCTAGAATGTGGACTGCATTACCAATTGACCTGAGGGCATGTACTGCGCATGAGATTTTTAAGCAAAGGCTAAAAACAATACTGTTCTCCTAATTTCTGTAGTAATTCTTCTGTCCCTTACTGATTTGTTTATTTTGGTATGTGTTGTTTGTTCTTTTAGCTCTATTAAGCCTATGGGCGATGGTAAGTGCTATATAAAGAAATTAAATAAATATGTTAAATAAAAACATGCACAATTCATTCCTGCAACCTGCGTTCTGAGTCTTAGTAAAACTGAGTCTAGTGATGAGTGGCACAAGAACCAGATGTAAAAAGAAAATGCTATGTGAGGGTGCAGAATGTTAGACATGTACCACTTCTCATCGTCAAACTGCACATAGCCCTAAAAAGCAAAAAGCCTCACAAGAACATCAGTGACCCAGCAGCATGAAGAAAAGGGAGAGTAACCTGGCGCAGCTTACTCGGAGGGACACATCAACTCCCTTAAAAAATGTAAAACTGTCAAAAACCTGCTACAGCACATCCGAAGGAACATAGCAACTCCCTTCTAAGGCGCAAAATGGCTAGATGCTTGCTGCTTCTCACCCTCAGTGACACCCCTAATAAAGAGCAAAATTAGCAGCTCTTACAGTGGTGAGTTTGCCTTGCAAGGAGCCTCTCCAACTGCCATTCTGGCAATGGTTATAATGGCCCTGCAAAATTGAGCAGAAAACTGCTTATGGCAAACATACCTTTCAAACGAGATGCCTACAACAAACTAGAGGCTGTTTGAAAAGATTGTCATCACGCAGTTGATGTCTTCTTCAGATAATTTTATTTCAGACAGAGCCAACATGCAGCCAACAGTCAACCGCTAAAACTCATTGTTCCAGTTTCACGACCCTGATGGAACTTTCAACACGGCTCGTGAAACTGGAACGCAAAGCAAAGATAAACAAGAACACAAATCATTACATATCTCCCTCCCCCGGAACAAAAACTAAAACCCAAAGAAATAGACATAAAACAACATAACAAAATAAAGCATATACGAAAATAACAAGAACAAAATGAAATTCAGCTGTGAGGTTTTCACTGAAGAAAAACCTTCAACCAACTCAGTTTGCGTGCAAGTCTCTTTGAGGCATCACTTTTACTCACTTTAGCACTTGTACTATGACCTTCCCTGACATCAAAACTCATTTCATCCTCCACCTCAAACTCATTGTTGCTATCATCCCCCTCACGTGTGATTTGCTCATCACTCACTCCCTGGGCTCCCTCACATTCTCCATCCCTCACTGTCTCAGCTCTTGCCAACCCGCCCAGAGACCACTCTTTGCCTCCTTCCAAGATGATGATGCTTCCACGCACAGCAGCAAGTCTCTTTGGTCCAATGAATTTACTATCCACACAATTGTGTGAAAACCTGGGGTTCTCACTAACACCCAGTCTCCAACTTTCCACTCCCTACTCTTCACACACTCTCTCCTGTCAAATGACTCTTTATTGATTTTCTGCCCCTGTTCTATAAGTCGCATAATAGCGCCTCTATCCACTACAACTGCCCCTGCCAATCCTAGCCAACCAGGACAAAGCTTAGTTCCTTGCTCCCTACCCTTGAGTGACACGAAGGGAGACACTTTGATAGAGGAATGAGGAGTAGTCAAATAACTCCACATCATGTGATTTAATACATCTCTCCAGGACTGTCCAGTACGCATCGCAAGCTGAATACCTCCCTTGATATACCTGTCAACCCTCACAACCAATCCATTTGCCCAGGGATGATAAAATGCTGTTCTGATGTGTTTAATGCCATACCCCTCTAGGAATGTCCTCATAAACTGGGAAACTAACTGCACAGCGTTGTTAGACACTAATTCAGAAGGACAACCCTCTCTAAGGAATACTTTTTCTACGAAGGAAACCAAATCTGTAGCCGTCACTTCCCTGGTTGCTTCCCACTCCACCCATTTGGAATGAAAATCAACAAGAACAAAAACGTACTTGAACTCGCCACCCAAACCCGCCATGGGTCCCAAAATATCCAAAGCCAGTTTCTGCCACGGTTGAACTGGCACGGTATTAGGAATCAAAGGTACCTCTCGCACAACCTTATTTTTATCACACAGTTGACATGAATTACAATTTTTTACAAACTCTTCAGCCATCCTGTCCATCCTGGGCCACCAGTAACTATGTCTCAATCTCCTCTTGGTAGCCCCCTCACCCAGATGACCTTGATGTGCCAGTTGTAACAAAACCATTCTCACCCCTTCTGGAGGAACAATACAACTCCCTCTTCTCAGTCTGCTTCCTACCAAACTTAGCTCTTCTCTGACTTCCCACCAGGTCTCAAACTTCTTCTCAAGAACTTCCTTGTCAGGCCACCCATCAATGGTTCACTGCTTAATCAGTCTCAGATCCTTATCCACAAGCTCAGCTTGTTCCCATTCCCCACAGTCCACACTGACTAGCTCGTGAACTGCAAACTCTTCACCATCCTGAGTTTGTGCTGGTTGGCCCAGTTCCACAGGCATCCTTGACAAACAATCTGCTACCAGGTTCTTCCTTCCCAGTAAGTAGCTCACATCAAAATTGTACAATTGAAGACCAAGGCCCCATCTGCTTATCCTTGGAGATCCCACAGCCCATCTGCCACTATCAAACAACTGTACCAAGGGTTTGTGGTCTGACCTCATGATGAACCTCCTTCCCCATAAAAAATATTTAAAATGATTGACAGCCTAACATGGCTAATGCTTCTCGCTCTATTACAGAATAATATTTCTCAGCTCCTTTGAGGGTCCTAGAGGCAAACACAATAACGCTCTCTACTTTATTAGCATCATATTGTATTAAAGTGGTGTCTAAGCCCAACATGCTGGCATCAACCACTAGCAGTCTTATCGCTAGCATCAAATTTCCCAATCGAAGGAGCTTGTGCATTTCCCTGTTTTATCTTGCCAAAAGCTTCCTCACACTGTGTGGACCACTGAAATCTCACTCCCTTTCTCAATAAAGCTCTCAGAGGAGTGGAAATGTTAGCAAAATCCTTTACAAACTTATGGTAATACTCTGCTAACCCAAGAAAGGACCTAACTTGATCTTTGTCCGAAGGACATGGGGCCCTCTCAATAGCATCCACAAGATTTAATTTAGGCCTGATACCTTGATTGTACACATGACCTAAGTACTCAACACCGTCCACCGACAGTTTATACTTGCTCCTCCTTACTGTTAGCCCTGCCTCCCCCAGTCTTGACAGCACAACTCTGAACTCTTGATCATGTTCCTCATAGGACTGAGCACATACCAAGATATCATCTTGGAAAATTATCACATTTGGTACACCACCCATTACTGTCTCCATCACTCTCTGAAAGACCGATGTCGCCGATGCCAGACCGAACGGCATTCTACAATATCTAAATGTCCCTTCAGTGGTGATGAAAGCAGTCAGGAGTTGACACTCTTCTGAAAGCGGGACCTGGTGGTAAGCTTGCGACAAGTCAATCACTGAAAATGTATTCGCCTTGCTCAGTGTAGCTAGTTTCTCACTAATTAATATTCCTATTGAGGTCTTATTTCACCGCTGGATTTTGCTGTTATGATAACTGGAGACACCCACTCCGACCCTTCCACCCTTTCTATGATGCCCCTCTGAAGTAAAGCTTCAATTTCTGCCTTGACCTTGTCTTTAAGATTGTGTGGAGCAGGTCTCCGCTGTGAAACGCTGACACACAGAAATGCTTCCTTACTTCCTTGTTGCAACTGCAAATGACAGTTAGGTTCATATTTGAACTACATCTGATCACAGCCTCAGAGGAAGGGCAAGTGCCCGAAACACGTGTCAGGCTACCTCAGTGTCAATTAAAAATCACTTAATCAACTAGTTTTATTTAGTGTTTATGCGCAGTGTGTTTGCAAAAACTGTATCTAATTCTACCTACCTGGCGGTAGACTTGGCAAACCCCGCCCCCTGCATTCACCTGCAGCTTTCTTCACTACTCCCAAGCTTC
Source organism: Ambystoma mexicanum (assembly GCF_040938575.1). Classification (NCBI taxonomy): domain Eukaryota; kingdom Metazoa; phylum Chordata; class Amphibia; order Caudata; family Ambystomatidae; genus Ambystoma; species Ambystoma mexicanum. The sequence goes on along the minus strand of NC_090921.1, from coordinate 858,180,044 downwards.
TTAGGTCCTTGCGCTGATCCTCGCCAGTCCCCCCCTTGCCAAATTATTTTTTCATGATTATATTGCGCACGTTGCATTTGTACAGCACTTTCCTCCTGCTCAGGTTATCTTGCACTTGTCTCAATACTATCTACTGAAGTGTTCTCCTTGCAAACTTTGGCAAAATGCCCCTTCTTTTTGCACTTGAGACAATTGGCATTTTGGGCAGGACAAAACAGATTAGAAGAGACATGCAGAGTGCTGCCACACTTAAAACACTTTAAACCTTTACTAGTGCTGAACTTCTTGGCACTTCTGACAGCTGCAACCTCATCAATTGGTTTATCTGGTCTCATACTCACCATATACTTAGAAGTCTGTTCCATTCCTCTTGCCACTTCTACCGCTTGTTCAAGAGGTAGGTCCTTCGATAGTAGCTTTTCTTGTACCCTACTGTTATTTGTGCAGCACACAAGTTGATCAAGTATGAGTGAATCAGCCAAAGGCCAAATTCACACAAATGGCTCAAGGTTCGTAGTGCGGCAATAAAGGTTTCAACTGGTTCCTGAAGTTCCTGCAACCTTTGAAAAAACGTGTGCCTCTCAAACGTGACGTTCTTTCTTGGCTCAAAATGCAGTTGTAATTTCCCGACCGCTACAGAAAATTGATCTTCAACCCCTTGTCCTACCTCTGTAGGTTCTAGCAATCCATCAAAGACACTGCACCCTTCTGTTCCCAGATTGTGCAATAAAACAGCTTCCTTCCTGGCCGGAGCAAACTTATCTCCCCCTATGGCAATTAAGTATGTGTCAAATAGTTTCTTCAATCTGTCCCATCTGATGATAGGAGAGCCAGGTTCTGACAGAAAAGGTGGAGGAGGAAACATGCTGGAAGCTGCCATTGTTGGCAATTTTGTTGTACAAAATTACATAAGCACATTGAACCCTTTGGCTGAACTGATGGTAGATCAGGCTACTGCTGCAAAGTTGCAACCTGACCCTAATTTCACTTGGTGTCTCCTTTGCTGGGCTTCCTCTACTATATTAACTTTTCTTTTTGTTCAGGGTTCTTTTTGAATCAAATTTCTTGATATGCTTTTGAGCTTTCCTTGCCTTAATGTGGATGCAATCCCAGACCCGGCTGAATGCTCCTGATAAAGAAAGCCAGTTGTTCCTTGTTTATATGTGAAAGTAACTAGCTGCCATATGGAAGTGCACCAGTACACAGCTTTATACGGTTGGGGAGGGCAATACTGCACAGACAAATGGGCGTGACTGGGCCAGCCCACTGAAAACAGGAAGTTGTCAGGCACTCCTCTCACTAGGCAACCGTCGACCGCTGCAACGCCCAGGGGAAGGGCAGAGTGGCTAATTTGTCCACAGACCATGAACCAACCCCCTTCTGAGCCGCTTCCACAGCAGTCCGCACCAAAGCTCCAGGGAACACGGAGCAGCACCTTCCTGCCAGCCAGAGCTGACACAAACTGGATGGAGTCAGCTGGCCGCTGCGACACCTCGGGGAGAGGCAGTGTGGCCCCTTCTTCGTCACACTTCTCGCCGGCTCCCTGTTGACACAGACTGAAAGCGATGTCCATTATGCTCCACAGCTCGGAAGACAGGAAAAGACGTGTGGCGGGCCCGCCTAGATATCCTCGTCGCCAATGAAAAGATTGTCATCACACAGTTGATTTCTTCTTCAGGTAAGTTTATTTCAGACGTTCCCACCAGAGCCAACATGAAGCCAAAAGTCAACCGCTAAAACTTAGTGTTCCAGTTTAACAAGGCTGATGGAACTTTCAACACAGCTCGCAAAACTGGAACGCAAAGCAAAGATAAACAAGAACACTAATCATTACACTGTTGTTTGTGCTGTGAATTGGAGCACTTCAGAAATAATTTCCTCGGCGCTGCGGTGCACACCCATAAAATCAGGCGCATCCACCAATGACAAGCAAAGCTCTTCAGAACTGCATCATGATCATCATGTCAGCACTCACCATGATCAACCAGGAACTAAATAACACACAACTCTGAAAGGCGAAAGCTTTCCTGGCCACAGACACAGGATCAGATCTTTGAAGGCCTTGACACACTTGTGTAAAGGTGCATTTAAAAAACAAATCAATCGATCATAAATCAATCAATGTCCTCTAACCAGCAGTCAATGTATGACACCTCCTCATGCCAAAGAAGGTATATCTTGCCCTTGATTCACTAGCAACATTGTTGGCTTGGCCTTTTTTGTCAGTATTGTCAGGACAGTCTTTCCCTCATGATGGTGTTTACCCCACGAACAACCATAGGGACTTGCCCCTGACCTTATCATGGCATACATTTGCTTGTCGCTTGCTCCAAGCAATTTCCAGACATCAACAGTGCCAATTGTTAACCTTTGGGACTTCTGAAACACTGAGGATTTAGGGATGAATGGTTATAATTTCATCTAAACCCCTGGCATTGGTCAGGTCAACCATCATGCTGCCTCTTTCATTTGCAAATTCTTCCTGGTTTCACCACATAAGGGGCAGTCCAGTCCGAACAGTTAAGCAACATACACCATGCACAAGACCACAATAAGCCCAAACACATTTTGACATCATCAGCAAGGAGTATCATAGGTCTCTAGGCTCGGCAGGCTCTGGAACCCATGTCTGGGCATACCCATTCCACTAAGGGTGACATTTGCAAATCAGAATAGGGATAGCTGTCCATAGAGAAGAAAGCTGCACCTCACTGGTGAGCCCTAATAGGCTGAAGCATGTATACAGTTGCTTGTGTTTCCATTCAAATGGAACATGACCTAGCAGTTCAGGGTGGACTGTTGGCTTTGATTGCAATACCAAGACTGATTTGCATATGGCTGGTTCCCTCATGCAATTACACAGATGGCCAGAAATATGATGGTGTCGAAGGTTGCCCAGAGCACTGTCAGTGGTTAAGTTTGAAGCATTTTAACCCTGGAGAATGTGTTGGTTATAGACTGTCTCCCAAAGTGATGGTGGGCATTTGTCCATTACACAGTGTGCCACAGGGAACCAAGCCACACCTCTCTAATGTGGCTCACAAAGGTAACATATATCTGGGGTTGCTTGTGTTTTCAAGCAGGGGGGACATGGCCGAGCAGTTCGAGATAGACTGCTCCTGTTGGTGGCAGGACCAAGACTGCTTTGCCTGTGACTGCTGTTCTGATCCCAGAGCAAGAGCATTGGCAATACCTCCCATGCTGCTATGCACAGTGTGGTGCCAAAGGTGGGCCAGGACGGGCAACACTGAGGATTGGAAACACCCTTGCTCTTCTAAACGGCTCATGCTCGTGATGCTGTGTGCACAACTTAGACGTAACATTTTGACTTTCTTTATGAAAGTGCAAACTAATGGGTTTTCATGCTTAATGATTAGTGGGGTATCGTTTTTATTCTTCCTGTTTACTAATGAAAAGGTGACACAGTGAGAGCAGAGCTCTTGCCAACTATGTGGCCTCTACATGATGCATATGTAAATGTGTGGTATTTGTTTTCTCTGCAGTCTTAAAGTAGGTTCCTCCTGTTTAAAGCGATGTGATTTTTCTTCCGTTAGTTCAAGTATCAATAACTGAAACACACGCCTTAAGTGCTTTGTCAAATACAGTAAAGTGGAATGTATTTTCTTTGCAAAATGGAAGCTACATTTTATTCTTGGTTTGCTCTTGCTAATATTTGGTTACAGCCTAGTGTATACCTGGAATACAGAAACAAATATCATGTCACGCCTGTATGAGTTAAGGAGAGAACTTGAGAATGCATTTCCGAGTATTACTATATATATTTTCTGCTTTTACTATAGCAGTCAAACATAATAATGTCAGTTTGTGATCCTATTTCTTTCCTTTCAATTATTTATCAAAAATCTCTGGGTCAGCCTTAAACATATTAAATTTAATATGTTTAAGTTTAGATTAGTTTATGTTTATTCGGATCATAAGATTCCATCAAACTATACAAAGAAACACGCTGATCCAGAAGATATTGTTTAACAGCACAACGTAGTGACTGGTCCAGTATTTGCCACTTGTTTAATGAATAATTGTGATCATAGGCCACATGTGTCCTCACTCAATGTTAGAACTGTTGTAAATATGCCAACGTGAGCCAGCTCATCACCAGAAATGGCGCAGTACACACAGTTCCGCTCCCAGACTCTCACATGAGCTGTTAATCTCAGTTTCCCCATCCCTTGTCATTTCTCATTTTTCTGGTCCACCTCTTATCATGATTCCACATGGTCTCACATACACATTTATGGAACCTGCGTATACCATTACCACTTGTTGGCACCCCAGAATTGAAGGCAAAGTATTTGAACATGATGGGTTTCTTATCGTAGACCCCCTTGGCTGAAGTAACACTCTGAAACTGGTGTCCATTCTTCTCTTCTTGAATCGTGACTTTAAAGCACACATTATAGAAGTCATAATGAGTGTAGACATACTTCCCCGATCAATCCATCGGATATTAAATCTGCATCATTGAAAATAAATGTAGCTACATGAATGCTACTTCCATAAACCCCTTCCCAATACTCCATACCCTGTTGCACTGCACGCATGAGCCAGGATCTTCTTCATCTGACTGAGCTACACTACACAAGCAAGACAGCCTCCCAATCATTCGAACACGACCATCTAGCTGTTTCTATGAGGCTGATAAGATGTGTTTCCCTAAATAAAAATACATCAGTAAATTAAAAACACCAAATGTCACGCCTCACTTCCACGTCCGCCAGTGAGAAAATGTAACTACTGAAATCCTTAAATTTGACCCCCTGTCAACTGATTACCTACCAGCTCACTAAATCCTCAAAATATGCCTTAGATCCCAAATGTGTTGAACCGTACTAGACACCTTTCCGCTCCTCCTCCACTTTTCATGCTATGAAAGTTGCTAGGATGTGGGTGGGTAACAAACTTGAAACATTTATGGACTCTGCATTGGAAAGAGATTGTTGCTGACGAAATGTGAGGATGCGCTCACCCATGTGAGGATGCGCTCACCCGCTTGTGAATTGAAGAAACATTTCCGACTCTTGAGAACAGGATATGGTGCAGGATTCCATCTTAAATTGGTCGTTTTTAAGAGGCGTTCCAAGTGTTGAGAGAGATTAAGACTGGAAAAACGACGACATTAAGGTTGAGATGGGTAGTCTGCTTGGGTTGTTAATTTATTTTGTGACTTTGAACACCTGACTTATGCTAGGCTAGAGATTCTCTGTGGGCCCATTTGAAATTAAAAAGAAACAAGAATACCCCTCATTTCTTGAAAAGCAAATATTGACTTGGAGTGGATTTGTGTTTATGAGCCTTATAGGGACACTAGCAGTCTTTATTTAGAAGTTGCATAGGTATAGGGGTCCAAGTCTTATCTTATAATATATCTGTAAAGAATATGAAGAGTACTGTGAATTTTGATTAAGCAAATGTTATATACCACGTATGAAGCCTATGTACTGCAAGGGAGCCTCATTCCACCTTCCCACCCACCCATGCATTAATCTTAATGTGTCCCTACACCTGCGACATCCTTTTTTTTTTTACCTCCTTAGGGTGTGTTAGTAGAGTTTAAACAATCCTTAAAATACAATTTTATAACAGGATTGTTTATTATGGTGCTAATTACTCTTAGGTAAACTTATAACGCATACATTTTCACCTTGTATGCTGTTTTTGTGGTACCGTACTTGTCATGGAAATTTGAAACATAGGCCAACACACGATGCCTCTGTAGTCTCAATGAGTGACCTTAGGCTTATTCATGTTTCTCTATTACCATTACTGATATACCTAGAGAACAGAATAAAGACACCTCTTCATTGTCTTCATGGTATGGTGCTAGTTGCAAAGTGCACTGCCGATGCTCAAGGTTTTGCCCGTGCTCGTGGTAATATATGAGAATGTGCTAATGCTCATCTACACTTGCGCTGCAAGGCTGTTGATAAGGGTTGTCACCAGGGGGGAAAAGGTTGGGTAAGATTAATGTCTACGAGAGAATGCGGGCTTTGTGTTGATTGGTAAAAGAGGTGTGCGGTAGCAGCCCCAAGATAGCTAGCAGTGCCAGGAGAGGTAGCAGGGATTCTTGATGCCACCTTTTGCCCTTCACATTTGCACTTCACAGTGCAAAGTGAGTAAACGCTGCCTGGCATGCTGGTATACTGGCAGCGTTTACTTTTGTTTGTGAGCACTGCTTGACATGCCTGCATGGCAGACAACACTCACAATTGACATGACACCCTCCCCAACATGCAACCATGTCGTGTAGGATGACATTTCAATTTGGAACATTGCGTACCCTGCACATGTGGTAAGCAGTGCTCCCAGTTGAAAGTAAACCTTCCCCGACATGTGATCATGTCAAGCAAGGTTTAATTTCAATTGTGCACACTCCCATGCTCGCATGGCAGGGAGCGTGTACAATAAATCCCTTTGGGGGTCTGCCTGCTTTATGCTGGTGCATACGGATCACCAGCATGAAAATCCATGCAGACACAAATGCTGGAGCATTTCTATGGCAGAGAAGAAGGGAGCAGTGGAAATGCAAGTTGTGTTCCACCCCTCCTTTCCGCCATACAAATTATTGAACATGTGGCATGGCATAATTGAAAGGTGGTAAAGCCTTACTCAAGACCTTTACTCCTTTCAAACACATTACACCACTATGGAACATGAACTCCACCTTATTGTAGCCAAACACTGTATCAAACTCTCCAGATGCCCATATAGAATGAATGTTTTAGTTGCAATGGAAATAGCTGTGACTGTAATGGGAAGAACACAACAGTCAGTGCTGTGGCAACGCTGGTCAGATAGCACAGTGAGTTAAGTGCTAATTATGACATCTGTTTGCAGCCTGCTGATGCAGGTTCGAATTCAGGTAGGGCCAACTCACCCTTTCATCCTTCTGAGGTTGATACATTGAGTACCAAACAGTGGGCTAATAATATAAACTATTATCTCAGCACTTAGATACCTGCGAGTTTGTAGCACTATGAAAAACTAGACATTATTATAATATTATGTATATCCATAAAGTATCAAACACTTCTGATGACAAAAGAGAGTGTACGAGTAATGGGAAATGCTGAAATGGTAAGTAGACAAGACTATACACAATTACTGTTTCAAACCCTTCAAATGCCAAGAACAATGGAAAACTGGAGGATACGAATATAAAGGTTAGCACCTCACTTGTGTCACTGAGAGGAGCTTTTTCTTTAATTTGGGTACTCTGCTTCTCTTGGATTTTACAGTCACAATTTCCCTCAAATGTGAGATCTCTTCCATTTAAAGAGTGGCTGGCAATGTCTAAACTCTGTTTTATTAGCCCAGTAGGTATAAGGATGTGTATTTGACCCAGGCAGTCCACCAGCCTCATCAGCATGGTCCACTTTTTGCATCTCTATCATGACAACAAGAGCATGACAGGTTCTGACCACTGCTCCTTTCCCCAGTACATTGAGCAGTTTTAGACATTTTTCTCCCACTCCATGATGTCATTCAGTGACAATGGCCCTCATTACGAGTCTGCCGGTAACCCGACAGTCTTACCAGCAGATTACCAGCAGACTCGACCTTACTGTTACCTGCACCCCCAGCAGACTCGTCTTTCTGTTACCAGCACCCGGTATCCCAGTGTTACTGGGATAATAACTGCACCGGCAACATTGATAAGTTGGTAAGTTTCTTTTCAATGAAGTCCGATAGAACTCTGGTGCTGGTGATTCAGTGATTTCTGTGATGGTTGGGGCCTGCCGGTAGTTCACTGGCCCAACTGGCGGACTCAGAGTATGGTGGTCTGGGAAAAATGTTGGAGCCGCTAGTTCCGGCCATTTTACCAGCATGTTTGCCAGACTGGCGATTCTTCAGCATTGTGAGTTCATTTTCTGCACTCTCAAAAACAAATGGTATACTCGTAAAAAGCAATGGATGTGGCTATAATGGGAAGAATTTAACAAACAATACTGTAACCCCATATAGTATCATAATCTTCCGATGCCATCAACGAGTAATTCGATACTTTAGTTTAAAGGTCTATAATGGAAAGAGAACAACATCCAGTTTTGTAGCCCCATACATGGTCAAATGCTCCCAATGTCAATTTAGAGTGAACGAAACACTTGTAATGATATGGACTTTCGTGACTATACTAGGGAGGACACAACAGACAGTATTTTAGCATAATACTGCATCATATTTTCCCAATACCAACAGAGAATGAATAAGTCACTTCTAAGGAACATCTGACTCGCCCTCTCCCTTCTACAGTTCAGGAAGTAGCTGAAGATCCTCCTCTTCAAGGAATGGCTCCTCCCTAACACCTAAGTCCATACACCGTCCGGTGCCCACCTTACCTTACCTGAGACTGGGTGATCTGATCCCCACTGTTTCCTCCTCTGGTTATTTGTAGATCCATTGCTGACTATTGCTCTCCCTCCACTGTTATTATATTCCCACACCCTTGTTTCTATGCTCCCTAACCTTATTCTTCCCCCTATGATTGTAAAGTACTCTGTTGCTTCCCGAACCTCGGTCTGTGCCCAATACATGCCCTATAAATAATAACAATAATAATGATAATCATTCACTCATGCAATTGTGCAGCCTTTAGCTTCACTGAATGTATAGTTAATCACCATAAAACACACCATGGGCCCTCATTCCGAGTTTGGAGGTAGCCATGGCGCTATTAGTGCCTTGGCTGCCTCCAAAATCGTCCCGACTCCGGTCTGGTGAAGGGAGTAATTACCGGTCCAGTCCGAGGTCGGCGGGACCGGTTATTGCCCATTCACCAAAGCCATTCCCATTCCCATTTGAGCCCCCATAGGGCTCAATGGGAAGGCGGCAATAACGGTACCGCAAATTGCGGTACAGTTATTGACCCCGGTATCCCTTTGCGGGTCCTGTCCATAACGCCTGGTAAAGCCAGGTGTTAAAGGAGGGACCCGCAAAGGGACCTCGGAATAAGGCGCAAAGGGATTACCGGCACCGGTGTCATTACCTGTGACCGGCATCCCTTTGTGCCCAGGTCATAATGACCCCCCATGTTACCCCATGTCCTTTACATTCCAATGGAACTCACTGGTGGGATGTTGTTAGTCTACTTCTAATGTCTACTCAAGGTGAACATAATTATGCATTCTCTGCTCTCATCTCTGGAGTATTTTCCTTATTATCTGTGCTATCCCAAAATCTCCATCATATGTCTTCCTCTTGTCTCTCTAGTTGCCTACTTCTATGAGTGTACAGTCTCATTTTTCCAAGAGATGGACCACATACAGGTCTCAGATAAAGAACAGAGAAGTTATGACAATGCTGAAGTAATGCACCAAACACATTTTCCCCAATAGGCTCTGGAGTCGTAAGGGTCATCGAATACTACCCCAGTCCGGAACAGAGGAGAATCTGTTATCTCTGCTCTTAGGGTATCTCGAGCTACTATTAACTTTTCATTTTCAAAATTCTTTTCTACTAGTACTTTCATGCCTACAGTCTTTTCGGTTATTTTTCTGCATTGTGTGATGCATATTTTGATGACACAAAGAGTCAGTAACACCAGTATCAATGCTGCTACTAACACCTTCAGTCCACTAGCCATCCATGTTGGTATCCATGAGAAGATGTATGATAACCACTGTTCATCTTTTCCTGCAGCATCCGTTTCTGTTTCCATTTTGGCATGCATCTCTGATAATCTGCTATCTGCTTCAGTCAGTGTCCCATTGTCTTTGTCATTTGATGGAACGAATGTACTGCAAGAAGACCCGATCTTGGTGCAAATTCCTCCTTCCATGGCATATCTGTTCTGGAGGGCCATTAACCTTACTGCCTGGAGCTCTTCTTGTATTGCATTGAACTGCTGGATGGTGCCTTATGTGAGAACCCTAAAGCTTTCTCCATGTCTAGCCCCCGAGATCTGTCATCCAAATGTCAAGGACATAGCCATTGCTTTTGGATCTAGTACCTTGGAGTGGATCAGTGTGGGAAGATCACCTGGATGGGGGGTCCTTGGGGAGTGGGAGTGGGACACCAATGGGTGAGATGCAGTATCCCCTTCTTTAAACACCTTTTACCCATCCTACCACGTAGGATATTCCAAAACACTTCCCACCTTTTTCTTAAACAAACACCTTCGCTCAACACAAAAGACAACTGACTAACACCAGAGCTGTTTACCTGACATGTCCCAATACAAGCGTCAGGCAATGTCAGGCAATTGATCAGAATCACACACACCTGACAGCCCTTTCCTTTCCCCAAAGGGATAAAAGGTGGAGCACAACAGCACACTATCAGCAAGGCAGACCACTCAACATGGGAGCTAACTCAGCACAGCAGTTCAAGAGAAGGAGAAAGAAGGTGTGAGTTGAGAGGCTCCTAAGGTGAGAATTGGCCTTGCCCGTATTGACAGAGACTTGTGAAGCCTTGAGAGAAGGTATTGTAAGATTGCGAACAATAACCAGCGCGTGTTGCAGCAGAGGTCCAGGGTACCCAGGCGCTTCCTCTGCTGACAGCAAAGCTGAGGAGAGGCGCATGGTGCAATGGTACCGGCCTTGACTCTACAGACAAGAAAGCAAAGCAGTTGATCACAGCCAGTGAGTCGAGGGGAGAGCCGATAAAGAAACCAAAACCAAACTGTGTTGAACAGAAGTAGCAAGTGTCTAATTGAACTTTGAATGAACAAATAACTATTGGTACAAGGAAAGGGGAAAGACAGCATAACAGAATCAAACACCACATGGGTGTCCACTTGAGAAACACTAGGCGATTACCCTGCTGTTGAACTACAGTAAGAAGAAGGCCTTAGGAAAAGGCAGAAGGGGGTCAAAGTGGCGATACAGGGGTCTTGTCAAATCCTCTGTACAGTCGAAAGTCTTTGACCAGCAGATGATTGGAAAACAAAGGGAAACAAATCCTGCATGGTAGAAAGAGTGCACAAACAGTGCATTGTAAAGGCTGGCCAGAGTGAACCCGGTGGATGGATGCTAACAAGAGGGGATGAAATCTGGAGGCCCATGATCATTGTGTTGAGTGAACACGAAGGAGGGAAGCTGGCAGTTGAAAAGGGGTCCAAACACGAAGGAGGGAGATCCAGGGGTGGAAAGTAATCACCCTAACTACCGTATGAAAAAACCTGTTTAATTGATTTGTCAAGTACGACTGTGAGGTGTCTGCACCCAGAAGAGGGGGCCCCAGGGGTGAATATACAAATCGGGACTAGGGTGGGCACTGCTTAAGTTTCTGATTTTTACTAATTATACAGTCAGTTGTGGGGGCTCACCCTCCAGCCTAGGCACTAGGTTTTAGACAATATCCATATAGTAGGGCCGGACAACTTCCATCCCTTGATGAGCTCGCTCTCTCTCTCCCCTCGTCGGGTTTTAATTAACTCTCATCAATGACTTGTATTTCATTCATTAGTTATGTTCCTCAATAACAATCCACCATTCATGATATGATTTATCAGATATGTATGTTTATGCTTATTGGCCAATCAGTCGATTTGCATCCAGTGTTGCGCAATTGAATACAACTCTGATCCCTTTTAGGTTACTAGTGCAAGAAATCAAATGAAATTGTCCATGAGTAGGTATATAACTATACCAAACCGCCCTTGTTGTTAACGTAACTGAGATGAGCGCGCATGCGTGTAAGAGATTAGTGTCACGGAATAGGGCATTGCGCGCATGCGCAATAATGAATAGCCTTCATAAACGCTATCACAAGTGGCGACAGCTCTTTTAGACAGCTGACGCGTTCGAAGAGCAAAGCAGAATAGAGGTAAGCACAGTGGAGCAGGATTGAGCAGAGAGGAAAGTGGTGGCCTAAATATATGGGAATAATAAGTATGAACATTTAACTTACAGAGTACGCGCTAGATAAGGATACTACAGACAGAGGTGGATGCATACTCTGGGGACAAAAAGCCAAACAGGTAGAAACCTATTGGAATACTATGCATTCACATAAGAAGATTATGCTTAGATATTATCTATAATAGATGTTTTTGTATTTTTTGTATTTTTGATATTGTTTGAACGCCATGACGGAACACAACCAAACCCGGTATGTGTAATATAATTTTCTTTAATAATTTTCTTTACGAAATTCACTCAATGGTGAAAAATTGGGAACAAATTATGATGATGGGAATGTCACTGATTTGCATATTTCTTTGTATATAATAGTGTTGATAGCCCTGATGATGGACAGAGGTCCGAAATGCATTGGCAATAATTTTGGAACACTGATTGGCCAGGAATAAACATACATATCTGATAAATCATATCAAGAATGGTGGATTGTTATTGAGGAACATAACTAATGAATGAAATACAAATCATTGATGAGAGTTAATTGAAACCCGACGAGGGGAGAGAGAGAGCGAGCTCATCCAGGGATGGAAGTTGTCCAGCCCTACTATATGGCCCCAGGGGTGAAGCCATCACCCAAAGCCATACAAGGAACAGAACCTTTGTGTTTCTTTATTAAAACTATCATGCCCTAGAAGGCAAGAGTCTTTTTTATTGAAAAGAGAAATTAACCATTGAAAAACCAGATACCTGGAGCGGAACTGTCTGCTCGTGCTGGGAAAGCTTGAGTGTGTGCTGTGCTCAGGAGACCCACCTTGTCCTGTGCAGAAAACGTGGGGAGGGGAGGCCCCTGGCAATCAGATCCTGACTTATTATTTGTGAACACTTCTTTCTTTATTGAAAACCGTATCCCACACTCTTTCTATAATTAGTTGTAGAAATTTGTCAATAGTTTTTTTTTTGTATGGGCCTTTTTACTTTGACAAAACGCCACAAGGACAGCCTTATTCTTCATTTGATGGTCGACGCTTGCTCCTCTCTTAGATTTAGGTTTAGGTTATTCATTTTTCCACCCTACCATTACAGTTTAATAAACACCCTTGAACTGTGATCACTTGTGTCTGTCTTTACTGTTGCCACCAAGAGTTCCTTACAATTAGCTTCCACCTCGTGATCTGGAGCCATTTTTCATTTGTGCTGGTATGTACTGTGGGAACAATTAATGCAAAAAATATGTATGTTCTGCTACACAGTCTGTGCTCTGGAGGTATTGCATCCAGGGAATCCTCCATTGTTGGTGATACATTGTTTACCCTTTTCCCTCCTATTAGCTCAGCAGATATTTTCTTCCTTCTGTTAGAGTCCATCTTATGAAATTCATTTATCTTGATGTCCTTCTGTTGTACTACCAGTGCTGGTATGTTGATGTGCATCAGTGAGCACACTCCTCCCCAGTTAGGTGCTAACTTGTCATATGCCTTTGATCTGCAGGCCCAATAATGATCCATTAATACTGCTGTTCCTACTTTCATGCCTGGAACTTTTATTGCCTGCTTGCTTTCCTTCTTTTCTCCAACTTTTGCTGGACCATCATTCTGGAAACATGATGCTGCTTCTTTGATTGGTACTATGAGCATGGGACCTGCTTCATTTGCTACCCATTTGAGCAACTTTGCACTTGTTTCCCTTTCCTTTATGCATTCGACATTGTCTTCTTGCACTATATGAAGCTTGTGGGTGTAATATTGTGTGAGTGTGATACAAAATAATCATTCCCACACAATTCGTACTGTAGGGTCACAAAGGATTTCAATAACTGAGGGACCTACTCAGCAAAGTTGTGGATATGTTTGGGCCAAGTAAATCAGAAAAGCATAAAAGAATAAAATGGGAGATAGTCTTCTTTCTCGTTCGGATCTTCTAATGAAATGGACAAATTGGCCCTGATAGGTTGTGGGCTGGGTAACCTGGGGAATCATGGGACGCAAACAATAACAGTTGCCTCTTTCATGATGAATAACTATGTGTAAAATAAGGACAGTGTGCCTTTACTCTGAATGTGTAGGAAGTCCTTTCCCTATCTCTCTTGCTCCATAGTGTGTGATCATTGGTTGACAATTGCCAGGCAGTGACTGTCTTTTCTGAGCATTGTTCTCTTCTTCTTGCATGAAGTTGGCCTCCTCCTCGTCGCTGCAAGGAAAGGCTCCTGCTGGACAAGGTTTCACATCCCCGAGGACATTCCAAGCTTCATCAGTCACTTCCTCTAAAGTGTGGGACCTGCGAAACAGAGCTTGCACCAGGTCCGGACAAAATTACAGAGCAGGTCCATATCCCATGAGTAGAGCTGTGGTGGCTTGAGGCAATTTTCACTGATCTGTGCGCTGTTATTTTCTTCGTTCTTCTTGGACCTCTCCCGTCATGCCTGCAGTTGATGAGAAATAAAAGATGCACTAGCTATCAAGACAGCAGTGTAATCATGCATTCCCTTCCCAAATATAACAGATTGAGCTTCTGCATCAATTAATACACTAGTGGAAGGAGACAGGCACAGTCTTATTACCGCCTTATGTAGGGTTAAGAGGGGGTCGGATCCTGGTTTATTGTGCAATGCGAACAAAGCTAGAGGGAAACAGTGGAGCCAACTTTTGTTCAAGGTTGCTTTTATTTTGGCGATAGTCTCCTTAAGCCGCCTGATGAGGTGATTGCATATCCTGTTTGCTTGCGGGTGATACACACAGGAGTACTTGTGTTGAATGCCTAGTAAGGTTGCAATATGTTGAAACAGTTTGTTGGCAAAGTGAGAGCCATTGTCAGACCACAGGACCTCACTCACGCCAACTTTGGAAAATATCTCTAACCAGGAATTTTTCCACTTTAAGGGCATCAGGATGGGAACAAGTACTGACTTCGATCCATTGGGAAAATGGGCACACAACGACTGTCATGTAGCAGTAGTACGGGCATACTTGGAACATTTCAACATAGTCAACATGAAGATGTTGAAATGGACCCAGTGGATGAGATATGGCTCCTTTCACTACCCTTGATGTATGGCCTGCAGTGAAAGCTTTATAGACAATGCTATTGGTCATACATTCTGCCACATGTTCTGCCATTGGGACAAAACCAGTCTTCTTCAATGTGAGCAGCAAGTACATCCTTCTCTATGTGGGTAGGATGGTGTAGTTGCATCAGTGCAGTATGTAATGAAGACAATGGCATCACTAGTTTGCCCGTGTTTTCCTGTCACCACACACCACAGGGCATCGAAGGTGGATATGGAACACCATCTCTTCACCCATAATAAATTTTCTTCCCTTGGTGCATACCCTTGCAACTCCATTATTTGTGTCACTGGCAATGCATTGTACCCTTTCATCAGCACCATAGTTTGTGCATAATTACGTGCTCAGGATGAGGTATCCATGTCCAGGATATCCTTGAAATATGCTGCGTGCTTTGCTTCTGAGACTGCTGCTTCATTGCCCCTAGAGACAGGATCCTCCCCCTTCATGTGGGCTTGGCACTTGGCGACAGCTATACCAATGGGAATTGTAGCACCTCTATCAGTCTACCCAATAAAAGTGTGTGTTGGACCAGCATGAAATCAGCACATTGGAAGTCCCTCCACAGACAGCGTGACAGCCCAGAGTGGACCAGAGATGTCACATAGGCTGAATCCAAATACACTGTCACTTCCTGGTTTTTACTCGGCTCCAATGCCAATATGAGAGCCACTAACTCTGCAGCCTGTGCTGAAAAATATGATGATAATCCTGCGCTTACAACTACCTCACATGTTCCATCCACTTTTAGCCTCACTACTGCTGACCCAGTATATCTTTCTCCCATGGTCTGGTCTATCATTTGAACCGTCAATATAAAGTACCTCTCCCCCCTCAAGTGGCTTTCTCTCACTCTTGGAATGTCATCACAACTTTCCATGTTTGTAGCGCAATCGTATAGTCTCTTTCCTCTATGGGCTTGGAGACAAATGTTGCCAGATTCACAGTCCTGTAGCTTACTACCTTTATAACTGGATTCAATAATATTACCTCATACCCTGAAGCCCTTTGTGTGGTCAGTGTGTTCGTGGATCTCTTGAGTACTGGAAAGAGAACATGCTCCACAAAGAGAGTGCTGCTGCATCCCATGTTAATAGTAGCTGTCTTCACGACTGCAAATGCGGCAGCAGCCAGTGCCTGTTCACAAGAATAGTGACCTCTCATTACTGGATCTAATTTTCCGCTATAGTAAGCTAGTGGTTTGTGACCCATCATCATATTCTGTGTGAGAACCAAAGTCATTACCACTCCATTGGAGTGTGAAAACAAATACAATTTGCCATGATAGTCTGGAATCCCTTACACTGGAGCTGTGCATATCGCTGTCTTCAGCTCCTCAAATGCACAGGTCATTTCTCCTGTCCATTGTAGTGTGCCCTCCCCTCTTTGTGCTTTTTTCAGTGCACTAAACAAAGGTCTTGTGTATGTGCTGTAATCAAATAAATACCCACTCACTGCAATAATTGCAGAGACCTAAACACTGCTGCATTTGTCTCACTGTCATGGGGTTTGGTGTCCTGCGGATTGCCTCTGCGCTTTCTTGGATCACTTACCGTCCTTCTTGTGATATTAACTGTCCAATGTATAGCAACTCTTTGTGGCAATATTGTAATTTGTCTTTGTCTATCTTGTATCCCTTTTCTGTTAGTACAATCAGCATGTGCACTGAGTAATTTCTGCACTGCATTTTCGATTTATTGCAGATCAAAATATCGATCACATACTGTATAATTGCGTTTTCTAATTGTTTATTGCCTAGGTCCATTGAATATTGAAGGGGACTCGTAGTACCCTTGTAGAAGTCGAATGTGCTTCCATTTCTTTTTTGTATATAGAAATTAAGTCAAGTCCTCCGGGTGAAGTAGTATAGAGAATAATGAATTCTTAAAATCTATAACCGTGAAGTGGATAGCTTCCGTAGGGATGCTACACAAAATTGTGGTAGGATTTGGAGCTAATGAAAATTCTGCCTCTACAATCTGGTTCAAAGTGCGCAAATCCTGTATAAAATTCCACAATCCCCCTGTTGCCTTTTTCACTGGGTACACTGTGGTATTGTACTGCGATTGTGATGGTATCAAAATGCCTTGTTTAGCTAATGCTGCAATTGTCTCATAAATGCCATCATCTGCTCATGGTTGGAGTTTTATCTTTACTGCCCCTATCCCTTTCAAGAGCACCACGTCATAGGGACTTGTGGTCCATAAGACACTTGGTACCTTTGCCAAATATTCCCTGATAAATGGTGGCAGTGCTTACAGCATCATCGCCATTCCCTGTGGGACTTCCCTCTAGCATGTTCTTACCCAATATGTGATGCTAATGTCAAACTCTGCTTCATGATCTGAGCGATTGTCCAGGAACAGTTCCCCGTCTTTCACATCAGTCTACCTGTAACCCTGCCCAAATGCAATCACTGTCCTCCAGGCTCATCCTGTGTCATCTGTCCCATGCAAGGTTATCCTGTCTTCCCCCACTAACACTGCTTTAAGTTCTATTGAGATCACTCTCCCCTCTGGCTTATCTAATGGTTATTCTGGTATAAATATGTACTTGTTGGGAATACGCCATAGTTTTCCCTGAATCCCCGCGAGCCATGCTATTATTACTTTCACTCCATATTGAAGTAGCTCTAAATCTTCTGCACTCCCCTCTGTACTGTGTGACCGCAATATGCCTGAATGATCTCCCTTATGTTCAAAAAGTGAATCCCAGGTGGGGAACACACTATCCCTTGGTCTGTGAATGAAATGGTATTGTTAAGTTTGCTCATGATGTCCCTTCACAAAATGTTCACTGGTTTCGGTCAGGAATACAATAGTGGTACAGCTAAGTCATATTCCACTTTAGAAAGTGCAAGGTTGTCCATAAAAGGAAACAAATCCATTGCCCCAGAGAATCCCTGCACATTTGTGGTGTTGCCTAACATTGGGTATCTTCCCTCCCCGATACAGGATCTGGTTGCCCCTGTCTCTACAAGAAAGGAAAAAGTCTTGTTACCTATCATCTCCACTATACATGGTTCCTCTGCCGGATTGTGTATAATTGATAAGATGTAACACATCAGGTCCCTCTGTGGGCTGTCGTATTGTGGGTATAATGACATCCCACTCCCAGTGAATGGATTGCCCCCAACTACAGTCACCCCTCCAACTTCCAAATGGGAACTACTCCCATTGAATCTGCGTGTTTCAATGTCCCGTTATTCTGCAGGTGTTGTCAGTGGGTATGGCAGTGTGGGGTCTTGCACCTGGGGTGTCAATGCCATAGGCGGGTACTCTTGCGTGTGCACATCTTGAGTCTGTACTTGCCGCTGTGCTTGATCTTGGGCATAATAATCAGTCTGTTCTCCCTTATATGTGGGCTGGTATTGCATTCCCCCATTTTGTTGCACCCCAGCTCTGCTTCTACACACTTGCGAAATGTGCCCTATCTGTCCACACACCCAACACTGAGGTGGTCCTCCCATTTGTCACTGAGAGCCCCCTGAAAATTCATCTTGGCCCTGCTCCATCTGATGTATGTACCCTCTTCTCCTAGGTGCTCCTCCTCTCTCTCTGAACCCGTGGTGCATTTCGCCCCACCCCATGAACCCTCCTCTTATGGGTGTCGGTCTGTACTGTGCATGTCGTACACCCGTCCCTTCTGCGCTTGTTAACACCACCCCTTCCATAGTGTATTTTGACAATTTCTTCTGCACTAACTTTGTCTCTTCCTGCTTTCTTTCCTTGCACTTCTTTCTCCCCTTTTCTTGCATTAGTCTACAATAGTGTACTATAGTGAGTTGAATTCCGGACCACGGTTTGGCCTCCATCCCCAATAACTTCTTGAGCTTTCTTTGCACCTGTTCAGGTAACTGCTGACATAATATATGACAGAATAATCCCACTGTTTTATCCCCTGATTCCCACGCCTCAAGTCTCCATTTCTCTTAGATAGCCTGATTATGTTGAAGGGGGTCTTTGTCCGCCCCCATTTTGCGTACTTTAATCACGCTAATGTCTGAGGTGTCTGGGTATTGTACCATTACAGTGTGCCACATGGCTGCTCTGCAATTGTTGAATGGTGGGCCATTGTGCAACGTGTTTTGTGTGGTTACTCCTGGGTATCCAGCCGGCTTCCACACATAGTCTGCAACTTCCCCAAGAATGGCTGAAAGTATGCTATTCATGTCACCGACCGCTAATGTCATCCCTGCTGTCAACCTTTCAGTCTCATATATCCAGCTCCCACGGTCAATGAAGGTAACTTATACCTCAAATTATCTGTGTCGATATGTTGCCATGGTATATAATTAGGTCGCCCCCTCCCTGCTCCAATAGTGGGCACTATGTCAGTTCTACCCCTCCACTTTCTCTCCCTGTGTCTTTGGTAATGGTAAATGCCCTGGTCATTTCTTCATTCCTTCACCTTGGAAGATCTCTGAGCATTTGCGTGTATGGGGTAACGATGTCTAAGCTGCACAATGTATCTCTAGAATGCTGCAGTCTTTCCCTTCTGTCCTCCCTTAGTCAACTCATGCTTTTATTGTCTTCCCATATTCTGTGTCTGTCTGGGCTCTTCTCTCGGGAACAGTGGAAGGGTTTCCCTTCCTCTTCGTCCTCACTCCCCACACAATCATTATGGTATCCTGTGTCCTCATCGGTGCTGTCAAAGTTCTCCTGAAAGCTAAGTCAACGCTGCACCTTCCTGCTACCTTTCTTCTAAGTGACCCGTGCTTCTGCAGTCCCCCCTAATGGAGGAAGCAATCTCATCTCTGTCCATCTGTGGGGTGGCCCTGCTACATTTCCCTTCTCTGTCCAGCTCTCTCCATCCTTGCATCTCTTTCTCCTCATCATCACTAAAATGTGCCAAACCCATCTTTACGTGCACATCTCTTCCAGCACGCCTGTCCTCTTCTCTGCACTGACGACCCCTAAGGATAGATTATACTTCCAACTTTCGCTTCTCCTTCTTTATTTGCACTTTCCTTTCCCTCTCTTCTTCTGTCCTTCACCTGGCCATATCCTCAAGCTCTCTCCATCTCTGCATCTCCTGCTCCTCACGCTCGCATGCTTCTGTCTTCTGTTTCTCTATGCACACTCTTTGGTTCTCCTCCTTCTACTCTTTCTCTCGTCTCTCTACTTCTTCCATTACCGCTGTCCATTTTCTCATTTCATTTACGTCTTCACAACCTGCTGATTCTTTGTTAGTGCCTCCTGTCTCCCCTGGAAACTTTCCCATCTAGTTTAAGCAATATCTATCTGCCTACCCACTCATACGGAACTATGGGCTCCCATCCTTCCACGTGTAGCCCTTTCACTCTGTCATTTTCTTTCAATCATGCTTGAATCTCGCTGCACTCCTTGCTTTCAGCACTTGAACTTTGAATTCCCCTAGTCGCTTGCTCGATCTTGTCTTGCCCCTGCCCCTCCATCTTGCTATATGCTGCAGGTGCAAATATGGGATTGGTGTAACCTGCCGCTGCTCTTAATTCCCTCGCTGGATATACTCCCTCGGAGCTTCTGCTCCTTCATTTTTGCAGTCAGGAGGAGGAGGGAGAGGAGGGGCAGAGGGGTTTTCACCTCCGGCCTCTTGTTGGCTCAGCATCCAGTGTTGCTGCACACTGTCCCCATTTCCCATAACTCAAATATAACATTTGTTTGCTCAACTTCTTCCCTTTGTAAGCCTAGCGTATATACGCATGTAATGGCTGCTGCCCATATTTGGAGAAGCTCCCTTCTTTAGCCATGGCTTTGACAATGTGTCCATTTCGTGCTATATTTACAAATCTTGTCCTTATTGTGTGTAAGGGACTTACAAAGGTGTTGCAGGGGGTTATACCCATACTTTTACTCAAATACATTACTTTAATACTTAATTGACCCTAAGGTTTTCAACACTTCTGCCATTACCAAATACAATTGCTTTCTTTGGCCTTAACACCAGATGTTAAAATAGCTCTCCAAGCCACAGAAAATTCAACAGCCTCTCCGGCTCTCGACCAATACCCCAGAAGTGCTCCACACACTGCCCCTTTGCAATTATGTGCCTCAAGGGCACACCCAACAATTCTGTGCATGCGCCTTCCACACACAGCAACAAAAAACAACAACTTCTTTAAACCTCGATCGTCGTTTATAATCACCCAAAACGTTCTGCTCCCCTTGTGCACCTCAAGGGTTATACACCAACCTGATTGGTGGCATCACCTCTACAATACAGGAGAAACAGCAAAATCGCTGAGACCCACCCTTTTGATAAATTCAACACAACTTTTCTCGACTGTGCCAACACCCCAACAAAGACAAACAACATATACACAGTCATCTTCCTGCCTCCTAACAGGGGAAACCAATATTTCAAGTGCTCAATCTTGACCTACAGTGTCGCCTTGTAGATAAAATGCTGCTGCAAGACTTAACCAAAAGAACATCTTTTGTGAAATAAGCTAGCTTCACCTGCTAAGCCTTATACACGTGGATACAATCATCCATGACCCGTGCTACAATGCCCAACCCACAGGAAATCCAATATTTACATTTGTCATCCATAATCTTAAGCCAATCGATTAGGACAGCTGCCAAAACTGATCACCCAAGATCGAATATTCCCTAACAGCAAACAAATAACATCCAACTCCAAGAGTTATTATCGCCCAAATTGCAGAATTGCCATCCCACAACCAACATCTGTTCATCACTTACTACTACCGTGATCAACTGATGTCGCTCGACCACTGACTCTACCCCAACCTGCCACTCTGCCCTTCCATTCTGCTGGGCCTCCCATGGAAAGTGGGCAGAAATGTCTCCAAGTGGTACCTGAGGACCTCTTCATGGTGTGCACATCCTGTGTCTTTCACGGTCTCCATGGGTCACCTCACAGCCCTCCAGGCAATGCAACGGGGCAAGGCGGCTTCGTGTTGATTGATTGTAACCAACAATCCCCTGCTACCACTTTGAAATAGTATGCCAGAGGACTTGGCGACTCACATCAATAATATCACAAGTCAGCAGAGCATTTAAGGGCCATCAAAACCTCCCCTGGAAATAACAAAGACTTAGCCATGGGGCAAGGTTTACTGTCTTTATTCTCCAAATTGTATGGTAGGGTAATGTTTATTTGTATAGCGCCTATACACTAGACAAGTGTTTCAAAGCACTCAAGGAGGAGTGGGGGCAAGGGAGGAAAACAACAGTCCTTCAGAGCCCTTGAATTTCTGAACGATACACGTGTGCCCAGGCAGAGTAAGCGCATAAATACAGTTAACAGTGTAGGTAAAATCAAACAGGTCTGACAACGATTCTGCAGTTTTTCCAAGAGCATAGAGACGCAACAATGCTGGAGGGGAGACAGGGAAGAAGTTATAGATGATCTTCAGGCATGGTACATCCAGATCATACAGGAAATCACAAATCTCCAGCTCCTGAACCAGTATCCATTGGACTCTTCATTGGTCTAGCATGTCAGGTGGCTCCGCCTGAAACTTCCACAATAACTATTACATTGTTGCCGGGTCGCATGAAGACCATTGGCCTGTGCAACATTCTACACCACCCCATGATAAGAGCATCTAGATTGGCTAAAACGGGTCCTCCAAGGCCTGGGACACTATTCTTTTCACAGTGCTCGGTGAACCTTTTCAAGGTAATGGGAAGGTCTATGCATCCCCATTGTTGCCACTGGTCTGATCACGTAACCTGAGAGAGTGCCTTCAGGTTGCAAGCTTTAGTGGTTAAAGCATGAATCAGTCTTCTATGCTTTGCTGGGAATCGATTCTCTTCTCACCACGATTAAATATTTGGTTCTGTTGGGTTACGTGTGTGAAGACCGCAAAACAAAGCGTTTCTGTCTGCAATTATGAGGATTTTATTCTGAATTCTTGCAAGTGGCTCACTGCCTCGGGAATAAGGAATTTTCCACCCGCCCTTGTATTTGGCTGCAAAAACAGTTTCTGTTCCTCTTGCTGAAGAGCCTGCATCTTTCCCTCCATGCATTTGAGGCCTGTGGGCTCGTGTGTATTCACCACAGTCATTCTATGGTTTCTCTACGTGTTGAAATATCTTCTTAGAGGATAGTTGTGATAGAGCCCTATAGGTTCCTTACATGTTCCAGTAACTCCTTATGAATAGTTGCAATAATGCGACTGCAAGCTTGGTCCACATATGTTTGACTTTCTTGCGTTGTTGCATTTCGCTAAAGGAAATAAATGCTTTTGGCAGTATGTAAATGTACCTGTCCTCTATCTATAGAAGGTGTAAGCATGTTCTTCATGTATACTTGTGTGTGTCTGTGTATCTTCATGCAAGGGTGCAAGATTGCTTCATGACTAAAGCTAATGTGTCGTGTTGTCACCAGTGACATTATCACGCTTGGACTTCGTCATTCAGCCTGGTCCATTGATGGGACACCTGTTTCCTCAAAGCCATCAATTGGATACAGTGTAAAAGGTTGTCTGAGAGAATATCTCTTTGCAAATGTAGGATACATTGTTGTAGACAGTGCTGAACCGAACAGCAGGTTACATCTTTCATTCTTTCATTCTTCATTCTGTGGGTTGACATTCGCATAGGGGACATGAGGGCCATTCCAGGGACCCCCTCTTCAACAGTATGGCCCTGAAGCACCCCATACTGCCCCAACATGCCTTGCTATTCACAGACACAGAAGCAAGCACTTCCTATACAATATACGTTTCCTCAGAACATTAAGAGTACCCCCCAACAACAAGCACTGACCATGCGATACACATTTCCACAGAACATTCAGAGTTTGCCACAGCAGCAGTCCTCACTGTCCTGAATGCACAGAATGCACCAAAGGGGCCCCAGCAGCAGCACACACCAGTTCCAAATGCACCAGTGGCTCCACAGTTGCAGTCGCCATTCACCACACCAACTCGCAGCAAATGCTCTCCAAGTACAAGCATAGACACAGATGCAGGTGCAAACACAAGCACAGAGAGCCAATCTGCAATGAGCCACCAACTTGTTACCTCAGGGAAAAGTACCGTACTATACGGGAGCAATAGGGTTGGAGGCAATCCTTTCCTACCACAAGGCATAGACATAAACACCCACTAGGACAGCCCACAGAGGGCTCTGGCATGCCCAATCCTATCAGTAACTGCAGACCCAGAAGAGGAACCAAAGGTGGCTGTGAGAATAGGCACCAAGACATTCTCATTTTTGGCCGAATTGATGGCTACCAAATCTTGCATTAGAGAAGGAAGATTCCCTTTGTCGGACATGATTATGGACTCACAGGGATTCTCTGGGGCTTTTGTAATAGTTAATTTTACCAAAGTATTACCACTTAGCAATGGCAGTCAGGAAATAGTTGTGCCCCTATTGTACTCCAGAGATATGCCTATTGGGCAGAGACATTATGAGCAAATTAAACATGAACACTTATTTCACTGACAAGGGCATAGTGTGTTCCATTCCTCTGGTGTACTACAACAGAGTATTTTGAGTGTTTCAAATGTCCTGCACCCACAGCAAAATGTAAGGGGTCCCAATATGCACCCAGTTATTCCTCTATTGGGTACAAGTACTGTTAGGATGTATGCAGAGGATAAGAAAACACATATTCCAATTACCTACATAATTTCATTTCAGGCCAGCAGCACAGAAGGAAGTAGCACCAGGAACATTTATCACCATACAGATAGATGTGGTAATACCACAGAAGGATAAGGTGATCTTGCTGGGAGTTGATGGAGGTGGTATTGAATGGTGCATTGTCCTGTGTGCTGACCCTACCCAGCGCTCGACAGACTTGACTGATAAGCAACTGTTGGACAACGACAATGACATAGGTGAGTAGTCCACAGGGAAGTTTACAAATGGTACTCCTTGGGGGTAATGCGGCACACTTGCAGAAGATTTGCAGAAGTTGTCTGAAATGATTTGGACCGGCTAGGCCTATGATGTAGGACATTTTGAAGGGGCTAAGGGCAGTTTGCATCAAATTGAAGGAATGGCCATGCTTCCCTGGGTCAAACAGGACCCCGTGCCCAGGGAGTCAGATGAATGGATACACATTGCAATACTATTGCAGAATTATGGCAACAGGGTATAATACAGCACTCAGACCTTGTGAAAAGGACAAACGAGGAGTCTTGGAGGATGATGCACAATCTCTGCTCACTGAATTACATTGTGGAGGTGGAGTTTCGGGTGGTAGCCAATCTGGCCACCATTTTGTCTAACATTCCAAAAGGGACAAAATGCTTCCCAGTGATTGATCTTAAGAATGCATTATTTTCGATACCATTACACCCCGATTCCCAGTACCTCACTACATGTACTTACCATGGTCAGCAATTCCAACACATCAGAATTCCACAAGGGAATTGTGAATCCCCAAGCATTTTTATTAGGGTACTGCCTGCAGATTTGGGAAATGTACACACACAGAGCACAGTGATACAATACGTGGATGACCTCCTGGTGTGCAGCACCACAGAGGAGCAGTGCAGGGAGGATTTGATAATGCTCTTGACGTTATTGACAGGCAAGGGGTACTAGGTGGACAGAGAAAAGATGCAATAGTGCCCGAAATAGGTAGTTTTCATAGGGAAGATATTAAAATCAGAGGGCAGGAGATTAACACCTGAAAGTGCAGCAGCGGTACAGAATACACCCCAGTCGAACACAATGGTAGACATGCAGTGGTTCCTGGGCTTGTGCAAATATGGTTGATGCTGGTTACCTGATTATTCCAGTTACACTAAACCACTACTACAAGGGCTCAATGTAGCACAGAAAGTGAAGTGTCCCATTACCTGGACGGCAGAAATGATAGATTATGTTAAGGAATTAAAAAATCACTCACACATGCACCAGTGCTAACCTCTACAAATTACAACAAATAATTTGTTCTGTTTTCTCATTCCAACGGGGAAGTGATGACAGCTGTCCTCTCTCAGTAGTAGCCTCAAGGGCACAAGCCCCTGGCTTGTTACAGAGGTATTTTAGATCCAGTTATGCAAGGGCATTTTCCATGAGACCATGCACTTGCAGCAGCAGCTTTCGTAATTGAAAAATGATCTGTATGACACTGTATGTCGAGCACGCAGTATTTGCAATTCATGAAAAATCCACGTATGCCCTCACTACCAAATGACTGTCAGGGTATGAGGTTATACTTTCTATTCCAGCAATCCACATCATGAGGTGTCACGTTGTCAATGCAGCAACCTTCATCACCAGCCCAGTGTAGGCAGGTGATGATGTTTATGATTGCACCATGTACCAATGGGGACTATAGGGTCTCTAGACAGTGAGAGAAGAAGCTTCAGAGAATGGATCATTGATGATTGACCAGAATACCGGATGTCACCACACTGGATCAGCGGTAGTGTACTTTGAGAGATGAGATTACTATCATATATTCAGCACAAGCTGCTGAATTAGTGGCATTGATATCAGCAGTAGATATGTGTAAGGGATGTTGTGCCACTATTTATTCTGATTCAACCTATTTTACTTCCACACTACATTCAGGGTTGTCTACATAGAAGAGCAGGGGTTTCAGTCAAAGTGATGGGGCACAGGCGCAGCATGCGCACTTGCTATCAAGATTGATAAAGGTGTTACCCTTAACTCCAGTTCTGGCGGCCAAACAAGCTTCTTATCTGAGATATGTTGCCGATTTACAAGTATATCACAACAGCAAATGCAGTCAGCAGAATGCTCTACTGAAAACACAGATAACAGATTTACAGGGCAGGGCCGCCCAGCAGGAGCTCGAGTTATGGAAAAAGAGGGGTGTCACTTGTCCCACCACCAATTTAATTTGCCATTTGAACATCTCAGGAAAGCCTGTCATGCCTATTCATTTACTTAAGGTGACTCTTTAACAACTGCACCACCCAGCACATACATCCAAAGAAAGCATTGCAGCAAATTTCCAGGCAGAGTGGTATAGACCAAACTTGCATGAGTATGTGGCCGAGTTAATTGGCAATTGTGTGACATGCCAATGTTTTACAGCGGGGCACATACTGAAAACAATTAAAGCAATTTTACTTTGCCCATCAGGGCCTTTCTGCCATTGGCCAATTGATTACATTGATATGCAAAATAGGCATGCCAGCTATTGCTATGTAATAGTTGTGGCTTGACCTTTTTCCCATTGGCTTGAGACAGGACCGTGTGTCCACTGTGATGCTAAATCGGCAGCTAAGTTCCTCGCGTGTGAGGTGTTCCCACGTTGTGGAGTGTGTGAAGTGTTAAGATCTGACAATGGCCCGCACTTCTCCAGTGAGCTATTTAAGAAAATGGCCTCACTATTATGCTTCAAGCACCAGCTTTGTTCTGCTAACCACCCTCAATCAAATTGGTATAGTGAAATACCTCAAGAGCCTGCTTAAGGAGTGCTGTGTGAAGCTGTGTGACACACTTTGCAAGAGCTGGCTCCAGTGCTTGCTGCTTGCCATATTTGCTTTGTGCAATCCGCCTGGGTCCGACCACCATCTCACTCCTCATGAGATTGTGACCGGCAGGCAGATGCTAACACTGCATGCCCCTGCTGGAAAAGCCTGCTCTCTCTACAATGCTCACAGTTCTGCTTGCATTCTGTCGGAGGAGTTTAGAGGATACCTTAGGGTGCTTGCTCTATCTCTCTGAAATATTTCTCTACTTACTGGGCCCCGATAACACCGGCCAGCACCTCTATTCACTGAGGCGCCACCAGAGCAAGCGGGACAGGATTTACTGCCTCCACTGCACCTGAACCCAGGGGACAGAGCTTTAATTCAAAAGTTTACCAGAAAAAAGTGGAGTGAGGCCTACTTTTTTGAGCCTTACACCATCACTTACCCAACAGCCACTGCGATCAAGGTGAAGGGACAATCGTCAATGGATCCATTTGTCAGATGTCTGACAGGACAAATACAATGCCTCCCTGCAGTAAAAGAAGGGGAGGCTAGCAAAAGGGAGTGCCTTTTGTTTAAGTATTTCCTCTTTGTCTTTCTTTTGCAGCTTTAGGAGGTTGGACTATCTTCCCGGGTTGGTGTAGCAGAAAGGAGAGAACATTTTGAAAAATGTGATGTATGGCATTGTTTTATCTTTCTTTTTCTCTTCTCTGTCTTCGTTCACTTATCCTTATTTCAATTGACTGGACTGGGGTATTTGTATATAGCAGGGGGGAGGGATATTATGCAAACCCAGCCACTGTCCATAATTTGGCAAAGAGCTAATGTACCTCAGCCACTAACCATAACTTGGCAAGAGATAAGAGGGATGTTTCCCAGTCTGATCTGTTTCTGGACCAAGCAGGCGGCGGACCTCACACTTACCCTGGTAACATGTGGTCCGACCACATGGCAGCATGTTATGCTTGAGCTAAAACATGGCGCTGATGCACAGTGCATTGCATTCTGGACGCACTCAGAGCTATAATGGATATGTATTGTATGCGTCAGTGAAAACTGCACTTGCTTTGCTAAAAGACATGCTTTCAATGTTATTCGTTGCTGAGCCTGGTATGCAGGCCTCAGTCAAGGGCATTGTGCTGGGAAAGCTGGTTATGGTATGTCTTTCTCAGGATGAGTTATGGAATTGTTTTCTGTGGTGCTTTACAAGAGGGAAGCTTTGCTCCTTGGGGGTTACTGTCGGTTGACCCGACCGGCAACCAACGGTCACTCAGCAATGCGCAAGCGCTAATGCCAGAAGGTTTGAGAAATTGCCACTCCTTTTTGAGGAGGGCATATATGTGAAGCTCTGGAAAGGTCAGGTGGAAAAACACAAAGACCTCAGTCCGAGGGGAGACGTCTTGTTCCGACCATCCTGTGGGCTGTTGTGCTCTCTGCCTGGCTGTTACCTGGGTCTTCCAGCCGCTTCTGGAGAGATGAGGGATTCAGTTACGCCCATGGTGATGTATTGTCTCTTGAATTCTCTATCTTTTCTGTGATTTATTTCTGTTGTATCACTTGTTGCTTCTTAGCTATGAATAAATAGCCGTATAAGTGCTCATTATTTTGCTAACTGCATATCTGGTTGTGAGTTATTCCTCCGTCTATCTGCGTTCAAAGTATTTGCTTTGCTCTGCAAATGTACTGGTGATAAATAACTGTCTGTGCACTCTTGGTGAGCAATACATTTTGGTGCTGTGAGCAGGGTATTTGTGATGAATTGTTTCCAAATAATAAAGAATCGGTTTGAACGCAGATAGGCTTTGCTTTCATTGCAAGCAAAAGTTTGTTTTCATTTGGCAGTGAGTGTTGGACTGTGTTAATTTATTTTTTGTGTGCATGGCTGCGCGAGTGATTGCACTTTGGAAAGAAAAAAAATTAAAGAGGTTTTGCAAATTACTGTAATGATGAATAGTTTGTTCAGAAAAAAGGGTGTTCCAGCTGGCGGTGAACCCGAGGTTATGATTCCAGGTTGGGCTAAAAGCCCATATGATAAATTAGCCCAGGTGTGGGCATGCGGAGTGGGTCTGAGCTAAACATGGGACTCTAGTTTGGGAGAAGCTGTGTCGTCAGAAGTAATGCTTTGTTTACAGCAGATTTCAGTAGCAAGGGGACGGGAATGCATTGCATTGGGCAGGCGGGGGTGGGTCCTCCTGCATGCCTATAGGAAATGCATCAAAAAATTGTAGAAATGAAAGAGCAAATTTTACAATTGGAAAAAGAGTTTTGATGCAAGAAATTCAGATGAAACTTTTTAAAGAAAAAGCTGATACATAACAAGCTGTGGCCGAGCGGGCCACGGTTAGGGTAGCTCGCTATAAGTATAAAAAGAGGCAAGGGGGGTCAACCAAAGGAAAGTGGCAACTGTAATCGCTACTGCAGGTGTGGATTGAGACCCTGATAAGTGGGATGGAGACATTTTTGACTCAACAAGCCCAGAGAGTAGCTCAGCAAATGAGTCTGATTCTAAGGCAGAACTGAAGCAAAAGAAAGTGGCAGTGAAGCCCCCCACTCGGACCCCAGACCCCAGAATCCTGCAGGCAGGGTTGTGGATTTAACCACGTTGGAAGATTACACCCAGTAGGAGGTTGGGGAAATCATTACTCGTTTGAGGCAAAAGTCAGGGGAACCTTTACTGACATGGATGGTGAGATTGCTAGATGGGGCGCTGCAGGGTTGTTGGTAGATTCCACAGACTCAGTACGCTTTTTGCCTTTGTCAACTGACACCAATGTACAGGAGGACTTAAGGGCAAGGCCGCCCCCTGATGACAATGGGCAAGATTCACAGGTGTCTTTGTTGCACCTAGCAGCCCAGGCATGTAACCGTAAGTACCCCATTACCACAGATTGGCCTAGTGAGGAAAAGAAGTGGTACACTTTGAAAGAGGCGATTCAAAAGGTCAGAGAGCATGCTATGAATGAGGTAATTCATGTAGATGCTCCAGGACACATGGGGGCTGTGCCGTTCTCAATTTCAACCAGGAATATGGTGATCAGAACTGCACCGCCCGCATACAAAAGTGTCATTATGACTTTGCTCATAGTTATGACGGGCAAACCCACTGATGAAGTAGTGGATGCCATCCGGCAATTGGCAGACTTAGGGAGTAGGACAACAGTGATGACAAGCCCCGAGGGAGAGAGGGGGGTAGTGAGAGAAGAACCGAAGGCAGAAGGCAAGATAGTAGAGACTCCTGAGTGTCCAGAAAGGAAATGTTTTTGGCTTTGTTAAAAGATGCTGTGCCACAAGAAGAAATCGATGGCATTGAAACCAGGGTAATGTATGAATTATACAAAAAGAGAGGGCTTGCAGCCAAAGAGCACTGTAAACAGGTTAAGAAACAGGTGGTGACTAAGCCACAGAGGGACACCTCACCTTCCGCCCCTCCTGAGGAAGAACAGGAAGAAGGGCCTATGGGGACTCCTTCCCCGTACCAGCCAACATATGCTGATTTCAGGAAGGTGGTGAATACAATGTTAAAGGCAGAGTCAGGTTACACTCATTCAAAATTTGACTCGGGTTATGGCCAATCCCCGGCAGCATCTGCTCACATAAAAGTTAATAGGTGGCCCCATGTTAATGTTAGGATTTTTTGGGTGCCGGGAAATACACAAGGGATGCGAGCATTGTTACCGGGGCAGAGGCCTCTCTGATTTATGGAAATCCAACACGATTCAAAGGCAGACACTTTACCATTACCGGGCTAAGGGGGAAGGAGACCCCCGCAGTACAAACAGAAGTGGATATGAAAATAGGCAATTTGACTAGGAAGAAATACCAAGTTTGATTGACCCGATACCTGAGTACATGATTGGCTTTGACATTCTAAAAGGATTAACTTTGGGGCTAGGAGGTAAAACGTATCAGTTTGGGGTGAGTGCATTGACCTGCACACCGATTACCATAGGCAAATTGAAGATGCCCCCAGTGCGGGTGCCTCTGGCGACCAAGTGAGTAGCGATGAAGCAATACCGCATTCCTGGGGGGCACAAGGAAATTTCAGATACCATCAAAGAGTAAGTAGAGGCGGGTGTGTTACGCCCTATTACTACCGTGTGGAACAACCCACTTTGGCCTGTCAAAAAAGGGGACGGGTCTTGGAGGATGACGTTGGATTACCGCAAATTAAACAAACACACTCTTCCCTTGGGGCCCGCAGTCCCAGATGCCATTACTTTGATTGAGAATTTCCAAAAGTTTGAGGGGACCTGGTATGCAGTGGAAGATTTAGCCAATGCATTTTTCTCTGTGCCAATTGCTGAAGAGTGCCAAGAGCAGTTCGCATTTTCTTGGAGCGGGCGTCAGTACACCTTCACAAGGTTACCTATGGGGTACATACATAGCCCGACTATCTGTCACCGGCTGGTGGCAGAGCACTTAGACAAGATACCGTGTAACCCTGACATACAAATCTCTCATTATATTGATGATATTTTGATTGAGGGTAAGGATGAGCGCAGTGTGCAAAACCAGTTAGAAGTCATAATGGATAGATTGAAGAAGGAAGGGTGGGAGATTAACCAGAACAAAATCCAAGGGCCACCTGAGACAGTGATATTCCTAGGGATTCAGTGGCATAATAGAGGAGATATGGCTCCCCTCTACAAAGTAACCCGAAAGAAATATGAGTTTCAGTGGGGGGAGGAGCAGCAAAAAGCATTTGATTTGGCGAAAGACACTGTGCAGCAGGTGCTTGATCTATGGCCATTGAAGGAAGGCAAAGTGGAATTGAATGTGTTTGTGCAAGACAATAACGCCAACTGGAGTGTGTGGCAGAAACAAGACAGGAAACGTGTGCTATTGGGGTTTTGGAGTCGTAAGTTGCCCGATGCTGGTATCTCATACACTCCGTTTGAGAAGCAGTTGCTGTCATGTTATTGGGCCCTGGTCGATACCCGCAAATGACAGTGGGACATGATGTGTTGATGAGGCCTGAAATCCAGATTATGCAATGGGTGTTGAGCTCTCCGAAAACACAAAGAATAGGACAGGCTCAAGAAGCCAGCATAATCAAATGGAAATGGTACATTCAAGACAGAGCTAAATCAGGGAAGGGTTGGGTTGCCAAATTACATGAGGAAGTGGCCAACATACCACCCTCAGATTACATACCACCGGAAGTGTCTGAAAAATGCGAATATCCCGTGAAATGGGGGGTACCTTATGGCGATCTGACCATACAGCAGACAGAACATGCCTGGTTTACAGATGGCTCAGCCCGATATATGGGAACCGAGCGATACTGGAAAGATGTGTCTTACAATCCCAAGACAAAAAAAAGATTTTGACAATGTCAGGGAAAGGGAAGAGCAGTCAGTTTGCAATACTTTGTGCAGTTTACCAAGCATTGAAACAAGAGACCCCTGGTCGATGTCATTTGTACACAGATTCATGGTCAGTGGTGAATGGATTGGCGTAGTGGCTGCCAACCTGGCAAAAGAATGGGTGGATGATTCATTCAAAAGAGCTGTGGGGAAAAGAACTGTGGCAAGATATTGCTGAGATGTTATCATGTGGATGCGCATTGTGCTGCAGATTCATTGGAACGTTGGTTTAATTCTGTTGCAGATGAACACACCAAGATTTCATCTGTGGATGCGGAGGCTCAAGAAGACGATTTGGAGGGTTTGGCAAAGTGGGCTCACCAGAAATGTGGGCACCTTGGAGAAAAGGCTACTAGCAGGTGGGCACAAGCTCAAGGAATCAGTATTCATTTAGTGGTAGTGAAAACAATCATTTTGCAATGTCCAGTGTGCCAACACCAACAGCACAGGCCTATCCCTCAGATTGTACAGGGTACGTTGCGAAGAGGAAAATTACCAGGTCAAATTTGGCAGATTGATTACAACGGTCCCCTGCCAATCAGTATAGGATGTCAGTATGCATGCACTATTGTGGATACATACTCGGGATACATGATGGTTTTACTGTGCAAGCGTGCCACACAACTGAACACCATTACGTTGTTGGATCAGATCACGTTGCATTATGGGGTGCCTTTGCAGATTCAAAGTGACAATGGGTCACACTTCAAAGGCAAATGAATTCAAGAATACTGTCAGGAAAAGAGTATTGAATGGCTCTACCACATGCCCTATTGCCGTGCAGCTTCAGGATTAATTGAACGGATGAATGGTTTGTTGAAAGAACAGCTGCGCAAATCTGGAGATGGCAGTTTAGCAGGCTGGCATGATCGTGTGTTTGATGCAGTGCAAGTGTTAAACAATAGGCCTGTGAATAATCATGAAACTCCTTTGATGCGGCTAATGACTCCTGCTTTAAAGATTCAACTCAACTCAGTCAGAGAAACCCCATTGTGCTGGGAAATTACCACAGGTTCTTTAGCTCCCTATCAGGCGACTCCAGAGTCAGCAGGGGTACACTTGCATTCTCATGAGGAAATCAGATTAGACCCAAGAGGGATTGTTGTGATTGGAACAGGGATTGTGGTACAAATTCCTCCAGAGCATATGGGATGGATTTCCCCTAGATCTGGCCTAGCATTGAAGGTTGTTCAAGTGCTGGGAGGGGTCATTGATGCCGATTACCAAAACGAGATCAAAGGCATCTTGGTGAATAGTGGGGACCAATTGTTACCGATCCATAAGGGCGATCTGGTGGCTCAGTTGATTAGTGTTCCTATTAAGTTGCCCATGATTAAAAAGGGGGAGCCTCCCACAGTGTTAACTATCCGTGGGGATTGTGGTTTTGGCTCTTTGGACAGTATGGTACCGGGTGCGAAGGTGTGGGTTGAAAGACCAAGTGGCCCAACAGTGCCCGCAGATGTTATTGCATCAGGCAAAGACCAGGTAGTCTTAGTGATGGAGCCCAGTAGAAAGATATGGCAGTATGTGCCCGCAGACAAATGTTACCTAAGAGAGTGATTCTCAACACTGATATCTCTTTTCTGGGTTTGCATTGTAGATCCTGTGTGTGGTTGGTGTAATTGTGGGACTAAATGGACTCTGTTTGGGAGAGTCAAACGGCATGCTGCTTCCCACGAAACATGTTACATCTGTGCCAGCGATCCAGGGGAGACCAATGACGATGAGCAATGATGTCCAAAAGCAGCCCTATGCTGATGCCGAAAAGCCAGCCATACCGACGAAATGGATTTGTGGAATGCGAAAATATCACGTCAGGTGCAGACGCAAACAACGTTGATGCCAGCCATACAACAGATGTCTTTAGGACAGCGAAAATATTCCTCGATTATTACCCAAACAGAGACTATGTGGACATATTTGGCACAGCAAGTACTCAACATTACGCACTTTTGCCTTACTGATGTGCAACATGCAGAAGCTTTGCTTACTACATGTTTAGTAGCGGTACCAACGCCAGTTCCAGTTCTAAAGCACATTTTTGCCATCACGCACAATGATTCTTTGGTTCAGGATTCCGATATCAGACAATCATTTTCTGTCTATGAGTTTTGCCAGGAAACAGATCGCAAGTGGAGAAACTTGACACATATTATAACATACAATATAACTCAACTCGATGTGTGTTACTTTATGACCTGCAATGTAAACGAAATTGGCAAATGCCAACAGCTGAATTTAACCAAACAGAAAAATCAAACTGCGTTTCAGAGAAGGTTGTGTTCATGAGTTCCAAGCACATGTACCAGTGTGAATAATACTATGGGCCTCATCACGACCTCGGCGGTAATGCCGGCGATATTCACGCGGGGGCTATTAGCGTGACCGCCATAGCCCCCAGCGCTAATAGCGCAGGATCATGAGTTGGGCGGACTTGGAAGTCCCCATTCCCCATTGAGCCCATTCAGGAATGCCCCATTCCCCATTGGGCTCAATGGGGAAATTTCGCGTCCATACCGCCGGCGGATTTCCTGCTGGCGGTATGAGCGTGAATTCTCGGCGGATTTCACACCAGCTCAGAGTTGGGTTGAAATCCGCCGAGGCCCTGATTCGGCAGACCCTTAAATCCGGTGGTAAAGCGCTACCGCCGGATTTAAGGGTTACCGCCGAGGTCGTGATGAGGCCCTATGTCTTGTAATCATACAGTGATAGCTGCCAGTCATATGAGTTACGTCAAGCTTCCAACAGGATGGCTCTTCTCATGTGGCAACATCACATACACTTACATTCCAGCTAACATTTCCGGAGGTCCATGTGCCTTAACTTGATTAGGGCTAATGGTATTCCCTTTACACCAAGCAATGTCTCGAAGCAGAAGGTCAACTTTTGAATCTGTGGGTTTATCCCCAGATTGTGATTCACACGTGCATTTGTTATCAGAGGCTGAGGTTCTAGCATTAGCCCTTTCATTAGTGGGAGATTGGGGTTTAGCCGCTGGGAGTTACAAATCTTTGATTAAACTGGCATGTTTAGTGGTAAAAGGACTGAATCATACCTCTCAAGCATTAGAAGAGTTGCTCCTTGATAGCAAAGTCATTAGAAAAAAAACATTGCAAAACAGGGCTGCCGTTGATTATCTCTTGCTGACACATAATTTGGGCTGTAACGCAGTTGAAGGTATGTGTTGTTTCAATCTAAGTGACCATTCACGATCCATTGAAAGTCATATTAGAGGTTTAAGGTACCTCATTTCCCAAGTGTCTCAAAATCATACTGGGGATTGGTGGGATTGGTTATTTTCATGGATTCCTGACATTGGGGGTAAACTGCGTTACGCCTTTGCCTGCATTTGCATTATTTTGGCTATTATAATAATTGGTTGTTGTTATATTCAATGTATTCCTAACTTGGTTCTAATGTTTCGTCGGTTTCAGAGACCGGCTCCTCTGCCACTGGGCTATGGAAGATAAATATCTAAGGGTGGAATTGTTATGCTTGAGCTAAAACATGGCGCTGATGCACAGTGCATTCTGGGGGCATTCAGAGCTATTATGGATATTTATTCCATGCCTCAGTGAAAACTGCACTTGCTTTGCTAAAAGACATGCTTTCAATGTTATTCGTTGCTGAGCCTGGTATGCAGGCCTCAGTCAAGGACATTGTGCTGGGAAAGCTGGTTTTGTTATGTCTTGCTCAGAATGAGTTATGGAATTGTTTTCCGTGGTGCTTTAGAAGAGGGAAGCTTTGCTCCTTGGGGGTTACTGTTGGTTGACCCAGCTGGCAACCAACGGTCACTCAGCAATGCATAAGCGCTAATGCCAGAAGTTTCGAGAAATTGCCACCCCTTTTTGAGGAGGGCATATATGTGAAGCTCTGGAAAGGTCAGGTGGAAAAAACACAAAGACCTCAGTCAGAGGGGGGATGCCTTGTTCCGACCATCCTTTGGGCTGTTGTGCTCTCTGCCTGGCTGTTTCCGGGGTCTTCCAGCTGCTTCTGGCGAGATGAGGGATTCAGTTACGCCCATGGTGATGTATTTTCTCTTGAATTCTCTATCTTTTCTGTGATTTATTTCTGTTTTATCACTTGTTGCTTCTTAGCTATGAATAAATAGCCGTATAAGTGCTCATTATTTTGCTAACTGCGTATCTGGTTGTGAGTTATTGCTCTGTCTACCTGCTTTCAAAGTATTTGCTTTGCTCTGCAAATGTACTGGTGATAAATAACTGTCCGTGCACTCTTGGCGAGCAATACACAGCACTGGGGAGAGAGAGAGAGTTAATGGAACATATTATCTGCCTCATCACGAGTTTGGCAGTAACCCTTAAGTGGGGCAGTAACACTATTACCACCACATTTAAGGGTCTGCCAAATCACGAGCTTGGCGGATTTACCCCCAGCTCTGAACTGGGGGTAAATCCGCGACGATGTTGCTGATTTTCTGCACTATTACAGCAAGCGGTAATACCGCCAGCGGTAATATCGCCAAACATTCCCCATTGGACCCAATGGGGAATGGGAAATTCTCAAATGGGCCCAATGGGGACTGGGGATTTACCGTTCTGCCAAACCCATAATCTGGCACTAATAGTGCTGGGTGGTTTGGCAGTAGGGCTAATAGCCCCGGTGGTAATACCGCCAGGGTCAGCGCCCAACTTTGATGAGGCCCATATTGTGTGCTCCCTGATCCCTCATGCAATGGGAGCAGCCAGCGCATTTATTCCAAGGGAGGTGCAGGCACAGAAGGCGCAGTGCTTACTTCATATGGCGTTGTGTGAAGTTACAGGTCTTTTCCAGACACAGACAGCAACTATGCAATAGGTGGAGGAAGTGGAGATAGTACATGATGACAACTATATAAAGATACAAAAGATGGGAAAGGATCTCGACACAGGGGACATAGTGCTGCATTATGAGAGGGAAGGGACACAGAGCGGTGAGGTTATGTTCACAACGTACCACATGCTTACATGCCTCAACAAAACATGACACACCATACCTTGGTGTGGGATGAGGCCACAAATGCACATGGAGGGTTTTTTTTTTTCAGAGATGAATGGTTGGAGGAGGTGATGGGTTTGGCAAGGTTTGAGTATGAAATAGTGACCTTCATTAATACTTCCTGTTTGACAACATTGGAGGGTAATGTACATGCCCTCACTTGGATAACTGACAACAAAACACCTGTGGCGATAAAACCACTCACACGTCCTTCTTTGTGTTTCGGGTCATGAGGCACCATTAGCACAGATGTGGACTGCACCAAAACGATGGTGCTACCCAGTATGCTATAGGGAACCTCTACTGTAATGGACTTCTGGTGAGCATGTGGGCTCAATGCCGATCTACAGTTGCCACCATGTTGGGTTGGCTCATGCTCCCTCATAGCACTACACACACCAGCCTTGGTTGGGCCCCACTCATGTTGCCTCTCTTAATGCTCAGACTGTTGCTGAACTGTTGACTAATGCACGTTAGTTTGCCGAACATTTGCGTAAAGTTTGTTCCCCCTCCCAGGAGAGTATCGGTCATTTGTGACGTAAGCACAATATCGAAGGACTGTTGAATCCTAGGCAACTTGTCAATTAATTTTTGAATTATAGTTCTGCTGGTGCTAGAATGGTAAAAGAAGAAGGAGGTTGCTGCAATGTGAGTAGAAGAAGGAGAAGGAGAGATAATAATTACACATCTCAGAAATCATCAGAATTGTTGCTTGAGATACCAACCAATTTCAGATTGTTTTCTTCGACTGCTAAATTGTTTGCATTTCTTTTAGCACCAAGTTTTCAGACAACTTGAATGCAAAATGGCTCCAGATAACCCACTGGGACCTATTGAAGCTAGGTAATGCAACAGAGAGGGGTTTAAATTTGATACAAGCAGAGTTTAGGGTGGTAAGATTGACAGTACATCCTGAACCTATTGATATCTATGGATTGGGGTTTTGCGCAATGATTGAAAGAAGCTACTGGACTCTAACACGAGATAATGATGAACAAAATGGTAGTTTTACCACAGCTATAAATACTTTACGTAAGTTACAAATGAAGATGGAAGAAGTTACTAACAGGGTCATCACAGAAGATTAGTATGAGAACATTTTTCCATAGCTGCCCATGTGGTTGGCTCAGATCCTGAAGGTATTGGTCTCTGTCCTTGTAGTGGTGCTCATCATTCTTTGCACCATCCAAGTAGCATTGGGTTATGGTGCACATTCTGGAAGGAAATGGGGAAATGCAGTAGGGAGGTAATTTGGGAAAATGAGTGGAAGGATGTTCTCTTTCCAGGTGCAGGGAACATGAAATGGGGTGGTGCAGGAATCAAAGAGGAGTAGTTGGGGTGGGAAGAGTAACTGATTTCCAGAGGGTACAATTTTCAGAATCGCCAGATTCTGAGAACTATGAGATGCTCTGAGTGAGTTGTTTTGGGGAAGGGGACTGCATTATCCTTCGCAGGTACCCAGAGGAATGTGCGGAGCAGGATTACAGCTTGAAGGATATCTCTAAAATGTGGGTAAAGAAGAAGGAGGGGTCAGGTTAGAAAGGGGAGGAGTTGTTTGTTACTGACATAACAAAATAGAGGAGTGTTCAGTATGAGAATGATCATCTAACAGGGCATCAGGACCCCGGCAGTTACTTAATGGCCACGTGCCATAAGGACAGTAGCAGTGAAGATAGCTTTAGGTTGGCAGCTAAGATGTTTCACAACATAGCACACACCAGTATATTTTGTTTTTACATAACAATAATTGTTGCATTGTAGCATTTTGCTAGTATCAGGGCAGATACCATTGCATTGCTTGCTTGCACTGCACCTCACAGAGATGACCCATCACATTATTCTTCATGTAGCACATTGACTCACATCTGAGCATGACAAACAGCACATTGATGGCACCATATTTACCACACCATACCTGAACAACATTGCATGGGGCTCCATTCCTGCATGCATCACACTTCACAGAAAACATGCAGTACATGATGTGGCATACTTCATAGAAAGCACATGGCACATTGTGTAACACACCTGCCCACAATCAAGCACATCGCACTACAATTTTGAGTCACATGGTCGCTGGACAGAAGATGCATAGCCCATACAATAACACATTCACCATCTTGCACAGCACACACACTCGCACACACAAAGCCCATCATGTTATATTTTATTTCTTGTCAAATGGGTACACCTTTTGGTTTTGGTAGTTTTTAGAACACCTTATGCGTCCTGTGCCTGTAGGGGTATTGCATATTATAAGCAAGAGCTTTGCCATGTTTGAGTAGGCCTCAGTTAGAGGTATTAAGCTGCCATTATAGGGTATTAGGCTATAGGTGTTAGTCAGGAGCATTTGATTGAATTTCATCTTGTCCCGCAAACAGTCTGAGAACTCAAGGGCAGGTGGGGAGTGTTGTCAGATAGTTGCCAATATCTTATTGCAAGGGAAGATTTTCTCAAGCGATGACATTTCAGTCCTAGACAGAAAATGCTGCCTCATCAATTAGAGAAAGAATACATAATGCCTGTGAAGGCCACAGTGAGGGAAAGGACCATTTCTCAGCCAACGGCAATCTGAAATGGGCTGACTAATAGAAAGAAATTATCAGAAATGATGTTACAGGAGCAGTGTTCAGCAGCGGACCTGTCACATTTATTCTCGAAGGCCATTCATTGCAGGGAGGTTACTAGAAAATGGTGTACTAGGATTGGCAACAAGCATCGAGTTAGGTAAATATAGTGAACAGGTGCAGACAGTGGAAATGGAAAATGAGTAGAGGAGTTGTGTGCCATGCTGGTTTTTAGCTCATTGGTCCATCTCGTGGGATGTTGCAGCCCCAATTGTCTGAGGTGGCATGGTCCAATTGGAATGGAGCCCTATATCCAACTGTTTGCCTGAGATTGTATTGGTGCAGTTTTGCTGTCCAAGAGCAGTGAATTCATGTTGGGTGGTTGGTTTTCCTTT
This sequence comes from Ambystoma mexicanum, assembly GCF_040938575.1. Taxonomy (NCBI): domain Eukaryota; kingdom Metazoa; phylum Chordata; class Amphibia; order Caudata; family Ambystomatidae; genus Ambystoma; species Ambystoma mexicanum. The sequence goes on along the minus strand of NC_090921.1, from coordinate 858,139,473 downwards.
TTTGTGATGAGATGTCAACTACCAATAGTTTTGGAACAATGTATAGGGCTGTTCAGAGGACTGGTGATGACCAACCATTGAAAATGTTAGTGTGATGATTTTTTACATTTCATTTGTAATATGTTAATGTTTTGTTTGTGGGACATGTTAAAGTTGGCTATGTTATGTTCATCTTCCAGTCCCTGATGTACGAATACGTGTTTTTTCCAGCAAGTGGTGCACTCCGTTTTGAGTTTTGTGGATTGCTTTTTTCCTATGTTTGGACCTGTGCTGGGAGTGCCCCCAGCTCAACAGTACCCAAATGGGTACCCGGCTTCCATCTCAACACACTGTTCTTAAATATTTAAAGCAGGCAATAAGGATACATTGTCAGACAAACAGAGACAATTTAAAATTGAGCTGGTTTGTTAGGGAACTAAAACAGTACATGGGCAAAATAATAAAGATGGATGGCATAAAAATCAAACGTAATGTGTCAGGATCAGTGCAAACAAACCCATGATTGAAGGACAGCTTAAAATGAAAACCGTCCTTCTTGCAGCATTACAATATGTCAGTGTTCCCTTCACGTGTGAACAATTCACTATAAAAAAAATGATTCTTTAAGAAAAGTCTCAGGCTTCACTGTGTCTGGGACTTACCATCCTTCTTGAGTTTGTAGATATATCTCAGCAATATTGATGTACATGAGGACATCACTCGCTTGTTTCTGATCTTCTTTCTGTTCCTGTTCATAGTGGTCACTAGTCTTTCATTTTCCTCCAAGATCTCCAGTTCGTAAAACTTGAGGCACTCTACATCTGTGGTAGACCCTGGAACACAGGTGCACAGAATAATTGCCTTGTACAGCTGCATGGTGTAGATCTCATAGTCCTGGATTTGGACCTGGACAGCATGGTAGGCCAGGAGAGTGACTACTCTAACGTTTACTACTATGGTTCTTTAAGGCCCACCCTTTTATGCTCATACTCACTTCTCTAATCCCCGATTTCTGTCAAACAGAACAGGCTTGGGTCTTCCAGTGACCATATCCCAGATTTCCAATCTTCTATCGTGTGTCTAAACTCATGACCCAAATTTGCCTCCTGTTCCCTGGATTGTCCACCTGTACTCCATTCCTCTATTTCCCTTAAAAACCCCACTACCAACTCCTCATCCGTTTCCTCCAGTTCTTTCTTCTTTGATAGCCACCTCTACATGCAGCATCCTATTTTCCAATCTTTCCTCTCTTTCTATCCTTCTTTGGGTACCTTGCTTTTTCCACTCAGAAATCTCTAAAACACACTATCTCTCCCATCTTCTGCACCCCTTTGAGCACCGTAGTTGTTGCTATCAATGTTCATGAGGTCTTCCTATCTCACCCACTTCCTTCACCACCCACCTTCTCAAGTACACGCTCCAACTCACAACAGTCTCTTCCATCTAGCTCATTAGTGGCCCACACACCTTTACACCTTTGGGCACCACCACTCTCCACAGTCATCCACTCCCATTCACATCTATTTCTTTCATCTTCTTCATCCCTCCAGGCAGCACTACCCTCCTCAATGTTCTCCACTAACTCACAACCACCTCTCTAATCCTTTTCAGTCTTCTGGTCACTACCAATTTCCTCAATGAACTTCTCCAACCCACACATATCTATTACACCTTTTTCAAACGTCTGTGCACCACTCTCTCTGTCAAATCTTTTATCATTGACAGCACTCCATCACTCCTTACCAGCTGTCCAAGTTCCCTTGGCTCCTCCGTTTTCTCACCTGGTTCTCTTTTCTAGCTCCCAGGGCTGTGTGACCTTTTGGTCCTTTCTTTCTGCCTCCTAGGCTCTGATCCCCCACCAGGTTGCCTCTGTTCCTTCAGTATGCTCCAACAAATCTGTCCACTTCTGTTTCCAGTCTCCACCTGCCCCCACTCCAAGCATGTCCTATCTCAATCCAAGCTCTTTGCTTTATAAAGGTCTTTACTTCCACCTCAGATCGTCTCTCTGATGAAAGGAGACACAGGTGTAGTAGATGGGATGTGAATTGCCCATTGGATACTGTTCCAGGAGATGGTTTACAAAATGGCTGTGTGACATGTGATTGTTTTGCTACCCCCTTTGGCAGTCATCTTTCTGTTTGCCACATCCTTGACCTGTGTGAGTTTGCCTAACTTTTCTTAAGGGAACTCACTTGTGCATTCTTGGTATAGTAAAACATTGATACATAGTTTCTTGGACCTTTCTGTTGTATGTCTCTCATGTCTGTGTGACTGCAGCTTTGAGAGCACTATCAGCCATCTTTGATTTCTTACCTTCATCTTTCTATTTTGGTTGCGTATACAGGGACTGGCTGGTTACACCCCAGAGGTTGGTTTCCAGTTCTGAGTTGTGACTTTGGGCTGGCTAGTATTCTTGTTGGAGGTGGGTTGGGTATATATAGTGTGGATCTAGCAAGTAGAAACTGAGTGCTGTTAAAGTAATTTGAGGGAAGTCCTAATTGCAGATTGGACAGTGTTACATGAAGCTGGTGTTACATGAAGCTTGGACATAGCAAGAAAAGGAATGTGAATTGGATTTCTCTCTGAATTCCAATTTACTCTAGAGCCTCATACTTGTCTGCTTCCTAGAGGATTTCTGTTACAAAGATGCGGCAGAGGCAGGTAAGTTAGAAATATGGATTTATTTAGGTTAATAAATAAGAAGAGAAGACCCCACATCTCATGGGCTCCCTTCCCTTCAGCTCTCTCCTCCAACTGACAATCCTAGAACCAAAACAAGAAACATGCACCAACATTCCATGACATCATAAAGTATGGCCTCTTCACACTAGAGGCTTCTTGCAATACTCTTTCATAAGGGAAGAGTTCCTCCCCTAAGGAGAAGCAACACAACACATCTTCCCCCTTTCTTTTTTTTTTTTGTATATATCATCTGATCACTTTACTCCTTTTCAGTATGTTATAATAACTAGGTTACATTTCATAAAACTGATTTAAAACAAACCGCCATGGATGGCTCAGTTACCATATCCTTAAGTTCCTTTCCTGGGCATCACCCCACACAAGGCTCTCACATATGGCCTCTCCTCACCGAAGCAACTCTATCTTTATTCCACACTTGCCCTCCAGCAACTCGCACTGCCCCTTTCATGACTGCCACAACTCTGACAGGATCCGAATAAAGGGACTCCCCCTTCCTCCTTATCACTCCTCTCTTTATCCTGACCCAGTCACCACACTCCACACGTAACTCCTTCTTTCCTCTCCTCAAGTTTTCACGTTTGACCCAATCTGACTTCTTCGTCACTAATGATCTTCTCACTTCGTCCACAACGAGATCGGTCTCCCTACACCTTCCAAGCCATGGCGGACAAGCCATAGAATATGGCTTCCTTCCCCTCATGAGCTCAAACGGGCATAGACCAGTTGTAGAATGCGGCGCCATCCTCAAAGCCCACATTCTATTCTGTATCAAAGCTAGCTTGTCTAAACCACACTCCTCTCCCATACGTACACTCTCCATCACACACCTATTCATTCTCTCCACCACACCATTTGACTCGGGATGGTACAATGAAGTCCTTTTGTGACCAGCTCCACACTTCCTCAAATAGTTAGAGAATCTTTCTCCAATAAACTGGGGACCATTGTCGGTCAATACAGTCTCAGGTAAACCCTCACTTGCAAAAATCTCCTGTAGAACCTTTATCATACACTCACCCGTGATGTCCCTCACGATCTTAAAATCCACCCATCTGGAAAACAGATCTACAACCAAAACAATATACTTACCACGGGCATAACCAAGTTCCACGGGACCAAGTATGTCCATGGCACTATCACACCATATCCTGGACGGAAGACCGACGTCCACTAATGGTTGCTTTCTGGCCACCACTCCCTTTCCACTCTTAACACAAAACTGGCAATTTGCCAAACAATTTTCCACCTCCTTGTCAAAACCCTCTCACCAATAATCTTCTCTTAACACTCCTTTGGTTTTGGTAACCCCAATATGACCGCTATGTGCTAGATCTACCACTTTCTTTCTCAAACCTATCAGGACCACTGCCCTACCCCATCTGAACAAAATATTATCATTAGCAGATAATTCATCCTTCACCTCCCAATATGGCTTCACTTCTTCCGCCAATTCAACCTTATTCGGCCATGCAGTAGATTCAACATATGTGATTACCCTCCTTATGATATCATCTCTTTCCACTTCATCCAACCACTCCTGCTTGGACACAATACCATCAGTGTTGACAAACACTAACTCCATTTCCTCACTCTCCATACTTTCGGGTCCTGCCACCCTTATCCTTGATAAACTGTCAGCTAAAACATTCTCCCTCCCGGGTATGACCTCCATCCTAAAACAATGTGTCTGCATCCTGGTAACCCAGCCTGCCACTCTCCGAGAGACTTTGTCAAGGCCTTTATTTTCAAAAATGGCTTTTAAGGGTTTATGATCCGTTCGCATCACAAACTCTACTCCCCACACAAAATTTCTGAAGCGTTCCACAGCCCAAAAACATGCCAGAGCCTCCTTTTCTAGTACCGAATATCTTAACTCCGCTCCCTTGAGACCCCTCGAGGCATGGGCAATTACCTCTTCAGAACCATCTTCCTGCTTCTGGGATAGCACAGCTCCCAGTCCACTCTGACTAGCATCTACTGTGATAATGGTTAGCTTCCTCGTGTCAAAGCATCCTAATGGACTAGCCATATTTATTTCTTCCTTTATCCTGTTAAACTCCATGTCACACTGGCTATTCCATACAAAATCGGCACCCTTCTTAAGAATCTTTCTCAACTCCTGTACTTTGTCAGCATAGTTTATCACAAATTTGTGGTAAAATTCCGTCATTCCTAGAAAAGAGCGCAGTTCATTCTTGCTTTTCGGTTTCTCAATACTGTTAATAGTATTTACCATGTCTTCCTTGGGCTTAACTCCATCCCCCGACACTTCATGTCCTCTCAAAGTAATACCTCTCTCCTCAAATATCCTCAAAACCTTGCGTAGATTCCTGTCATGTTCTTCCATTGTAACACCACTCACCAATACATCATCTTGAAAACAGAACATTCCCTTCAGTCCCTTCAACAAACGATCAATGATCTTCTGAAATACTGATGAAGCGGACGCCAGCCCAAATGACATTCTCCTTAATTGAAAAACACCTTCATGCGTTACAAAAGCCGTAACCTTCCTACACGCCTCCACCAATTCGACCTGATGATAAGCTGATGTCATATCTAACTTATAGAAATATCTTCCTCCACCCACCATGGTCAATAGTTCACCCATGTTGGGCAGAGGGTGTCTGTCCACCAACACACACTTATTCAACTCGCGCATATCAACACACAACCTTATGTCTCCTGAACTTTTCTTCACAATCACCACTGGGGATACCCATTCAACCCCCCCAGCTCTCTCAATCACACCTGACTCCAATAGCTTCTGTAATTCCTTTTTCACATTCTCCCTCAAAGCAAGAGGCACCGGCCTGAGTTTCGCCACAATGGGTATACTGTTCTTTTTCAATGTTATCTGGTGCTGAAACCCTCTCACCTTTCCCAACTTCTCATTGAATACTTTCCCAAACTCCGACATGTACCTATCGTGACTCGCGGACACTTCGGAAATTTGCAGCACTTGCTCTGGGTGATTGGGATCGAGTTTGATCCCTAAATTCTTTTGTTCTCTCCACCCTAACAAAGATTGCCCCTTCTTAGTAACATACACTTTGCCATCACAACTGCGTCCCTTGAATTCAAATCTACTCCATACATAACCCAATAAATCAATACGATCTTGGTTGTAGCCTCCTGGATTTATGTCGGGCTCTGATAACTCAGATACTACCCCTTTCATTTCGCACTCAAAGGCAACCCTGGATATTAAAGTTATTTTTGACCCTGAGTCAGCCATCATTGACACCTTACGCCCATCCACCGTTACCACAGCATAGGGCCGTTCACAATCATCAGGGTCCCCACCGTTAGTAACAACATTAACAGTATTCATGATAACATTTTGTAATGGCACCACAACTTCGTCTTCTGATGACCTCCCATCTTCTTCCTCATTTACATACAGGACCCTCTGTTGGCCTAACTGTCCAAATTGGTAGTTCTTGCAGCACAATGCTAAATGTCCTCTCCTTTTGCATTTTGAGCATGTACTCTTTCGCCCTGGACACACAACAGAGGATGCAAATTGTGTTGCACTAGCACACCGATAACATAGCCTTTCGTCCTTCCTATCTTCTTTTTTCTCATATTTCTGCATAGAATCTTGATTCTTCCTTTCTTCCGGATTGCTCCTCCCTGACTGTCTATTTCTTCCTCTCTTTTTGTTCTTTCCCTCAGCCACAGACAACACCTCCGGTTTACTTTCTTTGGGCTCCCCTCCTTCAGTTTTGGAGAGTTTGGCCACACATGCCAGGGAATGCTCCACACCTTTCGCCAAGTCCAATACTTCATCTAAACTCGGCTCATCCTTTAGCCACAATTCCTCTCGTATCTTATTTGACCGACAATGTGTCATGAATTGATCACGAATATGTTCGTCGAAACTTTCTTGAAACTTGCATGTAAGAGCCAGATGTCGCAACGCTGTCACATAATCCTCAACAGATTCACTTTGGGGTTGTGTGCGCATCCAGAAATTATACCTTTCCAAAATTGTGCTCCTTTTTGGGTTAAAATGCTTATCAAGTTTCACCAATGCGGATTCGAACTCATTTAATTCATCCCCGCTTCCGTCACTCGCAAGTTGAGGTTGAGTTTCAAAAATTCTCTGGCCCTCGAAACCCAAAAAATGCAACAATAATGCTAACTTCCTCTCGCTGGAATAGGCTGTTCCGCCGGCTGCTTTCATGTAGTGCAGAAAACCCTTGCGCCATTGGGGCCACGCGATCCTCGCCGTGCCTGGGGCAGGCATAAAAATGGGGGGACCAGATATCCCTGGTAAAGCTGCCATATCTTCTAATTGCAAAGATGTCACTTGACGTGTACTTATTATATTCTCCCAGCGCTGGGTACCACTAGTGCTCTGTTGACTTTCCGCGCTTTAGATGTCTTTCACAATACTTCCTTGTCAGCTCGCTTGTCCACACAGTCAGGACTAGCACTGCAATGTCACACTGTCAAAATGTCTTGCGCATGGTTGACATCTACCTGCGTGGGAGATATGCACGTACAGTAGTGTCCCGCTCTTTCTCCTTAACGATAACTAAAGGCGTTTCTCCCTAACACCTTCAGTTATCTCCTTGTTGCCTTGAGACATCAAACGGTGTTATGAGAGGTTCTGACGCCTTACTGAAATTCGGATTGCCCCTCTATTGAGTAGTCCATGGTAGTTCGCCGCTCACTTGTCCCTCCGTTAAGAGGAATACGGTACTCTGGTTCAGAGTCCGCTCCCCACAACTTTCATTCAAATCTCCATGCCCGGCAACACAGTGGACGATAAGCACGGGGCTAACTAAACAAGTTCGCACGAATAACCCCGGAGAAGCGATGAAATCGCCAAGGACACTTACTTTTGTCACGTTGGGGAGGTGCAGAACACGCAGGCCTCCGCACGGTGGCCACTCAACCCTACAGGAGAGCGGAGCGGCCAACACGCAGGCCTCCGCACGGTGGCCGCTCGACGCTACAGGAGAGCGGAGCGGCCCTCCCAGGACTGCTCCTCAGACGCCGGGTAAACTTCTTCTTCACAGCAGCCCCTGCCCGGGCGAGGCGCTCGCAGAGCCAGCTGATCTCCACAGCTTCCCGCATCAGCCGGTCGCACAGTATCGAGCGGGCAGCCAACGGACGACACAGGCCAATCCTCTTAGCGACAGCCGTGTGGACAGCGTTCCACTCCAGAGGCTGCACACGGGAGGCAAGGATGGGTTGGGCTTAAGGCGCTGCGCCTGCACACGCAGGGTGGACTTGGAGAGCAGGGCAGACGGCGGGAGCAGGGGACCAGTTCACAGGACCTTGCTCAACGCGGGGCTCGTCGGAGCAGCGTATCTCAGCTGGGGTCTTCTCTTTACCTGCGTTCCATGGCATCTCATCCCATCCTCGTCGCCATTGTTACAAAGATGCGGCAGAGGCAGGTAAGTTAGAAATATGGATTTATTTAGGTTAATAAATAAGAAGAGAAGACCCCACATCTCATGGGCTCCCTTCCCTTCAGCTCTCTCCTCCAACCGACAATCCTAGAACCAAAACAAGAAACATGCACCAACATTCCATGACATCATAAAGTATGGCCTCTTCACACTAGAGGCTTCTTGCAATACTCTTTCATATGGGAAGAGTTCCTCCCCTAAGGAGAAGCAACACAACACAATTTCATCCCACATAAGCTTGAGGGGTTTGTTTCTAGATAGGGTGGTGTTTGGGCAGTAGGTTCCTGATATATGATGCAGGCCGTTTTAAAGTGTATGCTGGCTGGTTTGGGTTGATAATTGAATTTTCTTAGGATGTGGAACATATGGTTACTTAGTTCCCTTTATGTGACATGCAGCGGCGGAAGGGACGCAGTATGTATCCAAGATTCCAGTCTGGAGGGAGTACCCTTCATGAAGGTGTGAGATTACCGCACCTAGATCATGATTCTGAAATTCACAGGTTGGAGGAAAGGTTTTCCCTTCTAGAGGAGTACTAGTTGACATTAGACAGTTTAACTTTTTTGTTGATATGTTTCTAAAAAGAGAAATTGCTGTCAATAATGAACCCCTCAGTGGGAACCATGTGATATAGAACCTGCTTCCCACTGAGGTGTTTCTCCATTAAAATGCATATCAGTCAGCCTCCCTTGGATGTCCTTTTGTATAGAGGATTAGGTTAGTAGGATGAATTCCGATTTGATGGGATTAGGTTTCAGGGAGGTACTTGCCATTCAATCTTGGATGGAAGTGAGGCATTCAGTGAGGCGTGAAATATATTGAATACAATTCACTGTGAGGTATAATGGAATATTATCAATGAAATAGTGGCATGAATAGGAGGGTAATTGAGAATAACCCAAGTGGTTCCTTACAAAGATTGAATATCATTGGAGAGAGCACAGAACCCTGTGGGATTCTGCAGGTGACTGTGCGACAGTCACTTCTAAGGCTGCCCATCTGGACTGACTGACCTCTGCCCAAAAGGTAAGAGAGGACTGTCCCATTGTATCTGGGAGTAGGCTTTTCAATGTGAATTGGTCGACTGTCAAACACAGCAAGTATGACATGGAGAACCATGAGGCAGGAGTAATCTAAGAAGCCAAACTACCAACTGCACCTCCTCAGAGGTATTCTTCCTTTTGTTTCCTTCCCTCAGAAGCTCTCTGTTTCTTAGAGCTCTGGTTTACTCTAGGCTTGACTACGGTAAAAGCCTCTTTTTAAATCTGCCTGCTTCTACTCTCCGTCCTTTGCATCTCATCCAGAACAGGACTTCAAGACTTGTCCTTGGCCTCAAGCCCAGGGATCGTATCTTTCCAGCACTGAAATCTCTTTATAGACGCCAAGGATCAAGTTCAAGACCCTTTGCATTGTCCACAAGGCCTACTGGGGTCTGGGACCAAAACATATCAAACTTTCTCTTCTGAAGTATGTTCCTACTCAAGCTCTTGGTTCCTCCACCTCCAACTCCTTCAGGGTCAGCCGCTTTTCCAAGCAATGAGCTGGGGGCAGATCTCCGGTTCCGTAAGCAGCTCAAGACTTTCCTCTTTGCTTCTGCTTTATTTGCTCTTCCTCTTCCCAGCTAATCTCCTTCTGACACTGCACTGGTTAACTGGCTACCCTCTGAACCACGGGCCCATGCCCCTGCCCTCCCAGTTGCCCTCCCAGTTGCACACCTGCACTATCTCCTAGCAACCCTGCACTTGGGGCTGTATCTGCAACCCTACAGTCCCCCTACCTGCACTATCTAACACTTGCTCTCTGCACTTAACCCTGCACTGCCACCTGATGGCCACACATCTTGTTTTTGTTGTTTAGATCCTATGTCCTGCACTTGCTCCTCCTCACCTTCCCCGGCACTTTTCCCCTTTCCTCTCACCTGCACTTGCACAATATCAATATCATTGGGCCTAGTAAGATCGTTGCAAAAGAAAGGGGGGGTCTAGGAATCTATCTACCAGCACGGACACAGCCCAATGACCTGTTCTTGGGTGAATAACCCCTGGGAGAGACTCTACCAAGTCTTTAGCTCACTGTCCCTTTCACAGAGAAGAAATTTCCAAGCATATCAGCCTTTGTCCTGCCCAGGGGCAGTCCAGCGCCGAAATGTTAGGCAATTCTCTGAAAGAGAGTACCAACAGTAACCACATACACGTGTTTGTATTGCTCTCCTCTGAAAAGTGCACGGAACTACCATAAATCACCAGTGCAATTATAGAGCAAATACTTCTACCCAAAAACTGACACAATAATTCACAGCCACGCACACTTTAGAAGATAATCAGCTCTTTACGGCTATTTATTAAAAGCTTACAGGTACATAGAAATAACTCGTACAACTCACATGGGCATAGATCACAGAAAACATAAAGAAGTCAAAGAAAGAAATACATCACCGTGGGCGTAGTTTAATGGAACTTCATCTGGCCAGAAGCGGCTGAAAGACCCCGATAACAGCCAGGCCAAGAGCACAACAACCCACAGGAGTGTCGGACCGAAGCGTCCCCCCTCCGACTGAAGTCTTTGTGCTTATCCCGCCTGACCGTTGAGGGCTTCCGCATATATGCCCTCCTCAACAAGGGGTGGCAACTTCTCGAACCTTCTGGCAGTGCGCTTGCGCATTGATGGGTGACCGTTGGTTGCCAGCTGAATCAACCGACAGTAACCCCAAGGAGCAAAGCACTTCTCTCTCCTAAACGCCCCGGGAAACAATTCCATAACTCATCTCAAAACCTTGGCACAGGCCGAGCAAACCCAAAACAAACTTCGCTATCAGGTACCAGCTGGCACCTGCGGATCTTAGCTTTCCCAGTGCCATGTCCTTGGCTGGGAAGGCCTGCATTCCAAGCCCATCAGCAAATAACGTTGAAAACATGTTGTTTCGCAAAGCAAGTGTAGCTTTCCACTGAGGCATGGATAAATATCCATCATGGCTCTGAGTGCTCCCAGAATGCACTGCGCACCAGCGCCATGTTTTAGCTCATCCATCACAATCCACCCTTGGATATTTACTTTCCATAGCCCAGTGGCAAAAGAGGCGGTCTTTGAAACCGACGAAATATTAGAACCAGGTTGGGACAACAACAACAAGCTATTATGATAGCTAATATAATACAAATACAAGCGAAAGCATAACGCAGTGTACCTCCAATATCGGGAACCCAATGAAATAACCAATCCCACCAATTCCCAGTATGTTCTTGGGACACTTGAGAAATGAGAATATGACTTTCAATGGATCATGAATGGTCACTTAAATTGAAACAACACATCCCTTCAACTGCGTTACAACCTAAATTATGTTTCAGCAATAGATAATCAACAGCAGCTCTGTTTTGCAAAGTAACTCTTCTAATAACTTCACTATCAAGGAGTAACTCTTGTAAAGCTTGCGAAATATGATTGAAACTCTTAACTACTAAACATGCTAATTTCATCAAAGATTTGTAACCCCACAGCAGCTAAAACTTCACTATCAAGGAGTAACTCTTGTAAAGCTTGCGAAATATGATTGAAACTCTTAACTACTAAACATGCTAATTTCATCAAGGATTTGTAACCCCACAGCAGCTAAACCCCAAACACCTACTAATGAAGGGGTTAATGCTAAAACCTCAGCTTCTGATAGCAAATGTACATGTTAATCACAGTCAGGAAATAATCCCATACATTCAAAAGTTGACCTTTTACCTCAAGTTATCACTGAGTGTAAAGGAAATATCATTAGTTCTAATCAAGTCAAAGCACATGTTACCACATGGGAAGAGCCATCCTGTTTCAAAGTCAACCATCTCTAATTAGAGCTCACACACTTGGCAGCATTACTACAAATCAAAGGCCTTAATCGCACAGTTAACTCTGGTGTGCGCATTCCTTTTATCTCAAAATATATTATGCTCCTGCTCGCCCAACCCTGCTGCCCAAACAATTCATGAATCATTTTCCTGGCCACATACAATGTAGTAATTTTGGAAAAGGCAAAACATATTAATCTCTGGTTAAGGCAATTCATGGCAAAACATTTCATTTTCTCTTTTCACATATTAATCTCAAAATGCATTTAAGAATCAGGTTTCAACATGTTGGCATTCAAGTGCTGTTTCACACAGCTGTTTGTGGTGCATGATGTCACAGTCCACAACTCATTGTCCACAGTCCTTTGAACAAAAAAGGTAAAACATATCAATAAGGTCATTACAACCATCGACTGAATCATTCGAATATGCAGCATCAAATGTTTGACAATATGCCAAGTCCGCACCGTGACAGTTCAGCAAAAGTTATTACTTTGTTGGACACTTCTCACAGGTTGCCGAACAAATGTTTTCACTTTTCACGCACGTTAGCAGCCTTGAGTGCGGTGCAGGACAGGTTCAAAGTTGAAATAGCATGTCGCAGTGGCTCGCTTTCTCTGAGAATGCGTCTGCTTGACTGATCAGTGTTACCCGGCAATTGCACACGTCTACCCCTTAATCTACTTTCTTGGTTATTTGCCTAGGCAAAATACAAACAGAAAGGTTAAGATTTCATCAAAAGGTACACTATCAGTGTTATCCACATTAGGATGTCATCAAGACTTCAATATCAACGTTGTCCACCCCTTCCCTTAACACCACCCTTCTGCATGTTACTGGGGGCTTATTTGCACTCAGCCATACGGGGTGTAACCGCCTACTCACAAACTCATTTGTGCAATGCGATCATAGTTGGTCAATGGTACCTCAGACTGATCTGTGATTTTACAATAGCCATATAATAAGTACCCAGGTCGCACTTCTCAATGGTCTTTTTCACCAAAGCAATCACGAATGCCAGGCACCAACTTGCTTCCAGTATTTCATGATCTTGATTTAGATTGCCCTGCTGGCATCACTCCATTTTTCATAGGTAACGTCTTTTCGTCCAATACTGCCTGCAGTTGCACAAGCAGCCTTGTTTATTTTCTCTCCATACAGGCAGTGTCTTTCAAGCCTCTGGTTTTCCACTTGTCATTTTCCCAAAGGGTGTTTGTGGGCCACCCTTTTGAGAGCGATAGTTTGAGTCAGTTCCTTTATTTGCTTCAACAAATCATTCATTCTTGCACTAAGCCGTGAGGCTTCTGGATCATGGCTAATGTGCAGTGTTCATGTTATACTCCAAAGCCTCGCTCTGCATGTTGTCTCTTGCAAAACGGCTATCTTTGTCAGTTTGCTTCCATCTGGAACACCATAATGTCTTTGTCAGTTACTCCAGCCCTGGCAATGTAACTTGCATTTTGCCGGCTGTGTGACAGCTGTGTATTTTCACTCACAAAGCGCCTAGAGGTTTCTTCTCCAGTGCACAGCGCTTTACTTCAGTTCACATCACATGGGGCACTGGAATGCAGCTTGCATGGCAATGTCTCTTGAAATGGGCAGCTGTGTCTTTTCTTAGCCCATTCACAAATGCACAGTTTTCCCCAAATGTTCATATGCGCGATGCGCCCAGTCTGCCATTTGATACTGGGCAAATTCTTTACTTGCATACATCATCCTTCAGTTCAGTTTCAGCATTCTGTAATTGCACCCCCCCTCCTCAGTTTTTGACAGTGTCTCTCACAGGGGATGGAATGCAGGAATGTCATTGTTTATCTTTCGCGCAGTAAGCTTATCTCTTTGCTCTATAACTCTTAAACTGTGGCGGCTTTAATGGAAGGCACTCGTTTCAGACAGTTCACTCAGATTAACTCTTTCCTGCACTGTTCCAGCAACTTAGATCTGCCAGCTTCTGTAAACACCATTTCACCGAACAGGAGTGCTTTTTCTGCCTTCCTTCAACAGTTTTTTTTTTCTTTCGCGCACCTCGCCCAAGACAGTGCAAGTTATCTCCAAGCCACAAGCTCTGCACAGCAAGACTCCCATGTTCAAAAGAGGCACATTTTCTTGTCATCAGATTCAACTTCATGTAATTTTGCAAAATGTCAAAGCGTCTTTTAGCCTGTTTTAAACTGATTAATGTCCCATTTAAAAGCATACATTTTTTTTCTTTTTCCTCGTAACCTTGTAGTTTGGCTTCACAAACTCAGTCCAATGCACTGTGCGATCTTTCAACCCACTAAATCTTTGTGCTGTCTTATCACACACAGATTTTGCATTCTGTTGTACCATTGCCAGAATATAACCACTTATGTCAGTGCATTTAAAACATGTCATGTGTAGTGCAGCTCCCTGCACGTTATCTACAAAAGCAACCCACACTCTGTATTGCTTGTGGGCCGTTAATTTGTCAACAACATTATCACTATGCATCACAATCAACTTGTCCTTGTCTCTTATAAAACATACATCCCTTAATAACAACAGTACTTTTGCTTTTAGCAGCAATTCCATGGTATAGCGTGCAAACAGTCAAAATACTCTAGGGGCAATTTAGAAAATGTAAATTGTCTTTTCCCCCCAAACCCTTGCAAACTGGTTCTGCAATTTCAAATCAATACACAAAAATCGAAAATTCAAATGCCATTCACTCATTTTGTTTTTTCAAGTGAGCCTCTCACCCATTGTAAACATGGCACAACAGGCAATTTTAGTGTGTTCCTTAAACATAATGCACCGCCAGCACATGGAATTTATAGTTGCCAAAAACAAACCCTTTAATCTTTCAACACCGATGTTACTCTTTCTCCTAAACACGGCTCATTCCCACGTTATCTTCAGGAATGTGAACACTTCAAAAGCATACATTATAAGAAAGGCGCATCCTCGCCTCCTTGATATTACAGCCCCCCACTCACTAGCACACTGGGGCTGAATCGCAATGTTTAATGTTTAAACACTAGTTCACAATTTGCTCATCAAATACTTGCAATTGTTTCTTTCTCTGCTCTCATGCCAAAATAGAGCAAGCTTTCACTTTACAACTTTGTCAAGGGAAACCGCATGAAAAAATTCTTTCCTAATTGAACATAAATCTTTAATTCATCATTCATCGGAGCACTGTGAACATAGACATTTTTTCCTTTCTGCTCACGGCTTTTCGGCTCCTTGGTTTCATTTCCCAGCAGTAAGTCAGCCACGACTGCTTTACTGAAGGGGAAAGATCTCAAACACACATGCTATCGGCCGCGGCAGGCCAACACAAAAGGTACTGTCTATTGGCTGTCTCAGAGCTGCAGTGAGACGACCAAGGAAAGGCGACAGCCTGCTCCGCACTCTCTCACACAATCGTCATTTCACAGCAAGGGAAAAGGAAAAAAAACAAAACAGCTTAACACAGTTCAACACTCACTGCTCAGTTAAAACAACCTTTCGCTCGTTCAAACAGATTATTTGGAACAGTTCATCACAAATAACTTGGCTTCAAACAGATTATTTGGAACACTTCATCACAAATATCTCTGCGTTCAGACGGATTCTTTAATATTTGGAGCAATTCATCACAAATATCCCATCCTCGTCGCCAAAAATGTATTGCTCTCCTCTGAAAAGTGCACGGAACTACCATAAATCACCAGTGCAATTATAGAGCAAATACTTCAACCCAAAAACTGACACAATAATTCACAGCCACGCACACTTTAGAAGATAATCAGCTCTTTACGGCTATTTATTAAAAGCTTACAGGTACATAGAAATAACTTGTACAACTCACATGGGCATAGATCACAGAAAACATAAAGAAGTCAAAGAAAGAAATACATCACCGTGGGCGTAGTTTAATGGAACTTCATCTGGCCAGAAGCGGCTGAAAGACCCCGATAACAGCCAGGCCAAGAGCACAACAACCCACAGGAGTGTCGGACCGAAGCGTCCCCCCTCCGACTGAAGTCTTTGTGCTTATCCCGCCTGACCGTTGAGGGCTTCCGCATATATGCCCTCCTCAACAAGGGGTGGCAACTTCTCGAACCTTCTGGCAGTGCGCTTGCGCATTGATGGGTGACTGTTGGTTGCCAGCTGAATCAACCGACAGTAACCCCAAGGAGCAAAGCACTTCTCTCTCCTAAACGCCCCGGGAAACAATTCCATAACTCATCTCAAAACCTTGGCACAGGCCGAGCAAACCCAAAACAAACTTCGCTATCAGGTACCAGCCGGCACCTGCGGATCTTAGCTTTCCCAGTGCCATGTCCTTGGCTGGGAAGGCCTGCATTCCAAGCCCATCAGCAAATAACGTTGAAAACATGTTGTTTCGCAAAGCAAGTGTAGCTTTCCACTGAGGCATGGATAAATATCCATCATGGCTCTGAGTGCTCCCAGAATGCACTGCGCACCAGCGCCATGTTTTAGCTCAACCATCACAGTGTTTCAGCCTTGTTGGGCATCATCAGTGAGATGAAACTGTTGCCTCTCTAAGAACAGTGAGCAAGGGGTCCACGTCTGGATCACCCGGTTAACTTAGGGTGAAACCCAAAGTTAATTTATGCAAAACAAAGGGGGGGTCTGGGAATCTCTCTAACAGCACGAACACAGCTCAATGACCTGTTCTTGGGTGAATATCCCCTGGGAGAGACTCTACCAAGTCTTTAGCTCACTGTCCCTTTCACAGAGAAGAATTTCCCCACATATCAGCCTTTGACCTGCCCAGGGGCAGTCCAGCACCGAAATGCTAGGCAATTCTCCTCTGAACGAGAGTACCAACAGTAACCCCATACACGTGTTTCAGCCTTGGTGGGCATCATCAGTGAGGTAAAACTGTTGCCTCTCTAAGAACAGTGAGCAAGGGGTCCACGTCTGGATCGCCCTGTTAACTTAGGGTGAAACCCAAAGTTAATTTATGCAAAACAAAGGGGGGGTCTGGGAATCTCTCTACCAACACGAACACAGCCCAATGACCTGTTCTTGGGTGAATAACCCCTGGGAGAGACTCTACCAAGTCTTTAGCTCACTGTCCCTTTCACAGAGACGAAATTTCACCGCATATCAGCCTTTGTCCTGCCCAGGGGCAGTCCAGCGCCGAAATGCTAGGCAATTCTCCTCTGAACAAGAGTACCAACAGTAACCCCACACATGTTTCAGCCTTGTTGGGCATCATCAGTGAGGCGAACTGTTGCCTCTCTAAGAACAGTGAGCAAGGGGTCCACGTCTGGATCGCCCTGTTTACTTAGGGTGAAACCCAAAGTTAATTATTGCAAAACAAAGGGGGGTCTGTGAATCTCTCTACCAGCTCGAACACAGCCCAATGACCTGTTCATGGGTGAATAACATCTGGGAGAGACTCTACCAAGTCTTTAGCTCACTGTCCCTTTCACATAGAAGAAATTTCCCCGCATATCAGCCTTTGTCCTGCCCAGGGGCGGTCCAGCGCCGAAATGCTAGGCAATTCTCCTCTGAACAAGAGTACCAACAGTAACTTCATACACATGTTTCAGCCTTGTTGGGCATCATCAGTGAGGTGAAACTGTTGCCTCTCTAAGAACAGTGAGCAAGGTGTCCAAGTCTGGATCGCCCAGTTAACTTAGGGTGAAACCCAAAGTTAATTTATGCAAAACAAATGGGGGTCTGGGAATCTCTCTACCAGCATGAACACAGCCCAATGACCTGTTCTTGGGTGAATAACCCCTGGGAGAGACTCTACCAAGTCTTTAGCTCACTGTCCCTTTCACAGAGACGAAATTTCACCGCATATCAGCCTTTTTCCTGCCCAGGGGCAGTCCAGCGCCGAAATGCTAGGCAATTCTCCTCTGAACAAGAGTACCAACAGTAACCCCACACATGTTTCAGCCTTGTTGGGCATCATCAGTGGGGTGAACTGTTGCCTCTCTAAGAACAGTGAGCAAGGGGTCCACGTCTGGATCGCCCTGTTTACTTAGGGTGAAACCCAAAGTTAATTATTGCAAAACAAAGGGGGGTCTGTGAATCTCTCTACCAGCTCGAACACAGCCCAATGACCTGTTCATGGGTGAATAACATCTGGGAGAGACTCTACCAAGTCTTTAGCTCACTGTCCCTTTCACAGAGAAGAAATTTCCCCGCATATCAGCCTTTGTCCTGCCCAGGGGCAGTCCAGCGCCGAAATGCTAGGCAATTCTCCTCTGAACAAGAGTACCAACAGTAACACCATACATGTGTTTCAGCCTTGTTGGGCATCATCAGTGAGGTGAAACTGTTGCCTCTCTAAGAACAGTGAGCAAGGTGTCCAAGTCTGGATCGCCCAGTTAACTTAGGGTAAAACCCAAAGTTAATTTATTCAAAACAAAGGGGGGTCTGGGAATCTCTCTACCAGCATGAACACAGCCCAATGACCTCTTCTTGGGTGAATAACCCCTGGGAGAGACTCTACCAAGTCTTTAGCTCACTGTCCCTTTCACAGAGAAGAAATTTCCCCGCATATCAGCCTTTTTCCTGCCCAGGGGCAGTCCAGCGCCAAAATGCTGGGCAATTCTCCTCTGAACAAGAGTACCAACAGTAACCCCATACACATGTTTCACCCTTGTTGGGCATCATCAGTGAGGTGAAACTGTTGCCTCTCAATGAACAGTGAGCAAGGGGTCCATGTCTGGATCGCCCTGTTTACTTAGGGTGAAACCCAAAGTTAATTTATGCAAAACAAAGGGGGGTCTGGGAATCTCTCTACCAGCACAAACACAGCCCAATGACCTGTTCTTGGGTGAATAACCCCTGGGAGAGACTCTACCAAGTCTTTAGCTCACTGTCCCTTTCACAGAGAAGAAATGTCCCCGCATATCAGCCTTTGTCCTGCCCAGGGGCAGTCCAGCGCCGAAATGCTAGCCAATTCTCCTCTGAACAAGAGTACCAACAGTAACACCATACATGTGTTTCAGCCTTGTTGGGCATCATCAGTGAGGTGAAACTGTTGCCTCTCTAAGAACAGTGAGCAAGGGGTCCACGTCTGGATCGCCCTGCTAACTTAGGGTGAAACCCAAAGTTAATTTATGCAAAACAAAGGGGGGTCCGGGAATCTCTCTACCAGCATGAACACAGCTCAATGACCTGTTCTTGGGTGAATAACCCCTGGGAGAGACTCTACCAAGTCTTTAGCTCACTGTCCCTTTCACAGAGAAGAAATGTCCCCGCCTATCAGCCTTTGTCCTACACAGGGGCAGTCCAGCGCCAAAATGCTAGGCAATTCTCCTCTGAACAAGAGTACCAACAGTAACCCCATACACGTGTTTCAGCCTTTTTGGGTATCATCATTGAGGTGAAACTGTTGCCTCTCTAAGAACAGTGAGCAAGGAGTCCACGTCTGGATCTCCCTGTTAACTTATTGTGAAAGTTAAGATTGTTGTCTTGCCCCCCCTTGTTCCCATCCTCTGCCTTGTTGCACCTTGAAACACCTGTGCATAGGGGCGCTTTAAATAAAATATCATATCATATCATATCTGTATCCATGATTTTGACAGCATCATCTATGACCTGGATGAATGCACTATGTGCTGCATCTGGGTCTAAATCCAGATTGACAGTCACATAGCAGGCAATGTTAGTTGGCAACTGCTATCTGAATGATTTTAACAATGTACAGAAGGCTAGGGATCAGCTGGTATTTAGCAAAGTCCTGTTTTTAAGGTGCTTGGGAAGATGCCCTTACCAAACAAGGAATTGACTATTTGGAGGAGGGGGTAAGAGAGAACAGAGTCATGATGGCAGAGGGAAGGGCATTTTCCTTGGTGGAGGTAGGTTTTAATGACACAAGATTACCAGAACGGTCTTTGTATGTAAGGAGTGTGAAGATTGTCCAGGGTTGTAGTGCATAAGGTAGGATTATGAGCGCGTGTCCCCGATTCTGATGGGATGGAGCAGTGTTTGACAGACACAAAGAAGGCTTAAATCCAGGTAGAATCTGTCTGTAACAGAAACTACCCCTACATCTACCCAGGGAACGAGCATCACCTGAACTGAGCCAGGACATCTCAGAGGCAGCCAGGCAGTCCACACAGAGGGCTGCCATGCTTTTTCAGTGGAGAACAGTTAACCGAGGCAACCTCACCCGACGATGAAGCAGTGTTTGACTGACACAAAGAGGACTTTACTCCTGTTAGCATCTGTCTCACCTTTCGGGTAGGGTTGGCTGCCTCTGGGATTCCCTGGCACATGGTAGTTTGTACCGAAGTATGCACCTTGTGCTGGTGTTCGGGACACTGTTGTAAGCCAAGACAAATGCAGCTCTGAACATCTCAGCATCAATTCTGTGATTATCCCCTTCTCTATCCATGTAAAAGTGACTGGACAATCAATCTTCTGAAGTGGGAAACATGCCAGATCACCAATATAAACAAGACCAGGCTCTGAAAGTAAGGTATGACAAGGTAGATATTATGCACAGGTGTCTGCAGCTTCTCCTTGGGTTCCCTCTCTGAGTAACTACTAAATTCCAAGAACAGATTGTTGTGGTGGGTATGATCCCCAGGTTTCCACTGCCTACCCCTTGGTACCTAATTCTGGTCCCCTAGTAGGGGCACAGAACCTCCATAATATGACATACATTTAGGGCCTGCTCTCTGTTGTCTAGGACTCTGGTCTCATTACTGACACCACTTGGTGGCAAGTATCAGTTACCAGACAAACACAGAAAACCTAACTCAAACTTGGTTTATTAGGCAAATATAACAGTGCATCGGCAAAATAAAAATGGGTGATGCAATACAATGTACATGATTATGGGTGTCACAGGGCTGTGGGCTTCTCCTACAATTAGAAATGTATATGGAGTTCTCTGTGCACAAGCCTTCTCCCCTGTCTACAAAATGCACATGGGGTTTTCAGGGCATTGACCTTGCTATGCCTAGTAAATTCACATTAGGTTTTCAGTGCTTTGGCTTTCCCCTATACCTAGTATATGTATGTGGGATTGTCGTTACTTTGCCTTCACTTCTGCCTATGCAATGCAGGTGGACAGTACAGTACTTTGGACTTCTCCTGCACCTACAGAATGCACATAAGTCACAGTACACTGGCAGCTATGATTCACAAACCCCACTCACCCACAAAGTATTTGTATCCAAACTCCTCAAAATAAATTACAACCTAACTCTCCCTAGGATATATTTTGTGATGATAATCGACAGCTCAAAACATGCACTGTAAATTCCTGATCATTACCCAAATATATAGTAGCTAGGATAGCTCTGTGGCAACGCGCGGGTTTGGAAGACCACGCTGAGCAAACACAGGTTCAAATCCTGGACCTGCGCTTGGAAGAAAAAAAATAAAACAGCATGTTACCTGTCCTCCCACAATAAAACTATTGCCCAGATAACTACAGGTTATGTGCGCTGTAAATAAATGCAAAAAATACAATAAAATAAATAGATATCCTACTGTAGGGGAGTATATAAATATGGGCAAATCTATTCAGGAATCGAAACCTGCACAAAAATACAACCTATGAAAATCCCTATAAAATAGACACAGAAGAAAAGAGAAAAACAAATAAACAGCTCATTCAATGAAATGCATTAAACGTAGGCCCAACAAGAAATGACAGCTACATATTTATTAAGCTATAACATATCTTTAATAGGCAAGCATACATGTGCTTTTAACCCAGCATAGCTGCAGTATACATCATTTTGAGAAATGTAAGTGTTTGTATTTGATCCCCATTATTTTACATTTAGCTAAATGCAAGCACACGTAGGCCAGAATTAAGTTAGCTTTTCTTGAAAGCACAAAAACATCCTCTCAGAGCAGAATATTATACTTCACAGAAAGGCATATGAATTCCAACATTTCAATAGGCTGCAGAGCCAGCAGTTGAAGTTTACGCACTGATATGCTTCCGTTAGAAGATTGAAAGCGGTTCTCAGGAGTTTTATCCTGCAGTAGTGAGTCATACAAAATGCAACATAAAAGATGATCTAGATTCTGGAGGTTTAGGAACAAGACAATTGCACTCCAATTGCTCAAACTATGTAAGGTTTGCTGAAGTTCCCAGAGCCAGTTCCCACAGAAAATAGCAACTTTAAACTTACTGAAAGTTACAGTTGTCAGGAGGCGAGCAACTGGAGATGGAAAAGCACATTTAGAGATAGAATGAATGCAGCACAACTCTGCCACCTGTGGATTAAATAGCATGTGCAGAGCTCTCTTTTACGAGCAACTTGATATGCAAAACCCATTGTTCACAGCTCAACCCATCTTAAAATGTAGTCAAAGCACAGACATTTCCACATGAATGCCTCATTAATAAAAGACAACTTGTTAAGCCACACCACAAATGAACAATATTACTTATACCAGAGCATTAACCAGGAGGCTGAGGGCAGTACACTAATTCACATCTGAGTCACACTTGAATGCACTAGGAAAATAAAATGGTTTATAGTGATAGCATTGAATGCAAAAGCATTGAATGCAAAAGCATCAAAAAATGCATTGAAATAAATGCTGAATGAGGGTCCCCTAACCCCTGTTTTTTACCCCTTAAAACCCTTTATAATAAATATAAAACCTTTACCTTTAAAAAAATGCATTTTTTGATGCTTTTGCATTCAATGCTTTTGCATTTGATGCTTTGTATTCGAGGGAATCACTAGATACCAATAAAATCCCATGTTGTGACTATTTGCACTGCACAAACACATTGACACGTGTATAAATGAGCTATGTTTGCTACAGCTAAGCCCTGCTTGTAAGGTCAGAGGCAGGGCAAGATGACTCATGGGAATAGGAAAAGGCATGCAAGTAAAGTTTCCACCGAGCACAGTTTCAGTATGTACTGAGAACATAGATCCTAATGGCAAAGAATAGTGTTTTGGTGCAAAATTGCAGAGCAGTCCGGACAGAACTCAAAAGTTATATTTTATGTGTCACACGATTACATCTCACGAAGATAACTGGTTCTAACAATTGTATTCATTTCACCCCACTCTTACGCCTTTTGAAGCAACCAATGGTAATGGTAGTTCAGCTAGATACATGTGTCTAATGCTTTTGACCAATCATAATGTGTGTTTAATAAAATGACTTAAATAGAAGAGCTAACCTACATATCTGTCATTGTACCACATGTTTAGAATAGGCCAATGAAAGTGCATACTGAATGGAATAATGTATATTGTTACTCACAGCAGCCAATCACGGAGAAGAAGTTGTAAAAATCTGTTGCTTTTTGCATTCTGTAAATCTCAATATAAGCATGTACTCACAGCACAAAAAATGAATTTCTGTGGATATTTCCCTGCCTAAGTAGTTTGCAGTATATGCTTGATTTTCTAGTATCCTCTGCATTGCATATTTTGGCTTTTGGAGTACCTTTATTGACAGAAGAAGTGACCTGCCATACACCACATAGCTGGTAAATACGTTTTAAAGTTACAAAATTGCATTAAAGTTCGAGTTAGCACACTTCAGCAGTACATAACACAAATAAGAACAGGACTTCTATCCACCAATGTGAAACAGAGCTCTTTTACTATTTCTACTATTTATGTTGTATTTAGACATGTGAAGTGCCCCCAAGGTCCATTATTTATGTTGTGTGTAAGCCATATCCCCCAGCTGATTGTGCAGTGTGTCTTCCTACCCTGTGCTCCCTCCACCATTTTAATTGCTCTGTCTTCCCAGAGGGGCTAATTTGTGTGCTTCCTTCCCACTTTGTTCATTGTATTCCTCCCCTCAAGCTGATTTTATTTCCCCTTCCCTGTGTATTTTCTATGTGTATCTTCCTCTGCTGCATGTGTAGTGTATCTGGCTGAGAAAGAGGAGCAAAGTAGGAGCTTGTTGATTGAAGAGAGCCCCACCTCTGTCCTCAAAGACCCAATGCTTTTTCCCTGTTCCTTGAAAGATTTTGGCCTCTGCCTTCAGGTAATTTAGCCTTCATTGCTGTGATGGATTGCAAGCTGAAGCCCTGGCATTAGTGATTTGTATTAATTAATACAATTATGCAGTTAAGACCACCTCAGAAAGGGTGATCTGCTTACCAGATCTCCCTTTCATAAGCACCATATTGTAAATCGCTGCCTTGCTGGATCAGTATCCTGATCTGCAGCACCTGTTCTCCAGTGGAATAGAGCAGGATCAGGGGTTGCAGTTGTCCATTTGACAGCTGCTGTGACAGCCAAGTCACTTCATCAAAGAAGCTGCATTTAAGGTCTGCATCACATTTCCAAAACCACATAGTCATACGGGATTGCTATTCTGGTAGCAGATCTTGAAATATAAAGCCATACCTGTGTTTAGCATGCAGTGGATAGTAATTCACATAACTATGAAAAGCCATATCTGATTGATATGATGCATGTGTCAGCACTGTGAGTGCAAGCCAGCTGTGGGAGGCTTTGTGCATTCTGGTCAGTGAGCCTGGCCCTGCTAGAAGAAAGGTGTGGTCTATCCTGTTAATCCTTTGGGTTGTCTGGTAACACCTCTCTCCCACAGGGCAGCCTCCCAGTCGGAGCTGTCCTTCGAAACAGTAATCAAAGGGCACACCCATCCCAAAAGGACTAACCTCACGCAAGGGTGCTGTATACCAAAAGGCTCATTGATGCTATTGACAAAGGGAGGGGGGAGAGTTAGTGTAGACAGAGGAAGTTCAGCATAGTTGGAGATTCCACCATCATTTATCTCTGTATATTCTCTTGTTTTCTGTCCCCTTACCTTCCTTTTGCACAAACATTTTAGGTATGATATCAGAAGGCAAAGACCACTTGTCACAAGTCAAGGGATTGGTTCCCTTAAAGCAGGAGTGCATTAGCCCAATCACCTGTCGGACTCTGTCTTTAATTCACTCTTGAACAACAAGCTGAGGAAGAATTCTTTAAACCTCTGTTTGGAGAGTTGAATTTCCAAAGTCCTCTGCCTGAAGTGAAGGCTGAGCATCCAAAGGAAAGACATGCTCTCCTCTCTAAACATGCTGCGGACACATTAGGGGTGACCTGCTACAGGAGCAAGATCTGCCTCTCTGCCAGCCACACTACTGCCCAGGACCTCACTGTTCTGAAGGACCCCTGCAGGTGTGTGCCAACCTCCCCATGTTGGGAGCCTGAGAACTTGGACTAATCTTACCCTTGAGTCCCTGAGTTGGGACTCACAGCAACATGATGGCCAAGACAGCCAGAATGCCTGTGTTTGCTCCATTGAAACCATGTGAGCCTTGTTTAGAGTCTGTTTGACCCTATCCAAAAAAAAAGAACAATCTGGAGGCAAAAGAGGCATCTCTCTTAACTGTACCTGTTTTATCTTTATGATTGTGATTACTCTTGTTTTGTAGAAATGTGAGGGCTAAGTAGGTAGATTAGCCTATACTCATCCTTGTACTCCTGCGGGGCAGAGGTAATTAACATTGGTGTAATCAGTGGGATTTGAGAACACCTGTGCCTAAAGATTAGTCAGCCAGAGTAAAAGAATGCACTTAATGTTAGATTCACTGCCACAGCTTTTTTATTTGTTATGATGTGGCTCACTGGGAGCGATGTGTGGGTATTGCAAACAGGTTGCCTGTACTAGCTCTGTGGCAGATTGGGTCCCCCCATGGCTGTAAGGTGAGGAGGACAGAAATGCTAAAAAACAAACTCCAAGCATTATAGGGAACTGGGGAGATGGAGTTAGAATTGTGGACCCACAAAACTTCCAGTGAGGAAGGAGGTGGCACCCAAGCTCAGCCAATACCCAATGACATGGTCCAATGATTTCAAGAGTGAAGTAAACCTTTAGAGGAGTTTACATATCAGTCTTTAGAGTCTTGTTGGGGATGAACCACATATAACCACGTTGGCACAAGTCAGGGCGTATCTAATTTGGTCACCTATGAGAATGCCCTTGAACATTGTGAGATTAGGGGGCTTGTGGATCCTTAGCAGGTTGCAGATAAGTACTGACCACTTAATTTCACAAAAAGGCTATGTCTCATGCACTGAAATAAGAGGCAACTAATCATGGTAAATACCAGGAGGGAAGGACAGAGGTACTGATCTTCCTACCAAGAGATGGCCCCAAAAATATCCCAGACATGTGGTAGGACAACTCTCACCAGGAAGCAGAGTGTGAGCACCTCTAGCACTGAGGCCTCTAGACCTTCAACAAATGTGGTTGCTTTTGGTGCAGAGATTTTGCACATAAGAAAGGAGATCCAGAATGCAAAGAAAAGCCCAGCAGACCATTGTGACAGTTGTGCCCCTGGAAGCTGATGACACAGTAAGTATAGGCCCCTACACATATGGGGTCAGATTACAGAAACTTTGCACCGGTGCAAGTGCAAAGTGTGAACGGTATTAGAACTGGGGCAAAGTTTGCCCTACTTTTAAAAACAATGGGACACATTAAAAAATCATTACACCTCAACAAGTGCAGTTGAACATATTAAAAGTACTAGGGCAAAAATTGTCCTAGTGCAAAAAAGATGCATTTTCACTACATTTTTGCACCACAGTAAAGTTTGCCCTAGTGCTAATACGGAATGGTATTAGCACTAGGGCAAACTTTTCCCTGATGCAAAAATGCATCAAAAATTGATATTTTTAGCACTAGGGCATTTTTAGCCTTGGTGCTTTTAATAAATATGCAAAAAACTGCACTTGTTGAGGTGCAAGGATTTCTAATGTGTAGGAGGGACCCAACTGACCCTGCAGGGTAAGAAGATAACAAGATGCCAAACAGGTTAGTAGGGGGTGGGTGGGTGATGTATAGGGGGAAGTGGGTGTTTAAGTTTAACCAGATTTGGCCAGGGTAAAATTGTCTTCACGGCAAAATGGATCATGGTCAATTGGGCCAGAAAGAATTCTACCACAGCCAAATCGTATACATCCATCGAGACAGCAGCTTTGATCTTCGCGGTGCTCCTCGGCGATCGTTCGAGGAAGTCCTGGGAAGATGAGGCATGTGGTCCACCTCGATGCAAAGTTTCTGGTGCTGCAAAGAAGGCTTAGAGATGTATGTAGGCCCAGCAGCGGGCATTGGGTGTCAAAAGATGCTTCGGCGATCCTCTGGCCTGTCGGTGCTGCAGCCGCAGCACGTACCTTGGGGTAGCTTCATCGATCCGGACTCGACCACGGGCTGGACTTTGGATCTTCACTCTGTCAGTGTCCTCTGGATGTTTTTGTCTTCTTCTTGTGCCACGAACCACACCAGCGGACTTTCCTCAGTACCCAATGACCTCAACTTCCTCCAGCGGGACGAAGTGGTTGGAGGTGATGGCAAGGCAGCCCTTCGTTCAATGTTCTTAGGAAAGGGTGGAGAATTACGGCTCAGGTCCTGAGCAGCACAGTATCAAGGTATCCCCGCCTCTGGGCAACAGGAAACGACTGGATTCCAGTGGTTATTGAAATTCTCTGACCCCCGGTTGATGGCGATGGCCTTGATGTCTTGGTGCTTTACATCAAGATTCTCAGCGGACCCCTTCTACAGTTTACAGCCTTTCCGGACTGGCTAGCAGGGTGCCTCGATGAAGATCAGCTTTTGCACAATGTCCCTCGTAGCTCCAGCAGAGGCCTCCTCGTCAGGTCCTCTCTCGGATAGGTTCTCAACAGACTTGACATTTTTTAGATTTGGTCAAAGGAAAGCAGCAGCAACTCTTCTTCTTCCATCTGGGCTTCAAGGATAAGCAGCTTCAAGTTTCAACTTCAGCTTTTGAACAAATTGGGAAGTGAGAGGTCCCTAGATAAACACATCTGTCCCTCAGTCACTCTGTCTGAGCCAGGATCAGTCAGACAATCACACAGAAGGGCATTCATGCAGGCAGGCAGCCAATTAGGCTCACATGCATTCAGGCTATTCACTTCCACACAGACACCCATAACAAGGAATGTGGATTGGGGCAAGCACCCAGCCTTTCAGCACACCACACTGCATTCATGTCAGTTTCAGGCAGGGCTATCTCATTCATTGTGCCACACACACACACTCAATTCACCGAGCTCCCACCCCAAGGGTGTACCCACAACATACAGTCACTGGGAAGGTTCCAGCTAGACTGGCCTGGACCTCCCCACAATACCATGTATGGTTCTTCCTCCCAACAGCCAGTCAGGTGAAGGGACAGAGTCAGGGCTTCCCAGGAGTTTGGGAAAACAAGGTAACAGGCACGAGAAAACAAGAGGCCATAGGGGCCATCTTGCCTCCTATCCACTATGACACATTCCTATGTCAGGACCTGGGTATCCCAGAATGGAGCTCAGAGCACCTGTCACATTCAGCATGGAGCTGTCACCAGACCATACTCTGCTCTGTGGGCAACACACAGTGGCCCAAAAACATATACTAGGGGTACATGGTCAAAGGCCTTAAAACATAATCGAAGACTCTCTTGTAGTCAGTCCTGGCGCCTTTGGCGCCAGGCTCACAACAATCATGAAGACCAACATTAGAATGGGACTATTTACTTGGGACTATTTATCTTGGGGGGGGTTCAGCAAACATGGAGGCACACACATAGCTGTCAAAGGCCTTAAAACATCATCCAAGACTCTCTTGTAGTCAGTCCTGGCGCCTTTGGCGCCAGGCTCACAACAATCATGAAGACCAACATTAGAATGGGACTATTTACTTGGGACTATTTATCTTGGGGGGGTTCAGCCAACATGGAGGCACACACATAGCTCCGTTACAAGGAACTGAGCTATGCGGTCTAGTCTTTTTGGTGTGGCAGGCCTGG
Organism: Ambystoma mexicanum; assembly: GCF_040938575.1. Classification (NCBI taxonomy): domain Eukaryota; kingdom Metazoa; phylum Chordata; class Amphibia; order Caudata; family Ambystomatidae; genus Ambystoma; species Ambystoma mexicanum. The sequence goes on along the minus strand of NC_090921.1, from coordinate 858,110,824 downwards.
GATTAATTTACTGGACCTCTTTCGGTGTGGCAGGCCTGGGACTATTTTACCTTGACTACTTTACCTCAGACTATTTAAATCACACCCAAACAGTCGAAAATGCTTTGCGTTATTCTGCTGTGAGCAGCGTAACGCTCACCGTGTCCAGTTCTTTGATGCCAATTTACCTGAAACCAAGGACCTGCAGAGAGAGAAAGAACAGTACAAAACTTACCTGGAACAGTATCCTGTCTTCAATCCACCACTGACTTCAGTTCCACTCACCTGAAGGTACAAACTCCATCATCTGGCACCGCATGCATCCTGGAATACCATAACCTGGAAAGAGGAGAAAGAAAGACAAGATTAGTAAGCGTTTACTCATGTTTCCTCCCGAATGAAGAAAGCCACACAATTCTTATCTGGGTAGTCATCTCCTGGTCAGAATCATTGCTGAAACATTACGGCACTCAGCAAGGAACATCGCAACCTGCAAGGAGAGAAAAGACACAGGTTAGCAATATAAAAGGTGAAACAGCGCCGCGCATCACGCATTACTCACCGGACAGCATCGCGCACACCGTGCTTTCGCCTACCGGCCGTGCTCATGTTCAAACTGCATGGCAACACCAAAATACCTTTCCATACCTAAAAGGAAAGAAGCAAGACATTATTATTCGAACTAAGAGGAACATAAGAACTGCATATAAAGACTGTAAAGCAGCAAACCTACGGAGTCGCAGCAGGCCTGGATTCCCACAGGGGGCTGTCACCAGTGAAGTAGCTTGGTCACTGCTCGCCCCCCACTTCTACGCGCCCCTGCCACAAGGAGCTGGATGGAGAATCCACCTCTTACAATATTAAGGTGAGGAGAAGGCCCAAGGGGAGAAAGGAGTTGAGGCCAAGGGAGGTGGAAAAACATAAAGCCAATCTGGTATTGAATCCAGCTCTCCTATATTGCAGACCCATCTTTAACCAGAGGCCTTACCAAGGTACCGGGAGAGGGTCAAGAGTGCAAATCATCCAACCAGGGCTGGGTGGCGTCCCCGTGGATACCAAGTGAGCATAACAGAACGCAAAGCCTCAATAATATTATCCACCTGGGCATCATGGAGACTTCAGAGACTAACTAGTTAGTTCAGTTGTTGGGATAATTACGCGCTGAAGTACATTCAGCCAGGCAAGAAACCAACGTTCTTAGGAGGGATTTAATTGTTACTAAGGATCATACCGACGAAATAAGTAGACAATTGCTCCAATCACAGGCAGGACAGACCCCATTGCCTGGTAACATTCTGCCAGCACCTGCACCAACTTCTTCCACCAATCCAGTAGAAATAACCCTTCCTGGGGCAGTTCCTTTAGCTCCACCTGAACGATTTACAGGGGACCCCAAGAAGTACGCAACGTTCATGAACCAGTGTCGACTTCATTTCCTTTGCAGACCTGGGGTTTTTCCTAATGAACAAGCACGGGTTGCTTTTGTCTTGTTGTATCTGAGTGGCAGTGCTGCGGATTGGTTGGTACCATTGGTAAGTCAGGATAACCCGTTGTTACATGACTTTGGGGGTTTCCAGACGGAAATTGAAACTCTTTGCTCATCATACCCAAGGCCAAGCATTAGACTATGAACTTTTGTCACTCCGTCAAGGAAGACAAGTCTTGCTTACATATATAGCAACATTAAACAGACTACTCGTTGAAGCTGGGTGGCCTGAGGAAAAAAGCACCACACTATTTCATCGGGGTCTACGAGGGGAACTAAAGGATGTCCTTGCTCAAGTGGTTAACCCACCTGTGGACTGTGGACTGTGGAGAATTCATCAACCTTGTGGTGCAATTAGATCACAGATTACAAGAACGAAAAGCAGACCGAATAAGGTTAGACACTCGAGCTGTGGATGTCCGTTCAAAGGATAATGTTCCACGCACATTGGAAAACACGGTAGAACCCATGCAAATCAGAGGTGTACAGCCCCCTTTAACTAAAACTCAAAGAGACAAGAGAAGGCAACAGCAACTATGCTTATATTGCGGAATATCAGGCCACTTCCTCAAAGAATGTCCAGTGAAACCACCAAGAAGAACTGTTGGAGCCACATAGAAGGAAGATAATAACAAGGAGTCGTAAAACTACCAAGCCTGGCAAGCATAGAGGTCCGCTTGTCGGGCCAGAAGAATGAGCCACAGACCTCACACTTTGCATTACTAGTAATTTTAATCAATCACCAACAACCACCTCGGATGCATGCTGTCGAAGCATACATAGACAGTGGAACAGTTGGGAATTATGTAGACCAGGATCTGGCAGCAGAGATGGGGTTTCCCTATGCTCTAAGTCGACTACTGAAAAAGTTACTACTGTTGGTGGGACAGAAATAGCTTCCGGACCAGTAACCCAATGTACATCAGCACTAACCCTACTGTGCCAGGATGGACACCGAGAATCTATTGCATTCGATCTCATCAAAACTCCTCAGTTTCGACTAATCTTAGGGATGCCATGGTTGGTAGCCCACAACCCTCTAATAGATTGGCGTGCAAGAAGTTGGCCTTTTCCGATGATTGTGCTCGCACCTGTTATTACCAAGAAAAGGGGAAAACAGACTTATGTACAATCTCTACTCCCAGTACGGTGGCAATTGTACTAGGTGTGACTAGTACTCTACCAAATGAATACCAAGATTTTCAAGACGTGTTCCAGAAAGAACAAGCCAATACTCTACCACCGCACAGGCCCTAATATTGTCAGATCAACCTCATACCTGGTGCGCAAATTCCTTGTGGTCGGATCTATGCACTTACTGAACCAGAAAACCTCAATTTGAAATATTATCTTGTCCAGTACCTGGCAAATGGATTTATCTGCCCATCTAAATCACCGGCAGCCAGTCCCTTATTCTTCATACCAAATAAGGAAGGAGATTTGAGAACTTGCATTGACTATCGCGCATTAAACCAGATCACAGTAAAAAACTGTTATCCACTGCCCCTTATTCCCAAATTATTGGATCAAGTCAGACACCCAAATCTATACCAAACTGGACCTTAGTGGGGCGTACCATCTTGTTCGAGTGAAGAAAGAAGACAAATGGAAAACCACCTTTCATACCAAATATGGCTTGTATGAATACCAGTTAATGCCTTTTGGACTTTGCAACGCTCCTGCTGCATTCCAGTACTTTATGAATGATGTTTTGCGGGAGTTAATCAACGTTTGCACCCTGGATTACGTTAATGACATCTTAGTGTATTCTGCTACAAAAGAATGCCATGTCAGGCATGTCCGCTCCGTCCTCACTAAACTCTGCCAAAATAAACTTTATGCTAAACTCAAAAAATGCTCTTTTCATGTCATTGAAGTTGAGTTCCTCGGTTGTATCCTCACACCAAAAGGTATCAGAATGGATAGGCACAAGGAAGATGCCATTCTTAACTGGCTGTCACCAACTTCATTTAAAGGAATCCAGAGTATGTTGGGCTTTGCAAACTTTTACCGCCGATTCATCCCAGATCTTTCCCAAATAGTGCATCCAATTACATCACTATTGAGAAAAAACAATAAATGTTCCATTGGAATGTAGAAGCAGAGAAGGCCTTTCAAGAATTTAAGAAAGAATTCACTTCTGCTCCAGTTCTATGGCATCCTCGCCCAGATCTCCCTTATATAGTTGAAACAGATGCCTCTAGCATGGCTATGGGAGCTGTTCTCTCACAAAGGGAACCAGGAACTGGCCAGGTACACCCTGTGGCCTTCTGGTCACGAAAATTCTCACCTCCCGAACTCAACTATGCTATCACAGACAAAGAACTCTTGGCTATAAAATCAGCTTTCAAGGCATGGCGACACTATCTCCTTGGTGCTAGACATACTGTCACGGTCATAACTGATCATCGAAACCTGCAATACCTAAAAACAGCAAAGGGTCAATCATCCCGTCACATGCGGTGGGCTCTTTTCTTTGCTGAATATGACTATGTGATCACCTATCGTCCAGGAGTCCGAAACGGAAAGGCTGACGCCTTGTCCCGCATGGGTGTTGATGAAAAGATATACATAACTCCAGATCCAGTAGCCATCATTCCAGAAGACAAACTCCTGGGTCTTACGCCAACATTGACACAGGGTTAACTCCAAAACAAGATTCAACTCTTAATGGATCCCACTTTCTCACAAGAGTGGTGTACTCAAGGAGAACATTACACCATTAAAGACCAGTTACCATATTTTAGGAACCGTCTATACTTGCCAAGTAAAGATTTACAAGAGCAGGTTATTTTGGGTTATCACGACTCCCAGGAATTTTCTTCATTTTCCTTAAGTCTTTCCGTAGTTTCTTTTTTCCGTTGTATATCGTTTTGCTCCAAGTGTGTTTATTTTGGAGGTTATTTCCTGTTGAGCCACCCTGTGGAGTTCAAAATTGTAGCAACAGTGGGGTATAGTTTATCTGGGCTTCTGCTGCGACATCTTTTGCTCGTAGTATGTTAGTCATGTTTGCGATCTGTTTCCTGTTTAATCTCAGATGGTTGCCCGCTTGATTAATCTCCAATTGGCCTCCAGGCATTCTTTGCACTTTATTTTGTTCAATTGACCAGAGAAGCACCAAGGCATCATTGTCGCTCCTTGTCATTGCATTTACTGTTAGATCCACAACTTGGCCCCATAGATTCGAGGACACCCACATATAATCTAGTGTTTTATGGCATCCCTTGTTGTGCCACGTTGGTTGAGGTGGAGAGTCGCCAGTTACATTCCCATTTGTCATAACACAATTGCGCATTTCAATCACTTGGGTGCATCGCTTGCATCTGGAGGATGAGATTGCGCTTGTGCCAGAAGGTGCATTTGTTTGTTGTATTGTGTCAATTAATTCCACCAGATTTAAGTCACCACATAGTATGATCTTTAGATCTGTGTGATCCAATTGCCCTTGATCTACTATGGTTGTTATTGACTTAATAAAGTGATTCGCTGAGATCTTTGCCAGATTCCAGTACATATTGATCACGAGCATGTGTTTGATTTTCGCAGCTCCATTTGGCTGAACTGTAGCAATGTGCATTGTACAAAGGGGTTTGTGTTAGATGTGTCAATCACATCCCAGCCTTTTCCTTGTTTGATCATCGTGATTAGCCCAGAGAATGGTCTTCCTAGGTTGTTTTTAACAGCCTGGTTTATCAAGATGAGATATCCGTCTCTTGTAGGTGTCTCACGTAGCCACATCTCTTCCAGGCATATTATCAAGTTCGTCTCAAGGTCGATGCAGAACGCATTAAAGAGGTGTAGGAAGCCCCTTGTATTCCAGGATATGACAGACAGCCGGTCCTCCTCGTCATTATTTCATTGCTAAATTGGTTTTCTTCCAGATCTTCGATCAGGTATATTCAGCTCTTTTGTTATGTTGACTTTGCCGCTGGAGTTGGATGATTTAGCTGGGAGTTGCATCATTTTCCTAAGATTCAGTTTAGTTATTTCTTTGGCTTTTTCTTTACCTAAGTTTGTGTGGTCATACTCGAGGTGGGGTTTGGATGAAGAAACTTCCATCTTTACTTGAAAGCCAAAAAACAGCAGTTCCTCAGAGGCTGCTAGTATTGCCCTTCGTACCACATATGACTTTATATGCAGCAGTACTATATCGGTACTCATTTCTGTCGCATATTCGACAATCTCAATGTTTTCTGTAGTTATTGTCCAAAGGGACTGAACACTCTGGAGTAGTAGCTTCATGATGTTGCTGCAGTTTAGGTTCATTGAGTCTTCGTCAGCAAGCACATTTTCGACTCGCAGTTTGCATGGTGAGTTGTGGATCACCTCTGTTGATTTTGTATTTACTCATTTATTTGTTCTTGATCTTTGTGCTAATGTGACTTTTTGGTTTGGGTTGGAACCTGTTCTGTCAGAAATTGGAGCTGAGTTGACCCTTGATTTTTGGTCATTCCGAAGGCTTAAGGCGACATTGCTTTCAAATCTTTGAGTTTTTGCCGAATTTATTGGCCTTGGTGGTGCAGGAGATGTCAATCTGGGTCCTGCGCTAAGATTAGGGCAGTCGTCGTGTTTCCTTTTGTGGGCACTCCGGACTTGAACGTCTGGTCGGAGGAGCAAGGCTTCTGCACCTTCCCTCGTTTTATGATTGATGCTAGACGACGTGTTTAGACTGGGTTCCTCATCCGAGCTGACTGTGTATGTTGAAAGATCAGCCAGGTCAACAGATGAGGCTAAAGAGGTCCCAGAGGCGGATTCTGCCCCCCCCGTAATTTCAAATGCCCTTTTAGAACTTCCTCCAATGGGGCCAACCCAGCAGGAGTCACACGGGCAACAGAGACGCCAGATCTAATTCCAATCTTCTACCTCTCAGGTACACCACTCTCCTTGGAGGAAACCTCTCTCCTGGCCAAAGGCCTATCCTTTGTACCCACTAACACCAGAGACTGGTTCAAACTGGATGGAGAACTTTCTACCTTTCTTCGCACAATCAGAAGAAAAATTTTCTTCAAAAAGACAAAGACTGTCCCCCGGAAACAGAAGATACAGGTCTTAGACTCAAGAAGTGATTTCAATCCAAGAAACAGTGACATCCCTTCTTCTTTCCTCACTTTTGAGAAATGCCTAAAACAAGAAATTAAAACAACTCAAATCAACCAAAAACCATCAGAGAAAAAACCTGACTGCCGGCGAACACAAAGCCCTCACAGCCTTGTCCAATAATTCAGACATCATTATCAAAATGGCGGATAAAGGAGGAGGAATTGTCATACAAAGCAAAGAACAATATACGCGCATGGTTATGACTCTACTCAATGAAGACAACAACTACAAAAAACTTTAAAAAGATCCCACCATCGTGTTGAAATCCAGGATACAAGAAATGACTAAATTTGCAGCAGAAAGAAATTGGATAACGGGTAAAGAAGAGGCATTCCTCAACACCACTGAGGGCAGGATCCCAGCGTTTTACACGCTGCTGAAAATACACAAGAACAGTATCTCACCACCCGGGAGACCGATTGTTTCAGGATGTGGTCCCATACTAGAACCCCTATGCAAATGTATCGACTTCTTTGTGAAACCACTGTGTCAGAATACACCAACATATCTAAAGGACACCATGGCAACCATCACCATCTTTGAAAATCAGCCTTTTGACCCCACCAATGAAGAAATAGTCACTATGGACATTAAGAGCCTGTACACCAGCATTCCCCAGGATCAAGCTGTGGAATTTATCAGACAGCACCTGACCTCACACATGACCCAGAGAAGAGTACCGGCCAACTTCATATTAGAACTGCTGAAGTTCGCCCTTACCAATAACTATTTCTCATTCAGCAACATCTTTTACCTACAGACATGCAGCACCGCAATGGGTGTGGCTTTTGCACCCAGTCTAGCCATAATTTATATGGCGGAATACGAGAAGACCTTTATACTCAATAATGCCAATCCATTTCATAATAACATCCGCCTCTGGTATCGATACATCGATGATATCATTTTCATTTGGCAGGGGAACAAACAAGAACTGGATAACTTCTTAACCTACTTCTTAACCTGGACTAACAACCAAACCCAAGAAATTCAATTCACGATGAGCACTAACAATGAGAAGATCAATTTTCTGGATCTCAATATTTTGGCCACAGACGGTAAATTGACATGTTCTATCTACAAAAAAGAGACAGACCACAATACAACGCTGCACTACAGGAGCTACCACCCTAAAAGCCTCCGGGACAATTTGCTCTATGGGCAATTCTTAAGGATCAGGCGCAACTGCACGGACACCAAGAATTTCAAAATCCATGCTACAGAATTACAGCAAAAACTTGATGACAGAGGATATCCAAAAAAACTACTCAGGGACACTAAGAAGAGAGCCCTCTATACCCCGAGAGAAGCATTACTTGTCCCTAAATCTCACGATCAAAACACTGAAGACTCCATGCCATGCGTCTCAACTTTCAACGCCAATACATCTCAACTCAGACGGATCATCAAAAAATTCTGGCCTATAGTCCAGTTGAGTCTGCCTGAAGAACCATTACCTAGGATGGCCCTCCAGAGATCTAAAAATCTAAAAGATCTCCTTACCCATGCTAGAACCAAACGCAAGGACTCCAGATCCACTCTGTGGAACATGCAGGAAATACGTGGCCACCATCCCTGCGGCAGCTGCACAGCCTGCAATCAGACCAGAAAATTGAGATCCTTCCTTATAGATGACAAAGAATGGGAAATTCACCATTTTTCAAACTGCAAAACACAGAATATCATATATCTCATCGAATGCCCCTGTCAGCTTAGATACATAGGGCAAACTTCAAGACCAGTTAACAAAAGGATAGGTGAACACAAGTCAAGGATTAGATGCAAAACACACAATGCACCCCTTGTCTCACATTTCCTTGAATTCCAACACAACTCTGACTCCTTCAAGTGGTGGGTAGTCGACAAGGTGACAGACTGGTCAAACATCACCAATGCCCTGAATTTTAAAGAGGCGTGGTGGATATTCAAACTACAGACCACCACCAAGGGTCTGAATGAGCTCACACCCTTTGAATATCTCTAAATTAAATTCATTCCTACCCCTCTGTCCAGTGACATCCAGGACTCCCTCCTGCACTCTCTGTTCACCTCGGGCACCCGCCTCTCTGGGCAGTTATTGCCTACTTTTTGCCCAGTTCCACACTCCTTTGGCACTCTGCGCCTCCCACCTTGCCTGCTGGATCATTTCCAACACTCTGTACAGCAATACACCACTGTATGGCATTTTCCAACATCAGACACCATGTTTGCGGCTTCCTCTTCCTTTTTTCTATGCCCCACTGGCCTCCATGCACTAATATGGGCCAGCATACTCACTCAGTAACTGAGCCTGTCTGCTGTACACATGCAACAGCCCATTCCTGCTCGCATTTCCAGCCCGAGACATCCCAGTAGCTGTCCCAGCCACGCCCACCCCAGTCGCGTCCCTGGCGCCATGGCAACCTTGCCAAGACACCCGTACACATGCGTGATAGTATTTCCTCACACAGCTCGCTTTCAGACGAACGCGAGTCTCCAAACAACATGGATCCAGCGTGCGAGACTCACATGGAGTAAAAGGTCAGTTACTTAGCACAGCAAGGCCTCCCTTGCACCACGCTCACTATCCCTTACACAGCCACCATTTTTTACTGAAGAATGTCTATGTCATTTTGTCTCCCTCCACCCGTCCAACACAGACTCCCAGTTTCCAGACCTCTAGGCTGGCACTAGCTGGTTGCCCCCTTTTAAGAACTTTTACAACGGAGGCACCGCAGAACCACGCACTGCTTCTCCTCAGTCTACAGGTACCCTTTGTGCTCTCTCTGCACTACAGAGCCAAAGTTATTAATTGATGCCATCGCTGACCCACTCCCCTGTTTGTCTCCTGTACTCAGAGATCACCCTACAGTGACCAATCCACACCTTTCAGAAACCAGGACACCGACCACCGGCATTTTGGTTCAATACTAACCAGTTTTTGAATCACCTCACCTATGTGAAAGGTCAGTGCTCGGGACCTGAGGGACACCCCTTAGTACAGCCTCTCACAGTCTTTTATTCTTTACATTCTCAGGAATGATCCACCTACTGGACCATATAAAAATATGTATTCATAATGTTTTTTATCCATAGGGAGACCTGCTTTACCTGGCCCCAGAAGAAGGCTACTACCCCTTTACAGCCGAAATGTCCAATGTCATCTTGTTCTTACTGAAACCTTTCGAACAATGACCTGAATCTTCACCACCACCTTTATGTTGACGTCGCCTATAGCAGACACTATTTTTAGGTTTCTTGATCATGAAGTGATTAGCTTTGTTTTGTGCAGTCGATTGTTTAAACTGTTGTAATACATTGTTTGTTTGGCAATTATGATGTAATATTGTGCAAAACTGTACACAGGCAATACAACTCTGCACCGTTATACAGGTGTGTTGGCAACACACCGCATACATTTTGTAAATGTACCTTTTCTTTGAAAGTCCAGTGCATTTCAAAATGTCACTTTAGAATTCTGGCTTGTATGGACGGACTTAAAAAGGCCAGATTCAGTACCCACCTGTCACCAATGAACATGTTACTTTATTAAATGTGCACTGAACATTTGAAATACATGTTACCTCTCTAACACTACTTGCCTAGTTGGTGACAAGGTTTATTTTCTATTTTCTATTTTCGATTTTCAATGTCTACATATGTGGCCTAATTAATAAAGGACACTGTAGTTGTTTTCCAGTATCTGGATCAGAACCTTCTTCCAATAATGCATACTTGTTTCGATGTATTAGTACTAATATGGAGGTCTGTTTGAATCATCACTACAAAAATGTATTTTAGTATAAATGTTTGAGGACAGGACTATCCCCTGTACAAAGTAAGGAGTTTTCAGAGCTTTCTCCAGAATCGCGACAATTACGCTTTCTTGAGTTTTCTTTGCAGGCTGCAGAGGCCTCGTTTGTGTAGTTGGACATTTGTAGTTTTTTCTTCACCTGCACCATGGGATTGGGTGGCCTACGTACAAATAGACCAGGCATTGTTGGTGTTGTTATGTTTCTTATGAATTTTCTAGTACCAGAGGTTTGTTTCTTTGTGTCAGACTTTTTGTTATTAGTTTTCTTCTTTCCGATTTTTACAGACTTCTCTTTGGCGTTTTTGCTCGAAGTAATTTTGAATAGTCGTGGCCGGCCCTTTGAAGATGTCAAACGTGGAAAAAGCGTTTTTGACCGGCAGGCTAGTCGTTCCCGCATGTTGCTCCACATTGTTGGACTTTGCAGACTTTTGTTGCAGTGGTACCAAGATGTTCTGTCGTTCCGACGATATAGTTTTATTGCCGGTCTGTACTTGTTGGCTGGCGCACTCGCATGTCTCCTCAGGGGTTGCTTTGATGACTTTTTCATCAGCGCATTGCGCACTTTCATGCCATTTCGGGAGACTCTCCAGTTCCCATTGTTACTTGTGTGTTGGCGTCATCTGTGCTTTATGTTGTGGTTACTCTGGGTTTTTATCGAGGGCACTGGAGTATTCAAGGCGAGAGGTAAGTTGGTTACCTCGGTGGGTGGATTTTTTGGCCGATCTCTATGGCGGAGCCATTTCATGCATTCCATCACGGCCTCCATTAAGGCTGTCTTATCATGGTTATCGCTCATTGCAAGGTTGCTTAGCCTTAATTGCCAGGCAGCTGTAAATTCTGCTTCCTTGTCCAAACGTTTTAGCGGTTTTGTGTTTAGGGTTTCCATTTTGATTAATTTTTCATTAACATTGTTTAAGATTACGCCCTGTGTAGTTATGCCATCACTAAGCGTTTCGTATAATTTAGTGAAGGCAATTAGTGCCAGCGAGGTGGCAGCTAATACATTGTTGTGTATTTGTATCACTGCTGCTGTTGATAGATTTGATTTGCTTGGTCCCTCCTTTGTTTTTACGTCTTGTGGATTACTTCCACTTAGCTACCTCTGCTTGTTTTCTTGTGAGGCCACCCTAAGAGTTTTCTCCATGGAGTTTGAATTTAAGTTTATTCTTGGGATAGTGCTAGTGATGTTTGATGAGACACCCCCCTTTACTGGTGTCTCTAGTGGAGAGCTCATTTGGGTAGGGTATGATGATACACTATTTTGGAGCCTGAGGGGGGTGCGCTTCTCCAAGTCGTCAAGGAATGCTCTTCTCTCCTTTTTTTTTTTTAGCTTTTGATGTGCTTCGAATAATTTCGTCTTCATGAGTTCAAAGTCTCCTTTTAATCTTTGCATTAAGCGCGCTTTACGTGCTCCTGAGTCTTGTGTGGATTCAGAGACAAGTTGCATTGAAGTTTCTATGCCTGAACCCAGTAGTCTTCATGCTTTGTCATCCGCTGATGTGGGGCTTGAGTGTTTTTTTGGCAGGAGACTGGACTCCTGTTCAAGTGAGTCATTGGATTTGTCTTGTGTTATGTTTGCTGGTAGCACAAATCTCTCTTCGTAATCCAGCCTCCATTTTGTTTTTGCTGCCGTCATCGGGGCAAGCTGTTGCATGGTAGTTGTGGTAGGTATCGATTTTGTCAGCCCCGTTGATGTTCCTCAAGGGACATTTTGCCCTCTATTAGCTGCATTCAGTGAGGCCAGGTCCGCCATATCCAGTTGACGTTCTTCCTGCTGGTTTTGCCCAGATTTAAGGGTCTTGCCGAGCTCTGTCGAGCACGCTCTGCGGTTGCTGTTAGAATGGGACCGTCAGAAATTAATTGCCTCGATGGGGACAACGCCACTTTGGCTTCTAAGAAGTCTCTGTCAGTTTCGTCTAACAGCGGATGAAGCGATAAATCGCGCTCCTCTGTTTCAGGCGTAACTTGACTTGACGGAACCTCGAGCCCCGTTGCATGCGTACGCAGTCATGGCTGTCTTTTGTCTTCTCTGATTCATGTGGTGATTTCGCCGACAACTGCCTCGGGTTGTCACGGCGCAGCATGTTAACATTCATATGCAAATTTGGGGCGAGAGACACGTTTGCTGGTAGTGAGTTAGCCCAGTTGTTCATACTTTTAATCACTAGTACAGAGAGGCGCAGAACCCTGCCTTCGTTGTCGGTCCCTCCCCTGCTAGCTTGATCCGCCGAGGGTGATGGCGGCTGCGTATTATCCCCACATTCGTGTTGCGTTTGCCTGGTAAGCAACGTAAGTGACAGGGGAGTTGATTTGCATACATGATTACCGATGAATTTGGCGTTAGATTTTCCGTTTGAGGCTCCTGAGTTTCACTATCATAGTCCTGAGAATTAAATATCATTACTGCCGTGTCTGTGTGGGATGCCCATTGGACTTTATCCCGGTTGTTTTTTGCTTTTAAACGGGTTTGTGGCCCGATGTCATGCATCTCAAACTCACCTCTCCTCGTCTGCTTCCTGCAGATGAACTCTGCCAAACTCCGCCCTGCTCCGCGCACGCCAAGGGATTTTGTAGGAAGTTGGAGCCTTTGAGTTTAAAGGGCCACGCCACTCGAGTCAGAACACAAGTTCACGCAGGGAAAGCGGCTGAAGCTCCTCACTCCTCGCTCCTTGACTGCAGACTGAACTCTGCCGAACTACGCCGAATGTTTAGGGTATTGCTCTGCTAGGGTCATAGCCTCCCTGTCGCTTCATTTAAACAGTGTACTTGCTTGGGTTATCATCATCTTTTCCCGCATTGCTATGGAGTGGCTGTGGTTCAGTTTTAAGAACTGTCCTTTCCTTCTATGAACACTGTTCTATTGACTTCTGACATTTAACTGTTAGGTTTATGTTTACTGTTTGAGCCCTTCCTCCTTGCATCTGAATTGACCCACATTATTTTCTTTTCAACTCATCGCACTTAGGCGTATCCCACCCCCACGGACTGTGCTTTCTTTCCCTAAGTCATCTTTTCGAAAAATCCTGGTTCCATTTTAGGAATTACTGTCTAATTTCGTCCATGTTCCTCCTGTTTCACAGATGTGTCAGTTTCAACTCTACAATGTTTGCAACATGCATTATATTATAATTTCTCAAGAAACGAACTCATCTGTCTTTACCGTTGTCTTTGTCAGACTATCTTTTGAGTTATGCTGCTGAGCCTGTTATGTACTCTTTCTCGTCCTCAATCCATTTTCTATTTGTTACATCAGAAAATGGTTCAACTTTCATTATTTGTGCAGTCTCATTTGTCTTGCCTGGTTTTCCTTTCTTTTTCATTTTCAGTTCTGTGCCATGTCTTTGTGTTATATATCAATGGTCTCTCGTTCGTATAGCCTTCTTAAATAACTCTGCCTGCTTTGACCTTTGATATCTTACCAATTGCAGACACATTCCATTTGCCTAAAATTTTAAACAAAAGCCGCACATCGATTTTAGATTGTTAGAAAAATACAATGTTATTTCTCAATGAAAACACGTCATCGTGTTTACAAATTTTCGCATATGGACCTTCTCCAGTAAACCCATTGATTATATGTCTTCCATGTTTTTGTTACTTTTGTGTAAAATAACATTATCCACTAGAAACATATGCCACATTCAAAGAAAAACAAATTGCTAAAATGTTACAATGAATTGACATAAAATAGACAGTCTTTTCTTTTCTTAATTTTCATATGCAAAGCAGTGCAGTTTGGACACACCTGTGTTGCCATTTAATTGCATGCATCCCATGCATGACATGCCGCATAGAGAGCATGTGCCCATGAATTAGATGGAGGGTAACATTTGACGTGTATTACGTTTTCCGTCGAGTAATTTCAATTCTTCTATGTAGCACACCTCATCTGTACGCCTTTTTTCCAAATCGCCCATTGTTTTTTTGATGCAGGACATAGCTCAATATAGAATACACCGTTGAGTCAGTCTTGGTGCAGCACTTTCACATCGAATACAGTATGTCCAATATTGCAGCCTTCAAAATAAATCAGTTCCTTAACACATAATATTGCACTGACACTGCCTTTCTGCGCAAATCTCTATGTACATATGTTGATCCATTCACTTTTCACAGCGCTAACATGAGTGTGACCTTTTCTTGCTAATTGGAAAATCTAACGGAAATAAACCCTGTCAGAAAATGAGAAGTGTCGCGCCTTTAGGCCGGCCAAACGACCTCGGTGGTGGGAAGGAAGTTCGGAATTTCTGCTCCTTCTGCACACACTGCAAAATCTTTATGGCTTCGCAGAGCCTTGGTACTCGGTAATGCCCCTCTAGTGCAAAGAAAAGTAAATAAATTTCTTCTTATGAGCACTTTGGAGGAACACAACCAGATTTTCTCTGCAGGGAAAGATACCGGACAAGATAATGAAGAGAGCCTGAGAATATGACAGGGGTTTACAGCCTCTTCTGTCTCTTTAAAGTCTTTTAATCCTTCAGAAACAGGATAGCGGGCCCATTTCCTTAAAGATACAGTATCCCTTCTGGGAAAAGAAATGTTATAAAAAGCTAAGATGTAACATATATCTCACAATATTGATTGGCACTTTAGTGTGATAAAAGGGGGTGAGCCTGAAGGGGAAATGAGAAAAAAAAAGACTTGTACAGTGGGATTACTCTCTAACAAACTGAAACCGGTGCTACTAAATCGGTGCAAACTTAAATTGTTATGTTTTATTTGAAGAGAACCTTATTTTCTGGGGGAGCGTGTGAGCAGACTCTTTATTTCTTTGCAGCAGTGAAACAGATGTGCGGGCCATTGTGCACTCGCATTCTATATGACCGCCTGTCGCGTGCGGCCCTTTGATTTCTAATGCTCTGATCAAGCAAAAGTGTTATATGAGAGGGATAGGAATCACTAAATGATCGATAGTGGCAGGAGCCATGTCGAATAATGCATCCATTTCTGAAAATAGTATTCCATGCCTTTCAGTGGTTTTGCAAGGCCGATCTATTCCTATGAAAAGTGAACTAAAGGGTTGGCACAAGGAAGGAAACAGTTTCTTCTGGCACATCAATCAGGTTTTCAGTTAATTCGAAATCAATGTCCATAAGCTCTGTGTCCTGTTGTGTTAAATGGAAATTGCTTACATTTACATTGCATTGCTTTACAAGTACGAGAGCTGAGAAATCCGTCTTGCAAAATCTATTCAGATTGTCCATCAGTTACCCATATCAGTACCTGTCCTACTGTATTACATTACCACTTGACACCTTATCACAATGCATGTTTTGTGAGTTTCGCCACATTTAAAGACAGGCACGACTCCCCAGGAGGAATGACTGCATTATTTGCTGTACGACACTGACTAAACAGCTCCTGTTTTTCCCCTCAGGCGGGCACCTGTTTTCACTTCAAGCTCCAGGGAGCCTCGGATACCTGACGGTCTATATATTTGACTCACCCGTCTTTACCTTTGGTTTCAGAAGATGTGGAAAGATAATATAGAGCAGAGCATGTCTGCCTCATTATGACTAGCCAAAAAACGGTATGGCTTACCATAGTTTGACTGTTACCTCTACAGTAGTTACTTGGAGTCTTAAAGGATATGACTTCAGAGGATAGGCATGTCTAGTCATGCTGTCCCACCACTTCAGAAGTCTAGTTGACAGTCTGCTCTAACTTCTTACTCATTACACTGGCGTACTTGTACTGCGTGAGACTCAGGCATTGTCTTGGTGGCTCTCTCTTGTGACTTTTCCCGAGTAATCAGGTTTTTGTTTTGGCCACTTTTGTTCTGTCGAGTGGCCCGAAGGTTGGATTGTGCTGCTACATTTATCTGAATTGTAAAGCTCTCTTGAAGTTGGCTGACTACTAGTTTACACTATATGCTTAAGGCCCCAAACATAAAAAGCCTTTCATCCCAGTCGTGGGTGTTGGGTGCTTTTGTCCACCTCCATTGGTCATGGACAGGATGAATATATTTTCTCTTCTCGCCAAATTACAGAAACTTTGCTTTGGTAAAAGTGTAATTTTGCACGGTATTAGCAAACAGGCATAAGTTTCCCTATTGCAACATTTTATGTTTTCAATGCTTTTTGCACCTGGCAAAGTTTGCCCTAAAACTTATACAGAATGGTATAAGCAAGAGGGCAAGCTTTGCCATGGTGCAAAACTGCATTGAAGGTGTAGGTTTGTGTACCAGGGCAACGTTTGCCTTGGTGCTAATAAAGAATGGTATTACCACTAGGGCAATGTTTGCCCTCAATCAAAAACCTATGCTTGCAATGCATTTTTTCACTAGGATAAAGTTTGTCCCTAAGCTAACACAGAATGGTTTTAGCAGTAGGACAAACTTTGAAATGAAAGCATAGATGTTTGCCTTACGGTAAGCTTTGCCCTAGTGCTTACACCTTGTGAGATTTTTCTTGCACTGTGCAATGTTTCCATAATATTACTTCCGATAGTCATTGTTATTCCATTTCTGGAGTTGTTTCCTTCTGGACTGAACTGGCCATTGCTCAAATCTGCAGCACAATAACATGGGTCACACTGAATATTTTCATTTCACATTATATTAGCAGGTATATCCGTGCTTTGCACAGCAATTCCTACTTCAGTCCAAGTTTGAAGTTTATTTAATGAAGTAAACCAATGCTTCTTTATAGACAATATTGCTAGTCTTTTGTGAAGGAGCTAATGTGAACAAATGGTATCTGTTTTCAACTCTGGAGCAAGCACCAAAAACCAGACCATAAGAAATGCATGAATTCTGTGAATCGGTTCCAGCTACTTTGAGTTGGAGTATTGAGATTGCACAGCAACATTATTGGTGCCCAGATCTACTGTCGTGGTAGCAACAATCTCAACATAAGTGCTGTATATGTAGGGCTGAAACGCGTAAGCTTGAAGTGCTGTTCCAGTATGTGTACGGCTGAAGCATGTAAGCCTCATAGGGTTGAGATGGCATAGATTCATCAACTTTCATGGGGAAGGAAGTTTCTGTAATAATCATGAGAGATTTGCCACAAGGTGATGGACAGTGTCATTGTGGACACTACTGAAGAGGCATGCACCGTTTTCTGTCATCCGCATCACTACAAAACCACTGCATTGTGTCACCCGCATGACTTCAAAAGTGAGTGCTGCTAATGTCAGCAAGAATGCGGATAGTGTGGAAAGTTTAGGAACACTAAACTGCTGAAGTTTTCATGAATTGCTGAACTTTAGGAACAATGAACATCGTTCTACGGAGCAACGAGCCCTATGGCAGGGGTAAGCATTGCAGAACGCTTAAAAACAAATTCTGAAATATGTATATTTTATACGTCTTACAGTGTCTACACCATGAAACCTACCCACATGCCGAATTTCAGGTTAGTAGCATGTTGGGAAGGATGCTAAACATTTCAAACAGACACACACACATATCCACACTTTTCCCATGTATATATACAGAGATCCAGTGTAATAAACTTTGTTATAGGGACGTTATGGTTAAGTTGCTCTAATAAAAACTGTGACATTCAGTGAAAAAAACTTTGTTAAAGGAACGTTATGGTGAAAAGTAAAACCAAAACCCTCCAGAAATGTGCCAGTTATGGCAATCTATGCAACCATAGCTCGCGCCACCACTGAGCAGTGCTAAAACTAACACCCAGGACATCAAAGATGACATCACAAATGTCAAATGTTTTTATTAGTGCAACATAACCATAACGTCCCTTTAAAAAAGTTATTTTCAGTGAATATATTTTTCAGTAACCCGATGAAGCCTGTTTAGGGTGAAACACAATGTTTTGTTTTTCATTTTGCTGCCCTATTGTCCACGAAGATGAATAATAAAGGACTATTTACTCACAGCCAAACAAGGCATTGAATCCTTATTTTCTCTGCCGCTGTATATCGGACTGCTTGTCACCCCAACCCCTTCTTTATATTACATGTCCCGCGGTAGCAGCTGTGTAGTTATGGTTAAGTTGCTCAACCCATAGGAAGACCACTTTTTGGGAGGCTTATAACTTCGCTCCCCCTGGATGAATTTGCATCAAACCTTGCAAAATAAGTATATGTCCTGCTTTGAATTATTTGGGGAAGATTGGTGAGGTTTCATCCAGGGGGGGCCAAATTTATAGGGGGGTCCACACATTTGTTTTTCTCCATAGACTGCTACGTGCACAGCCCAAACCGTTGGATGGATTTTCATAAAATTTGCGGCAGGATCAGTGACTTTGTCCGAGAGCGTACTTTTCTAAATTTGGTGATAATCCGTTCTGTACTTTTTTAAAAAGCAGGCAAAATGTACGTCTCAAAAAGTTAGTGATATCTGGCTCTGCTCTGCGGTCACATTTCCCTGTTCGCTCCGTGGTCAAAAGCCTGATTGGCCTGGAGTGTGGCAATATTTCAGTGGACATTGGACGTGCCCTGTGGTTGGCTGGAGGGAAGCATGATGTGCGTCATAATTCTGGGTAATAAAGCCATGTTGTATCCGAGGATAGTGCGGTGCTGAAAGGGGCTTGCAAACATGCTTTGCGGCATCTGGTGGTGAGAAGAGGGGATGGAAAGGCTGGGGGAGTGAGAAGTGGTTCATCTGATAAATATTTCATTAGTTGGAAGAAGAGGTGGTGTGTCAGCGGTATCCGCGCATACTGTGAATTTTGGCGGGTTCCACCTCAGGCAAATTCCTTGTGTGGTGAATGCAGGTATCCTTTCCATGGTTAATGCTGTTCATCTGTTAACCCTATGCAACATGGCCGACATGCACCGGCAGGGTGCACATTCTTTCCTCACTTTCTTCTGTTTTACCTTCTTAAGGGTGCACATGTGAGAAAACATTGTGATGAAGCCACGAGTTAGTGGTGAAACGCGTCAACTGCCATAAACTGCCATATCTCTGCAGGCATATAGCTCACTGGGAGGATGAATTCTTCTTTTTAAATGAAATAATCAATTTTGAATAAAGAGTAAATCTTTTTTTTTAAACCTACCGACTTCTGGTGGTCACTTCGAGGACCCATCATGTGAGTGCTGCTCAACCAAACTGTGTGTCTGCATTGTCAACTTTGTATATATATATATATATATATATATATATATATATATATATATATATATATATATATATATATATATATATATATATATATATTACATGGCCACGGTAGTGGCCATGCAGTTATGGTTAAGTTGCTGTTTCCATAGGAAGAGCACTTTTTGGTCGGCTTACAACTTCGCTTCCCCTGGACGAATCCTCACCAAACCTTGCAAAAAAAGTATATGGCCCACCCTGAATTTCTTTACAAAGTTTGGTGAGGATTGGTCCAGGGGGGGCAAAGTTATAGGGGGGGTCCCAAAACTTATTTTTTTCCCATAGACATAATGGGAAAAAACTTTGCTCACGCCTACAGCCCAAACCACTGGACGGATATACACCAAATTTGTGGCAGAAGCGGCGGCTTGGTCCCGAAAGTTAGTCGTTTTTTAAAAAAATGACAAGAATGTAAGTGAAAAAAATGAGTGATTTCTGTGTCCGCTTTGCGGACACACTTCCCTGTTCGATCCACGGACAGGACAGGGATTGGGCAAGCGGCTTGCGTGATGTCCGCGGACATCTGACGTGCTTTCCTATTGGCTGCGGTGAAGCGTGCAGTGCGTCTATTTTCAGAGACGCCCGCCATCTTTGTTTATCGCATGAGTTGCTTTGTCAACAGGAGCGGGATCTACCGCCTGCACAGTGTAGACTTGGGCTGCGTCGGCTCTGTATCGGCCACGAGTGTACCTGTAGGCAGTAATGTTTCTTTAAAGGCGGTGCGGCACAGGTCCTCGTGTCTCTCTCTTGTTCCCCCCACCCTCCCGCTCATGCCCCGTGCCTCTCTCTTGTTCATGGCCCGTGTCTCTCTCTTGTTACCCCCCACCACCCGCTCATGCCCTGTGTCTCTCTCTTGTTCCCCCCACTAGCCCGCTCATGGCCAGTGTCTCTCTCTTGTTCCCCCCCACCCACTGCTCATGCCCAGTGTCTCCCCTGTTCCCCCATCCCCCGCTCGTGCCCCGTGTCTCCCTCCTTTTCCCCCCACCCGCTGCTAATGCCCCGTGTCTCCCTCCTGTTCCCCCCACCCCCCGCTCATGCCCCGTGTTTCCCCTGTTCCCCCCAACCCCTGCTCATGCCCTGTGTCTCTCTCTTGTTCCCCCCACCCCCTGCTCATGTCCGTATCTCCCTCCCGTTCCCCCCCACCCCCTGCTCATGCCCCGTGTCTCCCCTGTTCCCCCCACCCCCTGCTCATGCCCCGTGTCTCCCTCCTTTCCCCCCACCCGCTGCTCATGCCCCTTGTCTCCCCTGTTCCCCCCACCCCACCGCTCATGCCCCGTGTCTCCCTCCTGTTCCCCCCACCCCTGCTCATGACCTGTGTCTCTCTCTTGTTCCACCCAACCCCCCATCATGCCCTGTGTCTCCCTCCCATTCCCCCCACCCCACACTCATGCCCCGTGTCTCCCCTGTTGCCGCCCACCCCCCGCTCATGCCACGTGTCTCCCCTGTTCCCGCCACCCCGCTCATGCCCTTGTCTTCCCTGTTTCCCCCCACCCCCGCTCAGGGCCCGTGTCTCCCTCCCATTCCCCCCATCCCCCGCTCATGCCCCATGTCTCCCCTGTTCCCCCGCTCATGTCCTGTGTCTCCCCTGTTCCCCCCCCCTCATGGCCCGTGTCTCCCTCCTCCCCCCACCCCCTGCTCATGCCCTGTGTCTCCCCTGTTGCCCCCCACTCCCCGCTCATGCCCAGTGTCTCCCTCCTTTTCCCCCCACCCCCCCGCTCATGCCCCGTGTATCCCTCCATTTCCCCCCACCCCCTGCTCATGCCCCGTGTCTCCCCTGTTCCCCCCACCCCCGCTCAGGCCCGTGTCTCCCCTGTTACCCCCCACCCCCCACCTCTGCCTGTGTTTACCTACCGTTCCTCCCCATCCCCCGCTCATGCCGGTGTCTCCACTGTTCCCTCCATCCCCCCTCATGCCCCATGTCTCCCCTGTTCCCCCCACCCCCGCTCATGTCCCATGTCTCCATTGTTCCCCCAGCCCCCCGCTGATGGCCCGTGTCTCCACTGTTCCCCCCACCCCCCGTTCATGCCCCGTGTCTCCCTCCTTTTCCCCCACCCCCCGCTCATGCCCCATGTCTCCCCTGTTCCCCCCACCCCCTGCTCATGCCCCGTGTCTCCCTCCTTTTCCCCCCACCCCCCTCTCATGCTCCATGACTCCCTCCTTTTCCCCTCCACCCCCCGCTCATGCCCCTTGTCTTCCCTGTTCCCACCCACCCCCCGCTCATGCCCCGTGTCTACCTCCGTTCCCCCATCCCCCGCTCATGCTCCGTGTCTCCCTCCTTTTCACCCCCACCCCCCCGCTCATGCCCCTTGTCTCCCCTGTTCCCCCACCCCTGCTCATTTCGACGTATCTCCCCTGCTCCCCCCCACCCCCTGCTCATGCCCCTTGTCTCCCCTGTTCCCCCCACCCCCCACTAATGACCACGTGTCTCCCCTGTTCCCCCCACCCCCCGCTCATGCCCCGTGTCTACCTCTGTTCCCCCACCCCCCGCTCATGCCCCGTGTCTCCCTCCTTTTCCCCCCACCCCCGCTCATGCCCTGTGTCTCCCTCCTTTTCCCCCCCACACCCCGCTCATGTCCCTTGTCTCCCCTGTTCCCCCACCCCCGCTCATGCATCGTGTCTCCCTCCTTTTCCCCTCCACCGCCCGCTCATGCCCCTTGTCTCCCCTGTTCCCCCCACCCCCGCTCATGCCCCGTGTCTACCTTCTTTCCTCCCCCACCCCCCGCTCATGCTCCTTGTCTCCCCTGTTCCCCACCCCGCTCAATTGGACGTATCTCCCCTGTTCCCCCCACCCCCTGCTCATGCCCCTTGTCTCCACTGTTCCCCCCACCCCACGCTAATGCCCACGTGTCTCCCCTGTTTCCCCCAGCCCCCGCTCAGTCTCCGTGTCTACCTCCGTTCCCCCCACCCCCTGCTCATGCCCCGTGTCTCCCTCCTTTACCCCCCTCCCCTGCTCATGCCCCTTGTTTCCCCTGTTCCCCCCACCCCCACTCATGCCCACGTGTCTCCCCTGATCCCCCCACCCCCTACTCATGCCCGTGTCTCCCTACTGTTCCCCCCACCCCCCGCTCATGGCCCGGGTCTCCCTCCTTTCCCCCCCACCCCCCACTCATGCCCCTTGTCTGTCCTGTTCCCCCCACCCCCGCTCATGCCCCGTGTCTCCCTCCTTTTCCTCCTTTTCCTTCTCACCCCCAGCTCATGCCCCATGTCTCCCCTGTTCCCCCCACCCCCCGCTCATGCCCCTTTTCTCTCGTGTTCCCCCCACCACCCGCTCATGATCAGTGTCTCCCCTGTTCCCCCCACCACCCGTTTATGCCCCATGTCTCCCTACTGTTCCCCCCACCCCAGCTCATGCCCCGTGTCTCCTTCCTTTCCCCCCACCCCCGCTCATGCTCCGTTTCTCCCCTGTCCCCCCCACCCCTGCTCATGACCCATGTCTCCCCTGTTCCAACCAACCCCCCGCTCATGCCCCGTGTCTACCTCCATTCCCCTCCACCCCCCACTAATGCCCCGTGTCTCCCTCCTTTCCCCCCCACCCCTCGCTCTTGCCCCGTGTCTCCCCTGTTCCCCCCACCCCCCGCTCATGCCCTGTGTTTCCCCTGTTCCCCCCCACCCCTGCTCATGCCCCGTGTCTCTCTCTTGTTCCCCCCACCCCCCGCCCATGTCCACGTGTCTCACCTGTTCCCCCCCACCCCCCGCTCATGACCCCTTTTCTCCACTGTTCCCCCCACCCCCGCTCATGCCCCATATCTGCACTGTTCCCCCCACGCCCCGCTCATGCCCCGTGTCTCCCCTGTTCCCCCCCACCCCCTGCTCATGCCCCATGTCTCCCCTGTTCCCCCTACCCTCCACTCATGCCCAGTGTCTCCCTCCTTTTCCTCCCCACCCCCTGCTCATGCCCCATGTCTCCCCTGTTCCCCCCACCCCCCACTCATGCCCAGTGTCTCCCTCCTTTTCCCCCCCACCCCCCGCTCATGCCCCATGTATCCCCTGTTCCCCCCACCCCCCACTCATGCCCAGTGTCTCCCTCCGTTTCCCCCCACCCCCTGCTCATGCCCCTTGTCTCCCCTGTACCCCCCACCCTCGCTCATGCCCACGTGTCTCCCCTGTTCCCCCCACCCCCCTCTCATGCCCTGTGTCTCCCTTGTCCCCCGCACCCTCTGCTCATGCCCTGTGTCTCTCTTGTTCTCCCCCACCCCCTGCTCATGCCCCATGTCTCCCTCCTTTTCCCAACCACCCCCACTCATGCCCCTTGTCTCCCCTGATCCCCCCACCCCTGCTCATGCCTCGTGACTACCTCTGCTCCCCCCCACCCCCCGCTCATGCCCCGTGTCTCCCTCCTTTTCCCCCCTACCCCCCGCTCATGCCACTTCTCTCCCCTGTTCCCCTCACCCCCGCTCATTTCCATTTGTCTCCCCTGTTCCCCCCACCCCGCTCATGCCCACGTGTCTCCACTGTTCCCCCCACCCCCTGCTCATGCCCCGTGTCTCCATACTGTTCCCCCCACCCACCCCTCATGGCCTGTGTCTCCCTCCTTTCCCCCCCGCCCCCCACTCATGCCCCTTGTCTCTCCTGTTCCCCCCACCCCCGCTCATGCCCCGTGTCTCCCTCCTTTTCCCCCCACCCCCCGCTCATGCCCCGTTTCTCCCTACTGTTCCTCCCAGCCCCAGCTCATGGCCCGTGTCTCCCTTCTTTTCCTCCCCATCCCCAGCTCATACCCCATGTCTAACCTGTTCCCCCCACCCCCCGCTCATGCCCCTTGTCTCTCCTGGTCCCCCCACCCCCCGCTCATGCCCCGTGTCTCCCTCCTGTTCCCCCCACCCCCGCTCATGCCCAGTGTCTCCCCTGTTCCCCCACCACCCGTTTATGCCCCATGTCCCCCTACTGTTCCCCCATCCCCCGCTCATGCCCTGTGTCTCCTTACTTTCCCTCTGACCCCCGCTCATGCTCGGTGTCTCCCCTGTTCCCCCCCACCCCCGCTCATGACCCATGTCTCCCCTGTTCCAACCCACCCCCCGCTCATGCCCCATGTCTACCTCCATTCCCCTCCACCCCCCGCTCATGCCCCGAGTCTCCCTCCTTTCCCCCCACCCCTCGCTCATGCCCCGTGTCTCCCCCGTTCCCTCCACCCCCCGCTCATGCCCTGTGTCTCCCCTGTTCCCCCCCACCCCCGCTCATGCCCTGTGTCTCTCTCATGTTCCCCCACACCCCCCTCTCATGCCAACGTGTCTCCCCTGTTCACCCCCACCCCCCGCTCATGCCCCGTGTCTCCACTGTTCCCGCCACCCCCGCTCATGCCCCATGTCTGCACTGTTCCCCCCATGCCCCGCTCATGCCCCGTGTCTCCCCTGTTCCCCCCCACCCCCGGCTCATGCCCCATGTCTCCCCTGTTCCCCCTACCCCCCACTCATGCCCAGTGTCTCCCTCCTTTTCCCCCCACCCCCCGCTCATGCCCCATGTCTCCCTTGTTCCCCCCACCCCCCACTCATGCCCAGTGTCTACCTCCTTTCCCCCCCACCCCCCGCTCATGCCCCATGTATCCCCTGTTCCCCCCACCCCCAACTCATGCCCAGTGTCTCCCTCCTGTTCCCCCCACCCCCGCTCATTTCCATGTGTCTCCCCTGTTCCCCCGACCCCCTGCTCATGCCCCGTGTCTCCCTACTGTTCCCCCCACCCCCCACTCATGGCCCGTGTCTCCCACCTTTCCCACCCACCCCCCACTCATGCCCCTTGTCTCTCCTGTTCCCCCCACCCCCGCTCATGACCCGTGTCTCCCTCCTTTTCCCCCCCACCCCCCGCTCATGCCCCGTGTCTCCCTACTGTTCCTCCCACCCCCCGCTCATGGCCCGTGTCTCCCTCCTTTCCCTCCCCACCCCCAGCTCATGCCCATTGTCTCCCCTGTTCCCCCCACCCCCCGCTCATGCCCCTTGTCTCTCCTGTTTCCCCCACCCCCCGCTCATGCCCCGTGTCTCCCTCCTGTTCCCCCCACCCCCGCTCATGCCCAGTGTCTCCCCTGTTCCCCCACCACCCGTTTATGCCCCATGTCTCCCTACTGTTCCCCCATCCCCCGCTCATGCCCTGTGTCTCCTTCCTTTCCCCCCACCCCCGCTCATACCCCTTGTCTCCCCTGTTCCCCCCCACCGCCGCTCATGACCCATGTCTCCCCTGTTCCAACCCACCCCCCGCTCATGCCCCATGTCTACATCCATTCCCCTCCACCCCCCGCTCATGCCCCGTGTCTTCCTCCTTTCCCCCCACCCCTCGCTCATGCCCCGTGTCTCCCCCGTTCCCCCCACCCCCCGCTCATGCCCTGTGTCTCCCCTGTTCCCCCCCACCCCCGCTCATGCCCTGTGTCTCTCTCATGTTCCCCCACACCCCCCGCTCTTGCCAACGTGTCTCCCCTGTTCCCCCACCCCCGCTCATGCCCCGTGTCTCCACTGTTCCCCCCACCCCCCGCTCATGCCCCGTGTCTCCCTCCTTTTCCCCCTCACCCCCCGCTCATGCCACTTGTCTCCCCTGTTCCCCCACCCCCGCTCATTTCCATGTGTCTCCCCTGTTCCCCCCACCCCCGCTCATGCCCACGTGTAGATCCCTGTTCCACCCACCCCCTGCTCATTCCCCGTGTCTCCCTACTGTTCCCCCCACCCCCCACTCATGGCCCGTGTCTCTCTCCTTTCCCACCCACCCCCCACTCATGCCCCTTGTCTCTCCTGTTCCCCCCACCCCCGCTCATGACCCGTGTCTCCCTCCTTTTCCCCCCCACCCCCCGCTCATGCCCCGTGTCTCCCTACTGTTCCTCCCACCCCCGCTCATGGCCCGTGTCTCCCTCCTTTTCCTCCCCACCCCCAGCTCATGCCCCATGTCTCCCCTGTTCCCCCCACCCCCCGCTCATGCCCCTTGTCTCTCCTGTTCCCCCCACCCCCCGCTCATGCCCCGTGTCTCCCTCCTGTTCCCCCCATCCCCCGCTCATGCCCAGTGTCTCCCCTGTTCCCCCACCACCCGTTTATGCCCCATGTCTCCCTACTGTTCCCCCATCCCCCGCTCATGCCCTGTGTCTCCTTCCTTTCCCCCCCACCCCGCTCATGACCCGTGTCTCCCCTGTTCCCGCCCACCCCCGCTCATGACCCATGTCTCCCCTGTTCCAACCCACCCCCCGCTCATGCCCCATGTCTACCTCCATTCCCCTCCACCCCCCGCTCATGCCCTGTGTCTCTCTCATGTTCCCCCACACCCCCCGCTCTTGCCAACGTGTCTCCCCTGTTCCCCCCACCCCCCACTCATGCCCCGTGTCTCCAGTGTTCCCCCACCCCCTGCTCATGCCCCGTGTCTCCATTGTTCCCCCTCACCGCCGCTCATGCCCCATGTCTCCCCTGTTCCCCCACCCCCCACTCATACCCAGTGTCTCCCTCCTTTTCCCCCCACCCCCCGCTCATGCCCCATTTCTCCCCTGTTTCCCCCACCCCCACTCATGCCCAGTGTCTCCCTCCTTTTCCCCCCACCCCCTGCTCATGCCCCATGTCTCCCGTGTTCCCCCCACCCCCCACTCATGCCCAGTGTCTCCCTCCTTTTCCCCCCCACCCCCGCTCATGCCCCTTGTCTCACCTGTACCCACCCACCCCCCGCTCATGCCCATGTGTCTCCCTTGTTCCCCCCACCCCCTCTCATGCCCCGTGTCTCCCTTATCCCCACCACCCTCTGCTCATGCCCCGTGTCTCTCTATTTCTCCCACACCCCGCTCATGCCCCGTGTCTCCCTCCTTTTCCCCACCACCCCCGCTCATGCCCCTTGTTTCCCCTGATCCCACCCACCCCTGCTCATGCCCCGTGTCTACCTCCGTTCCCCCCCACCCCCCGCTCATGCCCCGTGTCTCCCTCCTTTTCCCCCCAACCCCCGCTCATGCCACTTGTCTCCCCTGTTCCCCACCCCGCTCATTTCCATGTGTCTCCCCTGTTCCCCTCACCCCCCGCTCATGCCCCTGTCTCCCCTGTTCCCCCCACCCCCCGCTCATGCCCACGTGTCTCCCCTGTTCCCCCCGCCCTCCGCTCATGCCCCGTGTCTACTTCTGTTCCCCCACCCCCCGCTTATGCCCCGTGTCTCCCCCCTTTTTCCCCCCACCCCACGCTCATGCCCCGTGTCTCCCTCCTTTTCCCCCCCACCCTCTGCTCATGCCCCGTGTCTCCCTCCTTTTCCCCCCCACCCCCCGCTCATGCCACTTGTCTCCCCTGTTCCCCCCACCCCCGCTCATTTCCATGTGTCTCCCCTGTTCCCCCTTCCCCCGCTCATGCCCCTGTCTCCCCTGTTCCACCCACCCCCTGCTCATGCCCACGTGTCTCCCCTATTCCCCCCACCCCCCGCTCATGACCCGTGTCTACTTCCATTCCCGCCCACCCCCTGCTCATGCCCCGTGTCTCCCTCCTTTTCCCCCCCACCCCCCGCTCATGCCCCTTGTCTCCCCTGTTCCCCTCACCCCCGCTCATGCCCATGTGTCTCTCCTGTTCCCCCCACTCCACGCTCATGCCCCGTGTCTCCCTCCTGTTCCCCCCACCCCCCGCTCATGCCCACGTGTCTCCCCTGTTCCCCCACCACCCGTTCAAGCCCCGTGTCTCCCTACTGTTCCCCCCACCCCCCGCTCATGCCCCGCGTCTCCCCTGTTCCAACCCACCCCCGTTCATGCCCTTGTCTCCCTCCTTTTCCCCCTCCACCCCCCGCTCATGCCCTGTGTCTCCCCTGTTACCCCCCTGCTCAGGCCCCGTGTCTCCCTCCCTTTCCCCACCCCACCCACTGAAACCACTTGTCTCCCCTGTTCCCCCCACCCCTGCTCATTTCCATGTGTCTCCCCTGTTCCCCCCACCCCACACTCATGCCCCTGTCTCCCCTGTTCCCCCACCCCCCGCTCATGCCCACGTGTCTCCCCTGTTCCCCCACACCCCCCGCTCATGCCCCTTGTCTCCCCTGTTCCCCTCACCCCCGCTCATGCCCATGTGTCTCCACTGTTCCCCCCACCCCCCGCTCATGCCCCGTGTCTCCCTATTGTTCCCCCCACCTCCTGCTCTGCTCATGGCCCGTGTCTCCCTAGTGTTCCCCCCACCCCCGCTCATGCCCCGTGTCTCCCCTGTTCCAACCCACCCCCCGCTCATGCCCTTGTCTACCTCCATTCCCCCCCACTCCCAGCTCATGCTCCGTGTCTCCCTACTGTTCCCCCACCCCCCGCTCATGGCCTGTGTGTCTCTCTTGTTCCCACCACCCCCACTCATGCCCCGTGTCTCCCTCCTTTTCTCCCCCACCCCCGCTCATGCCCCTTCTCTGCCGTGTTGCCCCCAACCCCCCTTATGCCCATGTGTCTCCCCTGTTCCCCTCACCCCCCGCTCATGCCCCTGTCTCCCCTGTTCCCCCCACCCCCCGCTCATGCCCACGTGTTTCCCCTGGTCCCCCCGCCCTCCGCTCATGCCCCGTGTCTACTTCTGTTCCCCCACCCCCCGCTTATGCCCCGTGTCTCCCCCCTTTCCCCCCCACCCCCCGCTCATGCCCCTTGTCTCCCCTGTTCCCCTCACCCCGCTCATGCCAATGTGTCTCCCCTGTTCCCCCCACCCCCCGCTCATGCCCCGTGTCTACCTCCATGCCCCGTGTCTCCCTCCTTTTCCCCCCCACCCTCTGCTCATGCCCCGTGTCTCCCTCCTTTTCCCCCCACCCCCACTCATGCCCCTTGTCTCCCCTGTTCCCCTCACCCCCGCTCATGCCCATGTGTCTCCCCTGTTCCCCCCACCCCCCGCTCATGCCCCGTGTCTACCTCCATGCCCCGTGTCTCCCTCCTTTCCCCCCCACCCTCCGCTCATGCCCCGTGTCTCCCTCCTTTTTCCCCCCACCCCCCGCTCATGCCACTTGTCTCCCCTGTTCCCCCCACCCCCGCTCATTTCCATGTGTCTCCCCTGTTCCCCCCACCCCCGCTCATGCCCCTGTCTCCCCTGTTCCACCCACCCCCTGCTCATGCCCACGTGTCTCCCCTGTTCCCCCCCATGCCCCGCTCATGACCCGTGTCTACTTCCATTCCCGCCCACCCCCCGCTCATGCCCCGTGTCTCCCTCCTTTTCCCCCCCACCCCCCACTCATGCCCCTTGTCTCCCCTGTTCCCCTCACCCCCGCTCATGCCCATGTGTCTTCCCTGTTCCCCCCACCCCCAGCTCATGCCCTGTGTCTACCTCCATGCCCCGTGTCTCCCTCCTTTTCCCCCCCACCCTCCGCTCATTCCCCGTGTCTCCCTCCTTTTTCCCCCCACCCCCCGCTCATGCCACTTGTCTCCCCTGTTCCCCCCACCCCCGCTCATTTCCATGTGTCTCCCCTGTTCCCCCCACCCCCACTCATGCCCCTGTCTCCCCTGTTCCACCCACCCCCTGCTCATGCCCACGTGTCTCCCCTGTTCCCCCCCACCCCCCGCTCATGACCCGTGTCTACTTCCATTCCCGCCCACCCCCCACTCATGCCCCGTGTCTCCCTCCTTTTCCCCCTACCCCCCACTCATGCCCCTTGTCTCCCTATTGTTCCCCCCACCTCCTGCTCTGCTCATGGCCCGTGTCTCCCTAGTGTTCCCCCCACCCCCCGCTCATGCCCCGTGTCTCCCTATTGTTCCCCTCACCTCCTGCTCTGCTCATGGCCCGTGTCTCCCTAGTGTTCCCCCCACCCCCGCTCATGCCCCGTGTCTCCCTCCTTTTCCCCCCACCCCCACTCATGCCCCTTGTCTCCCCTGTTCCCCTCACCCCCGCTCATGCCCATGTGTCTCCCCTGTTCCCCCCACCCCCCGCTCATGCCCCGTGTCTACCTCCATGCCCCGTGTCTCCCTCCTTTCCCCCCCACCCTCCGCTCATGCCCCGTGTCTCCCTCCTTTTTCCCCCCACCCCCCGCTCATGCCACTTGTCTCCCCTGTTCCCCCCACCCCCGCTCATTTCCATGTGTCTCCCCTGTTCCCCCCACCCCCGCTCATGCCCCTGTCTCCCCTGTTCCACCCACCCCCTGCTCATGCCCACGTGTCTCCCCTGTTCCCCCCCATGCCCCGCTCATGACCCGTGTCTACTTCCATTCCCGCCCACCCCCCGCTCATGCCCCGTGTCTCCCTCCTTTTCCCCCCCACCCCCCACTCATGCCCCTTGTCTCCCCTGTTCCCCTCACCCCCGCTCATGCCCATGTGTCTTCCCTGTTCCCCCCACCCCCAGCTCATGCCCTGTGTCTACCTCCATGCCCCGTGTCTCCCTCCTTTTCCCCCCCACCCTCCGCTCATTCCCCGTGTCTCCCTCCTTTTTCCCCCCACCCCCCGCTCATGCCACTTGTCTCCCCTGTTCCCCCCACCCCCGCTCATTTCCATGTGTCTCCCCTGTTCCCCCCACCCCCACTCATGCCCCTGTCTCCCCTGTTCCACCCACCCCCTGCTCATGCCCACGTGTCTCCCCTGTTCCCCCCCACCCCCCGCTCATGACCCGTGTCTACTTCCATTCCCGCCCACCCCCCACTCATGCCCCGTGTCTCCCTCCTTTTCCCCCTACCCCCCACTCATGCCCCTTGTCTCCCTATTGTTCCCCCCACCTCCTGCTCTGCTCATGGCCCGTGTCTCCCTAGTGTTCCCCCCACCCCCCGCTCATGCCCCGTGTCTCCCTATTGTTCCCCTCACCTCCTGCTCTGCTCATGGCCCGTGTCTCCCTAGTGTTCCCCCCACCCCCGCTCATGCCCCGTGTCTCCCCTGTTCCAACCCACCCCCCGCTCATGCCCTTGTCTACCTCCATTCCCCCCCACTCCCAGCTCATGCTCCGTGTCTCCCCTGTTCCCCCCACCCCCGCTCATTTCCATGTGTCTCCCCTGTTCCCCCCACCCCCGCTCATGCCCCTGTCTCCCCTGTTCCACCCACCCCCTGCTCATGCCCACGTGTCTCCCCTGTTCCCCCCCACCCCCCGCTCATGACCCAGGTCTACTTCCATTCCCGCCCATCCCCCGCTCATGCCCCGTGTCTCCCTCCTTTTCCCCCTACCCCCCACTCATGCCCCTTGTCTCCCCTGTTCCCCTCACCCCCGCTCATGCCCATATGTCTCCCCTGTTCCCCCCACCCCCCGCTCATGCCCCGTGTCTACCTCCATGCCCCGTGTCTCCCTCATTTCCCCCCCACCCTCCGCTCATGCCCCGTGTCTCCCTCCTTTTTCCCCCCACCCCCCGCTCATGCCACTTGTCTCCCCTGTTCCCCCCACCCCCGCTCATTTCCATGTGTCTCCCCTGTTCCCCCAACCCCCCGCTCATGCCCCTGTCTCCCCTGTTCCACCCACCCCCTGCTCATGCCCACGTGTCTCCCCTGTTCCCCCCCTCCCCCCGCTCATGACCCGTGTCTACTTCCATTCCCGCCCACCCCCCGTTCATGCCCCGTGTCTCCCTCCTTTCCCCCCCACTCATGCCCCTTGTCTCCCCTGTTCCCCTCACCCCCGCTCATGCCCATGTGTCTCTCCTGTTCCCCCCACTCCACGCTCATGCCCACGTGTCTCCCCTGTTCCCCCACCACCCGTTCACACCCCGTGTCTCCCTACTGTTCCCCCCACCCCCCGCTCATGCCCCGTGTCTCCCCTGTTCCAACCCACCCCCGTTCATGCCCTTGTCTACCTACATTCCCCCCCACTCCCCGCTCATGCTCCGTGTCTCCCTACTGTTCCCCCACCCCACGCTCATGGCCCGTTTGTCTCTCTTGTTCCCCCCATCCCCCACTCATCTCATGCCCCGTGTCTCCCTCCTTTTCTACCCCACCCCCCGCTCATGCCCCTTGTCTGCCCTGTTGCCCCCAACCCCCCTTATGCCCATGTGTCTCCCCTGTTCCCCCCACCTCCCTCTCATGCCCTGTGTCTCCCTACTGGTCCCTCCACCCCCGCTCATGGCCCGTGTCTCTCCCCTGTTCCCCTCCACCCACCGCTCATGGCCCGTGTCTCCCTCCTTTTCCCCACCCCACCCGCTGAAACCACTTGTCTCCCCTGTTCCCCCACCCCTGCTCATTTCCATGTGTCTCCCCTGTTCCCCCACCCCCCGCTCATGCCCTCGTGTCTCCCCTGTTCCCCCACCCACGCTCATGCCCCGTGTCTACTTCTGTTCCCCCCACCACCTGCTCATGCCCTGTGTCTCCCTCCTTTTCCCCCACAACCCCCGCTCATGCCCCTTGTCTCCCCTGTTCCCCTCACCCCCGCTCATGCCCATGTGTCTCCCCTTTTCCCCCCACCCCCCGCTCATGCCCTGTGTCTCCCTATTGTTCCCCCCACCTCCTGCTCTGCTCATGGCCCGTGTCTCCCTACTGTTCCCCCCACCCCCCGCTCATGCCCCGTGTCTCCCCTGTTCCAACCCACCCCCCCACTCATGCCCTTGTCTACCTCCACCCCCCCCCACTCCCAGCTCATGCTCCGTGTCTCCCTACTGTTCCCCCACCCCCCGCTCATGGCCTGTGTGTCTCTCTTGTTCCCGCCACCCCCACTCATGCCCCGTGTCTCCCTCCTTTTCTCCCCCACCCCCCGCTCATGCCCCTTGTCTGCCGTGTTGCCCCAACCCCCCTTATGTCCATGTGTCTCCCCTGTTCCCTCCCACCCCCCTCTCATGCCCTGTGTCTCCCTACTGTTCCCTCCACCCCCCGCTCATGCCCCATGTCTACTTCTGTTCCCCCCCCCACCACCTACTCATGCCCTGTGTCTCCCTCCTTTCCCCCCCACCCCCCGCTCATGCCCCTTGTCTCCCCTGTTCCTCTCACCCCCGCGCATGCCCATGTGTCTCCCCTGTTCCCCCCACACCCCGCTCATGCCCCTTGTCTCTCCTGTTCCCCCCACCCCCACTCATGCCCACGTGTCTCC
The DNA here is from genome assembly GCF_040938575.1 of Ambystoma mexicanum. NCBI lineage: Eukaryota > Metazoa > Chordata > Amphibia > Caudata > Ambystomatidae > Ambystoma > Ambystoma mexicanum. The sequence continues at coordinate 858,077,549 of NC_090921.1, read as the reverse complement.
CTCCTTTTCCCCCTACCCCCTGCTCATGCCCCTTGTCTCTCCTGTTCCCCCCACCCCCCACACATGCCCGTGTCTCCCTCCATTTCCTCCCCACCCCCCGCTCATGCCCCGTGTCTCCCCTGTTCCCCCCACCCCCTGCTCATGCCCTGTGTCTCCCTCCTGTTCCCCCACCCCCGCGCATGCCCACGTGTCTCCCCTGTTCCCCCACCACCCGTTCATGCCCCGTGTCTCCCTACTGTTCCCCCCACCCCCGGCTCATGCCCCGTGTCTCCCCTGTTCCAACCCACCCCCCGCTCATGCCCTTGTCTACCTCCATTCCCCCCACTCCCCGCTCATGCTCCGTGTCTCCCTACTGTTCCCCCCACCCCCCGCTTATGGCCCGTGTGTCTCTCTTGTCCCCCCATCCCCCACTCATGCCCCGTGTCTCCCTCCTTTTCTCTCCCACCCCCTGCTCATGTCCCTTGACTGCCCTGTTGCCCCCAACCTCCCTTATGCCCATGTGTCTCCCCTGTTCCCCCCCACCCTCCTCTCATGCCCTGTGTCTCCCTACTGTTCCCCCCACCCCCTGCTCATGGCCCGTGTCTCTCTCTTGTTCCCCCCACCTCCCGCTCATGGCCTGTGTCTCCCTCCTTTTCCCCCTCCACCCCCCGCTCATGACCTGTGTTTCCCCTGTTCCCCCACCCCCCGCTCATGCCCCGTGTCTACCTCCATGCCCCGTGTCTCCCTCCTTTCCCCCCATCCCCGCTCATGCCCCATGTCTCCCTCCTTTCCCCTCCACCCCCCGCTCATGCCCTGTGCCTCCCCTGTTCCCCCCACCCCCCGCTCGTGCCATGTGTCTCTCTCTTGTTCCCCCCTACCCCACGCTCATGCCCCATGTCTCCCCGGTCCCCCCCACGCCCCGCTCATGCCCCGTGTCTCTCTTGTTCCCGCCACCCCCGCTCATGCCCCGTGTCTCCCTCCTTTCCCCCCCAACCCCCAGCTCATGCCCCGTGTCTCCCTTATTCCCCCCACCCCCCGCTCATGCCCACGTGTCTCCCCTGTTCCCCCACCCCTCCTCATGCCCCGTGTCTCCCTCCTTTTCCCCCCACTCCCTGCTCATGCCTCGTGTCTCCCCCGTTCCCCCACCCCCCGCTCATGCCCCGTGTCTCCCCTATTCCCCCCGCCCCCTGCTCATGCCCCGTGTCTCTCTCTTGTTCCTCCCCACCCCTCGCTCATGCCCTGTGTCTCCCTCCTTTTCCCCCCACTCCCGCTCATGTCCTGTGTTCCCCCCTTCCCCCGCTCATGCCCACGTGTCTCAAATTTACCCCCCACCCCCGCTCATGCCCCGTGTCTCCCTCCTTTTCCCCCACCCCCTGCTCATGCCCCGTGTCTCCCCTGTTCCCCCCCACCCCCCGCTCATGCCCCGTATCTCCCTCCTTCTCCCCCCACACCCTGCTCATGTCCTGTGTCTCACCTGTTCCCCCCCACCCCCGCTCATGCCCCGTGTCTCCCTACTGTTACCCTCACCCCCCGATCATGGCCCGTGTCTCTCTCTTGTTCCCCCCACCCCCTGCTCATGCCCCGTGTCTCCCTCCTTTTCCCCCACCCCCCACTCATGCCCCTTGTCTCCCTGTTCCCCCACCCCCGCTCATGCCCATGTGTCTCCCTGTTGCCCCCCAGCCCCCGCTCATGCCTCGTGTCTCCCTACTGTTACCCCCCACCCCCGCTCATGCCCCGTGTCTCTCTCCTTTTCCCCCCACCCCCCGCTGATGCCCTGTTGTGTTCTCTTTATGCATACATATACGTAAGCGTGATAGTGCTACATAGCTCATGCCATCTTTAAAGACTGTGCTACCAATATCTATCAATGCTTTATCTAGGGTAAGACCTTGTGATTTGTGAATGGTAACTGCGTATGCTAGAGTTAGTGAAAATTGTTCTCTGCTTACATACATGTCTTTGAAAAGAAGGAAGAGGTAAGTTGAGCATCTGATCCTTTTAACTTCTGATAGTTTGTCAAAGAGAATATTGACAAACTGAATGTTGTTGTCACGTGGGTATGTTTGAAAGCCAACAACTGTACCAAGTGCTCCATTAACTAGTCCTTGCTCCACATCAAGTTTACATTTAAGCATTACTCTTCAGTTTAAAGATAATTTTAATATTTTCTCCATACCAGCTTTGTTGAGATAGTATACCAACTCTAATACTTTTTAAAATATTGGCCTATGTGAGGTCTGCAGACTGGCACATGTTTTCCGTTAATTCTCTGTATTGGAAATGTTGCCAAAGGTTGACATTTCCTATGCTGCCGACAATTTTACAGCACAGTTTGTGCCATAAGGTTTTAAAAATAGGTTCACCTTTCACTGGTGTCAATAAAGACACCAATGAAGAAGATCTCTGAAAACAATAATGTGTTTTCCTCCAAAGAGCTCTTCGTAGTCTGTTTGAGAACCCCTTGTAATCTGAGGTGAAGCAAAGCCAACATTAGGTTGGAGACCATGCTCACCTCATCTATTAGTAGCATTTTCATGTTTCAAAACTCTGCGTAGTTCCATTGCAGATTCTGTAGAATGTTTGTAATAGTCTAGTTTGTTTTGGTGTTCTACTGGAAGGAGTAGTAATTGGTGTAAAGTGACAACGCCTATGTTGTAGGCAGCTAAACCTGTGGGGACAGGTACAACAGCTGATAGTTTGTTGTTTGTCAATTGTTGGAGGAACTTGCTGATGATTTTGATTAAGAATGTTTTGCCTGAACCAGCTTGACCACACACGTATAGCAGTGTAGCTTTGTAGTCTTGGCAGGTACAGTTATTATTTTCATGTTGCACATCATGTTTAATTTGTTTTGTTACTTCTTGGAAAATGCTATGTTGCTCATTGTTCAGTTGTGATTTCAGTAGAGCAAAGTCTTTTATAGCTTGTTCATACTGACACATGGTGTTTTCTACTTCTGTCATGGCTAAATCTGCCTCATTTGCTATTAGTGGCTGTCCAAGTGGTTCTTGGCTTCCTATCTCAGAAGGTTGACTACTGTCGGGAGTGTCCACTTCTAGTTGGGCCTGGAGTTCTTCATGTTGTTTTCATTGTGCAACATTGGTACTGTGTAAAGTTTACGTCTGTTATAGAGCTTTCATTTGCTTTGAAAGCATCTTCATACGAGTCATATGTATCTAGTAACTCTTCTTCTTTTCTCCATGGTTTAAAAAGTTGTAGCAGGGACATGTAATACAGTTCTTTATGTTGGGAAGTTTTTAATGACAATTTGATATGATTAATTATGCTGTGTTTGGTAAGTTTCAGTAAGCTACCTTCACAATCTGCTACTCTTTATCTACCTTTCTTTTCATCTGCTTTGATATTATTTTTGTATGTGAAGTTTTGGGCTACGTGGTAGACACACAAAGTTTCCAAAGTGGTACTCCTGTTTGGGTAGTATGTGTCTAGTAAATTGTTTTTCAACATTTCTTGGCTGTTGGGATCATTTTTGGCTATTGTTTCTATGTCCTCATATGATTTGAGAACTCTTTTACTAGATTTAGCAGGCCCAAGACTTAGCCATACTATATTGTCAGATTTTCCATACAAGACAGTACCGGTTAAACGGTCTGCAGCTTCATAGCAGCCATATTCTCTATGAGAGAGCATATTTATGCCTAAATTGTACAATTTCTGTGATAGTGTTTTGTCAGATGATATGTCATCCCAGAGGTTAAGTAGGCTGTGGCATATCATGCAACTGCGTTGGAATTGTCTGCAATGTACTGCACATCTATGTTTGCATTCCATAGGTAGGCAATGATTGCAATGTAATCATTGATGTATTTTGATTGATCTGTTCTTTTTATCTATCTGGGCTCCATTACCGGGTTCCTTCAATGAGGAATAACCGGGTCATTCCAACATTGGAGGACCCGGTTATTCCTCCTTGAAGGAACCATTCCCAATTCCTATTTGAGCCCCCATAGGGTTCAATGGGAATGGGGAGGGAGGTAATAACGGGCACATTACAAATGGCCCGTTATTACCTCCCTCTTCCCCTCCCGGGACCCAGAAAGGATGTCTGGTTTTACCAGATGTCTGGTCCAGGTCCCACAAAGGGAACCTCTTAATCGGCGCTCACGTAATGAAGGGTGTTGGTCCCGTACCGGCACCCTTCATTACGTGAGCGCCAGGGTAGTAACGAGGCCCTATGTCTGACTGAAGACATGAAGTTGTTTACTTGACCTGTTGTTGAAACTGGTCTAGGGAAACCAAAGTTGCATTTGGTGTAGTATTTCCCTTTGTTTTTATATTTGCGACAAAAATATTTCCCACATTTGTGTCTTTGAAATTGTAAAATTTGTGGATGAAGTTTACTATGTGTTGTTTGTGGAGGGATTTCACAAGTGACATATTTTGGATGAACTGCAAAACAGTGGCATCTCTGTCCTGACCAAATTTAGGAGCATCTTTAATCCATAATAGCATGTAGATGTGTGTTGCTGCTCTGGCTTGCTATTCTGTTCTCCAAAAGAAGTGTTGAACTTCTCAGAGGGGAGGAACAGTCTTATTACAAATAAAGTGTAGCATAGCAATGAAGCGATGATGGAAATATCTTGATACATTTACAGGATCTAGAGAGCAGAGGTTTCCTGGTGTTTTTATATCTATGTTTGTTTTGTTTTTGTTTGCTATGCGGAGGAAATAGTGTAAGTCTTCCCATGCATATTCTGCACAACTTAATGTAACAAACCAAGTGGGTGGGCCAAGGTTTCTTATCATACAGCGTACTTCTCCGTGACATCGGAACCAGTATTCTTTTGTACCACGCATGTTTGCTAAAAGATTTATAATACTTGACTGTAAAACCTCATCTTTTTCAAGCACTTTTTGTAATAATTGCATAGCTGACATATTTTGAAACTGGGTACCTGATTTTAATGTGTGTGCAACTCCATAGCATAGAGTTGCTACTTCACTTTCAAAGAGACGGTGGATTATGTATTCCATGTTTTGTCTAAATCTGGGGTCGTCAGAATACATTCGTAAAGAGCGATATTCTGATGCTGTTATTTGTGTGGGTCTATCATCGTACCTTTCTAGTTTTCCAGTAGGAAAGAGTTGAGGAAAGGCCCTTGCTTCTATACTTTTTTTCCCATATGCTGATTGGCGATCCTTTGGCTTGTCGCATTTGGTAAATTTCCAGTGCATCATCTATAGTGTCTTTAGAGTGTAAAGGATGAAGTGTATAATGGTCTAAAATATTGGATTCTGTAGCAGTCTTAGAAGTTGAAATTGACCAGTTTCTGGTGACTCTTGAATTATTTCAATGGTTTCTCTCAGGTTTTCTTCAATATTAATTTCTTCGTAGTATTCATTGTTGTTTTTTAGATATTGCAGGGCTTGTCTAACTTTATGTAAGTCCACAAATTGGTGCCAAATTGTTTTGTCTTTTGTAGGTACGCCATTTACTAAGACTATTAAAGATTGATCTATTGGCCGCTACACTCCTAGAGAGGGCACATTTTCTTTAAGATCTAATGGTAAATAAACTATTTTGCCATGAATGCCTTTCACTAATTCAGAGGGAGGTAATTTTGCTGTTTTTGGTTAAAGGCATATTATTGCTTGAAATGGGTGCACTGTTTGAGTTATGATGCTCTCATATAAATGTAGTTGTTGCAGGGGCTTTGGTAGTGGGAATAATTCCAAGTTATTTGTGATAACACGTGAAGGTGTTTCGTTGCGGTCAAGTTTTGCAGTGCAGTAATTGCAAAGTATTAAGGGGTCAGTAATTTCGTATTTGTTTTCTGCTATAAGGTAGAGAGCTAATTGGAACCATTTGGAATCTTCATTGTCTTCTATTTTGTACATTATGCCTACAGTTTTGTGTGCTACTTTTATAAAAAGTCCTGCGGCAACACACACACATGGTTTGGTACTTCAGCAGATGTACTTTTAAACTTTAGTATTTTTTTTTTGTATTTGGTGTAATACAAGTTTGCTATTTGTACAGTAGTTACTAGTTTGTTGCAAAGCTACTGCATTTTGTAAGTGGTTTTCACTTCCAAAATATTTTCTCTTTATATGCTATTTTTCTTCGAGTAGTTGTTTGGCTGTACCATGTAGAAGATTGTTTTTTAAGTTGGCTAGTGATAAAGCAGAACATTTAGCATAGTAGAGTTTATGGACTAGATTTCTTATAGTTGAATGATGTGTTGATGTCATTTTGATCTGATGAAAGGTGCTTTTGCAAATAGGTCCTGAAATGCAGGTTAATGAATGTCCTTGTAGTCCTGTGTATTTGCGCACTGGACAGGCATCCATATTTTGTAGTAGTTTCATTTTGAATTTATCTTTGCTTTTTACATACTGATTGAGGAACTGGTGTAAAGATTTGAAAGATTTTTTGGCAATGTCACACTGATTTGCACGGCCATTTGTAGGCTGGACATTTTGGTTCAGTAGAATGGAGAGGTGATACTGATTTTTCTGGGGATATTTTTGTGTGCAGAGTTTCTTGTTCCATAATGGTGTTATAAAGTTTTTCATACCCTCGTCCACTGCTATGTATGTCAATTGGGTTTGTTTGCTTTGGTTTATATGCTTCTTCATTAAAATATGGTTCTGTGCTCGTGGTCTGACTCCATTCACCTCCAAAGAAGTTTAAGAAGCTATTTTTGTTGATATTCTCTTTATTGAGAAATCTTTTTTGTAGCTTAGTAGTTAGTTTTGTTAGGGGTTTCATTCTATTTAAAACTAAATTAAATAACTTTCTTTTGAGATGGATTGCACTGTCAATGAGAGCTTCTAGGATTAATTTTCTACGGTAGGTTTCAAGGGTTGTGCATGATTTCTCTCCTATTTTTATAAGGTTCTGAAGGACTCTGTGGTGGTATATGTTTTGCAAAATATTTTTTTTGGTATGGTTAGTTACCACTACATAACGATTTATAGGTGCAGCGTTAGCAGTAGTGGTAGCTGAAGTCTTGTTAGTTACTTTCTGTTTCGTTTTATATTTTGATAGAGGAGGCAAAGTTTCTGTACTGGAAGCTTGTTTTGTTTTGCTTAATGACTGTATTAGCTGTTTTGATTTAACTTTGTGTACAAAGTCTTCTAGGGATGGAGGCTTATTTTGGACACTTTTATTTTGATTTGCTCTACTTCTGCGCTGCTTTCTACAGAGTCGCTTTTTGGTAGGCATTCTTTGGGGTCTGTTGGAGAAAAAAAGAAAGTGTGGGTTGGGCTGTTGTGCAGTGTATGCATGCTTTGTGCATTAGTGTCTGAGTATGATGGTAAGGATGTTTGTGGAGGTGTGTGATTGTGCAATGGGCAGCTACATCAAGTTGGGAAAGCTATTCTTGTATTTGTGTGTTACTATACTGGGCTTCAGATGACAATATAAAGTATGCAGCTGGTAAGGGGAAGCACTAATTCTACAACTAATGGTAGAGGGTTAATACACTTGTTTGTTATACAATACTAAAATGCTAGTGTGTTTGGGTAACAGTTAGAATATTATGTTAGTATCGTACTTACTTTTTAGTATGGAAAGAGAAGGTTTCTTCTAAGTTCTTTTTCGTACTTCAGACGCTGCTGCTTTTCAGGAGAGGGGTCTTCACTGCAATTGTAAAAAAAAGATGTTAGTGAATATGTGTGTTTATAGCACTTTTGTTGATGTAGATATTGATTTTTTTTAGTTTTTGTAGTAGTAGTGTTTTCTTATAACTGAGCATAGTAAGCACATGCACTTTCCTTTTCCTATGTGCATAATGTATATTTTACTTAGGATCTGTTAGTTGAATATGTTTTAAAAATGAGTATTCTAGTAAATGTATAGAGCACACTTGTTTTTTTTAAGGCTATGTCATTGAATGTAAAGAGATAGAAGAAATAATCATATGCATGTTTTGCTATTTTTACAGGGTAAATGGCAGAGATTGTATAGAAAAGCATGCAATGTATGCATTTGTTAAGGTGTGGTAAATAAAGCAGAAGGATTCGATAGCACTACACAGACTTTTTCATAATTATACTGTTATTTCTCCCATCTTTTAATAAGAAATAAAAACAAAATTAGATAGCTGTGTGTGTTAACAAAAATTTGGAGAGCAGACAGGTTTGCAAGTGACACTTCATCATAGCAGATAGGAGAATTTACAGTAAGTTAATTTTACATTTTATACAGAGTAATTGGAAGTTACTCTGTTTATATGTATTCCTAGAAGATATGTATATGTACTGTGTAGAAAATATTCATACCTGTAGTCTGTGTTCAAATATGTGGATGTGCATGAATCTGCAAGTAGAAATCTTGGGTTGAGTTTTATAGTAGTTGTTGCTGTAGGTCCTTTGCAGGTGCAGCCCAATTGTACTGAGAGTGATCAATAGTACATCTAAAGCGCTGATCTGTGATGATGGAGTTAGATTGAGAGTTCTTGGATGTTAATGGTGGATGATTGTGTGACTGCTTAACAGTAGCCAATGAGAAAATGGTGCAGAGAGTGAAGTGGAAAGGGTAGAAGGGCTGCCCCATTGTTATGGGTTACGCGGACCCCACGGCTGTCCGCTGACAGGGCGTGCCACATACGGGACTTCTCGACATATATGGCATGGAAATAGGACTGTAGGCATCAGCCAATCAGATGTTGAGGTTGTGGTTTGTGTTGAAAGAGGCTGTGTGTAGTGAAGATGGCAGAGGTGGAGAAAGTCACAGTGTTGGTGGTTGGAGATATGTTTGTGCATGGTTTGGAGCAGTATGCTAAATGCAGGAATGTGGCAAACAATTTTGAAGTTAAAGGAGGTGGTGTGGAGCACTGTGCCTGGTTTCAATGTGCAGGGAAGTGTGTAAAGATATGGGCAAGGTGAACAGTCCACATGTAGTTGTTTTGCACTTTGGTGCTTTGCATTTGGTCTATGCCAGTGCCCTTACTTTGTTGGAAGATCTGGAACACTTGGTTCAGGCAATAATGAAAATACTTCCAAATGCCAACGTTATTTTTCCTGGTTTAGTACTTAGGGCAATATAGGACAATAGTTCTGTTTTTTGTTCTCAGCAAAATATTGCTAGGTGTGCAATCAACCGAGGCATGTTTTCTTTCATGCTTAGAGCTGGCATTTTTCTTTTGTAATAATGAGAACATTGATTCTGGTAATGTTGTTTATTTTAAAGTAGATGGCATGTCTTTATAATTTATGGGAAATGCCATGCTCTTTTGGAACATAAGGATTGCTTTGGAAAAGCTAATGTGAAGTTTTTTAGAGGAAAATAATAAGAAGAAAAAAGTACTAATTAAGAGGTGTTTCTGAAGCATCTTCAAAAAAAAGAGCCAACCTCAAAGGGGAAATGAGGCACACTATTTAAATTTGTATTCCCCACTTTCAGATTTTATGATTTGTCTGCAGACACTGAGGTTGTCCGAGGACAGCATGGATTACATACAGGGAATTTGAGGCTGAAAGGCGTGCAAATGAGTCTGAGCAGAGCAAGGGATTGGTCAATAAGTTTTACTGGGTGTGTTATGTAAGGAGAGAGTTTGTCAGAAAGTCTTTTTCCTGGGAGGAGAGTAGATAGCTATGGCTGTGTGTTTCAGAAGGCATATGTTTGGGATTTTGGGAGATTTGTGGATACATTGGTTGGAGGTGCATGCAGATCACCGTGGAGTGGCTGCATATCTTGGATTCCCTCATGTGGAAGTGCACAGGCATGAAGTGCATAGAATGAAGTGGCTGGATTTGGTACCTCTTTGGTGACACTGCATCATCCAGACATTATTATTATTCATTGTGGAGGGAACAGTTTAGGACATGTGTCTGGAATCTCTTTGCAATTTGCAATGAAAGAAGGACTTGGGAAAGTCATGAACATGTATCCAAACACCATAGTAATTTTTCCCGTATTGCGCAGAGACAAATGTGGCTGTGTTCTTTTTTATTTGGTCCACAAATAGAGAAAGCAAGGTGCAATGTTAACAAGGCTGTTTGTGCCTTTTTGAGAGATGTTGGTATGTCCTCTTTTCAGAATGATCACATTATGTTTTGTAGTACACACATTTTACGCAGCGATGGAGAAAATCTTACTTATGCTGGCAATCAGATTTTTCTGCGAAATGTACAAAATGCATTGCAACCTTTTCTTGGAATTACAGCAATCCATTTTGAAGTAGGTGTTGACCATTTGAAGTTTTTGGAAACACAAAAAAACACCACAAAAAGGATCTTTTGAGAACCACAACTTCCTCCCATAGAAAAGTGTAATGGTTCTGTTAGGGCAGCACCCCCATAAAATGTAAATGTCCGTGGACAGTTTGCAGACTTTTAAAAAGTGCACAGGATCCTGCACTATTTATTTGTGACTTCTATTTTTTTAACTGTGAAAGGCAGCTTTGAAAAGAGCCTTTTTTTTGGTTTTTGGTGTTTTATATTTTTTTGGGTATTTTAAACACGACACACAAGGAAAGAAGGGGAAAGGAGGGTAAGGAAGGGACACCAACCACGGGGATAAGAAAGGGCAGGTGGAGAGAGGAAGATGTAGGGTGGACCTCATTAAGGTAGTGGGCAGTCCTTCTCGTGCTCCTTGACCGCAGTCTCGAAAGCACTCCGAAGGTTCTCCCCCCTGCAGAGTACTGCGTCTCAGTATATGCATAATATTGTGACCCTCGAAAGGTAAGGGACCACAGCATCATGAATGGCCTGCGAGGCAGCTGGAGGGGTACGCTGCCGCACAGGAGTGCCTTTTTGCGGTGGCAGGAGCGGAAACGGTGCATGCTGCAGAGAAACTCAACCTACTACGTTTATTGCAAGGTACAACCTTACGAATAGCCCCACCATGAAACGACTTTAGGTGTCCTTCATTGATATCGTACCATAGCTATATGAACCAGGCTTGCCACGACTCAGCACCATGCGACATTGAGTGCACGCATAAGCTTTTGGCTTTCCATCAAGAGTGGTAAATAACTGCCACACCAAAGACTCACGATGAGTGCTAGTAGTAGGGACTTCCACTACCTCATCCTCTTCATCCTCTTCATCCTCCTCTGCATCCTCACGCTTGTTCCCCGCTGCACGCCCTTGGGGAGGTGGTGGTGGTGGAGAGGGTGGGGGTGGTGCTGAGGCAGAAGCAACTGCAGCAGGAAGAGCCATGGATGCCATCTTCAAAGTTCTTAGGAACCAGAAAGAACTAAGGACTTGAGGAACACAATAGAGCAATCCAGAAGTGTGGAGTAGTGTCTCTGCTGGAAGTCCAAAAATAGGATGAGGAGCAACTCTGAGGTGTGGCCATTTATAGGGGTTCTGGTGCATGCTTCACGGACACCGGCGCTGTCCGCAGACAGATCGAACAGCAAGAAAGGGCTCAAAAAGTTCCAAAAAGTATTTAGATCGCCATGGACATTGTCTGGGACATGTGCAATGGTAAACATTTACTGGAAAATACCTTGGATTGCTCATAAAATCACTTTTTAAATGTTCTGGGACCCAGACAGTGTCTGCAAATAAGGACACACGCTCAGTGTGGGTGCGGTTACATGATGACCTTGCGGACACGTTCGCGAATTGGACGGCTGTCTGCAGGACACCAAATGTGTGGGGTCAGTGGTGCGCATGCGCACGTGTCATGATTCCTACCCCTAACCTCCATAGGCAAGTCACTAGAGCCAGGCTATGATTCCCCATTATGGCCTTAAAGGCCTTGTCATCTCACCAAAGACTCTCCTGGAGTCAGTCTTGGCACCTTTGGCACCAGGCTCATACTCAATGTGAGGACACCATGGAACCTGGACTTATTAATGAGCCTTTGTGCAACATGGAGGCGCCCACATAGCTCAGTTCCATGAACTGTGCTATGCGGGCTAGTGTTTTGGGTATGGTCAGGCCTTGGAATACCTGGGGCTATATAAGCCACGTCCAGGCAGAGGAACATGCTTTGCGTTACTCTGCGGTCACCTGGCCTGCCTTCCTGGAGCCGCGTACCTGAAAAAACACAGAACATCTTAAATAAGACACTTACCTGTGAGTAGTATTCTGTCTTCAATCCATCACTCACCCGGTCCAAAAAACACCAGCATCTCGGCGCCACATCCTTCTCAGGAGCACCACCGCCTGGAAAGAAGAGAGTGAAAACAGCATTAGGAAACTTTTACATATTTCAATCCAAAAACAACAAGAACCACAAGACGCTTACCTGATTCGAGTCACTCTTGGTCAGCATTCATTCCAGAACCTCACAGCGACCTACCAAAAGAAAGGAAACACAGGTTAGTGCATGAAAAGACAAGAAAGCGATACGTACTGCGCTTTTTCTCACCACCTAGTGCTCTCTCCGTCAGCATCCATTCTGAAACATTACAGCGACCGACAAGAATGAGGGGAAATACAGGTCAGCACAAGAAAAGACAAAATAGCACAGCGCATCATGCATTCGCTCACCTCCTCAGGCTCAACTCAATCATTCACGACAACACCAACAACCTCTTCCCACACCTAGAGGAAGAAGCAGAGTCATTATTAAGGGACAAGAGAAAGAAAGAAGGACAGATTATCAAGACTGTAAAACAGCAAACTTACCTTAATGAACTGGGGTCACAGCAGGTCTGGACTCAAACAAGGCATGCACCAGTGAAGCAACTAGGTCGCGATGTGCCCACACCAGCTACGCGCCCCTGCACCAAGAAGCAGGACGGAGAGCGCATCATACAAAAAAGCAAGGTGAGGAGAAGGTCTAAAGGGAAGGTTTGGTTCTCAAGGGAGGCGGGAACCAAGCAACAAGAGACAGTTAAGACATAAATCCAATATTCCTGTATTGCAAGGCCACCTCAGCTGAACCAATTCCAAGGGAGGGGTTTGAGAGTGTAAGTGGTCCAACCAGGGCAGAGTGGTGTCCCAGTGGATATCAGGTGAGCATTACAGTGCTGGTGTTCTACGGCAGTGTTCGGGTCCCCAAACTAATTAAAAGTGTGACACACTTGTGGCGGACAGTTATGGACAGGTGCAATGTCCGTAAGACACAAGGGTGTGGTGCACATAAGCGCGGGTGTTCTACGAAAAGTGTTGAAGTCCCCGAATAAAAATAAATGTGCGTCAAAAATTTGGGGACAGCCAGACGGTATACGGTTTCTATGGATATATTAATTCTGGTTGCAGACATTACGAACAGGGGGGTGTTCTTAGGACACCCTAATTTGAATAGTTACGGACATGCGAACACCCTCATTTTAACTGCGGACAGTGCAAACAGGTATAGTGTTCTTAGGATACCCCCCTTTTGGTTAATTATGGACAGGCGGACATCTTGTGTGTTCTACGGATACCGCCATTTTAATTACGAACAGTACGAACAGCTATAGTGTCCCTAGGACACCATCATTTTGGCTAATTACGGACAGACGGACATCTTGTGTGTTCTAAGGACGCCGCCATTTTAATTACTAACAGTACAAACAGGTATATTGTCCTTAGGACACCCCCATTTGGTTAATTGCAGACAGGCGGACATCTTGTGTGTTCTGAGGACACTGCCATTTTAATTACACACAGTACAAACAGCTATAGTGCCCTTAGGACACACCCATTTTGGTTAATTGTGGACATCCCAGACACCTGCATCATCCAAGAACACCCTAAATGCCTTTTTAAAAAAAAAAAATAAGACTCAGGCATATAGTAAGAACACACTTAAAATGTTATTATTGTATAACAGCATACAAATTACAAAAGAGAGGGGGAAGCAGAAACTGAAACAAATACAGGGGAATTAGAGGTTTGGACATGATGTATGGGAGGGGAGGAAGGGATGGACGTCTCATCGTAACGTTTGTCTTGCTGTGGAGGGTTTGGGGATAGTTGGCTGGGCTGGGACATGGAGAGGGGGAACAGGTACATGTGGGACAGTGATATTTAATTTTTTCTTTTGTCTTAAAATAGTGACATTTTTCATTAACATATACATGTTTAGTTCTATTCACTGCAGAGGATTTTCTAATGTCCCCCTTGGTATATTATGTGTAGTTTCTGTATGGTCTTTTAAAACAAAATGTGTTAAGTACACATAAACTAATGGTTATTAATTGGCTTATCTAGAGAAATGTTGTGTCTACCATTAGTATCACTGTCATCACTCATTTCATCTCGTGGGAAATTATCTTCCAACCATTCCAAAGTACTGGACATTTCTGTGTGAAAAAAAAAATATTAGTTTTAGTGTAGCTAATACAGAAAGTTTATAAATATATGAAATAAATGTAGTGTACTTACTAGTTTCTTACAAGCTTTTGGTGTTACTGCTGTGTAGGTATGTTCTTGCTTTTTGCTGTGCAGTTTCTGTCAGGTAATTCTGTTGGAGGCATATTTATTTTGTTTTAGTATATTCCATTATATTGCAAACGCTATTTCAGTGGATGGTTGGTGTCTTACATATACAGTTTCCACTTCTTATTTATTATTAAATGTAATGTATTTATGTGGTGCTTTTTAAACATGTTTGGTGTTTTTATTGTATGATACAATATTGTACGATACCCCCTGAGTTTTTGGATAGTGTTGATGGTGACCGCATCCATTCGCAGACATGTGCATAGTCCGCAGACATCAGAAACACTAGCACAGGTAGGGGGTTCGCTATTTTCTATGTTCTATGTATGTAAGCTAAGGCAATCTTAGTAAACATTTATCAAATGTATATTATCTGTATCTATATTCAGTGGGAAAATGTTGTTAAAGGGGGATTATGGTTAGGTTTAGCTGCCAAAAACCTATGAAATGCAGTAAAAAAGACTTTCTTAAAGGGACATTATGGTTAATTGCGCTACTAAAAACCTATGAAATTCAGTGAAAAAAACTTTGTTAAAGGGACGTTATGGTTCCAAGTAGAACCGAAAAACCCTTGAAATTCGCAGTTATGGTAAGCTAAGCAACCATAACTCACGCCACCACTGTGCACTGCTAAGATTAACACCCAGGACATCAAAGATGACATCACAAATGTCATTGATGACATCATTGATGCCAACATTGCATGTTGTTTTCTCTGTGTTTGCATTGTTTCTCGTTAGTGTTTGTGATGTCATTATACTTGTAACCATAACGTCCCTGTCATGATTCCAGCCCCTCATGTCCCCAGCCCTCCAAGATGTCAGGCTGGAGCCAGGCCACGATCACTTACATGGCCCTCAAGGGCACCTCCATCCCTCCAAAGACCAACTTGGAGTCAGACTTGGCGCTTGTGGCACCAGACTCACTCACACCCATAGGATAACATTGGGGATTGGACTTGTAGTGCATTGATGGGGACAAGATGGATGCCCCCACATAGTTTGGTTCCCAGAACTGCATGTGCAGTCTAGTCTTTTGGGTGTGGTTCAGTACAGAGACACCTGGGATACCCAGAGACTATTTAAGCCACGCCCAGGCTGAGAAACATGTTTTGCATTTTCTGCACCTGCAGCCTGACACTCACCATGTTCGGATCGGTCTCCAGTAGGCCTGCATCTTTCTTCTGCGCTCAGCTCCTGCAAGAACAAGAACATTGTTAGGAACAGCCTTACCTTGCGGTGCTTCTGCCCATCATTCATCGCTCCTTCTGTTCTGCGGGCATCTTCAGCGGTGTCATTCCCATCCCGGCACCCCGCTTCCTAAGGAAAGGGGAAAAGAACAGAAAAAAGGCATTAGTAAGCATTCAGCAAATCTTCGTTTATTTTTAAAGACTGTACGAGCTTCAAACGCTTACCTGAATCCCAGCCGCTGTGGGGGAACTTTGTCTCCGGAACTTCTCATCCATCTGCAATAGGGAAAAGACACTCCAGGTTAGCGTGGAAACATCTAGAGGCACTGCCTACCACACTTACTCACTGCATTTCTTCTTCATAACCGGCATCCATGCTGAAAACGTCACGGCACCTAAAAGACACAGAAAAAGAACTCAGTTCAATACAAATACGAAAGGGTTGCATCGTGTATCGTGCTCACACTCACCTTCAGCGCTACTCATCTCAGCAGCACATCGCCATCCCCGGACGCCGGCCATCATCTAAGGAAGGAAAGCAACGGAATTAGAGTACTGTTCAAAAGACTCATTATACTTACCTGTCAGACTCTTGCCAGTGCAGTAACTAGGCAGCAACGAGCCCGCATCAATCAATGCACCTCTGCGCTGAAAGCAGGACGGAGAGCAAACTTTCCAAGAAAACAAGGTGAGCTGTGGATCAAAGGGAAGGGTTGGACCCCGGGAAAGCAGGGGTTCAAGCACACAGAGACAATAGGTAGTTAAACTCTACCAATCCTGTGTTTCAGGACCAATCTCCATTCGAGTAGACTCCAGGGAAGGGTTTGAGGTCGTAGGAGGTCAGAACAGGCTGAGTTACGTCCCCGTGGCTATCAGGTGAGCATTACAGAACGAAAAGCCTCACATCAAAATCCACCTGGGCGTCATGGAAATGTCAGAAACAGACCTGTTAGCCCACATGTTGGGGCAGCTACGTTCCGAAGTACATGCAGCCAGGCAGGAGACCAACACCCTGAGGAGAGAGCTGATAGGAGCCAAAGAACGCACTGATGATTTAAGCCGGCAACTTCTCCAGTCACATGCAGAGCATGCACCATTGCCGGGAAGCGTGCCCTTGATGCCAGCAAGATCAGCCAATCCCGTTCAGATAACCCTTCCTGGGGCAGTTCCCTTGGCCCCACCCGAACGATTTACGGGGGATCCCAAGAGGTTTGCAACATTCATGAACCAGTGCCGCCTGCACTGACAAATCATGGGTCGCTTTTGTGCTATCCTACCTGAGTGGTAGCGCTGCGGACTGGTCTGTACCCTTTGTGGCTCAAGACGATCCTTTGCTGCATGACTTCAGGGGCTTTCAGCAGGAGATGGAAAAGCTGTTTGCCCGTCGTACACATGGGCAGGCATTGGACAACGCACTTCTGTCCCTACGCCAAGGGAATCAAGGCCTATTAACATACATAGCCACGTTCAATAGACTCGTAGTTGAAGCAGAATGGCCAGTGGAGAAGAGAACCATGTTATTTCATGTGGGTTGCGGGGGGAGCTCAAGGATGTTCTCGCACAAGTAGTGAACCCCCCGAAAGACTGCTCAGAATTCATTGACCTTGTTGTTCAACTGGATCATAGGTTGCAGGACCGAAGAGCAGATCGAACCAGACCGGACCCTCGCCCCATGTATGTGCATTCAAAAGACAATATTGCCCGCACAATGGAAGGTTCAGGAGTACCAATGCAAATCGGGGGAGGGGGTCAGATCCCCCTTGACTAAAGCGGAAAGGGATAAAAGGAGACAGCAGCAGTTATGTCTGTACTGTGGAAGGTCAGGTAATTTCCTTAAAGAGTGCCCTGTGAAGCCACAGAGGACAGTAGGGGCCACGGACAAGGAATATACCATCAAGGAATTGGAAAACTCCCTAGCACGGCAAGTGTAGGGGTCCACTTGTCGAGCGAAGAAAGTGAACTACAGACCTCCCATTTTGCACTATCTGTGGTCTTGATCAATCACCAATAACCATCTCGGATGCAGGCAGTAAGAACGTACATTGACAGTGGAACCGTTGGGAATTATATCGACCAGGATCTTGCGGCAAAGATGGCACTTCCGTTACGCCCTAAATCAACCACTGACACTGTTACCACTGTCGACGGCACGGAAATAGCTTCTGGTCCAGTATCCCAATGCACTGCAGCTTTAACCCTTCTGTGCCAGGATGGACACCAAGAATCTATTGTTTTCGACCTCATTAAGGGACCACAGAACACCAGCATCTCGGCGCTGCATGCTTCTCAGGAGCACCACCGCCTGGAAAGAAGAGTGTGAAAACAGCATTAGGAAAATGTTGCATATTTCAATCCAAAAACAACAAGAACCACAAGACGGTTACCTGATTCGAGTCACTCTTGGTCAGCATCCATTCCAGAACCTCACAGCGACCTACCAAAAGAAAGGAAACACAGGTTACTGCATGAAAAGATAAGAAAGCGATGCGTACTGCGCTTTTTCTCACCACCTAGTGCTCTGTCCGTCAGCATCCATTCTGGAACATTACAGCGACCGACAAGAAAGAGGGGAAATACAGGTCAGCACAAGTAAAGACAAAATAGCGCAGCGCATCATGCATTCGCTCACCACCTCATGCTGAACTCCAATCATTCACGACAACAACAACAACCTCTTCCCACACCTAGAGGAAGAAGCAGAGACATTATTAAGGGACAAGAGAAAGAAAGAAGGACAGATTATCAAGACTGTAAAACAGCAAACTTACCTTAACGAACTGGGGTCACAGCAGGTCTGGACTCAAACAAGGCACGCACCAGTGAAGCAACTAGGGCGCGATGTGCCCACACCAGCTACACGCCCCTGCACCAAGAAGCAGGACGGAGAGCACATCATACAAAAAAGCAGGGTGAGGAGAAGGTCTAAAGGGAAGGTTTGGTTCTCAAGGGAGGCGGGAACCAAGCAACAAGAGACAGTTAAGACATAAATCCGATATTCCTGTATTGCAGGCCCACCTCAGCTGAACCAATTCCAAGGGAGGGGTTCGAGAGTGTGAGTGGTCCAACCAGGGCAGAGTGGCTTCCTAGTAGATATCAGGTGAGCATTACAGTGCTGGTGTTCTACGGACAGTGTTCGGGTCGCCAAACTAATTAAAGGTGTGACACACTTGTGGCTGACAGTTATGGACAGGCGCAATGTTCATAGGACACAAGGGTGTGGTGCACATAAGCGCAGGTTTTCTACAAACAGTTTTGAAGTACCCGAATAAAAATAAAAGTGCATCAAAAATTTGGGGACAGCTAGACGGTGTACGTGTTCTATGGGTATATTCATTCTGGTTGCAGACATTACGAACATGGGGGTGTTCTTAGGACACCCTAATTTGAATAGTTACGGACATGCAGACACCATCATTTTATCTGCAGACAGTGCGAACAGGTATAGTGTTCTTAGGATACCCCCCTTTTGGTTAATTATGGACAGGCGGACATCTTGTGTGTTCTACGGATACCGCCATTTTAATTACGAACAGTACGAACAGCTATAGTGTCCCTAGGACACCATCATTTTGGCTAATTACGGACAGGCGGACATCTTGTGTGCTCTAAGGACGCCGCCATTTTAATTACTAACATTACAAACAGGTATATTGTCCTTAAGACACCCCCATTTTGGTTAATTGCAGACAGGCGGACATCTTGTGTGTTCTGAGGACACCGCCATTTTAATTACACACAGTACAAACAGCTATAGTGTACTTAGGACACCCCCATTTTGCTTAATTGTGGACATCCCAGACACCTGCATCATCCAAGAACACCCTAACTGCCTTTTTAAAAAAAATAAGACACAGGCATATAGTAAGAACACACTTAAAATGTTATTATTGTATAACAGTTTACACATTACAAAAGAGAGGGGGGAAGCAGAAACTGAAACAAATACAGGGGAATTAGGGGATTGGACATGATGTATGGGAGGGGAGGAAGGGATGGACGTCTCATCGTAACGTTTGTCTTGCTGTGGAGGGTTTGGGGATAGTTGGCTGGGACATGGAGAGGGGGAACAGGTACATGTGGGACAGTGATATTTAATGTTTTCTTTTGTCTTAAAATAGTGACATTTTTCATTAACATATACATTTTTAGTTCCATTCACTGCAGAGGATTTTCTAATGTCCCTCTCAGTATATTATGTGTAGTTTCTGCATGTTTTTTAAAAAAAAGAAATGTGTTAAGTACACATAAACTAATGGTTATTAATTGGCTTATCTAGAGAAATGTTGTGTCTACCATTAGTATCACTGTCATCACTCATTTCATCTTGTGGGAAATTTTCTTCCAACCATTCCAAAGTACTGGACATTTCTGTGTGAAAAAAAAATATTAGTTTTAGTGTAGCTAATACAGAAAGTTAATAAATATATGAAATAAATGTAGCTGGCAACTTCTCAAGTCACAAGCAGAGCATGCACCGTTTCCGGGAAGCGTGCCCTCGATGCCAGCACCATCAGCCAATCCCGTTCAGATAACCCTTCCTGGGGCAGTTCCCTTGGCCCGACCCGAACGATTTACGGGGGATCCCAAGAGGTTTGCAACATTCATGAACCAGTGCCGCCTGCACTGACCAATCATGGGTCGCTTTTGTGCTATCCTACCTGAGTGGTAGCGCTGCAGACTGGTCTGTACCCTTTGTGGCCCAAGACGATCCTTTGCTGCATGACTTCAGGGGCTTTCAGCAGGAGATGGAAAAGCTGTTTGCCCGTCGTACACATGGGCAGGCATTGGACAACGCACTTCTGTCCCTACGCCAAGGGAATCAAGGCCTATTAACATACATAGCCACGTTCAATAGACTCGTAGTTGAAGCAGAATGGCCAGTGGAGAAGAGAACCATGTTATTTCATGTGGGTTGCGGGGGGAGCTCAAGGATGTTCTCGCACAAGTAGTGAACCCCCCGAAAGACTGCTCAGAATTCATTGACCTTGTTGTTCAACTGGATCATAGGTTGCAGGACCGAAGAGCAGATCGAACCAGACCGGACCCTCGCCCCATGTATGTGCATTCAAAAGACAATATTGCCCGCACAACGGAAGGTTCAGGAGTACCAATGCAAATCGGGGGGGGTCAGATCCCCCTTGACTAAAGCGGAAAGGGATAAAAGGAGACAGCAGCAGTTATGTCTGTACTGTGGAAGGTCAGGTAATTTCCTTAAAGAGTGCCCTGTGAAGCCACAGAGGACAGTAGGGGCCACGGACAAGGAATACACCATCAAGGAATTGGAAAACTCCCTAGCACGGCAAGTGTAGGGGTCCACTTGTCGAGCGAAGAAAGTGAACTACAGACCTCCCATTTTGCACTATCTGTGGTCTTGATCAATCACCAACAACCATCTCGGATGCACGCAGTAAGAACGTACATTGACAGTGGAACCGTTGGAAATTATATCGACCAGGATCTTGCGGCAAAGATGGGACTTCCGTTACGCCCTAAATCAACCACTGACACTGTTACCACTGTCGAGGGCACGGAAATAGCTTCTGGTCCAGTATCCCAATGCACTGCAGCTTTAACCCTTCTGTGCCAGGATGGACACCAAGAATCTATCGTTTTTGACCTCATTAAGGGACCACAGAACACCAGCATCTCGGCGCTGCATGCTTCTCAGGAGCACCACCGCCTGGAAAGAAGAGTGTGAAAACAGCATTAGGAAACTTTTACATATTTCAATCCAAAAACAACAAGAACCACAAGACGCTTACCTGATTCGAGTCACTCTTGGTCAGCATCCATTCCAGAACCTCACAGCGACCTACCAAAAGAAAGGAAACACAGGTTACTGCATGAAAAGACAAGAAAGCGATGCGTACTGCGCTTTTTCTCACCACCTAGTGCTCTGTCCGTCAGCATCCATTCTGGAACATTACAGCGACCGACAAGAAAGAGGGGAAATACAGGTCAGCACAAGTAAAGACAAAATAGCGCAGCGCATCATGCATTCGCTCACCGCCTCATGCTCAACTCCAATCATTCACGACAACAACAACAACCTCTTCCCATACCTAGAGGAAGAAGCAGAGACATTGTTAAGGGACAAGAGAAAGAAAGAAGGACAGATTAACAAGACTGTAAAGCAGCAAACTTACCTTAACGAACTGGGGTCACAGCAGGTTTGGACTCAAACAAGGCACGCACCAGTGAAGCAACTAGGGCGCGATGTGCCCACACCAGCTACACGCCCCTGCACCAAGAAGCAGGACGGAGAGCACATCATACAAAAAAGCAAGGTGTGGAAAAGGTCTAAAGGGAAGGTTTGGTTCTCAAGGGAGGCGGGAACCAAGCAACAAGAGACAGTTAAGACATAAATCCGATATTCCTGTATTGCAGGCCCACCTGAGCTGAACCAATTCCAAGGGAGGGGTTCGAGAGTGTGAGTGGTCCAACCAGGGCAGAGTGGCTTCCTAGTAGATATCAGGTGAGCATTACAGTGCTAGTGTTCTACGGACAGTGTTCGGGTCCCCAAACTAATTCAAGGTGCGACACACTTGTGGCGGACAGTTATGGACAGGCGCAATGTTCATAGGACACAAGGGTGTGGTGCACATAAGCGCGGGTTTTCTACGAATAGTGTTGAAGTCCCAGAATAAAAATAAATGTGCGTCAAAAATTTGGGGACAGCCAGAAGGTGTACGTGTTCTATGGGTATATTCATTCTGGTTGCAGACATTACGAACAGGGGGGTGTTCTTAGGACACCCTAATTTGAATAGTTACGGACATGCAGACACCCTCATTTTATCTGCAGACAGTGCGAACAGGTATAGTGTTCTTAAGATACCCCCCTTTTGGTTAATTATGGACAGGCGGACATCTTGTGTGTTCTACGGATACCGCCATTTTAATTACGAACAGTACGAACAGCTAAAGTGTGCCTAGGACACCATCATTTTGGCTAATTACGGACAGGCAGACATCTTGTGTGCTCTAAGGATGCCGCCATTTTAATTACTAACATTACAAACAGGTATATTGTCCTTAAGACACCCCCATTTTGGTTAATTGCAGACAGGCGGACATCTTGTGTGTTCTGAGGACACCGCCATTTTAATTACACACAGTACAAACAGCTATAGTGTACTTAGGACACCCCCATTTTGCTTAATTGTGGACATCCCAGACACCTGCATCATCCAAGAACACCCTAACTGCCTTTTTAAAAAAAATAAGACACAGGCATATAGTAAGAACACACTTAAAATGTTATTATTGTATAACAGTTTACACATTACAAAAGAGAGGGGGGAAGCAGAAACTGAAACAAATACAGGGGAATTAGGGGATTGGACATGATGTATGGGAGGGGAGGAAGGGATGGACGTCTCATCGTAACGTTTGTCTTGCTGTGGAGGGTTTGGGGATAGTTGGCTGGGACATGGAGAGGGGGAACAGGTACATGTGGGACAGTGATATTTAATGTTTTCTTTTGTCTTAAAATAGTGACATTTTTCATTAACATATACATTTTTAGTTCCATTCACTGCAGAGAATTTTCTAATGTCCCTCTCAGTATATTATGTGTAGTTTCTGCATGTTTTTTAAAAAAAAGAAATGTGTTAAGTACACATAAACTAATGGTTATTAATTGGCTTATCTAGAGAAATGTTGTGTCTACCATTAGTATCACTGTCATCACTCATTTCATCTTGTGGGAAATTTTCTTCCAACCATTCCAAAGTACTGGACATTTCTGTGTGAAAAAAAAATATTAGTTTTAGTGTAGCTAATACAGAAAGTTAATAAATATATGAAATAAATGTAGCTGGCAACTTCTCCAGTCACAAGCAGAGCATGCACCGTTTCCGGGAAGCGTGCCCTCGATGCCAGCACCATCAGCCAATCCCGTTCAGATAACCCTTCCTGGGGCAGTTCCCTTGGCCCGACCGGAACGATTTACGGGGGATCCCAAGAGGTTTGCAACATTCATGAACCAGTGCCGCCTGCACTGACCAATCATGGGTCGCTTTTGTGCTATCCTACCTGAGTGGTAGCGCTGCAGACTGGTCTGTACCCTTTGTGGCCCAAGACGATCCTTTGCTGCATGACTTCAGGGGCTTTCAGCAGGAGATGGAAAAGCTGTTTGCCCGTCGTACACATGGGCAGGCATTGGACAACGCACTTCTGTCCCTACGCCAAGGGAATCAAGGCCTATTAACATACATAGCCACGTTCAATAGACTCGTAGTTGAAGCAGAATGGCCAGTGGAGAAGAGAACCATGTTATTTCATGTGGGTTGCGGGGGGAGCTCAAGGATGTTCTCGCACAAGTAGTGAACCCCCCGAAAGACTGCTCAGAATTCATTGACCTTGTTGTTCAACTGGATCATAGGTTGCAGGACCGAAGAGCAGATCGAACCAGACCGGACCCTCGCCCCATGTATGTGCATTCAAAAGACAATATTGCCCGCACAACGGAAGGTTCAGGAGTACCAATGCAAATCGGGGGGGTCAGATCCCCCTTGACTAAAGCGGAAAGGGATAAAAGGAGACAGCAGCAGTTATGTCTGTACTGTGGAAGGTCAGGTAATTTCCTTAAAGAGTGCCCTGTGAAGCCACAGAGGACAGTAGGGGCCACGGACAAGGAATACACCATCAAGGAATTGGAAAACTCCCTAGCACGGCAAGTGTAGGGGTCCACTTGTCGAGCAAAGAAAGTGAACTACAGACCTCCCATTTTGCACTCTGTGGTCTTGATCAATCACCAACAACCATCTCGGATGCACGCAGTAAGAGTGTACATTGACAGTGGAACCATTGGGAATTATATCGACCAGGATCTTGCGGCAAAGATGGGGCTTCCGTTACGCCCTAAATCAATCACTGACACTGTTACCACTGTCGACGGCACGGAAATAGCTTCTGGTCCAGTATCCCAACGCACAGCAGCTTTAACCCTTCTGTGCCAGGATGGACACCAAGAATCTATAGTGTTCGACCTCATTAAGGCACCACAGTTCCGGTTGATTTTGGGAATGGCATGGTTGGTAGCTCACAATCCTCGAATCGATTGGCGAGCAAAAGAATTGGCCTTTCCTGAGACTTGCGCCCACACATGTTATCACCAAGAGAAACAACCAATAGACACCAGAACCTCCACGCTTGCGACAGTGGCAATCGGCACCCTACCATGTGAATACCAGGACTTTCAAGAGGTCTTTCAGAAAGAACAGGCTAATACCCTGCCACCGCATAGACCATACGATTGCCAAATCAACCTGATTCCCGGCAGACAAATCCCGTGTGGGTGAATTTGCGCACTCACGGAACCAGAAAACCAGCACCTGAAGGCCTATCTTGACCAATACCTGGCGAAAGGGTTCATCCGTCCCTCGAAGTCTCCAGCAGCCAGTCCTCTATTCTTCGTACCGAAAAAGGAGGGGGACTTGAGAACGTGCATCAACTATCGTGAACTGAACCAGATTACCGTAAAAGACTGCTATCCCCTGCCACTGATCCGTGAATTGCTTGATCAAGTCAAAGATGCCCAAATCTACACAAAACGAGACCTTAGGGGGGCATATCACCTTGTTCGCATAAAACAGGGGGACGATTGGAAAACTGCTTTTTGCACCAAATACGGCTTGTACGAATATCAAGTAATGCCCTTTGGCCTTTGCAACGCGCCTGCAGCATTTCAATACTTCATGAACAATGTCCTACAGGAATTGATTGATGTCTGTGCTCTAGTGTACATCGACGATATTCTAGTATATTCCGCATCAAAGCAGGACCACGTTAAACACGTCCGATCCGTATTGGAGAAACTCCGTCAACACCAGCTCCACGCCATGCTTGAAAAATGCTCATTCCACGTCTCCGAGGTGGAATTCCTGGGCTTTATGCTCAGCCTGAATGGAATCCGAATGGATGTACACAAGGTAGATGCTATCCTGAACTGGCCATCCCCAAATTCATTCAAGGGGGTTCAAAGTATGCTGGGTTTTGCAAACTTCTACCGCTGGTTCATCCCAGGATTTTCGCAAATCGTGCATCCCATCACGTCATTGCTAAGGAAAAGCAACAAAAAGTTCCAGTGGACAACAGAAGCCGAGGAAGCTTTCCAGGAACTCAAAGCAAGATTCACATCTGCCCCAATCTTACATCACCCTCGCCCTGATCTTCCATACCTGGTGGAAACGGATGCCTGAAGCATGGCCATGGGAGCCGTCCTCTCACAAAAGGACCCTGAAACAGGCCAGTTACACCCTGTTGCCTTCTGGTCGTGTAAATTCACACCCCCTGAACTCAATTACGCTATCACAGACAAAGAACTCCTGGCCATTAAGTCAGCCTTTAAGGCATGGCGGCAGTGTCTCTTGGGCGCCAGACACACGATCACCGTAATAAATGACCACCAGAACCTCCAGTACCTAAAAACAGCAAAGGCCCAATCCTCACAACAACTACGTTGGGCGCTTTTTTTTTGCTGAATATGACTAGGTGATTACATTTCGACCAGGGGTGAAAAGCGGGAAGGCCGATGCCCTTTCCCGTATGGGGGTGGAAGAGCAAGGGTATCAGACCCCAGACCCAATAGCAATCATCCCGAGTGTCAAGCTCCTAGGAATCACAGCAACCATAACTCAGAAATAATTACATGAAGAAATCCAAAACCTGATGAGTCCAGAGCAATTACAAGCGTGGAGTGCACAAGGAGAACATTACATGATAAAAGATCAGTTGCCCTACTTCAGGAATCTTTTATTCTTACCAAACCAAGAACTAAGAGAACAAGTCATGTCCGGTTATCATGATTCCTTGATCGAGGGCCACCCCGGAATCACTAAAACCGTAGCCAAGGTAAAACGAAATTATTAGTGGCCCATGTGGCATAAAGACATTATCCAATTCATCCTATCTTGTGGAGTGTGTGCTGAAAAGAAGTCATCCAAGCAGAAACCTGCTGGGCTATTACAACCATTGGAAATCCCACTAGCACCTTGGCACACGTTGTTCCTCGATTTTATTACTGACTTACCACCCAGCCAAGGGTTTAACATTATTCTTGTGGTTGTGGACCTATTTTCAAAAATGGCACATTTCATTCCTCTTAAGAGGCTCCCAAATGCTTCCACTCTGGCAAAGGTATTTCTTGAAGGCAACGTACGGCTCCATGGGTTTCCTTCAGTTTTGGTCTCAGACTGAGGTACTCAATTCGTATCTGACTTCTGAAGAAAATGCTGCTCTATGGCCCAGATCGACATCCAGCTATCCACCAGTCACCATCCCCAAACGGATGGTCAAACTGAGAGGACAAATCAGACACTCAAGCAATATCTGCGTTGCATGTTACACCAAGCTGAAGGAAGCTGGTTCGACCTATTATGGATAGCTGAATATGCTTATAATAATTCCCTACACACCAGCACTGGGCAGACACCCTTTTATACCATGTATGGCAGGCACCCATGTACTTCTGAGTTGGACGTTCCTACAACCCTGGAAATGCCAGCAGTCAAAACCTTGCACACAACCATTTCTCAAACCTTTAAAAGGGCAGCTGAACACCTACTTCAAGCTAAGAATCGGCAAAAGAAGTTTGCTGATCAACACCAAGCAAAGACCCCCAACTACCAAGTTGGAGACAAAGTCTGGCTGGCGTCTAAACACGTGTCCATTAAAGGAACTCGAACTTTCCATCCAAGATACCTGGGTCCATTCACCGTCACCTCCGTGATAAATCCTGTGGTGGTCAGACTAGCTTTGCTGTCAAACATGCAGATTCATCCTTTGTTCCACGTGTCTCTCCTTAAACCTGTTCAACCTGGGACCCGGGTAGCAATGCCACCGCAGCCAGTAGTAGTCGCCGGGGAGCCAGAATTTGAAGTCAAGGACATCCTGGATTCAAAGTACGTCAGTTCCAAATTACTCTACTTAGTAGACTGGAAGGGGTATGGTCCACAAGGCATGACATGGGAGCCTTGTGAGTACATCCATGCACCTTGCGTGCTTAGACGATTTCATCAAAACCATCCAAACAAACCAGGACCAGAGAGAAGAGCCACCTTGAGAGGGGCCTTGGGGGGGAGTGCTGTCATGATTCCTGCCCCTCATGTCCCCAGCCCTCCAAGATGTCAGGCTGGAGCCAGGCCAGTATCACCTACATGGCCCTCAAGGGCCTCCCCATCCCTCCAAAGACCCACTTGGAGTCAGAGTTGGCGCTTGTGGCACCAGACTCACTCACTCCCGTAGGATAACATTGGGGATTGGACTTGTAGTGCATTGATGAGGACAAGATGGATGCCCCCACATAGTTCAGTTCCCAGAACTACATGTGCAGTCTAGTCTTTTGGGTGTGGTTCAGCCCAGAGACACCTGGGATACCCAGAGACTATTTAAGCCATGCCCAGGCTGAGAAACATGCTTTGCGTTTTCTGCACCTGCAGCGTGACACTCACCGTGTTCGGATCAGTCTCCAGTAGGCCTGCATCTTTCTTCTGTGCTCAGCTCCTGCAAGAAAAAGAGCACCGTTAGAAACAGCCTTACCTTGCGGCGCTTCTGCCCATCATTCATCGCTCCTTCTGTTCTGCGGGCATCTTTGGCGGTGTCATTCCCATCCCGGCACGCCGCTTCCTAAGGAAAAGGGAAAAGAACAGAAAAAGGCATTGGTAAGCATTCAGCAAATCTTCGCTTATTTTTAAAGACTGTACGAGCGTCAAACGCTTACCTGAATCCCAGACGCCTTGGGGGAACTCTGTCTTCGGAACTTCTCATCCATCTGCAAGAGGGAAAAGACACTCCGATCCCAAAAGACCCCGGATGCCGAAGGAATTAGTGGGTATGTATGAACCGAGATTGGATGTTTTGGATTGGTTAAAGCTGTTTGAATATAATCATGGGCTCCAGGACATCACCGGGAATGAGTTACTTCCATGGTTGTTCTCTAGGCTTCCCCCTGTTGTGACTGATGTGGTAATGGAGTTGGGGGAGGTGGATAAGAAGGATTACGAAAGTGTGAAACTAGCTTTGATAGCTAGGTTCGGGAAGACCCCTTCCAAGTATCTTAAGAGGTTTAGAACCCTCAAAAAGCATGACGGTACCCCTTGCGCTACCTGGGTGAGTGAAGGGTTGAAAAACTTAGAGTGATGGATTAAGGGTTACAAGGTGAACACTTATGAGGGTATGAAGAATCTTTTTATGTTGGAGTCTATTTATGATGCCTGTTCTCCTGAGCTCAGTCAGCACTTGGCTGATTCGAAGGAATTGGATTCCAGGAAGCTAGCTAAGGCTGCTGACTTGTGGGTTGCCAACAGTGCTACTCATAAGGATTCTGGGGCAACTCAGAAAAAGGATGAGGGAAAACAGCCTAAAAAAGACTCCAAAGAGAATTCTAATAACTCAAATTCCAAAGAGGGCCCCAAACAAAACCAGAAGGGTAAGCTACAAGGAAAACCGCAGCAGAATAGTGTGCCTTCTGGTGCCAAACCGGAAGGAGGCCAGAACAAGCCACCATTCCAGAAAGCGTTCGGTAAATGCTTTGTTTGTGGCTCGACTGACCATGTGAAAGGAGATCCCAGATGCAAGGGTAAACCTTCAGGGGTCCAGCTTGTCTCCTTAGCCTTCGCTCCAGAGGAGGAAGTCCAAATGGCAAGTGGAAACTTTCTACTACTGGCTGATGAACCAACTGGAGTCTCAGCCAGTGCTTCTTTGGTGTCTCTGGGTTTGTGGGAACAACAGAATTTAGATGTCTATAATTCTATCCCAGATAATACTAAAGAGTATTTTTTTTTTTTTTTTTTTTTTTTTTTTAAATTGGTAGGATTCCAAGAAATTCGGTTAGCCGCATTATTGCATTTAATATTCCCAGCCATATGAAAGTCTGCCTCGTCTTTGGGGTGTTCCAGCATCACAACAAGTGGAAAGTGGTCACTTTCTTCACGACTGCCTATTGCCATATCAATAATAAAACTATTAGCTTTTTCATTTACTAAGATGTAGTCAATTGTGGATAAACTGCTCCAGCCAACTCTTGTTATCCCACGGTTGGTATCGCTTTTAGTGTGGCCATTTAGCATTGAAAGCTGTTGGCTAATGATCAGTTTACACCAAGCATCACCACACCTATTGGGAAAATCCCTAGTAATGGGGCCAGAGATCTTATCATCACACATAGGGTCTACAGGTAAGAATATCTTGGCATTAAAATCTCCTGCGATGATGATAGGTAGCACAGCATTGTATTCTAACAATATTTCAGTTAACATCTCAATGTTCTCTTTGTTCTTAATTCCATTTGGGGGGTTGTATATGTTTATCAACAAAAAATTGGGAAGGTGGATGCTATTAGTTTTGACAATCACTCCCAGGATCATATTATTTGACCAGCTAGATTTCACACCGGTCCATGGATATTTAATAGCTGTTAGGAGTCCACCTTTCGGGCGGCCTTTCAACCCTTTGCATGCTAAACTTTGAAAGGAGCACCACCCATCTATTTCACAGTGGTCACACAACCATGTCTCTTGCAGTGTGACCAAACTGAATATGTCTAAATTATTAAGGAGACCCGCATTCTTCTCATAATGCCTATTCCCTCTGGTGTTCCATGAAATCATCATGCAAGTGTCATCAGGGACTTTGTTCCAATCTGGATTTAAATTCTATTGGAAGCCATTGCCAATAGCCTGCGGTGTTTGGATCACTATTAGACATACCATGAGCTTTTACATTACCGGGTATTCTCGGTTGGTTATCCTTACTAGCTTGGCTTTGATTTACTATTGCTTTAGTACATTTATGTGATGAATTCGAATTAATGTCGATGTGAGTCGTAGTCAGATTTACTGATCTTACATTCGCATTTCTCTTTACTTCGACTGGTAATCTTTGATATTTCACTCTATGCATAGAAGTTTCTGTGCAGGTGAATCCAAGTTTAGTAAAGCACTCATGGTAACTAAGTATAAATTCATGGATGGAGTCTTCTAGGCACCATACATTAGTCGTAATTGAATTTGGAGTTACTAGTTGGTCAACGATCTTAAAGTCACTAGTTTTTATCATCCGCAGCGGTACTACTAGAGAACAGAGTTCGACTATTCGGTGTCTATTTAGTAACACTAAGGGATCATGTTTATCAATTGCCTGAAACTGTAGTGCCTTGACAAAGTGTAATGGGTCTCTCTTATAGGCAGGATCGTACACTTCGTCGTCACTATTTTCACCAAAGCAGACAGCTTTTTCTACTAGTTTCTCTGCCTCTTCACATTCATGGGTGAGGACAGCCTCAGAAGATGAAACTAGGTTGAGGACAGGTTCGAATTTCTCTTCTAAGAAGAGAGTTTTAATGGCTTTTAGTACCTTGGTAGAGATTTCATTATTCTTATTCGTCTTTTTACCTCGCTTTTCTTTTTGACTTATAGGGACTACCCATTCATCAAGTGTTGGTGCCACTAGCTTAATTTGTTTTGAGATCTTGCAGATTTTACTTGGATTTTTTTGTTTTTTGATGCTACCGTTACCAGTCTTATCGACTGGAGCGTGGATTGTAACTGTATGTTTACCGAAGAAATTGGGTTCTTTGGTAATATGGATTGGTTTGGTTTTCCTGATTTCCATCGTACCCTCTTCTGAACTGATAATTGCACATTTTTCTACTTTATTGGGCAGAGTCTCATCATTTACGATACATCCGTTCGTGAATGGTCTCTCACACACCCCACGTGAGGATGGTTGCTGAGTTTTTTCCAGTTTTCTTTGGTGCATTGCTTTTTTTTTTCCTTTTTTCGGCTTTTTCTTATACCAGCAAACTGTCGCATTAGAATCAATGGAATATCCCACTTGATGGTCATGTATTGCCTTAGATGTATTTACGTCGATCACAGGACAGCTTTGTGTATTTGGGGTTATAATTAGTTCAGTATTGGTGGAAGTTTCTCTGAATGTTGTGCTTACTTTAGAGGAGTGAACTTGCAGTATAGTAGTGTGACTATCTAACTTTCGTTCAATTATGTCACATCTTTCAACTATCTCATTTAGCACTCGCTCTAGAGCTTCCCACAGTTCCTCATTTTTCATGAGAGTAAAGCTCTCATTCTCCTCAGATTGTCGGCTGTTTATGGTGATCATACTAGCATTCATACAGGTATTGGGGATAGCTGTATTTATATTTATCTCATTAAGGCTAGTGGCAGTGTATTTTATTAAACCTGAGATGGGGTCGACAATAATTCTGTCTTTAGAGTATTATAAGGACAGTGTCCAGGTGAATGGTAAGGAGACTCCTGCCATTAGGGAGACTGGGGCCAGCATAACTGTGGTGGATAAATCTTTTTTTCAGGCTGAGGATGTTGCTAAGGCACCCAAACGCCTCACCAAGTTAGCTGGAGGGCCTGAGCAGATGCTTCCCCAATTACCAGTTCTCATCCAGTTTAACGACATGACTGTGAAGATACCTGTCAGCATACAGAGTGATGTACCAGGACGCGTTCTGTTGGGTATCGATTTAAAAACTCTCGGAGTTGTGTCTCATACCCCCAGACCTCCTAGTAAATGGTTACAGGAGCTAACCAGACCTGCAAGGGAGAGAACCATGCGAGGTACTCCCCAGGAGATGATGAAGAAAGATATCACTCCTGCTCCACTGGAATTGTCAGCCGCTGTCTCCAAGAAATCAGAAGCGAAAGGGAAACCTAAGACTTCTATACAGAAACCAGCAGCCAGCACTTCTGTGCAGCCAACGAGGACTTCCCCGCGGTTGTCCAAAGTTACACCCGTAACTCCACCCCCAGCTGAGGCTGAGAGGGAGGTACAACCCTGTGTGGTAGAATTAGTCTCATGCCCCGTGTCTCCCTTCTTTCCCCCTCACTCATGCCCCGTGTCCCCCTTCTTTCCCCACCCCCCGCTCATGCCCCGTGTCTCCCTTCTCCTCCCCACCCCCCCTCATGCCCCGTGTCTCCCTTCTTTCGCCCCAACCCCCCACTCATGCCCCATGTCTCCCTGCTTTCCCCCCACCCCGCTCATGCCCTGTGTCTCCCTTCTTTTCCCCCATCCCCCGCTCATGCCCCGTGTCTCCCTTCTTTCCCCCACTCCACGCTCATGCCCTGTGTCTCCCTTCTTTCTCCCCCACCCTTCTGCTCATGCCCCGTGTCTCCATTCTTTCCCACGCTCATGCCCCGTGTCTCCCTTCTTCCCCCACCCCCCGTTCATGCCCCGCGTCTCCCTTCTTTTCCCCCCACCCCCCGCTCATGCCCCGTGTCTCCCTTCTTTCCCCCCCACCCCCCTCTCATGCCCTGTGTCTCCTTTCTTTCCCCCCCACCCCCACTCATGCCCCGTGTCTCCCTTCTCCCCCCACCACCCCCTCATTCCCCGTGTCTGCCCTGTTCCCCCACCCCCCGCTCATGCCCCGTGTCTCCCTCCTGTACCCCCCACCCCCTGCTCATTCCCCGTATCTCCCTCCTGTTCGCCCCACTCCCCGCTCATGCCCTGTGTTTCCCTTGTGTTACCCCCCACCCCGCTCATGCCCCGTGTCTGCCCTGTTCCCCCACCCCCGCTCATGCCCCGTGTCTCCCTCGTGTTACACCCCACACCCCGTTCATGCCCTGTGTCTCCCTCCTGTTCCCCCCACCCCCCGCTCATGCCCCGTGTCCCCCACCCCCCACAAATGCCCCGTGTCTGCCCTGTTCCCCCCACCCCCCGCTCATGCCTCGTGTCTCCGTCGTGTTACCCACCACCCCCCGCTCATGGCCCGTGTCGCCCTCGTGTTCCCCCCGCTCCCCGCTCATGCCCCTTGTCTCCCTTCTTCCCCCCTGCCCCCACTCATGCCATGCCCCGTGTCTCCCTTGTTTCTCTCCCACCCCCGCTCATGCCCCGTGTCTTCCTTCTTTCCCCCCCACCCCCGCTCATGCCCCATGTCTCCATGTCTCCCTTCTTCCTCCCCACCCCCCGCTCATGTCCCGTGTCTCCCTTCTTTCCCCCCACCCCTGCTCATGCCCCGTGTCTCCCTTCTTTGCCCCTTACTCATGCCCTGTGTCTCCCTTCTTTCCCCATCCCCCGCTCATGCCCTGTGTCTCCCTTCTCCTCCCCACCCCCCCTCATGCCCCATGTCTCCCTTCTTTCGCCCCAACCCCCCACTAATGCCCTGTGTCTCCCTGCTTTCCCCCCACCCCTGCTCATGCCCCGTGTCTCCCTTCTTTGCCCCTCACTCATGCCCTGTGTCTCCCTTCTTTCCCCACCCCCCGCTCATGCCCTGTGTCTCCCTTCTTTTCCCCCACCCCCCGCTGATGCCCCATGTCTCCCTTCTTTCCACCCCCCACCCCTACTCATTCCCCGTGTCTCCCTTCTTTCCCCCGCTCATGCCCCGTGTCTCCCTTCTTCCCAACCAACCCCCGCTCATGCCCTGTGTCTCCCTTCTTTCCCCCCCACCCCCCGCTCATGCCCCGTATCACCCTTCTTTCCCCCCCACCCCCCGCTCATGCCCCGTGTCTCCCTCCTGTACCCCTCACCCCCCGCTCATGCCCCGTGTCTCCCATCTTTACCTCCGCTCATGCCCCGTGTCTCCCTTCTTCCCCCCCACTACCCGCTCATGCCCTGTGTCTCCCTTCTTTCCCCCCCACCCCCGCTCATGCCCCGTGTTTCCCTTCTTTCCCGCCACTCCCCGCTCATGCCCTGTGTCTCCCTCTCGCCCCCGCCCCCCACTCATGCCCTGTGTCTCCCTTCTTTCCCACCCACCCCACGCTCATGCCCCGTGTCTCCTTTCTTTCCGCCCACCCCCGCTCATGCACCGTGTCTCCCTTCTTTCCCCCATCCCCCCGCTCATGCCCCGTGTGTCTATCCCCTTCCCATACCCCCGCTCATGCCCTGTGTGTCTCTCCCCTTCCCCCCACCCCCCGCTAATACCCCATGTCTCCCTACTGTTCCCCCCACCCCCCGCTCATGCCCCGTGTGTCTCTCCCCTTCACCCCCACCCCCCGCTCATGCCCCGTGTGTCTCTCCCCTTCCCCCACCCCCTGCTCATGCCCCGTGTCTTCCATGTTCCCCCCTCACTGATTCTCTGTGTGTTCCTCCCACACCCTGCTCATGCTCTGTTTCTCTTTCCCGTTCCCTCCCGCTCATGTCCCGTGTCTCCCTCCTCCCCTCCACCCCCACTCATACCCTGTGTCTCCCCACTGTTCCCCCCACCCCCCGCTCATGCCCCGTGTGTCTCTCCCCTTCTCCCTCACCCCCCACTCATGCCCGTGTCTCTCTCCCCTTCCCCCCACCCCCCGCTCATGCCCCGTGTGTCTCCCTCCTTCCCCCCACCCCCTGCTCATGCCCCGTGTCTTCCATGTTCCCCCCTCGCTGATTCTCTGTGTGTTCCTCCCACCCCCCGCTCATGCTCCGTTTCTCTTTCCCGTTCCCTCCCGCTCATGTCCCGTGTCTCCCTCCTTCCCTCCACCCCCCACTCATACCCTGTGTCTCCCTACTGTTCCCCCCACCCCCCGCTCATGCCCCGTGTGTCTCTCCCTTTCTCCCTCACCCCCTACTCATGCCCGTGTCTCTCTCCACTTCCCCCCAACCCCCGCTCATGCCCCGTGGGTCTCTCCCCTTCCCCCCACCCCTGCTCATACCCCGTGTTTCCCTACTGTTCCCCCCAACCCCCGCTCATGCCCCGTGTGCCTCTCCCCTTCCCCCCACCCCCTGCTCAAGCCCCGTGTGTCTCACCCCTTCCCCCCACCCCGACTCATGCCCCGTGTGTCTCTCCCCTTCCCCCCCAGCCCCCGCTCATACCCCGTGTCTCCCTACTGTTCCCCCCACCCCCGCTCATGCCCGTGTCTCTCTCCCGTTCCCCCCCTCCCCCGCTCATGCCCTGTGTGTCTCTCCCCTTCCCCCCACTCCGCTCATGCCCTGTGTCTCCCTCCTTTCCCCCCACCCCCCGCTCATGCCCCATGTGTCTCTGTCCTCCTCCCACCCCCCGCTAATGCCCCGTGTCTCTCCCCTTCCCCCCCACCCCCCGCTCATGCCCCGTATGTCTCTCCCCTTCGCCCCACACCCCCCAGTCATGCCCCGTGTGTCTCTCCCCTTCCCCCCACCCCCCGCTCATGCCCCTTGTGTCTCTCCCCTTCCCCCATCCCCCGCTCATGACCTGTCTCCCCTGTTACCCCCCACCCCCTGCTCTTGCCCCGTGTCTCCATTGTGTTACCCCCCACTCCCCGCTCATGTCCCCTGTCTCCATCGTGTTACCCCCCACCCCCGCTCATGCCCCGTGTCTCCCTTGTGTTACCCCCACCCATGTCATGTCTCCCCTGTTATCCCCCAACCCCCGCTCATGCCCCGTGTCTCCCTTGTGTTAACCCCCCACCCCCCGCTCATGCCCTGTGTCTCCCTTGTGTTACTCCCCCACCCCCCACTCATGCCCTGTGTCTCCCTCGTGTTACCCCTGTCATGATGCCCGCTCCCAGGGAGCCAGTTCAAGCCCTGCGTCCCCGAAAGCGGACATCCAGTCCCCAAGGAAAGACCCAGCAACCCCATATAGGGGCCCTTTGGACAGTGTCCTGGCACCTATGGTACCAGGCTCATAAAAGACATCAGTCCTGGCGCCATAGGCGCCAGGCTCATTATGGGAGTGCTTGGGTGCACTTACCTGATGCAGACCATGCTGCAGGATCCCGGCCTCCTTGAGGCCTGAAAGGAACTACTTTACCTGTGGGACTAATTTACCATCCGGGCGTGGTCGGGGAAGGATACATACCTGATTGGAGGAAGGATACATACCTGGAACTTCTTCCAAGGCTATTTAAACCCCACCCGAACAGCCACACGTGCTTCGCGTTGTTCTGCATCTAGCAGCTGGACGCTCACCATGTCTGCTCCTGCATCCTGACTTCTGCCATGCCTGCCAGCATCCTGGATCACCTGCAAAGGAAGAGAAGAAGAGAACAGAAGAAGGAAAAGTCCTTACCTGCTAAATCCGCATCCCGGAGACATCTCGCCGGCAATCCTGAAAAGGAAGACTTTTATTTAAAAGCTCATTGCGTCGATCGCTGCAGCGCCGCATTCCACTCACCTTTACAGGGCGCCTCCATGTTCAGCAGCGTTCATCCGGATTCGCAGTCACGCCCCAGCGCCTAGGGAGAAAAAGGCAAGAACAAAAGGTGAGAGAGAGAAGGGAATAAGGAAAGCTAAATCTCCATGTTAAGACTTACCTGTTGATTCATTCCCTCTTCATTTCGGGTCTGCGCCGCATCCTGGCATTTCCGGACCCCGGCCCCTAAGGGGAAAAAAGGACATCAGCGTTAATGAGCGAATGAAAAGACATTACCAAAAAACGCTCATTAAAGACTTACCTGATTTCTACAAGGATTTCACCTCTCATCTCGGGTCGGTGCCTGTTCCCCGGCATTTCGTACCCCGGCCCCTATGGGGAAAAAGACACTAGCATTAGTACATTAATGCATGGACACAAGGGGAACCTCTTATCAAAAAACTTACCTGGAAGCCAAGCAAGTTTGGTTCTCACCAATCCGAAAATCCAGTGAAGTAACTGGATACCAAGCGCCCCTGCATCAGAAGCAGGATGGAGAGCTCGTCCTTCCAGGCCCTAAGGTGAGACGCTACGGGGAATCACAGAAGGATTTCGAGGAGGGTGAGAGGGGAAAGTGGGAGGCCGATTGCATTACCCCACAGACAGTTAATCCCCTATTTTCGCCTACAGAAGGATACTTCTGCGAGCCAGACAAGCCAGATTTGGGGGCGCGGTCCAGTCTGTCTTCCGAACCCTGCGCATCACCTTAGAAGAGGTCACAGCAGCGCGAACCAGGCCAGCGCCTCCGTGGGAGTCAGGTGAGCGTTACAGAACGCGAAGACTTCCTACAAATTCCCACCCAGGCGCTATGGAAAGTTCTGAGACTGATCAGTTGGCCCAATTACTGGGGGAATTACGGGCCGAAGTACATGCCGCCCGTCAAGAGACTAATGCCCTCAGGAGGGAATTAATAATATCAAAGGAAAGAACTGATGACCTGGCCAGACAGCTTTTGCAAGGTCAAGCTGGGCAAACTCCTCTATCCGGTTCCGGAGGGAACCCGCTGCTGTGGTTTCCAGTAACCCTGTGCAGATTAATCTACCTGGAAACATGCCGCTGGCCCCACCCGAACGCTTTGCTGGGGACCCAAAACGATTCGCCGTATTCATGAATCAGTGTCGTTTGCACTTCCTATGCAGACCTGGGGCCTTCCCTAATGATCAGCCCAAGGTAGCCTTTGTATTGTCATATCTCAGCGGCTGCGCTGCCGATTGGTCAGTTCCACTGGTTACTCAAGATGACCCGATTCTCCGTGATTTTCAAGGGTTTCAAGCAAGCATGGAAAGGTTATTTGCTCGACACTCTCAGGGGCAGGCTCTGGATGACGAACTTCTATCCCTGCGACAGGGCAATCAGGACCTCCTATCCTATATTGCAACCTTTAATAGACTAATTGTGGAAACGGGATGGCCAGAGGATAAAGAGTCACGTTGTTTTATCGAGGCCTACGCGGAGAACTTAAAGATGTCTTGGCCCAAGTTGTAAATCCGCCCCAAGAATGCACAGAGTATATAGACTTAGTGGTCCAATTGGATCACAGACTTCAAAACAGAAAAGCAGATCGGTCCAGGTTTGAGACCCGGGTGTTGGTCAAGACCCATGCTAATCCCAAGGGAGTTGATGTCTCTGAGCCTATGCAAATTGGAGGGGTTAAAGGACCCTTAACTCAAAAGGAACGTGAAAGGAGGCGGCAGTTAAAATTATGTCTTTATTGTGGGAATTCTGGACACTTTCTACGAGATTGCCCCGCAAAACCGCCCGAAAGGCGGTTGGAGCCGCTGATAAAAACCATGAAGACTCTGTTTCGGGAAACGACTCCGCCCGACAAGCGTAGGGGTCCGCTTGCCGAGCTTGAAAACTAACTCTCAGACCTCGCATTTCATTGTGCCAATGGTTCTCGTAGATCCAGAACAGCCTAAGCGGTTGCATGCAATAAAGGCATACATCGATAGTGGGGCTATTGGAAACTATGTGGATCATGAATTGGTCTCTAGGATTAACCTCCCTCTCCGTCCTAAAACCAGCAAAGATGTCATCACCACAGTCGATGCAACTGAAATTGCCTCTGGACCGGTAACACATTCCACTACTGAGGTGACTCTTATTGGTACCGACGGCCATCGGGAGGATGTTGTGGTTGATGTAATCAAGGCTCCACAGTTTCAGGTTATTCTTGGAATCCCTTGGTTAGAGACACATAATCCTCGAATTGATTGGCGAGCTAAGAGAATAACCTTCCCGGATTGTACACAAACCTACTACCCAGAAAACCTGAAGATTAATCTAGCATCTGTAACCTCTGCCTCCATGCAACTACCTCCGGAATACCAAGCCTTTCAGGACGTCTTCCAAAAGGAACAGGCCAAAACGTTACCTCCCCACAGATCGTACGATTGCCAAATCGATCTGGTGCCCGGTGCACAACCCCCTTGTAGCAGGATTTATGCCCTTACCAAACCTGAGAACCTGCATTTGAGACAATATTTGGATCAATACCTAGCTAATGGTTTTATTCGCCCGTCAAAGTCCCCGGCATCCTCGGCTTTGTTCTTCGTGCTCAAAAAAGAAGGCGACCTTAGAACTTGTATCGATTACCGCGCATTGAACCAGATAACGGTTAAAAACCGTTATCCTCTGCCTCTGATCCCTGAACTCCTTGACCAGGTGAAGGACGCTTGCATATACACCAAGTTAGATCTCCGGGGGGCTTACTATCTGGTACGAGTTAAAGAAGGCGACGAATGGAAAACTGCCTTCCTTACTAAATACGGATTATTCGAGTACCAGGTGATGCCTTTCGGATTGTGTAACGCGCCGGCTGCCTTCCAATGCTTCATGAATGATGTCCTTCGGGAACTCATCGATGTTTGTGTTGTCGTATATATCGATGACATTCTGGTGTACTCCTCTTCGGAATCTGATCACAGAAAACACGTCAGGGCAGTACTTGAAAAACTGCGCCAACACAAACTATTTGCTAAATTGGAGAAATGTGTTTTCCATACCACAGAAGTCGAGTTTCTAGGTTTCGTCCTGACACCCAAAGGAGTCCGAATGGACTCAAGAAAAGTGGATGCCATCCTCAAATGGCCATCACCTAGCTCTGTAAAAGGGGTTCAAAGTATGCTCGGCTTTGCCAATTTCTATCGCAGGTTTATCCCGGAATTTTCACACGTGGTACAACCCATTACTGCACTCTTGAGGAAAAATAAACGTTTTGAATGGTCTGAAGAAGCCGTTCAGGCCTTTCAGGATTTAAAAGCTAAGTTTACCTCCGCACCTATATTGAAACACCTGCGTCCAGATCTCCCTTATGTCGTCGAGACTGACGCATCCAGCCTAGCCATGGGAGCTGTCCTGTCCCAAAGAGATCCCGAAACCAACCAACTGCATCCTTTAGCATTTTGGTCCAGAAAATTCTCGGCACCCGAGGTTAATTATGCAATCACTGACAAAGAACTGTTAGCCATTAAGTCCGCTTTTAAAGCCTGGCGGCATTATCTGCTTGGCGCTCGACATACCATCACAGTGATCACTGACCACCAGAATTTACAGTATTTGAAAACCGCCAAGGCTCAGTCATCACGGCAGCTCCGATGGGCTTTGTTTTTCGCTGAATTTGATTTCGTGATTACCTATCGACCTGGCTGCAAGAATGGCAAAGCAGACGCCTTATCCCGAATTGTAATGGGAGAATCTGATACAAACTCAGAACCAGTACCAATAATTCCCGAACAGAGGATTCTAGGCATGACTTCGTTATAGACGCTAGAAGACATTCAAGCCAGAGTGAAACAACTCCTGGACCCTACGATCTTAGAGGATTGGATACAAAAGGGATCAGACTTTACCATAGATAATGGTTTACCTTATTTCCGAGGACGCTTATTCCTGCCACATAAGGAATTACACGAACTAGTTATTTCCGGTTATCATGATACATTAATAGAGGGACACCCCGGTATTGCCAAGACAGAGGAAAAGGTGAAACGACAATTTTGGTGGCCCTCTTGGCGAAAAGATGTTAAATCTTTTGTGATGTCCTGTGGTGTTTGCGCCCAAAATAAAAGTCAAAAGAAAAGACCAGCCGGTCTCCTTCAACCTCTAGACATACCGCCAGCACCCTGGCACACCCTATCAATGGATTTTATTACGGACCTGCCTCCTTGTTCGGGGTACAATACTATTCTGGTAATTGTGGATTTGTTTTCCAAAATGGCCCACTTTATTCCTTTGAAAGGTTTACCTTCAGCTTCTGTCCTAGCCAAAGAATTCCTCGAAAATATTGTTCGGCTACATGGATTACCATTTATACTAATCTCTGACCGGGGAAGCCAATTCATTTTCCACTTCTGGCGCAAATGTTGTCAAATGGCGCAGATCGACGTAAGATTATCGACCAGTCACCACCCTCAGACCGATGGTCAGACCGAGAGGACAAATCAGACCTTGAGCAGTACTTACGGTGTATGTTACAGCAATCTGAAAGCAACTGGAAAGACATTCTTTGGATAGCCGAATACGCATATAATAATTCGGTACACTCTGGAACTGGCCACAGTCGTTTTTATACTTTGTTTGGGCATCACCCTCGAACCTCAAACCTTGACTCACCTCAGAACCTCGGAATGCCTGCAGTAGAACATCTGCATTCTACAATTACCCAAGCCTTCAAAGAGGCAACTACGCATTTACAACAAGCCAAGAGAAAATACAAGGAGAATGCTGATCTACACCGGAGTGAAGCACCTCAGTATCAGATTGGGGATCAAGTGTGGTTAGCTACGAGACATTTACCACTCAAAGGGCCTCAAACTTTTAACCCAAAATATCTGGGACCTTATTCTATTACGGCAATAATTAACCCAGTGGCTGTTAAACTTGATTTACCAGCTAGTATGCGAATTTACCCTGTTTTTCATGTGTCACTCCTGAAACCAGTGGTACCCGGAACCCGACTACTCAAACCTCCAGAACCTATTCTAATAGATGGGGAGCCCGAATTCGAAGTGAAGAACATTTTAGACTCAAAAATGTTGAGGTCAAAACTGTTCTACATAATTGATTGGAAGGGGTACGGACCTCAGGAGAGGTCGTGGGAACCCAGCGACCATGTGTATGCACCTCGATTAGTCAGGAAATTCCACCGACTCTTCCCAGACAAACCAAAATCCCCGGAGGGAACAACCTTGGGAGGGGCATTGGGGGGGAGTGCTGTCATGATGCCCGCTCCCGGGAGCCGGTTCAAGCCCTGCGTCCCCGGAAGCGGACATCCAGTCCCCAAGGAAAGACCCAGCAACCCCATATAGGGGCCCTTTGGACAGTGTCCTGGCGCCTATGGCGCCAGGCTCATAAAAGACATCAGTCCTGGCGCCATAGGCGCCAGGCTCATTATGGGAGTGCTTGGGTGCACTTACCTGATGCAGACCATGCTGCAGGATCCCGGCCTCCTTGAGGCCTGAAAGGAACTACTTTACCTGTGGGACTAATTTACCATCCGGGCGTGGTCGTGGAAGGATACATACCTGATTGGAGGAAGGATACATACCTGGAACTTCTTCCAAGGCTATTTAAATCCCACCCGAACAGCCACACGTGCTTCGCGTTGTTCTGCATCTAGCAGCTGGACGCTCACCGTGTCTGCTCCTGCATCCTGACTTCTGCCACGCCTGCCAGCATCCTGGTGCACCTGCAAAGGAAGAGAAGAAGAGAACAGAAGAAGGAAAAGTCCTTACCTGCTAAATCCGCATCCCGGAGACATCTCGCCGACAATCCTGAAAAGGAAGACTTTTATTTAAAAGCTCATCGCGTCGATCGCTGAAGCGCCGCATTCCACTCGCCTTTACAGGGCGCCTCCATGTTCAGCAGCAATCATCCGGATTCGCAGTCACGCCCCAGCGCCTAGGGAGAAAAAGGCAAGAACAAAAGGTGAGAGAGAGAAGGGAATAAGGAAAGCTAAATCTCCATGTTAAGACTTACCTGTTGATTCATTCCTTCTTCATTTCGGGTCCGCGCCGCATCCTGGCAATTCCGGACCCCAGCCCCTAATGGGAAAAAAGGACATCAGCGTTAATGAGCGAATGAAAAGACATTACCAAAAAAACGCTCATTAAAGACTTACCTGATTTCTACAAGGATTTCACCTCTCATCTCGGGTCGGTGCCTGTTCCCCGGCATTCCGTACCCCTGCCCCTATGGGGAAAAAGACACTAGCATTAGTACATTAATGCATGGACACAAGGGGAACCTCTTATCAAAAAACTTACCTGGAAGCCAAGCAAGTTTGGTTCTCACCAATCCGAAAATCCAGTGAAGTAACTGGATACCAACGCGCCCCTGCATCAGAAGCAGGATGGAGAGCTCGTCCTTCCAGACCCTAAGGTGAGACGCTACGGGGAATCAGAGAAGGGTTTCGAGGAGGGTGAGAGGGGAAAGTGGGAGGCCGATTGCATTACCCCGCAGACAGTTAATCCCCTATTTTCGCCTACAGAAGGATACTTCTGCGAGCCAGACAAGCCAGATTTGGGGGTCTGGTCCGGTCCGTCTTCCGAACCCTGCGCATCACCTTAGAAGAGGTCACAGCAGCGCGAACCAGGCCAGCGCCTCCGTGGGAGTCAGGTGAGCGTTACACCCCCCCACTCATGCCCCATGTCTCCCTTGTGTTACCCCCACCCCTGCCCTGTCTTCCCTGTTACCCCCCACCCCCCGCTCATGCCCCGTGTCTCCCTTGTGTTACCCCCACCCCCGCTCATGCCCCGAGTCTCTTCCTTTCCCCCGACCCCCCGCTTATGCCCCGTGTCTCCCTCCTTTCCCCCACCCCCGCTCATGCCCCATGTCTCCCTCCTTTCCCCCCACCCCCCTGCTCATGCCCCGTGTGCCTCTCCCCTTCCCCCCACCCCTCGCTCATGCCCTGTGTGTCTCTCCCGTTCCCCTCACCCCCTGCTCATGCCCCGTGTGTCTCTCCCCTTCCCCCCCACCCCCCGCTCATGCCCGTGTCTCTCTCCCCTTCCCCCCACCCCCCGCTCATGCCCGTGTCTCTCTCCCCTTCCCCCCACCCCCCGCTCATGCCCCGTGTCTCTCTCCCCTTCCCCCCACACCCTGCTCATGCCCCGTGTCTCTCTCGGCTTCCCCCCACCCCCCGCTCATGCCCCGTGT
This sequence comes from Ambystoma mexicanum, assembly GCF_040938575.1. Classification (NCBI taxonomy): domain Eukaryota; kingdom Metazoa; phylum Chordata; class Amphibia; order Caudata; family Ambystomatidae; genus Ambystoma; species Ambystoma mexicanum. Next base: position 858,033,874 of record NC_090921.1, on the reverse strand, counting down.
GTCTCTCCCCTTCCCCCCACCCCCTGCTCATGCCCCGTGTTTCTCTCCGCTTCCCCCCCACCCCCCGCTCATGCCCCATGTCTCCCTGCTTTCCCCCCACCCCCCGCTCATGCCCTGTGTGTCTCCCGCCTTCCCCCCACCCCTGCACATGCCTTGTGTGTCTCTCCCCTTCCCCCCACCCCCCGCACATGCCCAGTGTGTCTCTCCCCTTCCCCCATCCCCCATGTGTCTCTCCCCTTCCCCTCCACCCCCTGCTCATGCCCTGTGTGTCTCTCCCCTTCCCCTCCACCCCCCGCTCATGCGCTGTGTCTCCCTACTGTTCCCCCCAACCCCTGCTCATGCCCCTTATCTCTCTCCACTTCCCCCCACCCCCCTCTCATGCCCGTGTGTCTCTCCCCTTCCCCCCCACCCCCCGCTCATGCCCCGTGTGTCTCTCCCCTTCCTCCCCACCCCCCCGCTCATGCCCCGTGTGTCTCTCCCCTTACCACCCACCCCCGCTCATGCCCCATGTCTCTCTCCTCTTGACCCCCACCCCCTGCTCATGCTCCATGTTTCTATCCCCTTCCCCCCACCCCCCGGTCATGCCCCGTGTCTCTCCCCTTCCCCCCACCCCCGCTCATGCCCCAGTTGTCTCTCCCCTTCCCCCACCCCACGCTCATGCCCCGTTTGTCTCTCCCCTTCCCCCCACCCCCCGCTCATTCCCCGTGTCTCCCTCCTTTCCCCCCACCCCTCACTCATGACCCGTGAGTCTCTCCCCTTCCCCCCACTCCCGCTCATGCCGTGTGTCTCCCCTGTTTTCCCCACCACCTGCTCATGCCCCGTGTGCCCTGTTCCCCCCAGCCCCCGCTCATGACCTGTCTCCCCCGTTAACCCCCACCCCCGCTCATGCCCCGTGTCTCCCTTTTGTTAAACCCCACCCCCCGCTCATGCCCCGTGTCTCCCTTGTGTTACCCCCCACCCTTCGCTCATGCCCCGTGTCTCCCTCGTGTTACCCCCACCCCCGCTCATGCCCTGTGTCTCCCTTGTGTTACCCCCCCAGCCCCCACTCATGCCCTGTCTCCCCTGTTACCCCCCACCCCCGCTCCTGCCCCATGTTTCCTGTTGCCCCCACCCCCCACTCATTCCCCGTGTCTCCCTCGTGTTCCCCCCACCCCCGCTCATGCCTCGTGTTACCCCCACCCCCTCCCTATCATGCCCCGTGTCCCCCTTGTGTTCCCCTCACCACCTGCTCATGCCCCGTGTCTCTCTCCTTCCCCCCACCCACCGCTCATGCCCCTTGTGTGCGCCCTGTTCCCCCTCTCCTGCTCATGCCCTGTGTGTGCCCTGTTCCCCCACCCCCGCTCATGCCCCATGTGCTCCCTGTTCCCCCCACCCCCGCTCATGCCTCATGTGCCCTGTTCCCCCCACCCCCGCTCATGCCCCGTGTCTCCCTCGCGTTCCCCCCACCCCCCGCTCATGCCCTGTGTCTCCCCTGTTCCCCCCCACCCGGTGCTCATGCCCCGTGTCTCTCTCTCTTGTTCTCCCCACCCCCGCACATGCCCCGTGTTTCCTTCCTTTTCCCCCCACCCCCTGCTCATGCCCCATTTGTGCCCTGTGCCCTCTCACCCCCGCTCATGCCCATGTGTCTCCCCTGTTCCCCCCAACCCCTGCTCATGCCCTGTTGTGTTCTCTTACTTCCTACACCGGAAGGAAAATCTTTTTTTTTTTACCAGCCGGGGTTCCCACTTTGAGGACCTAAGATGCTAGTGGTCTTCATCTATTGAAAAGGATGTTATGGTGACGTTGCACTAATAAAAACCTATAAAATTCAGTAAAAAAAAAATGTGTTACAGGGATGTTATGGTTAAGTTGCCCTAATAAAAACCTATGAAATTCAATGAAAAAACTTTGTTAAAGGGACGTTATGGTTAAGTTGCGCTACTAAAAACCTATGAAATTCAGTGAAAAAACTTTGTTAAAGGGACGTTATGGTTAAGTTGCACTACTAAAAACCTATGAAATTCAGTGAAAAAACGTTGTCAAAGGGAGGTTATGGTTCCAAGTAATACCGAAAAACCCTTGAAATTTGCCAGTTATGGTAAGCTAAGGAACCATAACTCGCGCCACCACCGTGCACTGCTAAGACTAACACTCAGGACATCAAAGATGACATCACAAATGTCATTGATGACATCACTGATGACATCACATGTCTGGCTCACTCTTTTTTCTTTTGCTGACATATCTAGGCCACATGGTTTTCTTCAGTAACAGTCAGAAACTAAAAATATTATTTTATTTGTAGACGTATCCTTCAAGTAGGTTTTTACAGTAATTCCCTTAGAGTCCAGTCACATCATATGAAACATATACATACGGGAAGATACAAGCTTGAAAGACAGCAATCCTTTTTGTGCATAAAGATAATCAATAGACTTATGAGCACTTTCTGATAGTTCTGTTGTTTTTTTTTTTATGGCTGTACTTTCCCTGTATATGGTCATATTTGTATACATTGTACTCACACTAATTTCCTTAGGGTCCAATCGCATCAAGTGATACATATACATAGGGTAAATAGCAGCTTTGAAACAGAGCAATCATTTATTTGCATGAAAATAATCAGTTAAGTTATGAATTGTTTCTGCTACTACTTGTGCTTTTTTGCTAACTTCACTTTCCCTGTATATACCCATATTGGTATGTGTTCTTGTGTCTTTGTGTTTTGTCTATAGTAATGCAATTGTGTAATACATGTGTTGTATTAGCTACTTATTACATATTTCACAGTACACAAAAATCTATTAAGAAAACAATTATCATTTCATTATTCAACATATTAACATTACAAATATTATACCTTCATCTTGTACGCTGCACACAATGTTATGTTTCTGTATGAGTAGCTTAGAATACTAGATAGAACCACATAATAGAATGCTATTTATATCAATGCATTGTTCAATGCACTAATTAGTGTATGATATTTATTGCAATGATCCTTGACACTTGTTTCGCAACATTATAAGAATCCCTTGTACACATATTTCATGAAAAGTGCATACACATGTGATGTCATCAGTGATATCATAAATGACATTTGTGATGTCATCTTTGATGTCCTGGGTGTTAGTCTTAGCAGTGCACAGTGGTGGTGCGAGTTATGGTTGCTTAGCTTACCATAACTGGCGAATTTCAAGGGTTTTTTGGTTTTACTTGGAACCATAACGTCCCTTTGACAAAGTTTTTTCACTGAATTTCATAGGTTTTTAGTAGCGCAACTTAACCATAATGTCCCTTTAACAAAGTTTTTTCACTGAATATATATATATATATAGACTGCGTGTTAGCATACTCTATCCAGGCAGAGTATAATATATCATATATATCATAAACAACATTGATGGCTCTAGATTGACTCCAGTGAGCATGGCCAGTGAATTCCCTCCCTTCATTTCTCAGGTCCAGTATTTTAGCTGGAAACTTTCTGCCATACAATGCTGGCAAGAAGCCACCAGCAAAATGTTAACTTAAATATATTTACAGAGCAATGTGTCCTTGATTACACTGGGAAACACATCCTACGAAAGACTGTGCTGGGATCCATTTATTAAAATCCATGTTTCTCCTGCAATGCCATGGCACATTGTCCAGCTGCGTTCTAGTCATCCAAATTGCTCACTGGGGCTTTTTCAATTTGGCATAACATCAAAAAGCACAACTCTCGATGAAGGCTTAATAAATCAATTCAGGCTGGACACGTCACCAGTGTCAGACCACTGTGGAGATGGGGAGGAGGAGCAAGACCTTCTAACAAACACAGGAGCTTAAATCCATTTATCTTCGAGGATTTGAGAGGGTGTGTAATGTCGCCATTAGGCACCTAATCACAAGTGACTCTATCAGCTGGTAAGATAGTTCAGTGGGTTAATTGCTCGCTTCTGAGCTCTGTGTGTGATCTGCAGGTTGCAATCCCAGCAAAGACAAACGTAATCTTTCATCCTTTTGAGGTGGTTATATGAGTACGCATTTTGTTTGACAGAAGCTCTACATAAATACAACAGTATTAGCATAAGAGATACAAAATCTTCAATTCCCATTACAGTTTCTTTTAAAATGGCAATGAACACCATAGGGAACATAAGGAAACATATTTCAGAAAAATAAATGTTACAGAATCACCCAAAAACTGTAAAAGGCACAATCATTATGTATTTCCATTGACATTCAAAACGAATTGGAGGAATCACAATGTCAACATAAATGCTAGCTAAAAACGAGTTACAAATACCCTAAGTGTCTGAGAATTACAACAACACGAGGAAATTAAACGATACTGCTGGGGGAGAGACACGAGGATATCCAATGTTAAAAATATAGCAGGGGTCATGGATTATGAGAAACCATAGGAACATAATTTGGGCTACAGCACGGGAAGTAAACGGCATACTAAAAGTATATGCAACATACCAAACAGTGTATCCTAGGGACCTGGAGTTATGGAGCTAGACATTCAAGCACTGTAATCGTGTTTTGGCCATCAGCAAAAGCAAAAACAATAATTGCGACTGTAATGCCTGAGCGGTCCATCCCGCAACGCTGAGGAGATCATTTTGAGTTTGTGGCCTCCCCAGTTAGATCACCACGTGCAATACACTAAATGACCAAGAGTTTAACACATGCCCCCCTGATTACGCGTTTACTGCTACAACAGCGGTAATGGAAGAGTGCATGTGTACAGATAAAAAAAGAAATGCATGTTTAAAATGCTGGCTTAAAAGTGCAGCTTGCAGTAATGACCATTACCACATATCTGAAGAACTGGAAATGTAGTGGCTGCTGTTAAAAATAAGGAAATACAATCCATTCTGAATATCATAACGAGCCAATCATGTCATGCTCAACAGATGTCAGGCATTGAAACACTATGCGATCAGTTCCTCTCTAATTTCATCAACACATCATTCAACAGCAGAGACATTACATAAACCTGAAACAAGCATTTAGCACTTAATTACTAAAAAAATTCTATTACGGAAGAAGTCATCTTTAAAATGTATATAGCGTTCTTCTTGCCACCATTGCTTGGCTCATTTCATTGAAGCAACAGTAACACCACAACTATCCTCTCACTTGGAAAACCAGCCTTCACATTCAAACTTCCAACCTTGCTTTCTACCTTGAAAATGGACAAACTTCACCCGTTAACAATAAGGAGGCACTTAAGCGTTCAGAGATCAAGTCGAAGTCTTGGCTTTGAGTCTCCTAGAGCTATTTGTAGCCTTTGAAACCATTGACTACAGCAATTTACCACAATAAGAGCCCTAGGCAGCTTCATTAGGTCAAAATAGTTTTAAAAAAAGGTAGAAGGCACCCCTCTCCAGAAAGAACATGGCTATCGCTGTTCTGCGTTTTTTGTTTCCCACTTTGAGAGTCTGCAGCCATCGCTTTTTTCTCAATGTACCTTTCACAGGTGGGAAATAGCCATTTGCCTATCACTCTTTGTCCTGCCCACATGGGCTGTCCAGCACCAAAATGCTATGACAATTTCCTTCTGAAAAACGGTACCAGCAACAACCCCATGCACGTGTTTCAGCCTTGTTGGGCCTCATCAGTGAGGTGGAGCTGTGCCTCTCTAAGCACAGTGAGCAGAGGGTCCACGTATGGGTTCCCCCAAGTAACTCAGGGTGACCAACCTCAAGTTCCTTGCAAACATGTTTAAAAAAAGGTAGTAGACACCCCTCTCCATTACGTCAACATTGTGCCTGCTTCATTAGGTCCCTACTATTATATTTCACCCACCAACTCCAACTTATATGTGTCTTCTAAGCAACTGTCCAGTGCTACAAGCATGATCTCTTACTACCTTCAATCAATGAAAAGTCAGCTTGGATAGTTTTCAGTGAGTACTTGGCTGACATATCCTTCAATATCATATGTGTACTGAAGATGCTTAGAAGAATATCAAAACGCTGAAAATACAAAATCATATCCAAAAAATGGATGGAACTACATTTTTAATAAAACATGTTTTACCTCAATGGCTCCAAAATGAAAGCCATGTACTTTTGTTTGCAACGTGTGTCTCTCACTGCCACTTGATGGCCCACTATCATTTGGCTCTTCTTCAACTCCTGCAAGCAAGTCCCATAACCTGGGAGTGCATATGATGATGAAGCGTCACGTGCTCCTTTTGCATATAAGAACACATCATACATATGTACCTTTCCCACTTGCGATCATCAGTTTCTAAGCTACAGATTGTAAAACTCCAGCAGCTAAGCTGGACTTGGATTTATAACTGGGCAGCCATTTATTGCCTGGCTTAAAGTGAATGCATTGCAGTCAAGCACAGATTGCAATTTAAATGTGCTTCCACATACACAGAACCATTCATGATTGGTTACGGATGTTTTCAGTTAACATGTATCTTCCTTACAAACTTACATAATACCAATTTCAGCAAGGCACAAATAACTATTTCTCTTCACTGTTTACTGCCTACCTGTGGGGAAAGATATATCCTAGTAGAGGGATCTTCCCTTTGGAACTTTCTAGCTGCAAACATGCACCTGAAGAAAAACGAAATCAATCAGTGTAAAATATGCGAAACCCTCCTCTTTCACAGAGCATTCATTTTCACCTCTCTGTGAATTAATCCTCTACATTAAAAAAAATAATATTAATAACAATAAAATGGTGCCACCCTGTGAAGGGCCTCGGATGGCTGAAGACAGTGGGCAGGGAATGTGTATTCTCCCCCTCTGTTCTAGCCACCTGATTGCCTGAGCAACCCTTCCCTGGGTGCAAATGTTCTTCAAATTCCAAACGAGTTTATTCTTTTTGTAAAAATAGATTTTTCATTGAGATGATTTAGTACTTCGATGGTCATGCGATTCGGTGTTGGAGAAGAATGTTTCGAGTATCTTAAGATAACATAATCGACTTGTCAATCTAGAATTCTTTGACCAGAACGTTTCAGTGAGGTGCTTAATGCTGTGATTGACTTCCCTCCCCAACACCTTCCTTTTTTTTGGGCAATGTGCATCCTTGCTTAGTTTGTAAGATTCAAATTGCGGTAAGCTTTTGCTTTGAAAACAAATGTGGTACTTTTTTGGGGGTTCTGTTATTAGTGTCTTTGTGAACTTTTTTATTTTCTTTATTTATTTAATTTGTTATACGCGCCCAGAACCCAGAGGTATCCTGGCGATAGGTTACATACACAGTAAACCATAAGTAATAGCAGTACAGAGTTTCGGTTCACAGTGGTTTCAGAGAGACTCTTGCATATTTGTTAGAGCAGTTTTGACTTGTTTGTGGAATGCAAGGTAGTATGGTTTGTTCCTGATGGAGGGAGGGAGCATGTTCCATAATGGATGGGTGATGATGGTGAAGCAGGAGTCCTCTGATCATTGTCTGGTCAAACTAGAGGTGGTAAGTGAGATGAAGGAGGTCGAGCGTAGGGTTCGCAAGTTGTTTTTTTTTTTTAGATGCAGTGGGTGAGATCGGGGCTGTGTTGTAGAGGCAGCAGTGAGTGGTGGATAGTATTTTAAATTCAATGCATGCTTTGACGAGAAGCCAATGGGCTTCACATCTGATGCAGTAGATGTGCTCTGAGCGTTTGAGGCCCCAAACTGCTCTAAGGGCATTGTTCCGTGTGAGTTGTAGTTTATTAAGATTTTTGCTGGCGGTCCCTGCTAGAATGGCATTGCAGTAGTCAAGTTTGCTGCCAATGGTTGCTCTTGCTAGACTGAGGCAGTTGCTAAGGGTGAGGAATTTTCTAGAGAGATTGAGCAGGAGGCCATGACCTTCACATGTTTGTTCAGGTTGAATTCAGCATCTAGGTAGATTCCTAGTGTTTTGACATGGGGAGAGACAGGGATACTATTCCCATCGATGATGATGGAGGAGTAGGAAGAGTCAAGGTGTTTAAGATGGTGGGAGGAGCCGACAATGAGTAGCTCAGTTTTATCATCACTGAGGCAGAGGTGGTGATTAGCCATCCCGGCCTGTATGATGTTGTAGATGTGGTTGATGTTTGCACAGTCAAGCTCGTAAGAGCCAGAGAGTTTGAGGAGGATCTAGGTGTCATCTGAAAAATGTGTGTAGGAGAGATTGAGGTTGTCGAGGTGATCAAACAGGTCTTTGGTGTACGTGTTATAGATTGTCAGGGAAATGCAGGCACCCTGTGGGACCCCATTGGGCACTGGGACTTGATCTGCTGCTTCAGTACCAGCAAAGACCCCAGAGATTTGGTCGCTCAGGATGGATTTGACCCATTGGGCCGCTTCTTGGGAAAAGTTGAAGAAGGTGTTGAGGCAGTGACAGAGGATATCGTGGTCTACAAGATCGAATGGCAATGAGAGGTCGAGTAGTATGAGAATGGCAAGGTCTCCCTTGTCACAAATGTGATCAAGTTGTATCTTGAGGTTTAGGAGGGCGGATTCTGTGCTGTGTCTGGGTCTAAAGTTGGATTGGCATAGGCCGAGTAGGGAGTGAGTCTCAAGGTGGGTTTGGAGTTATAGATAGGTGGTGCGGTTGAGAATTTTCAGGAGGATAGGGACTGTGCTGATGGGGCGGTAGTTGGTGGGTAGAGTGGGATCAAGGGAGGGTTTTTTCAGCAGGGGTTTGACCCAGGCTTCTTTGATGGAGCTGGGTATGGTGCAGATGCTGAGGGAGGCATTGATACATTTGGTGATGATGTGTGCGTCGCAAAGTTTTCCAGTACAGTTGGAGGCTTTGAGGTGTTGGATGATGGAGTGCGTTTCTGCTGGGGGCGTCGGGGGTGAATCGGAATGGTGGGTGTGGTGGGGAGGATGTAGGGTGGGCAGGTGTGACTTGAGGGATCTGTGATTTCTTTAGGATGGTTTTATCTCTGAGGTTCTGGATTTTGTTGGCTAGGGTGGATTGCACCAGGGTGCATCAGGCTTTGTCCTTGGGAAAGGTTTCAACGGGTGGGACCAAGGTTTCCAGTTCTTCGAGAATTTTGAATAACTCTTTGGTGTTGGAGCAAGCTTTTGTGATGTGGGTGTTGTAGATGCTGGCTTTGGTGTTGATGATGACCAGTTTGTAGGAAGCAGTGCAGATGCTGAAGGCATCTTTGTTGGAGCGAGAGTATTTTTTGTGCCAGATGTGTTCTTTAGCGTGCTTAGTTTTGCAGAGATTAGCTAGGCCTTCAGTGAACCAGTTGTGGTGGTGATCTTTATTCCTAGTGGTTGTTGGGGCATGGGGATCCAGGGTGTGCTCCAGGGTATGGCTCAATGCAGTGGTATATGCTGATAGGATGGCCTCAGGGTTGTTGTTGTCAGGGCATGTTTCAAGGGAGGCAGGATGGTAGGTTCTAGAAGTTCCTTTGTGAGTTTTTTTTGTGGGCCTAGCTGTGACCAGTTGGCGGGGGTGTGGCAGTTTTTCAGTGGTGACGTTGAGGTCTAGGGCAAATAGAATCAGGGCGTGGTCTGTCCAGGGCACTGGTTTCATAGCTAGGATTTTCATGGGGGTGTTGAGGGATAGGAACCATACATAATGATGAATAATATGAAGTTTGCAGAAACAACTTCCCATGGTTTGATTTTACTATTTTCCACCAGTCTTGCTTTCTATTTTGTAACCAATTATAATTTGATCAATAGGTCAATGGATCTCATCTAACAGTATAATATAAAAGGCCAGATGTATGTTTGTCCGATGCAGTAGCTTCGCCTTTTGTCACTGCTAGAGGGAGCTGTTGCCTTAGGATATAAAGTGGTCCTACTGTGTTAATGAAAACCTGCACTTTGTCCCGTGTACATGGGCTTTCACACACTAGTGATCCATAAATGAGTAATTTGATGGCTGGAGCTGTTACATGTTGACAAACATGTAGGCGGCTCCCCAGTGCCATTTTTATTTAATTTTTGGCCCTTCTGAAACTCAAATGGATTTAACTACCTAGTGGATTGACCAGCCAGGCCCTAACACAATCCATCAACTTTCAGCACCAAGCGTCTTTAGATTATTGCCACTACCACACATTGAACCATTACACGGCCTGTAGGCAGTTGTATGTTTGGTCAATTGTAGAACACTGGTTCGACAGCTGTGTATTAATGGATGTCAGATTTAATTTCATTGATTAGCCTATATGACTACAACAGTAGCTGACCTAGTTCAGTATTGATTCTCCTACATTACAAACATAACCTCCTTCCTTCGCAATCATCGCAGTAATCATTCATCTACACTCCAATCTTTGCTCACACCTCCCAAGCCAATATCCATTGCGCACTCCCTTTCTGCTACTACACACTACTTTTTGTCTAAAATCTCTAAATGTTGTGACATTCTCACGGCCCACCTCTCTATTATACCCCAACAGTCATCTGCCCACCACTTGTCCCATCTCTTCTCTTGAATACTTCTCCCTTGACTCTCCTACGGAATTAGCACCCATCATTTTCAATTGCAAACCATCTTGCAGTCCTGTTGACCCTTTTGCATCACAAATGGTCAAAGAATTTGGTTCAAGCAATTGCCCTTATCTCTCTTAGCTCTTTAACAATTTTCTCTCCACTAGACTGTTGCCTGCTTCCTTTAAATCTGCAACAGTTTTACCACTATTGAAGAAACCCTCTGTTGGCCCAAATATTACAGCAAATTATCACAAGGTTTCTCTCCTTCCCCATTATTCAAAAGTCCATGAGCAGGTGGTCTTCAACCCGATCACTAAGTATCTTTTGGACAATGACCATGGAAATCCACTTCAGTCTGGCTTCCATAGTAAACACTCCACTCAGACTAGTCTCAAGCATGACTCCAACTTTCTCTCTAATGCTCACCACTCAATACTCTCTTCTATACTCATAACTTTTCAACCTTTCTGCCGCATTCAACACTGTGGATCACTACTGTCTCCTCCAAAATGTCCATGCCATTGGGTATTGTAAATCTTCTATTGCCTCACTCACATATTACCTATGATGTAACTCATTTAACATCTATTGGAACTCCCAAACCTCTGACCCCACTGTTCTACGTGTCGGTATCACTCAAAGATCAATACTCGGATATCTGCTCTTCCATCTCTATACATCTGCCATAGGAAGACTCATCTGATCCTTTGGCTTTCAATATCATCTCTTTGCTGATGACACTCAAATATTTTACTCATTTCCATCCTTCACCCGAGCTATCTCAGGATTGTACCACAAACTCTCTCACTGCAATTTGTCACTGGATGGCTCCCTGCTGCCTCTTGCTTAACTCTTCAAAAACAGAAGTCATCTTTCTACCAGCTTCCAATGCCATACTTACCCTCCACTCACCTATCTCCCTCACCTATCTCCCTACCACTTGATCTTTAAACTCCCTCACCCAAAGCTTGCAATATTGGGGCCTTCTTTGATAGTGACCTACTAGTGCAACAATTCATCACTACCACTGTCTTTTCTGCATGTATTAACCGTCTCAATATTGAACCATTTTTCATGTTCTCACTAAAAACCAGTGGTCAAAGTGAGCAGGAACAGTCAGGAGCAGTGTTCCAATACTTTTATTTTTTACTGTTAAGAACTCCACCCATTTTGTTGCAATCATTTTCACCTTTCTGAAACTGTTCTTTGCGAAGTTAAAGCACACTTCTCCATTTCCATTTTACCCCTTGATATCAGTTACAGCTAAACTGAAATCTGTTTCAACTCAATTGGCTGTCAACCAGCAGGACTGCAACCTGTAAAAATGTGTTGCACATTATTCTCTTCCTTCCTACTGTGTCCCCCGTCGGCATCACAGTTCCATTACTTTTTTGGTACACTTCTATCACTGCTAAACATTCTAAAACATTCTACACTACATACTCGTGCTAAGCAAACTTGATTACTCTGAATCCTACTCCAAGGCATTCCTCTATACTCCTGTTCCTTCCCTGAGTGTCCAAAGCTATCAAAGGTCCTGATTCTTGATACCAGTCTGATTGTATCATAGTTTACACGCCATCTCATCCCCTCAAATCCTCCTCTGCACTCACTCTCCATATGCTTCCTCTCGCTTCCTCTATGTCTCCCTACTGACCCCACTCCACTGTAACCCACAGAAAATAACAATCAAAGCCAACACAACTCTGATTTGCTTCAAACCGTGGCTTAAACTTGACTTACTTGCTAAAGAGAGAGCTCCTCCTTCCCTCTCCCCCATCCTCCCTCCATGACCCACCCATGCTTACAGTGACACTTCATAATGCAATTTTTTTATATTGAAATACTATTTTCTTTAGTTTCAAGTACTTCACCTCTTAAATTAATGTTAACTTTGTAAATTAGATATATTCTGTTTGTTTTGTCCTATAGGGTTTCACACCCTCATAAACTGCTTCAGCACTTGCTCCCATGGCTGTGCTATTGTGCAGGCACACTTTGTGGGAATGCCTCCAGCATCTGCAATTGTTTTATTGTAATTAATTTATTTTTGAAATTGTCACCCCTGTTCTACAAATAAATACAAATACAAATGAGGCTTGTGCTGGCCTCTGGTCACCTCAGTGATGTTTTATCTGAGACACGTTGCTGGTATTAGTCAAGTTAATTGTAAAATGTATGATCAGCACAATGATGTTGTGCAGCCGTGAATCAGGTAACACATACAGTAGCCTTCATCTGCTGAGGAAGCCTGACTTGTAACCTACCAAACTGCTACTGCGACAGCAGCAGGCATGCATGGTCATTGGCCAGAGTGTATATATTAATGTGGGCCTGTCCCAGGTAACTTTACTCTACTTTGTGACACTGAACCTGACTTGTCTCACTCCATAGACACATTTGTTAAAAATAGGTTTCATAATTTGATACTGCCTCTGATTCTCTTTTCTTTTGACTAATCTATATCTATATTAAGTTTATAGTTAGTAGTATATTTATAACTGTGCTCCTCCCCCTCGCCCCTGCATGTGCCAGTTGACACAGATGTTATCTCAGTCAGATACTGACCCGCTTCTAAGCCACAGCACATTTGATTCACACTCCTTATTTGGCCGGGGTAACCTCCCTAGAGCCTGTGTCTCCAAGAGAAAACAAAAGCAGGTGGCAGGCTGCCTCCCCAGATGTAACAGGAAAGTAATGGCAATGGAAATTATTTTTTTCCATTGCACAACGAATATGCTGGTCTGGGAAGGCTTTCATCGTTGAGAATATTTTCTCTGCCAATTATGTGCATGTTGAACTGTTGTAGGAGGAGCTGTACAAATTAGAATAAACAGACATAGGTTGCAATCTGGCCTTAGTCTCTGATGCTCAATGTTGCAATAATTCTGAAAAACAAAAAACACTGACATGCTTACTTCTCTGGGAGTGTGTGTTTTGTAGCACACCTGTTACAGATCATCCTTGGTGCAGGGCTGTCATCCACACCCGAGCCATTAGCACCATGCGCATTTCAATTAGCGCCTATCTAAGGCAATGGCTGACAACAAAAAGAGAGTGATAACAGGCAGGACAAATGTGATCTATTAATCTGCATACACTGTGATGTTGCACTGTGGAGGGGCCTCCACCGTGCTGGGTGGCAAATAAGTTGTTACACTTATTTTTTAAAAACTTAAACACATTATAACAATTCACAGTGTGCTGACGGGTTATTGCAACCAAGTTCAGATCAGAACAACTGAACCTCGAAATGCACAGTTGGTGCACTCACTAGAGCACAACTTTTGTTGTGATTCCATCTTTCTTTGGGGAATATATTAAGAAACTGCAATAATCTCAGTCAGTTAAGCACTTGATGCAGAGATCTGTGTTTGTGTGTTGGGGTTCATATTTGTGTATATACATGCTGTTTATAGGAGCACTTACTGTGCTACTACAGAACACACTTACAATAAAAAGAACCAGCTATGTAAACTAAAGTAGTGCCATTATGGTACTGGTCTGGTTAGTGGTGGTGCATGTCTTTCCCCACACCAACATATTTTGTAGCAAGAACAGCATTACAAGATAAATGATATCTGCTACATTTCTCAGTGTCACCCATCTACTGGTTTATGCAAAATGTGCAATGGAAAGTGATGTTAGCGTTTCTTAAATCCCCATTATAATTGCGCTCATCATCTATTCTTTACTTTAATTTGTGCTTTCTGAGATGTATCTTTCATATTATGGGTCCCATTTGATCAATGTCCTGTTTTTTAAAATCAATTCCTGAGTATGATGTATGTCACATTTTAGAATGTTCACAGTGTGAAGAATTGTCATCTGGTAAGGGTGTAAAGCCCTGGATTTTTTAAAAAAATTGTGTTAATACATAAACCATTGTGGGCAATTCCATCTCCAAAAGGATAATCTGCCAACCAGATTCCCCTTTCAGTCAGCTCCATGCCAAAATCATAGTGTATTTTTGCCTTTCTGCATCAGTAACATGATCTACTGCACCCACTCCTCTTGTAGAGTAGAGCAGAAACAAAGGTCAGAAGATGCTCACTTGACAACCACAGCAACCACAGCAACAGCCAAGTTTCTGCCACACAGAGACAGCATTTAAGATATAGCCCCCATCACAAAACTACAATGATCATGACTAACCCATGCTGATGGCAGGGTCAACTCTAAATGAAGCTATACCTGAGATTAGGCATGGTGCATGGTAGTACTTATGATCAGGACCACCACATCCCAATTGGTATCGCACTTGTGTCAGCTCCTGTGAGTCAGCTCTGCGGTGGAAGGTGATGTGTATTCTAGAAAGCCAGGTGGAGACTACCAAACGGCAGGACAGGAACCTGGAGGACCGAGTCTCTTCTTTGATCTCTTTGTAAGGGCAGGTAACACTCTCTGTCAGAGGCATCTGTCTTGGGTCCAGGCACCAAAGGAGCACACTCTGTCAAGAGGAGTAGCCTCACACCCGGGTGCTGCATCTCTAAGGGCCTTTGTTCTTAGTGGGAAGGGAAGGGAGCAGGATTAGAGAAGTAGGAGGCCCTGGTCAATGGAAGGGGGCTTCCGACATTTTGTTTCTCTCTGTCTCTCATTCTCTTTCCTGTCCGGTCCACTTCCTCAAGAGCAAAGCACCTTGGCTGTGAAATCAGTAGGGCAAAGTCCATTCTGTTCAAGAACAGGTACTGGACATTTAGGTCAGGCTAGCTTTAGTCAAATCATTTGGGGACGTTTGTCTTTAAAAGAAGTGATCACCCACCCCTTCTTTAGATTCTCTGAGATCATCTCAGATCCTCTCAAGACATGAAGATTCGCCTGAAAAGATCTTGTTTGACTGTTTTTGGGAAAGTTGCATTTGGGAAAGTTGTGCTTTCCAAATACCCCAGCCCGAGGTGAAGAAGGAGCCCTCAACATAAGATATGCCCCCTGCCCACTCCCATAGCACATCAGGAGTGGCCGTGTTTGAGTGGACCAAGTGATACCACTCTGCGACAGAATCTCCTGAAGGTTGGAAAGCAGACTTTGAATGGAACCACTGTGATCTTGAGTCCAACTAGCGGGCTTTCCAGCAGCTGGAGGGTAAGGTCAGCTGAAGCTCTTTGTTCTAACAAAACCATTGTTCTGTGTTATTTGCACTGTGAATGAGAGTGAAGGTACCAGCACTGGCTTTTGTGCTCCTCCACCAAGTCTTACTATTACTTGCAATTCAAACCAGCTTGATGCTGCTTTGTGTCCTATCTAAGCCTGTCAACTGCTAGGCCCAAATCGGCGGCTCGATGCAGGGATCCAACCCGAATCATTGACTTTGACCAGGGATTACAATTACCCCATCAAGCCCTTGAACAGCCGACTCATCGACCTGTACATTGACTCCCCAAATTCATCACTTTGGCGACTGTTGCACACCAACTAGAACCACTGGAGCATCACTCATCCACCCCTCCCAGTGGCTAAAGCCTGAATCGCCCTGGCTCAACTGCAAAGCAATTCTGTGACTGCTCTGACCTGAGTTATTGAAGCACCCCTTCTGCTGCACAAAGCAACCACATTCGCCCCTACTCAGAGTCCACCAAGAAGTGAATCTAGATACTGTTGACCCTGACCTGCACCTGGGTCCACTTTTGCCCTAGAGATTGGTTAGGTCACAATCTGACCTGTTTCCAACATCGACATGTCCTTTTTGTGGCTAGTAATTCTCCTACCACCCATGGAACCACGTTCCGAGCACTAGGTTCTTCTACATCTTCTCCGTTCTTCCTTCAGGGTGGGTTTTTGAACAGTATTTTCTAGGTGTTCTATTACAGGACATGTGTTTAATTAAAGTATATATTTGTATAAATCCTTGATTGGACATTCCCTTTATTTTGGACTGTGATCCTATTTTTTCTTTTAGTTACTACTGGTCCACATTCACACCCCTCTTAAGAACATAGCCTTCCTTCAGCCAACGTTACCACAAAGGGTGAAGGTGGTATATCTCTTAACTGTCCCTGTTTTATCTTTATGATTGAAGCCAGATTGAATTAGTTGGTTATGTTGAGTATGGAATGGTTGAAAAGCTTGAATTTTCTGACATAATTAATGATTTTGCAATATGCAAATCTAGATGAAATATATAGTTTAATCTTGGGAATGTTTCAGGCACATCAAGCAT
The DNA here is from genome assembly GCF_040938575.1 of Ambystoma mexicanum. NCBI lineage: Eukaryota > Metazoa > Chordata > Amphibia > Caudata > Ambystomatidae > Ambystoma > Ambystoma mexicanum. The sequence goes on along the minus strand of NC_090921.1, from coordinate 858,017,350 downwards.
GGGCAGTAGAAAGCATATACTCACTCAGTGCTTCTCATTTCATGTATTCTATGTCTACTTGAATTTGTCTGCTGTGTGGGCATGAACTGAAATGCTAAGTGAATGTTGATGTTTGTCACATGTCTTTAAGTTTTCTATGATGCCTAGTCATTTATTTATGTATTTCTTTTTGTTTGCTTGTTAGGCGCTTGCACAGGAAATAAATTCTGTTTCAAAGTGCCCACAGAGCATCAGAGAGGGAACATGGGATAGCAGTACAATTAAATACACACACAAAAAAAACAGTTGGGGCAGGGACGGCCAAACCTACTATACCTTGATACTATTCAGAACGTGCAAGTGCAGCAAGGAAGAGGGCAGTGGGGTAGGTGCTGTGGTATCCATGCTCGAGAGTGATCCACAGATGAAGTGCAAGGTATGGTAAGTGCTATGCAGCCAGAAGCCGTGTTGGGTGGAAAGTACAAATCTCCAGTGCAGAGGGTAGGGAGATTGGGTGTCAATGGTCAGAGGCCCAGAGGATGCATAAGAGTCCAAAACCCATACACAGAAACTGTGAGATTAGCAAAGGAAGGACGAAAGGAATGAGGAGGAAAAGAGGACGGTGCAGAGGGAGTGAGAGTCTGTTCCAAATGAGGGATCCAGCTGAGGAAAGTGAGTACTTTCTGTTTAGCAACACGCTTTACACACAGAGAGTTGGTGCCAGTGGAGCGTAGAGTTCTATGAGGAGAGTATTTGGCAAGAGAGAGTTGCTGATAGTGTGGTCCCCTGCCCCAGACAGCCTTGTGGATGATGCAGAGGAATTTGAATTTGATGATGCAGCAACTGGGAGCCAATGGAGGCTTTTTCGAGCAGGGGAGAAGCGGTCACTGGGCTTAAGGGCAAGGATAAGTCTTCCGGCTCAATTCTAGATTAGCTGAAGGGCTCGCAGCGTGGAAGAAGGTAGATTTAGGAGGAGGCTATTGCAGAAGTCAAGCCTTGAGAGAACCAGGGCTTGGTAAACATTGAGCTTCTGGGGGAAAATGAGAAAGGAAGAGTTGGAAGTAGGACTTCTTGGCAATGACCTGCGTGTGAGGGAGGATGGATAAAGAGGAGTCAAAGATGACTCCAATGTTTCTGCCTTCAGGAAAAGGAGCAGGGGGAGAGGCCAAGGTGGGAGGCCAGAGAGAAGGGAAGAAGGAGGGAGCATGGGTCCCAATTGTAAGGATCTCAGGTTTTGCTGGAATTGTGGCATAGATCATTGGAAGAGCACCAAGCCCGGATGGCAGACAGGCAGTCAGGGATGATGGAAGGTGTGAGTGAGTCAGCAGGAAGTCTGAAAAAGAGTTGAGTGCCATTTGCATAAAACCGGAAGTTGGGGAGGAGGAGATGAGGCGTGTCATCTGAGCAAGGTTGATGCTAAAGACCCGGAAGAGTCAGGTGGAGAGGATAGATCCCTGGGGGACACCACAGGTGGAGAAGGAAGTAGGAGAGGGTGCCCAAGATGAAATGGGAAGAGCGATCAATTAGGAAAGAGGTCAGCCATTCCAGCACCCATTCCGAGAGGGTATCATCGAGCCGTTGTTTGAAGATGCAATGGTTACAGTGTCAAAGGCAGAAGAGAGATCATGTAGAATGTGGATAGCTGGGGAGTTGGAGTCTAGGGATGCGAACAATTCTTCACAGGATGTAATTTTTTCTTTTCTTGGAGCATGTACTTTGGACACATTCATACATAAAATATTTGTCAAGTTGAACTGTTAGATTATAAATGTATTAAATAAATACTTGCTTGAAAGTAATGTTCCTTTATTTTCTTTCATAATTGATATATTATTTGAAAAAAAAAACAAGTAAACATTTCTTCAACATAGCACCCTCTTGGGGAAACAGGTCAGAGATGTGTAATGTTTGTATATTATTACTATTATTATTATTATTATTATTATTATTATTAATAATAATAATATTTTATTGTGCATTTAGATGATTTGGAAAAACTTTAAGCACATGAAACAAAAACAAAAAAGCGAACAACATCAATACATTTCATCAATATTAAAATGCAATTTTTAAAACGTTTAAGAAGTCCACGTATCATATGTTTACATTATTTACTATTCCACACTACTACCTGGTTCTCCACATTCTAGTTGGTTGCAGAATTTGGTTGAATATCATTGAGGCTTCCTTCCATACTGCATAAGCTGCAGCAGTAATTGCTATGGATTCGGCCCCGAGGATAATTGACCAAAACTGGTCACCAGAGATATGCTCAATTTTAGTAATATATTTCGTATATCCTTTCATGTAACAGATTAGCAGCGCAGGGCAAGCGGTTAATAGATGACGTCTGGTCTGAACGTTTTTCCCGCACAGTCAGCGAAAACTTTCCGTCAATGGGGAATTTAATTGCAAAAGCAAAGTGAAACACTTCAATTCTATGGAACAGTACTTAGTCATGTAACTGGGCAGAATGTAAAAGGGGATACTCTGGCAAGAGAATTACCTGTATCTTTTTTTGTCATAAAGTCTGTGAACATTTGCTCAATGTTCAATGTTCTTAAATGTGCCAGCACAGTTGATTGCAATTCTGTTATGAACGCATTTTTGCTCCTGACTCAAACGTATTGCTTACCCAAAGTTTGGAATAATTTGTTTGAGTTAATATTTGTTTTCAGAAGTTTGGCATTTAATAATGTTCTACCTACAGACCACATTGTTGTCATTGACATTAAGCCATACTCCAGTCTTAACACTTCTACTGGAACTGCATTGGGTAGATTAATTATAGTGCGAAGCAGTTTACCTTTGAGTTTGTCCAACCAATATACATGTGTACAAGGGAGTGCATCAAGGGCGTACAGTATTGTAGGGACCACACTAATACAGTAAATCTTGAACAGTCTCTCAATATTATATCCCCATGGTGAACTACATAATTTTTCAGGGCCAGCCATGTTTTCATAATTTTTTCATTGATTGTTTCTGTGCAATACGAAGGTGTATTTAAAAGCATTAGTTCTTTCCAAGATAGTATTTTGCAGTTTGCATACAAACGTTTTTTTTTCTGTAATGTTATTACTCAAACATATTGTCCTTGTCGTTGCTATGTTGATAATCATGTCATTCCTTATTGCGTATGCTGCCAAAGTATCTATCGTCCTCTGAAGACCTTTGGTGTTTGATCAAACAAGATTGTATTGTCAGCCTATGATAGGTACAGTAATTGTTTGCAATTTATTATGTTGCTGCTCTAGGTCAGTAGTATAAAGATGATATAATATCGGAACTAGAATGCAGCCTTGTTTTAGACTTCTATTGGTTTAAAAGTAATTGGTATGGTCGCCTGCAGAATTCAACCGTATTGTGACGGACATGTTCGTGTACAACTGCTGTATGTAATACAATAATGTTGGATCAATGCCCCATTTTATTAGTTTTTCCCAAAATATGGGCTTGATATAAGATCGAAGGCTTTGCAAAAATCAACATAGCAACAGTACAATTTTTCCCATTCTTGTAACCATACTCCTTAATTAAAAATTGAAGGGTGCAGATATTAGTTGTTGTGCTATAAGTTTTTCTGAAGCCTGCCTGGTATTGACTAAAAAGGTTGTTATTTTTGACCGAAGTCTTCAATGTATCTAATATAATACTGGCAAAGATTTACTGGCTGGTATCCATCATAGCCAAAAGGCGATAGTTGGAAGGTTCCAACCTATTGCTTCTTTTGAATATAGGCACCAGCACTGATTTACTCCAGCTTGCAGGTATACACCAAGTTGATTCAATGTGGGCGAATAGAGATTTCAAAATGTTGGCCCACAACTCAGAATGTCCCTTGAGAACTACATTTGGGATACCATGTGGGCCTGGTGCCCGTGAGCCCTTCAGATTTATGATGGTATTCACTAGAATATTCTCTTCTGTTTCCAGCTTGGTATGATGGTAATTTTTGTTTGTAGGGTCATCAGTAATGTAGTGAAATGAGGAATCATTGTATAGGTCTTCTATATATTTAAACCATTTTTTCTGTGAAATAGAATTCAGTACTTCAGGTGACGAAGACTTATGGAAATCATTGTAACAGGCAAAAGGGCAATGAACATCCAAAGGTAGGATCCTCCCGTCCCCTACACACTTTTTTATACTGAAAAAAACAGTCACCTGCTACGTTGGATTACTTACCTACGTTACTAATGAGATTGTTACAACTGAAGTTCAACACCATTACTCACTATGGTCTATACATTACAAGTTTGGATTGTCAGTTCCACCCCTAAAACACTTCTCTTGACTCACCATATGTCTTCTTGACAAGGTAAGCCCTCGTCTTTCATGGACCCTCACTTCACCTTGAGGTCACTAAACTCATGAGATTGGTTGATAGAATTGAGTTGCATGTCACAACAAAGGGGTAATATTTCATGTGTACTGTTACTCACATTAATAGGTGGGCACATCCAGAGGGTTTAAAGAGCAGGGTACTACTTAAATATTGTTGGAACCGGCTGCTTACAATATTGTTTACTTATGGAGATGGATTCTTGTATAGATTATTGTATATTTACTGAATAGATAATGCACAAAATTGATTTAGCCTCATGTGTTAGTTTTCTTTCCAGTCCAAATTGCTCATGAAGAAGGGGTTCTGTACCTCGAAATGCGTCAGCTAACTTCGGACTTAATAACCGTCTTTTGAAAACTTGATGTTATTTAATCTAACCATTTTTTATGGGAATTTAAACACTGTCTTCCTTCAAAATTATGTACTGCCAGATTTAAGAGTCTGTTTTCAGAATATATTTAACTTTGACTGTTTTTTTCAGTATACAAAAGTGGGCAGGGAATGGGAGGTTCCTACCTTTCAATCTTCCTTGCTCTTTGTATGTTGTCACAATCATGTGCCAAAATCATAGTTCCTCCCTCCCACCTAGAATTAAGTGACATTTTTCATTCAGAACTTTAGATTTATGTTAATCAGCATTAAGTGTACACCAACATCGCTTGGATTTAAACTGTTGTAACAGGCCCAAAATCGACGTGAGTCATTTGTTTTTAACCAGGTAAAGAACTTTATCCAGTTTGAGTTACTAGTCAACCTTTTTATGCAGCTCCAACCAGTTTGTATACTGTGTGGCCAAGTTAGTAATGTATCTGAGTTTTTCATGGAAGTTTAGCATAAGGTTCCCCCTAACAGCAGCATGACCCCTGCAAAACGCCTGCTTCTTTTTAGCTACTTTAGAATCAAAAGGTGCATTATGATTCATTTGTTCATTGTTACTTCCTTTATTTCAATGCGTACAAGCGTTTTGTACATATACTGTCATAAAACGCGCCAGACCTCAATTGGCCTGTCTCAAAGCTTTGTCGATAGATCCTTGGTCATGCCATAAAGTGTCATTTGTCACCTTTATGTTTGTTGTGGAATAGCATAACCGACTCCCCTATGTATTGGAAGTGATATCCAATTTTCAAGACATACTTGCCACGTTTGTTTATATGTCAATTGACCAGATTAAGGCGCATGATCGCTAATGTTAGTAAATATCGTACTCAATGGTACACACCTCCCTTTCAAGATTGAGGCTGTAATGACAAATTGATGTCTGATTTTACCATGGCATTTGTCCAGGTACTGGTAATAGTGCCTGGTTCATCAACAAGAAATCAGAGGTATGATAAATCATAAAAACATGTGAGACATGACCAGTAACAAATTGTCTCAGGCGTTGTTGGGCTGAACAGGTGGAGGTTTCTTTTGTTAAAGTCACCTGCTATTACAACGTGCCCCTAGGATAAAACAGGTACCACTGAAAAATAACATCATTGATTAAACTGTGGATATTTTTAGACTGCGTGCCCCCAGGGGGATCATAGATGTTTGTAAAAAGAATAGCAGGTGAGCCTTGCTTTGAAGATTTCAGAAACCACGATAAGACATGGGAAGAGAGTAGGTTCTTAGGGAACTGTGTCAAAGTATAATAGGAATTTACACCAATAGCCAGCCCACCACTTGCACAACCCCTTTTGGACGGTACTGAAGTATTGTGGATGATCTGAAAACCATCTATTTCAAACTCTCTTTACACCATGTCTTCGGTAAAATTAAAATGTCAGTTAGCTCGATCATCTTCTCCTCCACTGGGTGGAACAGGAAGGAGCACTAGCCACGAGTTTTCCAGCTTAGCCATTTTTGGCTGTTTGTCTAAGAAATGATTCTATTAGTTCCATTTGTGACACGTTCCGGTTTCCGGTATTCAACTACTTGGCCTCCATTTATCTCTGACTCACTGTTCACTAGGAGGGCACTTAATGTAGCTCTTTCAGAGGTTTGGAGGTCCTTTAAGTGTATACCATTTCTTGCTGTTTTGGATGGAACCTCAGAAAGACTTAATTTTTTCACCTTATGCAAATAATCATAGATAGGCCTAATTGCATAAGGGAACCCATGTGTGCCTTGAGTAGGGCCACTATCAATGGGGAGAAGAATTCCACAAGAGTCCAATTAGTAGGGCAGCCCACGCCCGGAATCTCAATCCTTGAGATAGCCAGAGAGGTGATAATTTCAAAGAAAGGTAGCTGCTTAAATAAAGACAGTAGCCACAACCTATTTAGAAATGGACTGTGATCAGTAGGGTTTGTTTCCTCTAAAAGGATCAATTTCCCTAGGTCCTTCATTGCACTGGTTGGTTTAGCTGGTTTGTCAGTTGGTAAGCTTGTACCAGCTTGCCCTGTGGGCTCAAAGTGATGGAGGTTGGCTGGTGCTCCGAGGCCATTTGTGGCGGGAATAGATAAACATTTGCAAGTGGGTGATTTTGCACAACAACATCTTGCTTCAATGTCCTGTTTGGCATAGTGTTTATAAAAGATGTATCGGTTTTGGCCACTGTCTTTGCACCAATGTGTACATTCAGTTGGACCGAGCCATCTGGAACGCTGATCCTGGCGCTGAGAAGAAGACAACCGCATCTTCCTTCTCCACTTCAAGGATAAATAAAGCTAAATTAGGCCATAACTTAAAAAGAGGATTCATGAACAGGATTCCAAGACTGAACTTTAGTGAAAACAACCTATCATAACCAAATTAGAAGGGTGAATATTCCTATTATAACATAAGTTTTTTCTCTCCTGATGAACTATAGCATTACCTATGAGGAAACACTTGTTGAGAGAGAGGAAAATATAATGTGTATGAAAACAATACGAACCAATCTTTGGTTGAGAAAAATATGATATTGCATGAAAAATAATACAAATCATTTGAACAGACCAGGAATACATTAAACCTGAAAACAGTAATTAATCTTGAAAGTGGGTGTTTTCTTTACTGAAGTTACTGTGAGCGCACAAGAGGTACCAAACCAGTATTAAGACCATCTGGAAGCTTGTTTGTTAGCGTCCATTTCTTTGTGTGATTATGTAGTTTTGGTTTGAATTTTCGAATTACTTTATTTCCCTGGCCAGGAATGAATCTGTTCTGCATCCGTTATCAAATTTTACCAATTTTGCTGTTTTTTCCTGAACCATTTTTGTCATGGCAGAATTTCTTCTCTCCGGGGGAACAGGGGGGATATGTATCTCCTCATAATCCCAATTTGCATATGAGTCCTCGGTGGAGTGGATGAAAGGACATGGTGCCGCAGAACAGGAGTTCAATTCTCCATCCGGTGGTAGAGACGGTAGATTTCACTGTTTCTTTTCCGTGGGATTTTTTGCCTGTATTTTGAATCGATCAAACTTTTCTTTGCAATTTCCTGAATTATGTCAAACAACTTTGTTATTAGTGTTTTAATCCCTACTTGGTCCTTGGCAACAGTGGCTAATAAAGTTGAAAAAGCATCCACTATAGTAAGGATCACATTTATACTGTTAGGCACAATAGTGTCCTTTTGCCAGACTTCTTCCTCATTTGGAGCGTTTGCTTCTTCACTTCCGCAACTTGATTCAAAGAGATCTTAAGATTTTGAAGGGTGATACAAGAGCAACCAGGTCAGGTGAGTTAGACAAATCCATGTCCAAATTAACGTCCTCACAATTTTGGGTAATTAGTTCTTTTTCGCCACCAAAGGAGGCGTGCTATAATCCAACCACATTTTCAGTAGAGTTATTATTCTCAATAGTGTGCAAGGACATTTGGTCCAGTGTTTCTTTTGATGAAATCGATGAGGTTCTGCTTTTGTTATCAACACTTGGTAGCAAAGAAGCATCTGATAGCCGATTGAGAGGCATTTCGTTTTTTAATCACCATTTTTTTCGCACGTATAGGCTTCAGTTTTGGAGCTATGGCTTGCTTATTAGTGGTGCCTGTTGTGTGACCACTTCCACTGCGCAATGTCAATTTGCGGGTAGTGTGGAGTTTCATTTGTGCATTTTTTAAATTTTTTTGCCAAAATAATGGTTAACTTTGGCTAGCCGCTGTATAACCAATTGCGTATTGCGTGCAAGAGTTTACAAATGGACATAGCCACAAGGGCAATGCAAACTCACTGGTGCATAGGTGAAAGCAGAGATGGTGCTGGCGAACAGGGGGTTACAGTTCACTCTGTAGTTTCATCGCCACCTTTGACCCTCCTGGCCGGACTGCCAGCCTGCACACTTACAACACTCTCCACGACTACCTCCGCAAGAGACAAGCATTTTTGGTAAAAACTCCTCCTCCAGGAAGTAAAGAGGGGAAACTCTCCAGCTTCTCCTGCCAGAAAGCACATTTGCCACACTCTTACTGTATTTTATTAATAACTAGATAATCCATTTCAAGCTTAGAGTTTCTGTTCAATTTGACTTGAAGTATGTGATCCCTTCATTTTGTGGATTGCGAGGGGGCATGGGCTTTGGGGGGAGGGCGACATGGATTCACGGATGGTGGGGGTGGGGTGAGAAATTGTAGGTGTTGGGAGGGGGAAAGGCTGTCTGTGCCCTGTGCCCCAGAAACATTTGAGATTGCCCTGTGTATAACCAGGGCCATCTTAAACACTTTTGGGGCCCTGGGCACGGACATCTTTGTGGCCCCCTCCACCAAACCAAAGGAATTAAGGGATCAAGAATACTGGTCGCGTCCTCGGCACCCTACAAGACGTGCTCACAACCTAAAGGTTAATATGCTGTCTCAAGCATAATAAACACGTTTACTCCCTTTAAGTCCTCTTACCTTCTTCATTCTTGCTAATCAGAATGATAAACAAGCAGTATTGGAAGACCAACATTAGCAGTCTACGAAGAGGTTATTGTTCTAGTACATACAGGATACTTTTTATCAATAGCATCCAGGAAGGTATGCAGCCTGTAGTATTAATTCAGGACCGTATGTTAAAGGTACATGTAACCCATAATAGACAGAGAACTCACATTAGCTGCCTCACATAATGCAAAAGTGCTCATGCATGGATAGAGGAGATGAATTGGAAGGAAGGAGAATGCTACACATACCATAGAATGGCTAGAGGATGCAGATTAGTAGCTCCCAGGAAGGTGTCTTTATCCAGACAGACTGAGATTAGATGTGGGATATGGTTTTCAAATAGTGTTGCCATTAGATATCAAAGGAACAAATGCCTGTTGTGTGCGATATAAATATGCTCACTATTAAAGTGGAAGTAACCCCACAGCCAGTGAAACCATGAATAAGTCTTTTATAAAGATCATACCAAGAGAAGGAAATCACTCTGAAGGGCTGACAATTTTGAAAGTTTTAGGGACTGGCAATATTGAGAGGTTAGGCAATAAAAGCTTAAATGAGTTGCCTAGGATCACACATTGGTTAAGGGGTGAAGGGGTGAAGCTGGGATTTGCCCCAACTCTGAAATTTCTGCATTTGAACACTTTCTTTTCCAGTTCTTACCATGAACTAAAACAATCTCATTTTATGAAACCAACTTGGAAAGTACACAAATCACGCTGCCAAACATGATCATTTTTAAAAAAATATATTATAGAAGGGTGTCATGCAAAATGGGAATGGTTCTAGCTTCCTTCCCTCCATCATCAAGGAAAGTATATAAGTAACAGAATACATACCATTCGTTGTGATTTAACACATTTAATCTGGGTTTGTCTTTTGTATTTTAAAGCTTTAAATACTTCCAAAACAATGACATTTTCATTTATAAACCTGCATACAAACCATATGACCGAAAAGCAAACCGTTTCAGACCTTAAAATATGCTTGCCTGAGGCCTGCAACATCTGGTCCGCTCTCTTCTGTCTACCAACCATTCCACCCAAATTGCCTACATAAGAAGAAAGATCAAGTAATGGGCTAAACGATACCAGCAGCATGCAAGAAGCCAAACCTTGCAGAAGACAGCACAGTTATGTAAGATATATTTGATGATTTGACCAGGATCACTGTATCATCTGCTGGCAAATCCAGGATATAAGCATGAACGCTTTTGTTCCATATTCTTGAATTTGGATACTTATTCACCTCTTGGACTAACAGGTCATGCTATCGTTGGAGGCCATTGCCTAGGATTTAAAAGACCCCATCTGAAAAACCAATTTCTAGATCTTTACCATACGGATGATATGTTAGTTTTTATAGCAATCCCTTTCTGGTGCAGGTACATTGCTGATAAAATCAGACGTTTTTCTGCAAAACCAAGTACGTACGCAGGCAGGTTTATAAACTTCAGACATACGAAAGGCTCAGCCAGCCTTTGCTGGAATGTAATACTCTAATTTTGCATATGAACACATATCTCTACAATGGGTGCTTCAAATACAGAGCTAACTTCTGAACCATTGTGGCACTCAATTTATCAATTTGAATTTCACTGTTGCCTATTGCACACGATCAACATAAGTCCCACAGGAAGGAAAGAATGCTACTGAGTTGTGCCATAAGGAGCACACAAACTATGTATACCACAGTGAACACAGAAAGCAATACATGATGAATTGATCAAGGCAGAATGTACTTGTCGAAACAAAAAGGCAATGGGTTTAGATCCTAAATAGCACCCCATAAAATATCATGATGTGTGCAATTTAAGACTGGTGAACAATGGAATCTTACTCCTTCATATCAGGCAGCCTAGTGGGGCCCCCTCTCCAAGGTGGGGCCCTGGGCAAGTGCACCTTTTACCATCCCATAAAAACATCTCTGTGTATAGCACCTCATTAAATACACGATGTCTTAGTGCATTACAAACTCAAAAGCTCCAAACCCTACTCGTTTTCTATTCCTTCCCTCGGTGATTTGTAGCTGCCCCATCATTGATAGTGTTCAATTTTTATTTAACATATTATACTTTGGAACACCAGCATTTAAACATGACCTTTGGCACTAGAACAATACTCTTCAAGGAAAGTATTGACAGCATACGCTTTGACTACCGTCAACCTCAATTTTCTGTCACACGCATAACTCCGGTCGAAATCCATAAATGATATGCACACGAAGCCTATGCAAATTGTAAATTGACATTTACATTGTAGTGACATTGAATAATGTCACCGTTGCGTTCTCGTATGGTGCATCTTTTGTTTTGCCAAATGTAGTTTTCCGTTTCTGTCTTCCCAGAGTTGCAATTAGGAATAGATTGCAATTGTAAGGAGAACTTTTTTCGTTCATTCTGTTTTATTATAAAATAATGCTGATGTTTCCAGTCATTAAAACAATTGAGTATTCTAGTCTGCTCCATTTTAACGTGATCCGAATATACCTGCCACCTCTTTATACGAGAATGTTTATATAATATATATTTGCTCGCAGTGAAAGCATGCTGTTATAAAAAGATTGATTAATAGCCTTCCTCCACGCTGCCCTGAGGAAAGGGACAAGCAAGTAACATATCTTTCCCTGACAAGGCTCGGGCTCGAGACCTGCAGATGCATTATAATCCCCTGTTTTCGAATGGTTAGATTTAGCCTGCCAGGGCCCCGTTGGACGAAGTACAGAAAGTGCAGCGGTGTCTGCTTGACACCGCATGAGGGAATATGAATTGTCAATGTGTTGACAGTGTCGTGTTGCCGCTACCAACATCTCCTGATTATTTGGAAGGAGCTCAAATCAGTCTATTTTCCAGGCTGAGCTTCCTCGTGTTGCACTACCTGCATGCTGCGAAAGTCAAACGAGGTTCTAAGCTGACTTTGCTTTTTTTAGCGCAAATACTCTATGAACTGCCACGTTTATACAAAATAAGATTTAATGCTAAAGACCCCATGAATTTGGAGCTTGCAAAGCGATAATGAAGATTTAGCGACATCCGAGACGCAGATTACCTTGAAAGCAGCTCTATTAAGTTAGACTGTCAAAACCTGCTGAATTGTCTACCAGTCTATTCCAGCCTTGTCTGAACTGCTCTCTGTGCGTGCTCTGAAGCATTTGTGGTCAAAAGGAGAGCGAATGCTCTTACTTGACTTATGTATTAAGGTGGACAGACAGGTGTGTCCTCCATGTACTACACATAAACATGGTGGTTGCATCCATAATGGAAAATGCAAAAGTGTGTGTGTGTGTCAATATATTTTACAGGGCAGTGGTAGCGACCCTGTAGTTATGGTTAAGTTGCTCACTTTTTGGGCGGATTATAACTTTGCCCTCCCCCACCCCTGCAGACGAATCCTCAACAAACTGCAATAAAAGTATATGGTCAACTCAGAAGGATTTTGTGAAGTTTGGTACAGTTTCGTCCAGAGGGGGAGGCAAAATTATAGGCGGTGTCCCAAAATTTGGGAAAATCTTCATAAAAGCATTGGAAAAAAAAGCGCGCACCTCCTGCCTAAGCCGCTGGACTGATTTTTTTAAATGGCCAAAAAGTGAGTAAAAAATAATGAGTGATATGTGGGTCTGGTCCGTGGACTCACTTCCAGATTTGGGGTCTATGGATGCCTCTGGACCAATCAGAGAGCAGCGCTGATTGGTCGGGTAAAAACTTGAGCTGGGTCAACACTTTTGAAACAGAAGTCATGTTGGATCTGCGAATAACGCCCGCAGTCCGCAGGATATCGTAGTAAAAACATATTAAAAAGCACAAAATTGCACTTATCAAACAAATTAAACTATCTCTGAGGAGGTGTGTGGTGATGAGGATGGGATAGGATATGGCCATAAAAAGAACAAAATCGGGGACTTTTCTTCTCCGATGTCCGCCAACATCCCAGATGTTTGGTGCCCTTCCTGTAATGTTCACGAACATTTCAGATGTTCAGGGACATCCATGCATATTTCTGCATTACAGGGTCAGTCAAAAGCAGTTTTTGAATGGCTTATAACTTTGGCGCCACTCAATGAAACTGCATGAAAATGTGCAATGTAATTTTAGACCCGACCCTGGATGATTATTCTTTTTGCTCATTTGTTATGGGTAAACTGACAAGTTTTTGAGGCTGTTAGTACTGGGAAACTATGTTTCCCTTAGTCTTCAACTATGTTGCCATTTCTTGGTAACTTTTTATCTATGTGCCAATTACAATCCCGCACATAGAGGTCCTTTTGTTTTATGGCTTTAGCCACCCTCTAAGGATGTTTTGGTGTTTGTACAAGTGTGCCTAGGACAAACTGGTGGCAGCAGTTTACTTTTAAAGTATTAATTCTTTGTTTTTATCCACCTACCGCGTTTACCGCATTTGGCCCAAGAGTGTGGCTAGTGCCAAAAATGGCCATGCCACAAAGTCTTTTGTTCTGTCTTTTGGCCATGTTGTTCCTTTGCCTTCTTCCAGGTCGAGAGACCAGGGTTTTCCTTATTTGGGCATGAAGCCTCCCGCAAAAACCTCATCTTTCACAGGCTCCTGCATGTCACGTGTGCTAGTGCCCAGGAAGAGGGTTGGAACTATCTGGTCTGGAATTGTACCAAAACTGCAATCTCATAAGGTTGCTTGGTACTGACATTGTAACTTTGCGCATTACAAAAATGATGACCACCATTACTGCGACTGAGGGAATAGGGGATTGTGGGAGTGTCCCCTGCTCCTCCTAGTCATGGCAAAGGGGGTCAGGGATTGCAGGGGTATCTCCCACTTCCATTAAATGGTGAGTGGGGGACCCTGCATCGCCAGCGGCAACCCACGTAAGTGGGTGTGAACTGACGCTGCATGGATCGAGGGAAGTGGGCGGCTCACTACCATGTGTGCCACCATTAAGGGAAGTGGGCAGGGGGAGTGGGGTGAGGGGGATGCAAGTTACAGTGGGCTATCTGATCACTGCACCGTGTCGTAATGGTTGTCAACATTTTCGTCGGCAGAATTACAGGCAGCGCATTGATCACATATATTCTCTGGTCCCAATCCACACTACTGGTGTCAGTATGTCTGGTAGGCCTGAATGACTGGGCCCACCATGGGCCACGATATGCACAAGCCTGGCATGCATGCAAGAGAGCAGATCTTCCATTGACTATCCCAGATTTGAGTGTGAAATGAATCTTGGCTAAGAGAAGGGGCTCTGCATCCATTTCAGGTCGATCACCTGAAGTTCACACCAAACTACAGAAGGAGCCAATTATCCTGAAACAAAAGAGTAGACCTGTGGAACTGCCAGAGATGTACTGGAAGATTTGGCACCCTCACCCCACTGATGCACCGTCGATCCACTGCTTTTGTATCATATCAAGAAGGCCTGCAATGGCACTTTGACACTTTGGAGTAGTGGGACCAACTACTCTCAGCACCTCCTGATTACACTCGCAAAGAGCCTCTTCGGAAGTGTTACTGGGCAATCCAGCAAACTGACCAGCTTGAACCCAGGGTAGTGTATAGGAGCGCTGCTATCCAGAGTTGACACTCCAGACTTTGGGAATCACTTACTTGTGGTCATGGGCCCTCTCCCGCCAAAACTCGATGTTCTAGCTCCTCTGGGTTGCGATTTATGAGAATGTGCTTTGCCGCGAGCATTTACAGTCCCTGTGTTGCCCCGCTGTGTTGACTGTCATTATAAGTGCCTGCAGACCTGCCCCAGTGTTCTGAGATGTGCTGCACTGGAATTATCCTTCTCCTTTTTTCGAGAGCTGAGAAAAGGCTACTGTACCGCCACAGCGATTGTCCCGTCCCGCAGCCGCTGTGAGCCAGAGGTTGAAACCTACTAGCATACTGGTCCTCCTACTGAGAATCCCTAAAAAGATACTCACTTCAGCTGGGCTAGCCTGCACTCCCCAGTGAAGTCGCTCTACCTGAAGGGTAGACACTCCTCTGGGATTATGGCCTTATTCTTCATTAAATAAATCCCCTTCCTCTACAGCTACAGCTCCCTGAAAAGAACCCGCTTTTCGCTTAACACATGACTGTGTGTTGTTAATGCACTACTGTACTGTTCAGCATAAGTCTCCTCACTTCTTAGGGCTGCACTTCATAAGGACTGCCTAATGCAATATCTGTGCTGAATTGACCTCTTCTGTTGCAGATTGTGGTTATTTTCTCCCTGAAAAGCATGCTTTTTCAAATCTGTCCTGTGTTTTACTTTTCTGAATGTGTCAAAAAGTACAAAAAAACGTGATATTACTTTTCTGCCTGGGCAGTGGGCCTGGCCCTCGGCAAGGACAAATATCTACTCTGATTTGCCTATTGGGGAATGCAGCATGGCCGAAGCCCATGCCCCATGAATTGTGGAAACTGTCCATGGAGGCAAGCCATGAGCACTGGCCATTGGTCATACTTTGAGGGTACAGTGGACACTGAAATAGGATGGATGCATGGTAGGTGCAGTGGATACCGAGAGTGGCTTGGGGGGGATGGGGTCATGTTCAAGCCTCATACCCTAGGCAATTGACCCATGACTTGCATCTCCAACATGCACTGCTGATAACAACACATATCAGTATGCGTTGCAATAAATATGTTCCTTAAAGAAGGTTTACAGTTCTTTGATATATGTTAAAAGAAGAATTATTAATAAATTATATACAGTGATGTAACATCATGAAACATTTTAATTCATAAAAAACTATTATGTTCACAGAAAAAATCTTGTTAAAGTGACGTTATGGTTATAAGTAAAACCAAAAAACCCCAGAAATTCACCAGTTATGGTAAGAAAAGCAACCAGAACTTGCACCACCACCATGCACTGCTAAGACTAACATCCAGGACATCAAACATCATATCACAAATGTCATTGATGACATCACTGATGACAATACAAATGAAATGAATTTTGATGAAAAGTCCCTACAAGGGGTTGTGTTTATCATGCTGGTAACAAGATGTCAGGTGTGATCGGGAGACTTATATTTAACTACTTAATGTATTAAAGAATGTACTCATCTAAACAAAACATTATATTGGAGTGTTGTTGTTAATACAGGAACATAATCGTACATACAGAAAGGCAATGGTTGCAGCATGCACCATAGAAGTGCACTGATGCAATAATGAATGCTACCTTATCAGAGTTTTGAGCAATGTTAAACATTGAACAAATAGCTAACAAATTAAGACTTACTACATACATGTGTTACTACAAATAATACATATGAAGACCCACAATGCTTACAAATCAGGGGCATATACAGGGAAACTAAAGTAAGGAAGAAAGAAATGACATCACCAGAAAATGTCAATAACATTAAAGTTCATCATCATTTTTACAAATAGATTGTGTGTTTGAGGCTTGCCTATTGCCCCATATATGTGCACCATGAGCTGAGACCAAACCGTAAGGAAAGTACTGTAAGAACATATAAGAAGGTTAATTTCTAGATATATAGTAACTTTTCAATTTTCACATTTGTGATGTCATCTTTGATGTCCTGTGTGCTAAGCTTACCATAACTGGCGAATTTCTGCGGTTTTTCGGTTTTACTTGTAACCATATTGTCCCTTTAACAACGTTTTTTCACAGAATTTCATAGGTTTTTATTAGTGCAACTTAACCATGATGTCCATTTAACACATTGTGTTCTGAGAATATATCATATGGCCCAAATTTACCAACTGTCTGTTTTATGATGTAGTTACTTCAAAACACGTTTATGTGTATGTGCAGTGTAAGTTACATCAAGATTGGGAAATTGACCACGTCACGCAGCAATACTAGCGGAACTTACCCGCTTAAAGATGGAAAGCAGTAATATTTTGCTCTGGATTCGAAAGAATAAAAAATATATACCCTTTGCACACATTTTGAAATAAGTAACACCTAATTCCTTAAGTTAAAGGACGTATGCCACAAAACAGGCAATACAACTCCTGTTGGCGGATCACATGCCAGTGCAAGTAAAGGGTGAAAACAAAAACTTGTTTCTCGTACACCAACACACTTTCGCCATCTAGTCCTCCCATCACCACGCAAATCCACAAACTTACATGCATCATGCACAACACTTACACCAGCAACGTCATGGATTAAGTTACAACACTCAACACACATCTCCCAAAATCCACATTCACTTAGTAAATACCCAGAAACTTACACTCCGGTGGCATCACACTCGCCGAGACACACAACACCCCTGACCCGTCCATCAAAACTGGAACACACCCACACCCCAAAATAATGTACACCCCCACAGATACATCCATCAAAAATAATCACACTCCCACCATCATGGCCACAAATCAGAGGACACACCCACAGACATGCTCATATCATGTGGCACAGAGAAGCATAAACGCTGCGGAAAGCATGCCACCGACACATGCACCTTGCATGTCAGACTTTCTGACTCAGAGATTATACCATGTAATAGCAGAATATCTATTACCACATAGTGCCAGGAGATCCCACCTAGTTACAGGGGTTCCCATGGATATCCGTGTAGATAGCAATCCGGAAGCGATGGTTTTCGAGTCCAGCCAAGAAATCCAGGAAGGAAGCATACCCGACTTCCCATCAATGATTTGCATGACAGATATTGCATGTCTCCCCGGGAAGTACTTCACTTAACCTTCCCATCTACATGGATATCCGTGGGGACCCCTGTAACTAGGTGGGATCTCCTGGCACTATCCTACTAACTACCAGACTGTTGACACAGCAAACGTTAAGTGTCCGCCCAGCCCTGATGAATGTGGCCCCTACCTTGTCTGTGCCACTGAAACCGGTAGGCTCTTTGTGGCTTTGTTACCAGGAAAAAATCCAGACGAGCAGACACTTTCTCTGAAACTCATCGGATCTCCTTCTCCTTTTTTGACTCCCGCCGAGAATAAAGATGGAAAGCAGTAATATTTTGCTCTGGATTCGAAAGAATAAAAAATAATATAAAGACCAGAATAGAAGAGATAACATGGAAGATTTATATTTAAATGTTTAAGAGATTTTGGAAACATCCGGATACCACTCTTCCAAAGAAAAACAAACACAAGTATCCGACAGAAATACATATATATGTATGTGTTCCTACATCCTGTGGATGGAGACATTTAATAAGAAAATTCCTTTTTCATCTATGAAGCAGTTTTTAATAAAAAGAAGCAATCCTAAGTACCTCACAAGAGGGCGAATTTAAATCCAAATCAAATCTTGGATCACAATATCCCCTACAATCGATCAACCTGAGTCTTCTAATGTGGTAATATATAAGGGCACACTCAGGCATGAGACCCTCCCCATCTTGTGGTCCCTTTTGTGTCAAATAATAGCAGAATATCTGCCAAATGCCACATCAATGCCAGGACCCCCCACAATCATTTCAACATGGCCAAGACAAGCCAAGACAGACCATCGTTCTTCGCCTGCCAAGCCATTACAGAAGGGGAAAGACCATATGCAATCAGACTTGGCCCCACCCCTAAAGGGGCAGTCCAGCCCGAACTGCTAGGTCACATCCCTTCTGCACGAGACCACAAGGATCCCCAAACATGTTTCAGCCTTGTTGGGCGTCATCAGTGAGGAGAAGCTTGGGTCTCTAGGCCCAGCAGGCACGGGACCCACGTCTGGGCATATCCGTCCCACTCGGGGTGACAAAGCAAAAACAAAGAGGTGAAAGCCTGATTTGCATATGGTCTTTCCCCTTCTGTAATGGCTTGGCAGGCGAAGAACGGTGGTCTGGAGGGTTGCCCAGAGCAATGCCAGTGGTTAAGATTCATTCTAAAACCTTCCAGCCATCACCTCTTTGTTTTTGCTTTGTCACCCCGAGTGGACGGGTATGCCCAGACGTGGGTCCCGTGCCTGCTGGGCGTAGAGACTGAAGCTACTCCTCACTGATGAGCCCCAACAAGGGCGAAACATGTTTGGGGATGTTTGTGGTCTCGTGCAGAAGGGATGTGACCTAGCAGTTCGGGCTGGACTGCCCCTTTTGGGGTGGGGCCAAGCCTGATTTGCATATGGTCTTTCCCCTTCTGTAATGGCTTGGCAGGCGAAGAACAGTGGTCTGGAGGGTTGCCCAGAGCAATGCCAGTGGTTAAGATTAATTCTAAAACCTTCCAGCCATCACCTCTTTGTTTTTGCTTTGTCACCCCGAGTGGGACGGGTATGCCCAGACGTGGGTCCTGTGCCTGCTGGGCCTAGAGACCCAAGCTACTCCTCACTGATGAGCCCCAACAAGAGCGAAACATGTTTGGGGATGTTTGTGATCTCGTGCAGAAGGGATGTGACCTAGCAGTTCGGGCTGGACTGCCCCTTTTGGGGTGGGGCCAAGCCTGATTTGCATATGGTCTTTCCCCTTCTGTAATGGCTTGGCAGGCGAAGAACGGTGGTCTGGAGGGTTGCCCAGAGCAATGCCAGTGGTTAAGATTAATTCTAAAACCTTCCAGCCATCACCTCTTTGTTTTTGCTTTGTCACCCCGAGTGGGACGGGTATGCCCAGACGTGGGTCCTGTGCCTGCTGGGCCTAGAGACCCAAGCTACTCCTCACTGATGAGCCCCAACAAGGGCGAAAAATGTTTGGGGATGTTTGTGATCTTGTGCAGAAGGGATGTGACCTAGCAGTTCGGGCTGGACTGCCCCTTTTGGGGTGGGGCCAAGCCTGATTTGCATATGGTCTTTCCCCTTCTGTAATGGCTTGGCAGATGAAGAACGGTGGTCTGGAGGGTTGCCCAGAGCAATGCCAGTGGTTAAGATTCATTCTAAAACCTTCCAGCCATCACCTCTTTGTTTTTGCAACCATAGGCCTCCATCATCATATAAAGGTGGACCATGCCAGTACATTTGGTCAACTGCTGACATGGAAGGGAGCAGGAAATGCTCTGGAGGCAGGGATGACACAGATCCACAGGAGGGTGCTTCCGGTCTGTTCAGGAGGACCAAGACAAGGAGGGGCAGGCAGGTAACGGCTGAGGATGCTGGTGCCTCAGTCATCAGAGGCGTCCGTCAGGATTGTGCACCACGGGATAGCAGAACACCACTAGGCCCACAAGCACCAGTGCACCCTGCTGAAAGCAAAATCGCCACTGCCCGTGCCAAGGACATCAAGGGCACCCCTATAGACCATCTCCTGTGACTCCTGTTGAGGAAGAGGGGCAGGAGGAAGGCCTTCACCAACATGGGAACTGTGGATCCCCCAAGCGGGGAGGTTGCTACCACCTCAACACTAGTTATGACTGCTCCCAACATGCAGTCAGAACCTACCACCCTGACCCAAACCACCCCACAGGATGACTCTCCACCTTCCAGGGATGACTCCTCCTCTCCACCTCCTGGGTTGCAAAAACCCAACTTCACCAAACAGCAGGTGAAGGTCCTGGGGGCAGAGGTGCTGATCATATATGGGAAACTCACCAGTCGCAGATAACTGCACACTGAGGTGGATGCACAGACCAAGTCCTGGGCCAAGATCGTATGTCACAGCTTTACGCTAAGGGTCTACCAGCGCAATGCGGAGGAGGTGAAGAAGTGCTGCCCCAGGTGGGTCACTGACATGAAGGCATGGAAGTTGCTAGAGGCGGGCCAGAAGATCCATTGTTGCCCATATTGCAGGACCACATCAGTCCCTTGGAACACCGGGTCATATGCCAAATTTGCCCGGGGGATTACCAGAGGGATGTGCACATCTTCAGGCCCCTGCATATGCTGGTAGGTGTCCTGTGCTTTATTGACCACTGAAGCATATCGATGATTCTCGTGGAATGCGTACCATTCCCTGGATGTGTGCGCCACATGCATTTTCACTGCACCTTCAATGGAAAATAGTATTTGCCTGGTATCTGCATAAGCAAACGTGTCTTGTTTTTGTTGCCCTTCCGACCCTCGGCATGTACATTGCCTCATGTGCCCCTTTCTCCTCTTTTGCAGCCTCCATTTCCATTAACCTCATGGCCCAGAAAAATACCCCTATGACACCTCATGTCATGTCAGTGCTGCAACGCATGCACAGGATGCACACAGGGAGGAGACTAGTAAAGGTTAAGATGTCTGAGGTGGAGGCCCATTAGAGGCATGAAGAGGGACATGTGGCTTTTCCTGTTCCACCTGTCTCCCCACCCCTTTTCCATGTGTCCCGCAGTCAGATGAATGAGGCCTGTTCCCCTTTCTGGACTGTCTCACACCCTTGTTCCCCTGCAAGATCTGCCCCCCCCCCTTCTGGAGCTCGGGACAACACTAAAATGCAGGGATTGTGCCCCTCCTGCCATCCTGCATGGCTCATATCTGTGTTCTGCGACACATGCATGGGAGGGGCCCACAATGCCAAATGCGCTGCCTGGACAATCTGCGCTGGACACAGTTCACCCACTTATGGAGGCAATTGTGTACACCCCAGCAAACACTGTCACTGCACCTTAAGGGGACCAGCTCGATGTCACCATGGCTCAGGTACCCATACCTGGTGGTGGCAGTAGACAAAGATTTGATTGGTATCCTGCATGAAGTGGAAAGGGAAGTGAGGGAAGTAGGGTAGAGACAGTTGCAGTTACAGATGGCTTTAAGGGAGGAGGTTGCAGGGCTGAGAGCCAAACTGAGGGGGGCATAGGGAATTGAGTGAGGTATAGGATGCTGTCTGTGACATCCAGCTACATCTGTTGCTGACACAGACAGCTCCTTTACCTCCCACATCTGCTGCACTCTGGGTCCTATTCACTCTCCCAACAACCAGTCGAGGCCTGCGGGGGTGCATAGGGGGCACTACCTTCTCCTCTATCCCACCAAGCCAATGGTCCTTGCATGGCGAGGTGAAGAAAGAGGATATTGGGTTGATTGTCCTGGGGAATAGTGCTGGTGTATCTTTGTTAATTTTTTACATTTCATGTTCCCATTTGGCCCTGTGACTCCCTCCATGGATGCCACCCACCTATATTCACAACCTTTCATTTAACTGGACTCACAATGTCTTTTATATATTCCCTGGCTATGTTCCTGTGCACCATTTCCCTCATTTATTTTACACTACAGATTATAAAGTTTCAACCATGACTTGTGTTCACTTTTTCCTGCACAGAGGCAGTGTGTCCATTCCATCAGTGATGTGCATTTCAGGTCATGCAGCTGCTGGCAATGTAATTTGCAGACATGAGTGGGATGTTCACATCAGTTCCACATCATGTTGTATGGCATCCAAACATGGACGAGGCAGTACACTCTGCACTGACACATTTCCACATGAATGGGTTATGGTATTCCTGGAGGGCTTTTGAGGAGTGTGTAGGAGGGTGTTATCCGTAATGCATTTCTGTATGGACCTGCCATGACCCCAAGAATATGTGCAGTGGGTACAACCACCACAGCAGTAATGTGAATAGTAATTATAGGTAATATAGTAGGAGTATGGCCAGAATCACCATAGTAGTAATATGTGTATGGTAATTGTAGGTAAAGTAGTGGGAGTACAAAGTGTTTGTAATATGGAGGGATGATGTAATTGAACTGTATATGGTACTTATGGTTGTAGTGCAATTGAGGATAGTGCTAATAGAATATGTATTTGATTATAATTGCTATGCTCACTTAGTTATGTGGCTTTGTGAAGCTGGAATCTCTGGTTTATTTTCTGTGGAAAACACAACAGTACAATTGGTTAAGTAGAATAGTTCAAAAGCTATAGTTGTATACAATTTAGACCCTCATAAACAGTACATTCTAAGTCCTATGTTTGGTACAACATTAGTGCATGACACACTGGTGTATTTTTAACAATAAATAATAATTGGGTTATTGGGGGAAAAATCCATACTGGATTTAATAAAAACTGATTACAGTTATGTGAGTTTAAGGATGCTAGTGTGTTTGTTTGAAGTATGTTTTTATTAAGGGAATGTTTGAAGTAGTTAGCTACCAGTTGGCATATTATAACTACATTAGAGATTAGAAGATGTTTTGTCGTATTAGAATTGAGATGGCATACTTCTAGTGTTTTGGAATGAAGGGTGTTTTTCAAGTAGTTTTTCAAGTAGTTAGATACATGTTGGCATATTCCATCTAGATTGACTTTCAAAAGATCTATTGTAGCATTATGGATGCAGTTAGATACCTGCTTCCTTATTATAACGGTTAGTTGTGCTATAGTTTAGTGAGTACATTTGGGTTGAAGGAATGTTAAGTAGGCATTTGTTAAATTTGCTGATAACCATTGTTTTGGAGTAACTGAGGTATTGTTACATTCAAACCAACCACTTATTTTTTTGACATATGAAGTGTAGTGTCCTGAAGTGGTTGTGGCACCAGTGTATCATACTATGCCTACTGTTGTGAAGGTTTTCTTTCCAAAATATACTTGGCCTTGTGTGAAGCATGTAAGATTACAGTTTTTTTTGGTTCCATCTGTTTTGTACCTTAGACGCATTGGAATGACATATTGGCTATGTGAGTTTATTTGTATGGTGGAATGATTGTCTGAATTGCATAAAGGGCATAGTATGCAGAAGCTTGTGAAATAGACTTGATTCAGAATTTGGTATGAATACAGATACTAATCATTCACTAGGGATGTTGTCTTGTGAAACATGCTTGCAGATACTGCATTTATGTTTCCACGTGTATGAAATCTGGAAGATTTCATTTATAGGGATGTTTTTGGTTTCCAGTACTTGTAGTAAGTACATTAGGAATTCTTGTGGATCTCCCTGTGTGTTGATGGTAAATTTGACAATTCCTGCTTAGTAGTCCAATTTTTGCTTTATACCTGAGACACTGTGAGTGTTGTCAGGATTATTTGTGGCATTTCTGTAAAGGATGAGCATTGCAAACACAACTGGACCAAGCCGTTTAAGTAAATCGTGTGAACAATTGGTGTTAATTGAATAAGCAGATTCATTGTCACATTAGCATAACAATTTACTCCGGTTTTATTCCTGAATTTAAATGCACCAGAGAGTTCTATTTGTGGATCGTTTGATGGGCTTGCAGTTCTTTCTGGACAACAGAGATGTTTGTCTTTCCTTTCTGGTGGACGTGCACTTGACTTTGTATTAGACAGTTTATACAGTGTTGTGGTTGTATTGCTTGATACAGAAGGAGTTGGTCATTTTTTTAGCAGTCGTTTTAGTGGTATTGTTGGGAGATATGCTATATTCTGTTTGTATTATGTGCCTCTTAATAGGCTTCTTTTTTGAGGTACAGTGTACATATCTAGATGGGGGTGTACAGTACCTGTAACCATTTATATTCCAGGATGCAAGGAATATCATTGTTGAATTTGTTTGCATCAAAGTTGAAAGTGTTAAGTAACTCATGCCTTCTTTAAAAACTGTGTTGCCAATTTCCATCAATGCTGGATCTAGGGTTAGACCTTGTGATTTGTAAACAGTGACAGCATATGTAAATGATAGAGAACATTGCTTTCTGTGTATACATACGTCTTTGAAAAGAAGGAAGCATCCTATTGTCCGGCCAATTATTTTAACTTCTGCAGGTTTGTCAAAGTAGATGTTGACAAACTGAATTTTGTTGTCATGTGGATATGTTTGGAAGCCAACAACTGTACCAATTGATCCATTGACTAAACCTTGTTCTACGTCAAGGTTATGTATTAGAATTACTCTGCAGCTTAGACACAAAGTCAATATTTTCTCCCATCCGGTTGTATTGTAGATACATTTTTCTAAGCTATTTAGCTGTGCTGTTGCTTGTTGACACATACAAAGTGTCATGCCGTGCACTTCCAGTTTTACTGTAGAGCTGATATCCAATATGGGTTGTATTTCTTTTTTCAACCTTGTCTCGTTGAATTGCCTACAGCTTGCAAGGGTTGGCATAAAGGACATACAATTGTTTTGTTCAGTTAATTGTACCGTGACATCCGGAGCAAATGTGTTTCATCCATATAGCTCATGGATTAGACTACTATTTAAGATGGATTTTGCATATTTAGTAAGCAGACCAATCCTAATGCTTTTTAAAATTTTAGCATATATGAGGTCTGCAGATGGACGCATGTTTTGAGTTAGATCTCTGCAGCGAACATGTTGCCAGAGGTTTACATTTCCAATGCTTCCAAGGGAATTGCAGCATTGGTTTGTGTCCTAATGTTTTGAAAATAGGTTGACCTTTCACTGGTGTTAACTGAAGGAGGTCTCTGAAAACAATAACATGTTTTCCTCCAAACAATTCAGGATTTAAGGACTTCCTGCATTCTGAGATGAATTAAAGCCAACATGAGGCTGGACACTATGCTTACTTAATCTATCTGGAGTGCTTTAATTTGTTTTAGAATTCTGCCTACTTCAGTAACAGCTTCTGCTGATAATATGTAGTATTTGAATGTGTTTTGGTGTTCTATGGGGAGGAGTATTAGTCTGTATAAAGTTACACCTCCTCTGTTGTGGGCAGCTAAACCTCTGTGGGCTGTTATTACAACTGAGAGGTTGTTGTTAGATTTTATAGAAATTGGCTGATTATTTTAATTAAGAATGTGTTACCAGAATCAGCTTCACCACTTACATACAGAAGCAGAGGGTTACCATTTTTATAGCTACATGTTTTAGTTTCATGTTTAAAACTATGTTTAATTTATTGAATGACTTCTAGATAAAAGGTGAGCTGCTCATCATTTAACTGTGATTCCAGCACTGCCAAGACTTCCTCAGATTGTTTATACTGATACATGGTATGAGGTTGTATACTAATTGACCTTTTCACAATTGACCTCGGGAGAATTGACCTTGGGAGAATTTACCTAATTTAGAAGGTCAATTAGGACATATATGTGGGGGTGAAGTGCCCAGCAACCCCCATCCAATCCACTTATTTTATTTATAATCCAAAACGAACCCAACACATATATAAAATAACTAAAATAATATAAAGGTCAATTGTTTAGAAGGTCAATTAGGACCACTATAATTAGGTCAATTGTGCAAAAGGTCAATTCTAAAAGGTCAATTTGGGTAATGCTGTATTTTGTACCTCAGTCATGGCTATTTCTGCTTCATTGTGAATAAGTGGTTCCCCAATTGGTTCCAGGCTTCCTGTAAGGGAAGGTTGGCTGCCCTCAGGAGTGTCAGTGTCTAGTTGAGCTTCAATGTCTTCTTCTTCTTGGCATTCATTATCCAACATTTGTTTGTATTGTTTGAAATTGTAATCTGTTATGCTGCTTTCATTTTCTTTGAATGCAGCGTCAAATTAGTCATAGTCACCTAATAATTATTTTTCTTTTCTCCAAGGTTTAAAAAGTTGGAGTAGGGCCATGTAATACAGTTCTCTATGCTGTGGACATGCAAATGATAACTTTATATAATTAATTAGACTGGGTTTGGTGAGTTTCACTAGGCTTCCTTCACAAATTGAGACTGAATATGTGTCTCATCTGGTGTGACATTGTTTTTGTAGGTGTTGTTTTGGGCAATGTCACACAGACACATGATTTCCAAAGCAGTAATTCTGTTTGGGTAGTATGTGTCAATAACATTTTCCTTTTTTTTATTGTCCTGGCTGTTGGGATCATTTGTGACTATGTTTTCTATCTCTCTGATTATGTTTTCTGTCTCTTGGTAAGATTAGAGTACACTTTTTCAGGATGGAGCTGGTCCAATGTTCAGCCAGAGACTGTGGTCAGATTTATGAGATACAGCTGCAGCTTCGTAGCATGTACATGTTCTATGATAGATCATGTTTATACTGAATCTGTACAATTTCTGTGATAGTGTTTTGTCAGATGATATGTCATCCCAGAGGTCTCGGTTTTCTCAGCTTTGTGACATACCTTGCAACTGCAGTGGACTTGTTGGCAAAGTATTATATGTCTATGTTTGCATTCCACAAAATGATAATGATGGCATTGTAATCATTGATGTACATGGATGCTTCGTCCCTTTTAATGTTGTCTGTATTTTAGGGGATTTGCCTTTTATGCTGTGTCTAACAGAAAACATCAAGCTATTTACTTGACCTTTTTTGCAAACTGGTCTACAGAAGCTAAAGTTACATTTGGAATAGTATTTGCCTTTGTTTTTATATCTACTTCAGCAGAATTTGCCACAGTTATGTTTTTGGAAGCCTAACACTTGTGTATGCAGGGTACTATCTGCGGTATCTGAAGGGATGCCACAGGTAATGTATTTTTCAATAAACTGTAAAACAGTGGTGTCACTATCATAGCCAAACTTTGGAGCATCTTTTAGCCACAAATGTTTGTGGTTGTGTAGTGCTCCTCTAAATTGATATTCTTTTCTCCAACAGAAGTGTTAGACTTCTCCGTGCGGAGGGGTAGTTTCATTGCAGATAAAATGCAGCATTGCAATGGAAGGATGGTGAAAGTACTTTGATACATTGATAGGGTCAAGAGAACAGAGTTCTTCTGTTGTTTTTTATATCTATTCCTTCTTTGTTCTGGTTTGCAGTGTGTAAGAAGTCATGCAAGTCATTCCATTCGTAGTCTGCACAACTTAAAGTAACAAACCATGTGGGTGGACCTAGGTTCCTTAGCATACAACATACAAAACCATCACATCGGAAACAGTATTATTTTGTACCATGCATGTTTTCCAAGAGATAAGTGATATTTGACTGCACAACTTCATCTTTGGCTTTTATTTTTTGAAGTAGTAGAGGAAAAGAACATGCTTCTACAATTTTTTTCCATATGTTAATAGGGGATCATTTGGATTGATGCATTTGATATGTTTCTAATGCTGTGTCAATTGTGTCTTTGGAGTGTAATGGGTGCATTTTATACTAGTCTAACATGTTAGCTGCAGTAACAGGATCTGCACGTTCAAACTGTCCATTTGCTGGTTAGTCTTGAATAATTTGGGTGGATTCTCTTCATTTTTCCTCTATGTTTATATCTTTGTAGTATTCATTGTTTTGATTTAGATATTGTAGGGCTTGTCTAATTTTGTTTAATTTTGTTTAAGATAACGAGTTTTTGCCAAATGTTTTTGTCTATTGTTGGCACACCATTACCTAGTACAATGAAAGATTGATGTATTGGGTGTTGTACTCCTAGATTTTGAACATTTTCTTTTAGGTCGATTGGTAAATATACTTCTTTGCCACAGATGCTGCTTAGTAACTTGAATGGAGATAATTTGACTGATTTTGGTTGAAGGTGTATTATAGCTTGAAATGGGTCTACTGTTTGTATTATAATGCTCTCATGCAAGTTAGGCTGTTGTAGAGCTTTCGGAAGTGGGAATATTACTAATTTATTAGTGATATCATGTGATGTCATTTGGTTATTGTCAAGCTTTGTGTTGCCGTATGTGAAACTGTTGAGGGGTTCGTTATTTTGTATTTAGTTTCTGCTAGATATAAAGCCAATTGGAACCATTGGGATTCTTTATTGTCTTCTATTTAGAAGGCAAGATCTACTATTTTTGTGCTCTTTTCATAAAACATTCTGTGACAAAAGACACACATTTGGTCTGGTATTTCAGCTATTTTCAAACATAGCTATGTATTCTTTGTATAGCTTCATTAGGACATTGGTGTTTATGAGGTTTTCTGTAATGTTTTCTGAAGATACAAAATGTTCTAAGTCAACTTAATTTCCTAATTATTTATGTTGGATGTGCTCTATTTCTTGAAGAAGTTTTTTTTGCTGTTACATATAGGAGAATGTTATTTACATGTTGCATTTAAGAGCAGGACGTTTTGCATAGTATAGTTTATGCACAAGATTAGGTATAGTAGAATGGTGTGTCGCTAACATGTTTATGTGGTGGGAAGTTCTTTTGCAAGCAGTTCCCAAAATGCACGCTAATGAATGTCCTCACAGACCAGTGTGGCTGCACACTGGACTGGAGTCTATGGTTTGTAACATGTTCATTTTACTTTTGTCTTTTAGTCTCACATAGCGATTGAGGAATTGTCGTAAAGATTTAAAGGATTTTTAGTTTATACTGAACATTGAACTGCATGTCCATTTGTACACTGGGCCATGTGTTTAAGGGTTTCTTTTGCCATAATGGTGTGTTCCACCATTTCATACCATCGGCCATTATTGTCTATGGCAATTGTATTTTGTTTTTCTTGTTTATAAGCTTGTTCATTGAAGTATGGTTCTGTGCTGCACATGTTTAGAAGTACTTTTTTGTAATTTATTGATTAAATTAGTTAGTGGTTTCATTCTGTTTAAAATCAATATAAACAATGTTCTGTTCAGTAGAAAAGCGCTGTCAATTAGAGCTGTCAGGATTAGTCTCATGCAGTCGTTTTTAAGGGTAGATTGTGACTTTTCAGTTGCTTTTATAAGATTGTGAAGAACTCTATGGTGGAACATTTTCTGTAACATCATGTATTTGGATTACTTTACTGTGACTACGTTAACACTGATAGATAGATAGGTTCATTAGTAGGTATGCTTTTCTTTGTACATTTTGTTTTACTTTTTGATTTAGCAAGAGTGGCCCTAACTTCTTCAGTCAGGGCTGGTTGAGTTTTGTTGAGTGAGGTTACTAGCTCCTTTGTTTTAATGTTTTATAAAAAATAGTTTTAGAGGTGAATGACTACATGGTGTAGCTTTAGTCTTATCGGCTCTGCATTTTCTTTCTTTTCTACTTTTCTACTGTTAGTAGGCATTTTGTTGTGTGTGTTGGTAAAAGAGAACATTTGTGTTGGAAAGTTGTGCAATGTATATGAATGTATTGTTCATGGGTGTGTGAGTGTGATTGTAGAGTTGAATAGAGTGCTGTTTGATTGTGTGGTGGTATATTAGGTGGGGTTGAGAAGATTGTGAGAGTAAGAGTCTGCAGAGGTGTGATGGTGTTGGGTTAGTGATTAAGGCAGTGGTGGTGTGATGGAATCTGTAGGGTTATTGTGCTGTTTTGAGCAACAGAGGGGGTGTTGCAATGGTGGTCAGTAGATGGGAATAGTAAAAGTCTGAAAGGTGGAATATATTGGGCTACAGTGAAAGAAATGTTGGTTTGAAAAGAGTAGTCCTGAGTAATACATAGAGGAACTGTGCTGTTGTAATCACATACATATACATGGTACATTAATGTACTTAATTTGTTGGATGTGAAAGGTATTTGTTGTTGATTTCAGTGATGTGCTTCTTCCCTGTAATTGTAAAAGAAATTTAGTGGGGATATGTGGTAATGGCAAAAGTATGGTTCATATTTACAAAGGAAGATGGAGTGGTGAGAAAAAACAGGTAATAGAATTGGTGGATGGTTACAAAGTGGTTGCTTTTAGGAGCATTTTTATGAAAGTTAAGAAATGTGCATGTGCATTTATAGAAGCTCTGTAACGTTTGGTAAAAGAAAAGAAAAGTTGATGGAAAAGGTTTGTAGTACACTATTAAATGGCCGTTGGTGTGTGGAAGTGTAATATGTTAGGAGTTTATGCATTCTTTCCAACATGATGCATTTTAATCTGAAGGTGTTTATGTAGTCCTAGATTTTTGTTTGCATTCTGGGACTTGTAGTTGCACTTTTCCCATTGCAAAAGTTGGTGTACAAGTCACAGCATGTAGAGAAAAAAGTAGGACTGCAAAGCAGCTGAGGATTGCAATGGTTTATGCTAGAGGTGTACATGTACTGTCAATATATTAGACTGGCACACACTGAGTGCCAATTACAAATGGTGTACACATCTATTTTATCTGCTTGTACTTTCTTTTATGAAAAATTGACACAATGGTGCTGTAAATACAGATATGCATTTTCTTACTTGCAAACATATTTTCAAAAGTACAGCATTTTATTTGTTTATTTGATATACATGTCACCGTTTTGAAGTTCAGTCATTTTTTATTTGCATTCTGGGACTTGTAGTTGGCGTTTCATAATGGGAGGAGTGGAATTGGAAGTGACAGAAGGTAAAGGAAAAAATAAAGATGGGTGATATTGGGATGTATGCATGTGCTCTCAACATATAAAACTGGCAGACATTAAATGCCACATAAAAATGGTCTACACATCTATTATATCTGCTTTTCCTTTATTTTATGAAACAGTGACACAGTGCTGCTATACATGCACATGTGCATTTTTTCTTTCATCACAAGGATTGTAAGGAGACACAATTTGAAGCGCAGAGCATTGTAATTGTTGGCTGCTTCGTGTGAGGAGGTGATGAATGCTTCAATGCATGGCATTTGCCAGATTTGGTAAAAAGAGAATATGCTTATTGAGAAGCTGCTCACATGGTAAGTAGCAGGAACCCTTTATATTACATGGCCTGGGGTAGCGGCCATGTAGTTATGTTAAGTTGCTCAACTCATAGGAAGAGCACTGTTTGGGCGCTTTATAACTTTGCTCCCCCTCATAACAGATAGAATAGAGCTTTCAATATAATTTTAAAACACATAAACTAGTACATAGATAAGTACTACCAACGTAAAATTGAAATTAGAAAATAGAAAAACCTCCACTCATGGTGCCCACACTCTGATGAGTGTCTCAATGCTTGCTCTTCATTTCTGATTTTGACTACATTCCCATTGAAACCATTTCTGCAACTCTACTAGAAAGGAGCAATCTGCTAAATACCACAGCTTACCAGGTCACCATGCACAGTGAAAATTGGCATAACAAGACCCAGCGAGAGGAGAGTCAGAGACATTGGCTCCTGCACATCTAATGAACAGGACCATATCCTTTGACAGTTGATTTTATAAACAAGGTGTGGTCCCCATCTATAATGTTAATGCCCAACAGGTGAAGCCCACGATAGATTATCAGACTGCACCCAGAAACTATGACATAGCTAAACAAGTGCTTACCTCAACCATACCCTTTAAATTAACCATGGCCATCACCAACTCAGCAAATGAGAAAGCAAGTGACCCCCAGACTGAATCACAAGGTAGCTATGCAGGGTGGTTGAGCTGAGAGCTGTCCAGTGTTTTCCTTGGAAAGTGTGATGGATTGCCATTTGGCAAGGATGTAGGAGCCTTGACTTTTTTATTTTTATTTATTTAATAAAATGATGCAGGTTACCCCATCTCTGAAATGGTAATTTGCTGATCAGATTCCCATTCATAAGCTCCATGTTAAAAGAATAGTTTGTACTAATGGCTTACTGCCTGATCTGCAGCACTTGCTCTACAAGTGGCACAAATCAGGTCCAGAGGTCACAGGTGCAAATTTGATAGCTTCAGAAGAGGGGCTACATTGAAGATATGTTCCTCTGTTCCAAAGCCCTATAATTATGAGTCTCCCTCCAGGTGGGAGAAAAATCTGTATATGTGTCATGACCACTGTGAGGGGGCACAGGTTGTGCCACAAGCAGGCTCCCAACAGAATCCTGAGGGCCTTAACACCACAGCAAAAGGGCTCCTGGAGCCAGTCCTGGCACCTTTGGCACCAGGCCCATATGTAGGAAGGAAGGGCTGTCCAAACTAGGTCCCATTTATGTACATGGGCCTTTAGATCCAACATGGAAGCACCCACATAGTCTAGTTCTAAGAACCAAGCCATGCGGCCTAGTGTTTTGGGTGTGGCAGGCCTGGGACTACTTTCCCTGGCACTACTTTAACTGGGCTATATAAACCACACCCTGACTGCAGAACATGCTTCGTGTTATTCTGCAACCAGCAGAGTGACTCTCACCGTGTCCAGCTCCTGGTCTTCAGCATCTTCCTGTAATCCTGCAAGCCCAAAAACAAGATTATTCTGCCTTACCTGAGAAAACACCATCCAGCACTCAGAATCTCAACTGGGCTGCAATCTGTGGAAACTGAGAGAAGATATGATATGATATGGTATTTGTAACGCGCCTATACACAAGTGTTTCAAGGCGCGACGAGGCAGGGAGGGGGGGCAAGGGGAGACAGACAACGATCCTACTAGGCCAGGTGTCATTCAGATCGCGCAAGTGCAGGGGTAGGGGAGGGGGAAAAAGTGCAAGGGGAAGGGGAGGGGGAAAAGTGCAGTACAAGGTAAGTGGCGTACGTAATAAATAAATAAATAGGGCCAGCTGGTGGCAAGTGTGAGGTAAGTGCAGAACAAGTGCTGGGGGAGGGGGGGGCTGTAGGGATACAGAGACAGTCCCGCAGTGCAAAGGGGTTCCAGGGCATCAGTGCAAGTGGAGAGTGGCAGGGCCCAGGACCGAGGCCGTTTAGAGTGGTCCAGTTGCAGGATCAGTGCAGTTTCAGTGAAAATTAATTAGCAGTTCAGCAGGGGAGAGGGAGAGGGAAAGCAGAAGCAAAGAGGAAGGTTTTGAGGTGCTTCCGGAACCGGAGATGGTTCTCCTCAAGTTTCAGGGAGGCAGGAAGGCTGTTCCAGAGGGAGGCCCCTGCCGCGGAGAGAGATCTACCCCCAGCTCGTTGCTTCGAGAAGCGGCTAACCCTGAGGGAGTTGGAGGCGGATGAGCGAAGGGCTCGGGAAGGAAGATATTTGGGAAGAGAGAGTTGAAGGTATTTAGGACCCAGGCCCCAGAAGGCCTTGTGGACAATGCAGAGGGTTTTGAACTTTATCCTCGCAGCCACTGGGAGCCAGTGTAGAGATTTCAGTCCTGGAGAGATACGGTCCCCGGGCTTGAGGCCAAGGACAAGTCTCGCAGTTCTGTTCTGGATG
Source organism: Ambystoma mexicanum (assembly GCF_040938575.1). NCBI lineage: Eukaryota > Metazoa > Chordata > Amphibia > Caudata > Ambystomatidae > Ambystoma > Ambystoma mexicanum. Next base: position 857,983,666 of record NC_090921.1, on the reverse strand, counting down.
AGTTGCAGAGGGCGGAGAGTGGAGGCAGGCAGATTAAGATACAGGCTGTTACAGTAGTCCAGCTTCGAGAGAACCAGGGCTCGGGAGACAGTGAGCTTCTGGGGGAAGGAGAGGAAGGGAAGAATACCTCTGAGGAGGTGCAGCTGGTAGTGTGACCTCTTGGCGACGTCAGAAATATGAGGAGAGAAGGAGAGTGTGGAGTCGAAGATGACCCCAAGGTTTTTTGCCTTGCAGGTAGGAGCAGGGAGGGGGCCAAGGGAGGCAGGCCAGAGAGCTACAGGGAAGGAGGGAGTGGGAGTGCCGATGAGTAGAATCTCAGTCTTACTGGCATTAAGGCAGAGGTCATTGGCGGCACACCATTCTTGGATAGCAGACAGACAGTCAGAGATGAGGGAAGGAGAGGGGGAGGCTGAGGGTAGCCTGAAAATAAGCTGGGTATCGTCCGCATAGCACTGGAAATTAGGGCAGAGAGCGGCGAGGCGGTGGGCAAGGAGTGCCAGATACTGGTTGAACAGCCAGGGAGAGAGATTAGATCCCTGGGGGACACCACAGGTGGAGAAAAAGATGTCGGAGAGGAAGGACCCCAGTTGGACCTGGGAGGGTCGATTTGAAAGGAAAGAGGTCAACCATGCCAGAGCCTGACCAGTGATACCCAGGTTTTCCCGGAGACGGTTGAGCAGGATGGCATGGTTGACAGTGTCAAAGGCAGAGGAGAGATCGAGCAGAATGAGAACACATGGGGTGTTGGAATCAAGGTTCAAGAGCAGGTCTTCACGGATGTTCAGGAGAGCAGTTTCCGTGCTTCTGGCAGCTCTGAAGCCAGATTGATGGTCATGAAGACTACCAACAGATTCAGCATGGAGGTTAAGCTGGGAGATGGCCAGTTTCTCCAGGAGCTTGCCCAGGAAGGGAGTGATGGAGATAGGGCGATAGTTAGCCGGGCAGGAGGGGTCGGAAGAGGGTTTCTTGAGAAGAGGGTGCACAAGGGAGTGCTTGAGGGGGGAAGGGAAGACTCCAGAGGTGAAGGAGTGGTTGCAAAAGTCAGCCAGGGCAGGAGCCAGGGAGTCGATGTGGTCCTTGATAGTTTTGGAGGAACAGGGGTGAACCTGTTTAGACGAGACTTTCATAGATCGGACTTGTCTGGAAACCTCGTCAGCAGAGAAAGGTGGAAAGGCAGAGAAAGAGGGAGGAGGGGTGACCGCAGAAGGGCCAGAGGAAGGGCCGGGTAGGGAGGGAGGGAGGTGAAAGGAGGAGAGCGAGGACAGGATGTCCTGAGTTTTAGAGATGAAGTGAGAGGCCAGTGCAGTGCAGAGGGCCTGGGAGGGGACAGGAGAGGTAGAGACTGCAACAGGGCTGGCCAGCTCCTTGCAGATTTTAAAGAGTTCGGCGGAGTTGTTTGATGCCGCAGAGATGCGGTCTTGGATAAGGGCTCTCTTCTTGGTGAGAACGGAGAGCCGGTACTGCCTTTGGAGCAGGCGGCAGGCCAGTTTGTCAGAGGATGAACATGAAGCACGCCATTTCCTCTCTGCAACCCTGCACTTGCGTTTTAGGGTGGCGAGATCCGAGTCATACCAGGAGTTACATTTGGCTTTGGGCTTCAGGTGGATTCTCATGACGGGGTCAAGGATATCAAGAGTAACAGATATAGCAGATTGGAGCATGGAGAGGGCTGTGTCAGGGTGGGAGTCAGCCGAAGGGGCAGGGGGGGGCGAGAAGGTAGCAGCGAAAGCCTCAACTGACACACGCTTCATGGGTCGGATGACCGAGAAGGTGGGTGGCAGTGATGAGGGTGGCTTTACCTGTGGGGTAGGCAGGGTGAGGTGGGAGGATAGGAGAAAGTGATCACTCCAGGAGAGAGGAGTGGAGAGAGGGACGGAGAGGGGAAGGTCAGAAGAGATCAGAGCATCAAGAGTGTGCCCAGGAGAGTGAGTAGGCCCAGATGGGAGAATAGAGAGTGAGAGAGAGTCGCAGAGGTCACGAAAGAGACCAGTGGGGGGACTGGAGGCATCAAGGTGGATGTTAAAGTCGCCAAGAAAGAGGAGTTGAGTGGTTGAGGACAGGAGTGCGGAGGAGAGGTCAGCCCACTCAGAGAGGAAGGAGGAAATTTGACCAGGTGGCCGATAGATAGTAGCCACGGTAAGGGAATGGCTAGGAGAGAGAGAGAGTCGGCAGACAAGGCATTCAAAAGAGGAGTAGGTCTGCGTAGGAGTGACAGTGGCAGGAATCCACTCAGGGAAGATAAGGGCAACACCACCCCCTGCACGGTTGGGCCTGGGCACGGAGAGGATCTTGTAACCGTCAGGTAGGAGTGTGTCAAAGCTGGTGGCAGAGCTGGCTGTGAACCATGTCTCAGTGAGACAAAGGACGTCGAGGTCCAGTTCCTCAAGAAGAAACATCACTCACCTGTGAGTACTAGCTTAAGGACTTCTGGCGAACCTCTACCACAACTGCTGTCCGAACATTGCGACCTGCAACAACGAGAAAGGGAAAAACAATATTAGAATGTGCACTTCCAAAACATCGAATTCCATCAGTCTTACCTGAATTACATCGTGCTATGCCATGCTTCCATCCGGACCACCACAGCAACATCTGCAAAGGAAATGAGACACATTCAGATTTGCTTTCAATATTAAACAATCACACAGCGTTGTACTTACCTTAACGGATTCTGGGGGCCTGTTTTTCATCGCGCTCTCATCCACTCGCAGCATCACAGCAGCCTGTGAGGAGAAGAAGAAGAAAACACAGGTTAGCTTTAAAAGACAATGAAGGCGCTGCACTTCCTAGAAAACGTGCCTCTATATCCGGCAAGCCAGCATCAAGACCTTCGCACATGAAAAGAAGGAGATAAAGATAATAACGAATTTCCATCATAAACATAACAAAGACTTACAATTAACAAACCTACCTGCCTACCAGCAGATTCGGGGTCACAGCAGGCCTGGGCCCAAGGAAGGTGTACTGCACCACTGAAGCAACTCAGGCAGCTCACCAACAAACGTCAAGCACCCCTGCACAAGAAACGCAGGACAGATAGCTCACCCTACAAATAACTTAGGTGAGAAAAGAACCCAGTGGGAAGGTAATCGGTCAGGGGAAGGTGGGAAATTCACTCATTAGAGACAGTTATCACAAATCCTCCCTTCTGTAATTGTAGATAATTATTCAGCACTGGGCAACTACACATCCAGGGTGCTAGATCGCAGAGCCTTCAAGACGATCCGGGGATATCAGGTGAGCATAACAAATGTAAACAAAGTTGTGGTATGGTGGATGTTGTTTTCATAAATATTACAGCCACATCAATTAGATATCACAGATGTGCCAGCACTGTGAACCCATACTCAGTTATGGAAAGATTATGTGTATTCTCCCCAGACAGGCAGGATCTTGCACTCCTGGCAGGATTGTAGCCTTGGGCGATTTCCTCTCTTTGTTCCTTTGAAAGGGTAGGTAAGGCCGTTCCCAGAAGAATGCCACTACCCATGAAGTGGGCATGTGAACAGGAATCAAAGAGCACACCCATTCACAAAAGGATTGGGCTCACACCAAAGTGCTGCAATTCAAATGGCCTCAGATTCTGTGATTAATGTAGACAGGAGAAGCTCTGAACAGATGAAGGAAGATCCCATCATCGTGTTTCTATCTTCCTCAACTCTCCTTGCTGTCCTCTCCACTTCCTTTAGCATAAAATGTGTTGGGAGTGATGTCAAAAGAAGAAGGTCCACTTATTTTAAGAGCAGGAATTGGACACCTAAACCAGGGTAGCTTTAGTCCAATCATGTGGATACTTTAATCTATGAAAGACAGTGTCTCACACCACTAATTTGATTGACTCTGGAACAGCACCTGAGAAGGATGCGTTGGACCTCTTTTGGGAGAGTTGCACTTTCCAAAGTCCTCAAACACTGAGTTTAAGAAGGCATCAGTCCAAGGTAGTGGAGGGCTGTGCCCCCTTCCGACTCCCAGGGAACATTGTGGGTGACACTTGCTGTGGACCAGGACCTGTCATTTTGCACCAGCATCTCCCAAGTCTGGGAGAACAGACCCTGAAAGGACTCACCCTGTCCCGGAGCCCCTGAATGGGGACTCACAGCATTTGGAGAACCATATCTGCTAAGACTGCCCATTCTGCCACTTCAAAACCAGTGGATTGAAGTCAAAGACAAACTCAATGCTATTAAAGCTGAGCTTGATGCTATTGATATTGAAGGATCCTGCAATTGCTTCTTTCTGGCACTACTGACTGAAACCACTGGAGTGTCATGCATTCTCGCTTTCTGGTGTTTACAACCCATCTCGACATGGCCCAATCTCGAAGAGATCCTGGTGAACATGCCGACCTGCATCTTTGAAAGCCGCCTTCAAGTCTTACAGTGGTGCTTCATTTGACCATGCCCGACAGCCACTTGCTGGTTGGGTCTGCACAATCTAACAACCCTGAACTGAGCTTCAACTGCTAGCATCAATGCTCGAAGTCGGGACACTGTTACCCCAGCAAAGACCCAAAACAAGGTACTGTTGACCAGTAACTGTACCCTTTAGGCCACTTTTGCATCTGTATTCCCTCAAAGACCTATACTTTTTGTGGTTAATAATTGTCCTATCACCCCTGAATTCATACTCAGGGTGCTCCATTATTCTATCTCTTGCATCTTCTCTGTCCCTCCCGCGGGGGTGTGTTTTGTACAATGTTTTCTAGTTTGTTATCTTGAGATGGTGTTTTTCATTAAAGTATATCTGTTTTTCTTGAAACTTGCTTGGACATTCCCTTTATTTTGGACTGTTATGCATTACTGTTTTGGTTGCTACTAAATCACATTCACCCCCTCTTGAGAGCATAGCCTCCCCTCGGCCCACATTAACACAAAAGACAAAGGAGGTATATCTCTTAACTGGGCATGTTTTAGCTTTATGATTGTCTTGGCTCCTGGTTTGAAGCAGTGTGAGGGCTGAGTAGGCATATTTGGCCTCTACTCATTCTCGTTTTCCTGTAGGGCAGAATCCAAATTGCGTTCCAGAAAACCTGACATTTACCCTATTCCTAAGTGCAAAAATCAAGCTCACACCCTTGCCGAATTATGACTCTCTTTATCTAACACTGCCTTACACTATATCCATGTCTTCTAAATGGAAGTGATATACGTCTATACAAAATACTTTTGTGTGGTTCTTCCATTTATGCACATCCATAACTGTGTTACATATATCTCGTCCACCACGTCCCCTTCTAACAGCTTTAGCAATACGTGAGCAGAATGAAGCTATGGATACCTATTTAGGCTATATCTGAAACAATACCCAGCTACTGATGCGAGGCCTAAATAAAAACCCTGATGGAAAAGACAACAGGCAATAAACACATATATTGTATGGCACTCATTGTTTCTATAATTGGTCAGATTTTTATTAAACCAAATTAAAGATTTCAAGTTGGAGCAGGTGCTAATGGTAATTTACAATCAGGCAGCACATCTATGCAGCACTTTGGGGGGGGCGGTGGGGGTGAGGGGCGATCTTTCCATAGATTGAACTGAGCTGTTGTAACCAATCTGTGGCACCATTTAGCCTGGAGGCCATGACCTGCTCGTTCTGCAGTTACTGTAGATATGCATGTTTACAGCATATCATTTGAACACCCAAACAACTCACAGCAAATTCTAGGTTCATTGCAGTTATGATGCACTGGCATTGTTATATAGCAACCTACACTAATTAAAACGCTTACAAAGTCCCAGTATAATTCCTAATATTAAGGCTTGATAATAATAATAATAATAATAATAATAATAATAATTTAGCATTTATACAACACTACAAACCCTCAGGTATCTGAGCGCTGCTTATTATTACCCACAGTGTGTCGTGCACATTGATGTAGTAATGATACAAAACCTGAAGGTCACTGAAGCTCACCAGTTATGGTTAGCTAAACAGCCATCATACATGACATCATACAGGACTTTACGGATGACATTGTGTGTACCACATAAACAATAATCACATTGATGTATAAAGTGATGGATAATATGGATATTATGGGCAAGGGAATGGTGAGGGGAGCATTTGATCAGAACACATGGAAGGTGGCCTGCCAATATAACAATAGTGAATAGCCTTGGGCAGGGGGTAATGTGGACAGCTGTATTGTGCTGTCCTTTTTTGTTTGTCTGCAGGACAATACCAGTGTGTTGAGTACAATCACTGATCATGTCTCAAGTGATACTTGTGAAGCTGGTCCCACAGCCATACCTCGTAGACTTTGTGCTGAGGGCCATGAACATAGGCTTTGTCTTAGGGACTATACCAAAAGGGTTCTGTGTCATTTCACCGTGGGATGTTTTTTCATAGGGTTTTTTACCGCCAATAATTTTTATGAAAAAAACACATTGAATGTTTATTTTTTTATTTTGGGGGGTCCCCCCAAACACCCCATCCCCTTTAATTTTTATATATTCCCGAACACCCACACCCAATTTATATATTTTTCTACTACCGCAAAAAAATGCAATTAGTTTTTTTGGCAAAACCCAGCGAAAAAACATCCTGCAATGAAAGAACGTCGTACCAGCAAAAGAACATTGTACAGGTCATACGCTGTGGGTACAGTTGGGAGGTGTACATCATGTGAGCCATATAGAGATTATATTTCTAAGGTACAGTACCCAAACAAACATGGCTTTGCTCCATGACTTATCAGTACTGCGAATTAGGTTATTACACATGTGGCGTTTAAACAGTTTATCAAAGAAATGGCTAAGGCAGGCACCACCGTGCGCCGAAAATCCCAGCGCAAGCAGGCGCCAGGAGGCACAAGCGTGAGAAATCAAGCGCATGCGCACGCGTGCAATACAAGGAATGCACTGCGCTAGTTTCCCACTGGTCGTGCGCCAAATCCATGCATGTCGCACACGGGCACACACGTCATCAAAAGGCGTGCGCTACGTGCACAGCAAAAGCGCACATAGCGCGGTGCACACAACAAAAGTGGGCGGAACAGTGGGCGTAACACGCGGAATGGGGAACAACACGTGAAAAAGAAGTAACTGGGGAAGTACTGCAGGGAACTACACAGAACGCCCACACGCACGCGAACATCCCGTATTCATGGATTCGAATACGGGAAACCCGCACACGGCAAAAGACCCGCACAGGCGTCAACGCGTCCGCCACATGAAGGCAGGCGGTAGAGTCCCTGTGCATAGTATAAAATTGTGCGCAAACTACAAACACATATATACAGCTACAATGAATGCCCCATTTGTCGCAGCACTGATCGTGGGACACCGCAGGAGGAGGAGAATAGCCAGGGCACGCATTTTCTCACCACGGACAAGCCTTTTTGGGATGCCTGACGACCAGGTCTACGGCAGGTATAGGTTTACACCCCACATCATCCTAGACCTGGTCAGGGAGTGGGAGGATGACCTTGCATCCCCCACCCTTTGCTCCCAAGCATTGAGCCCCTTGGAGAAGGTGCTCACTGTCATGCATTTTTTGGCCACTGGGTCATTTCAGCGGACCGCTGCCATAGTGGGGGGGTCTCACAGGCCACGCAGTCATGCTGCCTACACCAGGTCTTGGCAATCATGACAGCGTGCCCCTCAGTCCGCAGGCACATATACATGCCCAGAACACCTGCAGAAAGGCAGGCCGTGGTCCTGGATTTTTACAGGGTGGCACATTCCCCAAATTGCTCGGTGCCATAGATTGCACCCATGTGGCCCTACATCCACCTAGGGCCATTGATCACATCTACTGAAACCGCAAGCACTGGCGTTCCATCAACTTACAGGTGGTATGCAATGCAAAGGGAATCATCACCTCTGTCTATGCAAACTACCCTGGCTCCACCCATGACAGTTTCATATACAGAATGTCCGCCCTGAGCCGGGCCCTGGAAGCTGGGCAGCATGGTGACACATGGCTCCTAGGTGAGTACAAATGCCTGTGCACATGCATGCAAGTCACACACAGACAAATACCCAAACCCTAATACTTTCAACTATTATCACCTCCCCAGGGGACAGTGCCTACCCTCTGAGCAACCACATGATGACGCCAATCCGGAACCCCACCACACCACCCAAGGTAAGATACAATGCGGCCCATATTGCAACCAGGGCCATAGTGGAGCGCACATTCGGAGTGCTCAAGTCACGCTTCCGCTCCCTTGACCGCTCTGGCGGGCAGCTACTCTATGCACCCCCAGTAGTGTGCAGGATCATTGTGGCAGCATGTGCCCTGCACAATGTTGCAACACGGCAGGGCGTACCGGTGGACATGGTGGTTCCCCCACATCTCCAACCACAGGCACAGGCGCAGGCCCTCCATGGGAGGGGTTAGGGCATGTGGCGAGGAAGCCCGGACCCAGCTTGTGGCCACATTTTTCACCTAAACTCCCACCCCTGCGGAGTACACACAGGCCTGGCACATACCAGGTGACAATCGATGATGACAAAGAGACAGTCAACTGTCACAACCTTACCACCCTGAGACTGTTGCCATGGAAGTGCCACATTGTGTGCATCCCTAGCTACTTAAACACAATCTATCCTGTGTGACCAAAAGGCACACGTATGATATATGATCTGATATGATATGGCATTTGTAACGCGCCTATACACAAGTGTTGCAAGGCGCAACGAGGAGGGAGGGGGGGACAAGGGAAGACAGACAACGATCCTACTAGGCCAGGTGTCATTTAGATCGCGCAAGTGCAGGGGTAGGGGGAAGGGAAAAGTGCAAGGGGAAGGGGAGGGGGAGAGTGCAGTACAGGGTAAGTAGAATAAAAAATAAATAAATAGGCCAGCTGGTGGCAAGTGCAAAGGTAAGTGCAGACAAGTGCTGGGAAGGGGGGGGGCTGTAAGGATACAGAGACAGTCCCGCAGTGCAGGGGTTGCCAGGGAGGCAGTTCAAGTGGAGAGTGGCTGGGCCAGGGACCGCGGTCGGTGAAAGTGGCCCAGTTGCAGATTTAGTGCAGTTTCAGTGAAGAAATTAGCAAGGGAGAGAGAAAGCAGAAGCAAAGAGGAAGGTGTTGAGGTGCTTCCTGAAGTGGAGATGGTTCTCCTCAACTTACAGGGAGGCAGGAAGGCCGTTCCAGAGGGAGGCCCCTGCCGCGGAGAGAGATCTACCCCCAGCTTGTTGCTTCGAAAAGTGGCTGACCCTGACATGCAAGGTGTGAATCACACACACCTGCAAAACAGGCCATGACCATCACTGTTATGTCACTCAAACCCTCCCAAACCACAACATGACATGGCAAGCAATAGCCATACACCAACACAGTACCAATAAGGTACACATTGCCATGTGAAAAATGTAAATTGGCATCAGACAATGTTGCCTGACATGGAATCAGATGAAATGACTGCCCAACAACCTCCCACCCAAAATAAGTCATTCCCAAATGTATCACAAAAGTAGTAGCCGCAACATAACAACGAATGCCTGTCTACATGCACATTGTGCATTGCAAAATCAACACTGCAGCTTCTGTGTGCTGTGTCCAACTCCTGCAACACACTGCTCAGCGCACAGCACAGTGAACAGCAATTGTGTGTGATGCACAACCTGAGCATCACATCTAAGCGACAAACCACATCAAAAAGCAAACTAGGCATGTACAGGATCCATAATTGGTCACAGAACATGTGCTGCAGGGACACAGTAGGCAGAAGAAGGCAAACAGAGTGTACATGTGGATATCGAAGGGTGGTTGTACTTGTAGTGCATCATAGTGCGAGTGTGCGGGTCAGCAAGGACATGCACTCAACATATGCATGTGCAATCAATTGACCATCAGTGTCCTCTACACATCACATGTGAACATTTACCATGTGTACACCCCAGCATGTCAAACCACAACTATCCCCTCACACCTGAAAGGTAAATACAACACATGAACATCCATTGATCAGCAGAACACATCATGTACATAGGATACCACAATTACAATGTCAGGGTTCCCATCACACTGCAGGGCAAGGCAACTATCAACAACAAAACACCCCCCTCCCTCACAAATGACCATGACCCACTGAACAACTGCACCTGGGTCATGGTGCCTTCAACCCTCAATTTCACCTGGCCACAGGATCACCATTCCCCTTCGTCACCATCTCCCACCGTGTGTGTCAAAAGTTGCCTGCACCCTCAGAGTCCACCTTCATTTGCAAAGACACAAAATCCAAGGCAGAAAAACGAACCAGAACAGCCTCCAGTAGATGACTTGAAGTAGCAGTACCTCACAAAGTCCAATTACTACCACAATGATGTACCAACCAAGGTAGCACAGTAAAACAATGTCACAACAGGATGTGAACCATGTGTGGTCCATAACATAGAATGATGCACCACGAACGGATGTGTACTGTCACAGCTCCCGTGTTCAGGCGCAGGAGTGGCACGAAACAACCAACCACACCATGGCCTGGCTGCCTGAAAGGTCAAACTCACACAGGCCTCTGAGACCCTGGTGGGGAAGGAGGGTCAGGGATATGCAGTTGGGACAGCCGTTGGCATACTGGATAACTGGAATGAGGGGCAGGAGAGGGGAGTATGAATGACACGTGAAAGTAGGGAATGCACTAAAATGGAGTACTTGCATTAACACATGACAAACTTGTACTTCATTGTCAGGGCCTTCCGGAGACCAGGCGCAGGAGTGGCACAAACCAACCACCCCCTCTAGGGTTTTGGCGCCTGCAAGCTTGGGGCTTACACAGGCATCCGCAACCCCAGCGGGGAAAGAGGGTTAGGGAACGTTGGTTGGATAGGTACGGGAAGCAGGAACACAGGGTAGAGGGTACAGTGTTTAGAATTGGATAGGACTCGGGGTGATTATGGAAAAAAACATACCAAATTGAATTACACATTCATCCATGCAACAGTGCACCCCCAGCAAGCCTATGTAGAGCAGTTTGAAATAAAAACAACAAGACACTCAGCTCTTGTTTTGAGTGCTGGCCTCCTGCCTGTGCACTCTCAGGTCCGGTTACAGGAGCACTTCAATGCTGCAAAGAGAGCCACAGTTAATAATCTGTGCATGCCCATAATACACAAACACACCACCAAATATGCCCCATAGCAACAAACTACTCTACAAACAGACAATCTGGTGTGGATGCTTCGTACCCATACGTAACATTCCCCCTGTGATGGTTCACACACAGTCAATGCAGTAAGTCAGGCGCCGGTGGGTGCGTGCAAATGGAACACCAATGTGTCACGATTCACACAACATGCAGTGTTCCCTGGGTAAGCAGACAGACGCATATAGCAAGGTATGACTTCAGATAAAGTCATGTCCCACCATGACCATAAAAAAATAGGCAGTGCATGTTTCAAAATGTACATGGAAATGAAATGCACCGCACCCGAGTCTGTCCCTTGCTGTATGTCCCTGTGAGCTGATCCTTTCCATGTCTCGGAAGGCAGCATGGGTGATACAAGTGTCTCAATGGCCCATGGTGGACCGGAGGGTATGTGCCACTGCCCCTGCAGGTGCCCCAGGCAACCTTACAATCAACTAGCCATCAGTCCACCAACACATCTGAGCTGTATTGTGTGTTTCAAAACCAATATTCGTCCAAGCTCACCCTCAGTGCTGCTACTAAGCGTGAATGTGCAACTGGCCTGGTGGAAGCTTTGCTGTGTTGTGGCCCCCCTGTGCTGCTCACCTTGCATGGAGTTCCTTGGAACACGTCAGCAGTTCTAGGATGTATGTCTGCAATCCCTGTGCCTCTGCTTGCGCACACATGTGCATGTGGGCACCAACAAACGTGTCGAGAATCCAGAAGTCCAATGGGCCATGTCTGCTGGCAAAGGTGGTCTGGAGGCTCATCCCCCTGCAGAAAGGGCATGAAACACATGATTAATGCTTTAGAGTGAACTGTGTGTGTCTCTTCAGGCATCTCATTACTGGACCATGTCAGAGACGTACATCAGAAACCACACCATCAGTCCGTCTTTCACATCCAAAGTGTGGAACACACTATCTACGGCATGAATTGCAACAAGCACGTGTACAGTAAAGATAAGAAACATACTACACAATGCCTAGCAATAAATGTACACATTAATCATGAAACACCCCATCTAGCAAAAGCAGAACAGTGGTCAATAACACCGCAATCATCCCCACTAGGGGTGTTAACACAAGTTACACAGCACCAGACATGCCACAGATATGACAGTCCAAAGCCCTTGTGTAATAGGCTTTTACACCAAACCATCCTTGCGAGCCCATGGATAAGGGAGGCAGGAGTGGCATATGTGAGTCAAGGGCCCCAAGCAGCAAACACATACACAAGACAAGCCTGAAGGGTCCAGCTGGAACAGACAGTGGATGCTTTCAAAAGCCACAAAGCACCGCACCGTCACATGAAAGCACAATAGACAAGCAATTTTAAACTATATTAACTAATTACACTAACTATGAAAAACCTACATTACCTAATTAAACTAACTATCAAACAGAAAGTTAACTAACTAAACTAAATGAAAAAGCAAAAATGGCCACATATGACCCGGGGGGGGGGGAGGCACCCAGGAGAGGGGAGGTACAGGGTGCTGCTCAACACCCACATGCGATGATGCTGAGCCAAAAAAAAAAAAAACCTCCATGGGCTCAACGCCTGCACAGCCCGACCTATGTGGTAGATAGATGGTCGTCCGATTCTGGCTCATCCTGGAAAGGAGGACGTGGCACAGTAGCCTGGCCACACCTAGCCGCAGCTTGCCCCTCGACGGCAGCAAGTCTGCCGGACGGGTGAGCCTGGTTCTGTGTGGCGATGTGACATAGGTCTGCATGCAGAACCTCACGTGATACACGTGCTTCCTCTTGCAAGGTAGCACGTGTACACGGAGTTCCTCCTGCAAGGCCTGGCTGGACAACCGCTGCACCTCCCGGCAAGCCTGTAGCTCAGCCGAGATGGTACTCTCAAGCTGTGCAAACCTCTCCTCTGTCCGCTGCCTCTGGGACATCATAAGGACACCTACAGTGGATTTGAGGGAAGCATACTCCTCCCTCAGGGCATCCATGTGCGCCTCTTCGTGAGCAGCAATTGTTTGACGCAGAGACGACATTTCAGCCTAGCGTGCCCTGTCTGAGGCCGGCATGCCCAGCCTGAGCGAGCGGGCCGTGGACCGTGCCCCCTGCTGCTGGAGAAGTACCTGCCTAGCAGGGGGGAGCACAGATCGGGCCACACGCTCCATGCTCTCAGCGATGTTCTCCATTGCTGCCCCCTGCCGTTCTGAATTGGCAGTCATGTCTTGCTCCCACTCAATATACTGTGGTTGCGCGCGGCAACTGTGTTGCTGGGCTTGACCCCTGCGGGACCCAAGGTCCAGGTGTCCTCACTGTATTGGCACCGCCCGCGGCTGCACGACTACATGCCCCCGTCGACGTGATGTCCCAGGCACATCAGTGACTGGTGTGGAGGGTGACCCTGCATCCCGATCCACCACGGGCGGAGGAACCAAGACTGTCTGATCCCTCAGTGCAGGTGTCGCAGACAGATGAGTGTCCACATCAGAATCACTCACCCCTGACACATGGACTTGATGCTCATCCAACTCAACATGGACGTCAGAGTCGTCATCAAGGCTGGACTCATAGGCAGCCAGAGACAAGATGGACTGTAGCACTTGGGGGTTTTCGTGGCCTACCACCCCACGACCCCCACTTGTGCCGGGTTGATGTAGTGGTAACAACCCTGTGTCTGGCATGACAACACCATCCTCCGCCTCCATTGCGTCATCACCTGAAAAATAGAGAGAAAAAAGGTCACTACACATGTCAGAAGCACACAACTCACACACATACACCAACAACAAAGGCATCAGGCAGACATGTGACACACAACATATAACCTGGCATGCATGCTGGGTCAACTTTGAATTGCTTCTGTGATCAGACCTGTTGAAAGGTGGCAGTTTCCATGGAAGTGGGTCTATGCAGTGCAGAAAATGTGTACGCCACTCACTACCTACATATACAAGGACTCCATGGTGTGTGTCAGGAAATGTGAAGGCAGTGGAAGGTCAAATTCAGGCATCACGTGCACTGTGCATTCAATGGGTAGCATATCTACAAGCAAAGCACCCCTCCACCCAACTACAAAAGCAGGGATGCCTAGCATGGCATCAAAAGACTGACCATAGTCCTGTGTATTGACAGGCAGTGTTGACTGGCATTATGAAAACTCTGGAGGCCGCCCACGTGTGAAGAAGACAATACAACAGTCGGACAGAGACATTGGCCATTAAACAGGCTGAGGCATGTGACTCACACAGATTGTCAGACCCTAAACATGTGTGCAACACAGTACTGAGCCACAGTTGACATGGGAATGCTGATGAGATGCCATGCAATGTATGTCACCCAGGACTTCTATTACAGTGATCATCCAGTCAAGGACACATAGGGGCATGCGTGCAATGCACATGGAGCATGAATGGGCACTCATGTCCCTGCGGGGCATCTGACCTATGCACAGTACAAGTGAGATACCCTGCATCAAGTACTAAGGCTGTACCACACAGCATATGTCTGGCAGATTGTACGCTGGAAGTTAGCATGTACACAGGACGCATGAACAGGAAAGTACACAATGGCAAGATTGAAGCAGACCAGTGCAAAGGTGGAACTGGGGTAGAGAGTGGCGGAGGAGAGGCAAGGGAGCATGCCTACATGGAGTACCCGCATGCAGGCAGAGGACACAAGCATGTCAGTCATGCTATGACATTGTGCCTGGGCTGAGAGGAAGGTCACCCAACGCCACATGCAGAAGGGCCAGTGAGCTGGAACATGGACCGGAGGGGTATACTGGTAACCAGCATGTGAGTAGGGTGCAATAATGGTGATGCGGACAGTCCCCGTCTGCTCCACATGTCCACCATCCAGCAGAGCAGACATGCATCACGGAAGCATTGCATTACTTGCACATCAGAACCATGTACACGTCACATGTAGTGGCAATCGTGCACAACACATCCCACAAGTAAAACGCACACGTCCTCAACAAACACGCATCAAAACTCACTGGACTGGGCATCAAAGTCCAGCGTCTCTCCCACTCCTTCGACCGAATGAGTGACTCATGCAGAGTGAGCTCTTCCTCCTCTGGTGCAGGCCCACCGCCAGTCACCAGAGTCAAGTTGTAATTTGAGGCACGCTTAGCCTTAGCGCTGCGTTTGAGGTCATTCCAACGCTTTTTGCACTCTTGCACAGTGCGCACCTCATGGCCGAATGTTCTGCAACATGCTTCCGGTGGGTGTCACGGTGGGCAGCCGTAGTATGACTATTGGCACCCACTACCATGTTACGGCTGTGGCCCCGCACGTAGTCCATGAGGAAGTTCAGTTCCTGCTTGCAGAAAGGCTTCTTCCTCGACGTGCAGGAGGTTGTGGCTGTATGTGGGGTCCCAGCCTGTGCTGCAGGTGCAACCTTCCTCCTCTTGGACTGTGGCGCAGACCCTGGCTGGCTAATGCCGCCCTGACCAGTATGGCTAGTGGGTTCGGTGGATTGAGCCAAGGGAGTGCCAGGTGGAGGGACGGCCAAAGGCCTGACTTGTGTCAGTGGCAGCTGGGTGCCCTCTAATGGACCCTGCGCAGCAACATCCGCTGTGGCAGGGTCATTGACCGCAACGGTCCTGGTTGGCAGACTCACAACCAGGGTGTTGTTGGGTGCATCTGCCCCTGCACTTGCCAACACCCAGCTGTTTCGGGGCAGCAGATGAAATAACTGCCCCAGGGACACGTGTCTTGGTCAGAGCAGCCCTGCATGCCCCTACAGTTTCCCTCCTGGCCTGTTGTAAATCTTGCAAGGGCTCCTCAAGTGCCAACGCAGCCTGTGCTGGCAGACCTTGAGCCTGGGTGGCGGTGTCCACAGCTGCACCTGCAGCTACCACTACCGTTGGGCCCGTGGCAGTCGATGGAATGGACTGCCGGGTCACACGGGCGCCAGTGCCAGATGCAGAAGCTGCATCTCCCGGAACCACAGGGGTTGGTGGCATGACTGCACCGACACATGGCACAACATTGTGCTCAAGTGGTGCACCCCTGCCTCTTCCCCCTCTGTGGCCGCCCTGGACATCCTGAAGTCCCCCTACTCCCTGGTCACCACGGGCTCGTCCCCGACCACGCCCGCCACGAGGAGTACACCCAGCTGAGGCGCCCCTCACCTTTCCTGGCCTCCCAACCATGGCACAGATGGAGTAGTGCAGGCACAGATGGAGTAGTGCCAATGGGAGGTGTACAGCACAATTGACCTGAGCAATTGGGGTGAAGGGGGTGGGAAGCAAGATGTTAACAGCCCCCCTGCACCTGCAAGGCTGTATGTGACCCCGGTGATGTAGTGATGGGTCACGCAACACTCAGGGACCCCAAAACTGCAGTAAAACCGTGCAAGCAACCCTGCAGACTATGTGCGTGTAATCAACCTCCCGCAGTACGCGGTGGCACCCAGTAACACGAATAACGCGTATGCGTGGGACACGCAGGCTACTATGACCTCGAAAATGGGTGCGATACAGAGGGGCACCCGCAGTGGGAAAAATAGCGTGTGCAACTCACCGTCTGACTAGCGCGATGCAGAAAAACACGCATAGCCAATACCCCCACCAAAAGAAGAGATACGTCCTTGATAGCTGTGAAGTTGTGATGGCGCGCGAAACAACAGGAAGCAGCAACACACGTCGGTCTCCACCAAAGGCACGTACAGCGAATTGCTGCCCCCACGTCACTTACGCGTATGGGCCCTTTCCTCGGATTACACGCTTTGACACGTGGACATGCAGTTTTTCACGCGCGCTGAACCACTATGCTAATGTCACGAGGGAAACGGCCGCGCACGCCCGCGCGCCACATCACAGAGGCGCTTATGCTTGAAGGGCCTTTGGTCCACTGAAAGCGCGTACGAGTACTGATGCGCTTACGCGTAAGGGCCTTTCCTCGAATCACACGCTGCCGTGCACATTTTTCACATGCCGTATCAAGCTGGCTACGCGTTCACACACGGAAGACCACGCTCCTGCCCAAAAGGCCGAATCGCTGCCCCCCAGAGCCCCGAGCACGCTCCCACCTGCCATCTTCTGCTGCCTGACTGCCTGCTGCCCAAGTGCCCTGCTATTTGCTGCCTGCACATCAGCCAGGGGTGCAGTGGCTGTGTCCACCCCTGCTGGAACAGAAGACTCCCGACTGGGATACCATCGCTCCACAGCCCAGCCCCAGGACCAAGTTGCCCACCCACTCCTGCCTCTGGGTTGCCATGTCGGGCACTACACCATCTGAACCACTGGCAACCCCCAGCCAGAGAGGCAGAGGGCCACCAGCTTCACTGCCACTGAAGTTGGTGTCCTGGTGGAGCATGTGCTGGGGCATTATGATGCACTCTTCGGAACATCATGCGCCAACAAGGAAGGACGGGAGAGGATCTGATTCAACGTAGTGGTTGCCATCAACGCGGAGGGGGTGGCAACCCGCGACATCAAGCACGTCATGAAGCGCTGGGAGGACTTCAGGTCCAGGACCCTTCACAAGGCATGGCGCCTTGCGGAGGGTGGGCCGGGCACGCCTGAGTGCCATCCAGATGAGGGTCCTGGAACGCGTAGGCCCAGCGCTCCACACCCAGATCCTTGGGAGGCAGACCCATCTGGAGTTGAGCGGTGAGTGGCCAAGCATTGTTGTGTGAGACAGGGCATGTTGCAGTGTGCTGGTAGTCTGATGCTTGCCTGTATGTGTGACATAGGCCATGTATGAATGTGTGTGTGTGCAGGGACATCATGGTCATGCATGTGAGACCAGTTATGTGTGAGCCACATGGTTGTTGCATGTGTCTTAAAGCAACATGGGGAGCTATATGTGGAATGCACACATGAATGCATGGCTGTCTCTGTTCCTGGACATGGAAGGGGGGTGAGGAATGGATGCTGATGTCATGTACATGTATGGTGCACATGTGTGTGTGTGTGCCTGAGAAGTGTGTGTGTTACTTTGAAATGCCATGGATGCATGTGACTTTGAAGGCAACATCTTGGTTTCCAGGGGCCCTTCTACATGGATGTTGATGTTCATTGCAGGCGCCCGGACTGTTTCTGCATGTGTGTTGTGTGCATTCACCCATGTGTTTTGGAATGACACGATGGAAATGACATTTGACAGTGCCACTCATGTGTTATTGCTTCCTGTCTAGGGTATTTTGTACTGTGCCCTGATGCTTGTGTTCTATGCCTCCCTCTACGCAGCGTCAAGTGAAGAAGAGGGCGGAGACGGTGCTGTGGAGCCAAGCGGCGGGGATGCCTCCACTGGGCGGCGACGTAAGGCCCAGCTTCGTCTGCCTCAACGGCTGTGGCGGAAGGGCCAGGTGAGTCCCCACAGGGGCTTCCAATGGCAGAAGACGGTGTGGAGACATCCAGGTTGGTGGTATCCACAGAGGTGGAGGAGCCCGCTACTGAGCCGCACACGGGGCCTGGTGGGGGTGGTACCACTGGTGCAAGTGGTGCAGTCCAGGGCCAGAGTCAGGAGGCAGCACAGGTCACCGCAGAGGGGCCTGTGCATGTCGCTGTCCTTGACCCTGTGACTGCACCATCAGGCACCAGCAGGGAGGCCCCATCCCAGGCCCGTCTGCAGGCAGGGGAGAGTGCCATTTCACCTGCCTCTCCACTACCTACGGAAGAGGGGTCCCGCAACTGTATGGGATCCATCCTGGTGGGTGTCGCGTTGCGCACGCGTGTCATTCGTGATGACGTGCGTTCTTCCTGGGCGGAGAACGCACGCCATCACGAAGAGCAGCGTTGTGACGTGGCACTGCTGGGAGGGGCCCTGGTCGGAGGGTTCCTACATGTGACGCGCACTCTGGCGGACCTCTCCTCCTCTGTGGGGCTATGCGCCAGTCGTTCTCCACATTGTCTTCCGGCCCAGATTCCACCAGGGCACCCTGTGGACCTGGCATGACCAACACAGCCAGCTTGGTGGAGATCCCATCCCTGCCACAGTCGGGAGTTGGCGGTCCAGCAGGGGTGGACACCACAACTGGAGACCAGCAGATGGAGGATGTGCAGGCACCATCGGACAGGGCACATGGACAGCAGCAGCAGCAGGAGCAGGCTGTAGGTGGGAGCAATGATGGCTCGGGGCCATCAACATCGGAGGGGCAGGCATCGGCCGGAGGGCAGGAGGACCCTGGACGGGAAGTGTCTTCTGTGTGGCAGCGGTTGGGCCATGCGATAGATGCGGGGCTGCAGCGGGTGGAAGAGGCATAGCTCACGATGGTCTTCACGGAGAACTCCATGCGTAGGGCCCTGAGGCGGGCCGAGTGCCTCGAGGTCATTCGCAGGGACCTGGAGTTCCAGTTGTCATCGTCCCTGCGAACCCTCGGGGCCATGGAAGAGGACCGCCTCTGGGACATTGAGCAGGAGTTCGATGATGCCCTGGCCCGGGACATCCAAAAGTGAGCTGTCAGACTAGCCCGCTGCCCTTGCAAATAGTTAGAGAGTGTTAGGTTTCCTTTGTTTTTTTCTTTATTTTGGTTGCGCTTGGACAATGCACTACGTTTCTGTATATAGTTTTTCATTAGGTAGTATTTTTGATATGTTTCATTTCTTCAGTTGGGATCATGAACCCTGGATTGTTCATCTGTATATAGTTCACTATTGTATTCATCGCTTTTTTTGGGATTTCCCCATGGAGCAATGGTTTTCACTTTTGTTTTTCCCTTGGATTTGCTTTGTTGGACTGTGACTTTGGACACCTTTCCTTTGGATTATGATTTCTTGATTTTCATTATTTTACGGACATGCAGCTTTTCTTTTTTTATTCCCATTGTTGTTTGTTTGATTTTAATTCCATTCATGTTGCTTTTAATACATTTTTTTCTTCATACTTCGATGTGTGGTATTATCTCATTGGTTTCATGCATGTCATGATATGGGTTTTCACATTCACTTGCAACCATTGTGTGTGTGTGACAGACATGTGTTCATTTACATACTTGCCATTGGGGTTGTATCATATAATTGCCTTTTCTATGTGGGTGATTGCAATACTTGGTTGGGTCTTTGGGCTGGGGAGGCTGGCCATAAGGGCCATGATTGAGGATCGTCATAACCTGGGGGCAGGGGGACATGAGTGGGACATGGTTGGGGGCCTGCTGGCAGGTGCCCCACACTGCTGGGTGGTGAGGACGCAACGGGACATGAGTGGGGGCCTGCTGGCAGGTGCCCCGCACTGCTGGGGGGTGGGGGTGCAATGGGACATGAGTGGGACATGAGTGGGGGCCTGCTGGCAGGTGCCCTGCACTGCTGGGGGGTGGGGGTGCAAGGGGACATGAGTGGGACATGAGTGGGGGCCTGCTGGCAGATGCCCCACACTGCTGGGGGTGGGGGTGCAAGGGGACATGAGTGGGGGCCTGCTGGAAGGTGCCCCACACTGCTGAGGGTTGGGGTGCAAGGGGACATGAGTGGGGGCCTGCTGGCAGGTGCCCCACACTGCTGGTGGGTGGAGGTGCAAGGGGACATGAGTGGGGGCCTTCTGGCAGGTGCCTTGCACTGCTGGGGGGTGGGGGTGCAAGGGGACATGAGTGGGGGCCAGCTGGCAGGTGCCCCGCACTTCTGGGGGGTAGGGGTGCAATGGGACATGAGTGGGACATGAGCGGGGGCCTGCTGGCAGGTGCCCTGCACTGCTGGGGGGTTGGGGTGCAAGGGAACATGAGTGGGACATGAGTGGGGGCCTGCTGGCAGATGCCCCACACTGCTGGGGCTAGGGGTGCAAGGGGACATGAGTGGGGGCCTGCTGGCAGGTGCCCCACACTGCTGGGGGTGGGGGTGCAAGGGGACATGAGTGAGGGCCTGCTGGAAGGTGCCCCACACTGCTGGGGGTTGGGGGTGCAAGGGGACATGAGTTGGGGCCTGCTGGCAGGTGCCCTGCAATACTGGGGGGTGGGGGTGCAAGGGGACATGAGTGGGACATGAGTAGGGGCCTGCTGGCAGGTGCCCTGCACTGCTGGGGGGTGGGGGTGCAAGGGGACATGAGTTGGTGATCATTAGTGCAAGGAGACATGTGGCTTTGCTGGGGGGCATGCCCATGTTGGGTGGGCTGCCTGCGGGACATGACCAGGGGGGCAGGGTAGTCCCCTGTGGTGTGGTCTGCCTGCAGGGGCCGTGGAGGGTGTTCAGGGAACACCTGGGAGGACCCACACTGCCAAATCACGTGTAGGACTCCCCGGCACCCCCAAAATACACGTACCCTGCTGAAATCGCATGTGAAACTTCCCACACACCCCTGAAATACACATACCCTGCTGAAATCGCGTGTGAAACTTCCCGCGCACCCCTGAAATACACGTACCCTGCTGAAATTGCGTGTGAAACTTCCCACGCACCCCTGTAATAAACGTACCCTGCTGAAATTGCATGTGAAACTTCCCGCACACCCCTGAAATACACGTACCCTGCTGAAATTGCGTGTGAAACTTCCCGCGCACCCCTGTAATACACGTACCCTGCTGAAATTGCATGTGAAACTTCCCGCACACCCCTGAAATACACGTACCCTGCTGAAATTGCGTGTGAAACTTCCCGCGCACCCCTGTAATACACGTACCCTGCTGAAATCGCGTGTGAAACTTCCCGCGCACCCCTGAAATACACGTACCCCGCTCGCACAGGGCCAATCACGTTTGAAACTTCCCATGAATCCCAGTAATACACGTACCCCGCTTGCCGTGCTGGTACATGGTTAGCGCAGCCCTATGCGCTGGATTGGGGATTTTGATGGCTTTTCCCTGCACGAGGGGCGTTCTTGGGGGCGTAACTGGCGCTGCTGCAGGGTCGCTGTGCCCCTGTGCGCCACGGCTGGTTTTGGTAGCTGGAATCCATGAATACGCTGTGCGCGGAAATGGATTTTAGAGCTGCGTGCGCCACTTGTGCGCTAAATTCTATGAATTACCCCCTAAATCTTCTGAATATTCCTTGTACTTCTTAAAGCTTATAGGAGCATGACACTTAGGGCAAATAAAATGTAAAGAAGTAACCCTGATATACCATTTCAGAGAGCTGTGTGCTGCCAATGTGGCTATTAAAGCTCATTTGCACAAAGTTCAATCTTGTTGAGAATCGAGAGATATATGATAAACACACTGGCTGAAAATGTGGTCAGATCCATCTTTAATTCAACTCTTTTTCTGTGTCAGAGAGAAAAGACACCTCTCATTCGATATTACCATTTAATGCATTTCGGCCTTCAGCATGAAATCAAACTTAATGAGATCATAAAATGTTATTTATGTTTAGGCATGTGTATTTTGTGCTATGATTTTTTATTGTATTACCTTATGTTAGGATATTCAAAAATTCAAACCATGAACTAAATGTCCTTTCAACAGATTCTAGTCGATAGGGACTTGATTCACTTTTTACTTGCTCTTTTTTCAGATAGCCTAATCCGATGGATTATAGTCATTCTGATTTTTAAAAAAATATATAATTATCAATGAGTACATTTGAAAATGCAGTCATCAAGTTGAGCACTCAATTCGCCTAGGTGTGCAACCATCAAAATCAGTGGTTCTTATCGAGTCGGGGGTGATTCATTCGACAAGAGCCATTAAATAAAGTAATGCACATCTTTTATCACTAAAAGCTATGATTAAATGCTATGGAAAAACGTATTATTATCATGATTTGTATTATTTAGTTAATGAATTGACTCTAAACAATATATGTCCTGCCTTTGACCTGTCTTTGTATTTGCTGAAAGTATTGACTTCAGTTGCACTTTGGTCAGTGTCAGCCTTTCAGACTGCAGAATGTTTTGGCTCCACGTAGCCCAATTTCCTGTCACGCTGTATTGCCTGGTCTTGAACCTTTCCTACCACCGTGCTCGGTTTATAGTGGTCTGCCCATGTGCTCGCAGTGTGTAGGGAGGCGTCTAACCTTGAACCACAGTTGTGTGTTAGTAGGAAATGTCTATTCATTATCAATCAATAAGAAGGGCAAAAATGGGTTTGTCAACAACCTTAGAGAAGAGCTCAATGAAAGCAGGATGCCGGTTCTTTAATAATTTGAAAACTTCCCTATAGAGGTCTTCCGATGCTAATTTAAGGTGCTGAACTTTGAATAGTAATAAGAACATGGCAGCTTAACCTCTAACATTTAGCACTCTCCTCCGGATCGAATTACTGATCGTTATCTCGCCGAGCCGGACTGGCCATTGACTTGGAAACATTACACCTGTCTGAGATCTGTCAATCTTGTGAATGTCTTGCACAATGGCTTGCCACTGTTTTTGTTCTAGCTGTTGGATTTCACCCAATGCAAACATATTGTGTAATGTAATGTATTCACAGCCTTTCAGTGTTTCGCCAAATTAGGTTTGTAGCGTGCACCTTGACAGACATCACTCTGTATCAGAGGCGTTGCAGGGGTGTGTGTGGGGGGGTGGGGGGGAGGCTGAGGGGGCTATAGCCCTGGGTCTTTTGGTTGTAGCCCCGGATAGAAGCTCAGGGGTGCAACCAAAAAGGCTAGATAGCCCCCAGTCCCGAAAGTCCCAAAATTAGCAACACCCCTGCTCTGCATCTCTATGTACTTCCTGAACCTTCAAATGTGAACTCAAAGAAATGGGTCTTATCTGCGCCCAGTAATTGCGATGCCATTTCATCCAATTCTATAGAGAAAAAATGAGCTGTATTAGTCCACAAACAGTTCATATGTTTTGTTTTATTTTATCCCAAACTGCCAACAATATTGAAAGGCTTGTAGATTAGTTTTAATGGAAAACTTATAGTAGTGTAAACTCGGCAAAATAGCAGTGTACGTAGGAGGCTAGTAATTGGGGTCGGTTAGTCTGGTATTTCAGTACCTTTTTTCACAACAAATTGCAACTTTTACTTTCAGAAACTAATACAAAAAAAATCACCCACGGCTGTGCCGATTTGAAGTGATGGGTGAGGTGCAATTTAGTCCAAACAAACATCTGCATTTGTCACGACTCAATATACTTGAAATGATGACTCATGATCAATTACTTTTTCACATCTTTAAAAGAAAGGTAGTACTTCTTCGATGAATAGACTGTCACATTATGATCTCTTGAAGCCCGTGCCACACAAGCACGTAGGTAAGCACAGCGATTGGAAAATCTCTTTACAGATAAAGGATGGCATGGTACAGTTGTCCACTAAGCAAAGCACAGTACACTTGTATCATTTAACTTTCTGAAATGTGGAAACGTCTTGCTTAACAACATCTGCCAGAGCAGCCGAAACTCACTGTGACTCACAAAGGACAGGCTCACTATCAATGAATCGTTAACTCGGGAGGATAGCTTAGGGCAAAGTGATTCCCTAGGAAGCAAGACGACGTGGAGCAACACAGGTTCGATTCTTGGTCCGCTCTGTTATAAATAAGGAATCATATTATATCATAACAGCAAAAACCGGGGTATTCAGTAAAGACATGTCATGAAATGCAATGTTCCAATGTCCATATGGTACAACAATAAAACAAGTATAATTCAATGGACAAACACTTTTACAGGGTAATTCATAGAATTCAGCACACAAGTGGCACACGCGGCTGGCGCACAGTGTGCGTGTGCGACTTTCTGCGCCAACCGCGTGCGCTATAATCCATTTCCACGCACAGCGTATTCATGGATTATAGCATCCAAAACCAGCCGTGGCCAGAGTGGCGCAGCGACCCTGCTGCAGCGCCAGTTACGCCCCCAACCCCTCACTGTGCGCCATGCACAGCGCACAAATCCCGTACATGGCCACAGGCCCCGAACCATAAAAACGCCTGTAAAACTCCCCGCGCACCCCTCCGAATACATGTACACCCCGGCGCAGGGAGTTTCCCACGCGATTGGCCCTGTGAGAGCGGGGTACGTGTGTTACTGGGGTGCGCGGGTACTTTCACACGCGATTGGCCCTGTGCCAGTGGGGTACGTGTATTACTGGGGTGTGCGGGAACTTTGACACGCAATTGGCCCTGTGTGAGCGGGGTACGTGTGTTACTGGGGTGCGCGGGAACCTTCACACGCGATTGGCCCTGTGCAAGCGGGGTAGGTGTGTTACTGGGGTGCACGGGAACTTTCACACGCGCTTGGACCTGTGCGAGCGGGGTACGTGTGTTACTGGGGTACGCAGGAACTTTCACACGTGATTGGTCCTGTGCGAGCGGGGTACGTGTGTTACTGGGGTGTGCGGGAACTTTCACACGTGATTGGCCCTGTGCGAGCGGGGTACGTGTGTTACTGGGGTGCGCGGGAACTTTCACACGCAAATTTGCTGTCAGAGCGGGTTAAGTGTATCCAGTGTGGTGCGCGGGGAGTCCTACATGTGAATTGGCAGTGTGGGTCCTCCCAGGTGTCCCCTCTACCCCCTCCATGGCCCCTGTAGGCAGCCCACACCACAGGGGAGTACCCTGCACCCCTGGACATGTCCCGCAGGCAGCCCGTCCACCATGGCCATGCCCCCCAGCCAGGCCACGTGTCACGATGCACTAGTGATCACCAACTCATGTCCCCCTGCACCCCCACCCCCCATCAGTGAGGGGCACCTGCCAGCAGGCCCCCACACATGTCCCCCTGCACCCCCACCCCTCATCAGTGAGGGGCACATGCCAGCAGGCCCCCACTCATGTCCCACACATGTCCCCCTGAACCCCCAACCCCCATCAGTGAGGGGCACCTGCCAGCAGGCCCCCACTCAAGTCCCCCTGCACCCCCACCGCACATCAATGAGGGGCACCTGCCAGCAGGCCCCCAAACATGTCCCCCTGCACCCACCCCCCATCAGAGAGGGGCACCTGCCAGCAGGCCCCCACTCATGTCCCACTCATGTCCCCCTGCACCCCCACCCCCCCATCAGTGAGGGACACCTGCCAGCAGGCCCCCACTCATGTCCCACACATGTCCCCCTGCACCCCCATCCCCCATCAGTGAGGGGCACCTGCCAGCAGGCCCCCACTCATGTCCCACACATGACCCCCCGCACCCCCACCCCCATCAGTGAGGGACACCTGCCAGCAGGCCCCCACACATTTCCCCCTGCACCCCTACCCCCCATCAGTGAGGGGCGCCTGCCAGCAGGCCCCCACACATGTCCCCTGCACCCTCACCCCATCAGTGAGGGGCACCTGCCAGCAGGGCTCCACTCATGTGCCACACATGTCCCCCTGCACCACCATCCCCCATCAGTGAGGGGCACTTGCCAGCAGGCCCCCACTCATGTACCACACATGTCCCCCTGCACCCCCACCCCCATCAGTGAGGGGCACCTGCCAGCAGGCCCCCACTCATGCCCCCCTGCACCCCCACCCCCCATCAGTGAGGGGCACCTGCCAGCAGGCCCCCACACATGTCCCCCTGCACCCCCACCCCCATCAGAGAGGGGCACCTGCCAGCAGGCCCCCACACATGCCCCCCTGCACCCCACCCCCCATCAGTGAGGGGCACTTGCCAGCAGGCCCCCACTCATGTACCACACATGTACCCCTGCACCCCCACCCCCATCAGTGAGGGGCAACTGCCAGCAGGCCCCCACTCATGTCCCCCTGCACCCCCACCCCCCATCAGTGAGGGGCACCTGCCAGCAGGCCCCCACACATGTCCCCCTGCACCCCCACCCCCATCAGTGAGGGGCACCTGCCAGCAGGCCCCCACTTAGGTCCAACACATGTCCCCCTGCACCTCCACCCCCATCAGTGAGGGGCACCTGCCAGCAGGCCCCCACACATGTCCCCCTGCACCCCACACCCCATCAGTGAGGGGCACATGCCAGCAGGCCCCCACTCATGTCCCACACATGTCCCCCTGCACCCCCACCCCCATCAGTGAGGGGCACCTGCCAGCAGGCCCCCACACATGTCCCCCTGCAGCCCCACCCCCCATCAGTGAGGGGCACCTGCCAGCAGGCCCGCCCTCATGTCCCACCCATGTCCCCCTGAACCCCCACCCCCAATCAGTGAGGGGCACCTGCCAGCAGGCCCTCACTCATGTCCCCCCTACATGAAATAAAGATGCACAATCATGGCCCACTTCTACACCAAAATACCACAGCACGTCACCCCATTTCTGAGATGCAATGATTTCCCAATCAAACCCACACTGACATGCCCATATCAAGACACAAACCAAAAGTGTGTATGTACATCAACACATGTCCGTCACACACACACACTCGTTGGCATTGATTGTGTAAACTCACATTTTCACATGCATTAACCCAATGAGCAAATCCCACACATGGAACTAAAATATGTAAATGTATTATGTACAAAAATAAATCAATAAAATGAAAGCATAACAAAATAGCAAACATGAAATGAAAAGCATGTGCAAAAGAAGAGTAAATGAAAAGTATAACCAATACAAAGAAATCCAAAAGAAAAATAGTCCAAACTCTCCCTTCACCAAAGCAAATCCAAAGGAAACATTAAGAAAAATCCATTGATCCATGGTGAAATCAAAAGAAAAAGTTCAAAATAATCCATTGCCCAACTATGTACAATCCATTGCCCAAAAGAAAAATCCATTAATCCATGTACAAAATCAATCCAACGTCCAACTATGTACAATCAAATTTCCAAGGGTCCATGAGCCCAACGAAACAAATGAAACCTATCTAATAACCTACCTAACAAAAAACTATTTACAAAAGTGTGGGGCATAGTCCAAAAGCCCCAAAATAAAGAAAAAAAGGAAACCTAACACTATAAACTATTTACAATGGCAACGGGCAAGTCCTGCGGCTCACTCAGTGATGTTTTCGGACAGGGCATCATCAAACTCAATGTCTATTTGCTGGAGGCGGGCCTCTCTCCTGGCCCCGAGGTCTCGCAGGGAGGCACTCATGGCCTGTTCCAACTCCCTGCGAGTCGCCTCGAGGCACTCTGCCCGCCTCAATGCCGAACGCATGGAGAACTCCGCCCTGACCATGGTGAGCCGCGCCTCTTCCGCCGCCGCCGCTCCGCACCTATATGCTGGCCCAACCGCAGCCACACGGAAGACACATCCATTCCAGGGTTCTCCTGCCCTCTGGCCGATGCCTGACCCCCTGATACAATGGCCCCAAGACATCATTGCTCCCACCTAGAGGCTGCTGCTGCTGCTTTTGCTGTCCATGTGCCCTGTCCGATGATGCCTGCACATCCTCCATCAGCTGGTCTCCAGTTGTGGTGTCCACCCCTGCTGGACCGCCGACTCCCGACTGTGGCAGGGATGGGATCTCCACCAAGCTGGCTGTCTTGGTCAAGCCAGGTCCACAGGGGTCCTGGTGGAATCTGGGCCGGAAGACGATGTGGAGAACGACTGGCGCATAGTCTCCACAGAGGAGGAGAGGTCCGCCAGAGTGTGCATCACATGTAGGATCCCACCAACCAGGGACCATCCCAACAGTGCCATGTCACGACGCTGCTGTTCGTGATGGCGTGCGTTCTCCGCCCAGGAAGAACGCACCTCACCACGAATGTCATGGGTGCGCAACGCAACACCAATCAGGACGGAGCCCATACGTTCATTTGGCCCCTTGTCCGCAGGTAGTGGAGGGGCAGATGACATGACACTCTCCCCTACCTGCGGACCGGCCTGGGACGGGGCAACCCTGCTGGTGCATGGTGGTGCAGTCACAGGGTCAAGGACAGGGACATGCACAGGCCCCTCCGCGGTGACCTATGCTGCCTCCTGACCCTAGCCCTGGACTGCACCACTTGCACCAGTGGTACTACCCCCACCAGGCCCCGTGTGCGGCTCAGTAGCGGGCTCCTCCTCCTCTGTGGAGACCACCAACCTGGATGTCTCCGTACCGTCTTCCGCCATTGCAAGCCCCTGTGGGGGCTCACCCTGCCCTTCTGCCACAGCCGTAGTGGCAGACGCGGCACCAGCCCCCTCACTCCCGGATGATGGCAAGTCCTTGCGTCGCTGCCCAGCGGAGGCATCCCCGCCGCTTGGCTCCACAGCGCCGTCTCCGCCCTCTTCTTCACTTGACGCTGCATAGAGGGAGACATAGAACACAAGCATCAGCGTACAGTAAAATATTCGCTTACACAGGAAGCAATAACACATGAGTGGCAGTGTCTAACATTACTTCCATCCTGGCCCTCCACAAAACATGGGTGAATGCACGCAACACACATGCATAAACAGGCACAGCGCCTGCAATCAACATCAGCATCCATGTACAAGGGCCTCTATTAATCCAAATGTTGCCTTCAAACTCACATGCATCATGGCTCACACTGATCCCATGCACACACATCACCGGAGGGTCATGCATCATGCCTTGTACACCACAGACACATTGGATAGATACAGTGCATACAACGGTGACCGCACTGCATGACTGAATGTGCACATCATCACGGACATGTGTCCAGAATCCATAGCGTATCAAAGTCACAGACACACTTCTCAGACACACACACATGTGCACCATACATGTACATGACAGCAGCACCCATCCCTCACACCCCCACCATGTGCAAGAACAGACACTGGCATGCTTTCAGGTGTGCATTTGCCATACAGCTCCCCATGTTGCATTGGAACTCATGCACCAACCATTTGGTTCGCACATTACTCGTCTCACATGCATGAACATGATGTCCCTGCACACACACATCCATACATGGCCCATGTCACACATACAGGCAAGTATCAGACTACCAGCATGCTGCAACATGCCCTGTCTCACACAACAATGCTTGGCCACTTACCGCTCAACTCCAGATGGGTCTTCCTCCGAAGGATCTGGGCATAGAGCGCTGGGCATACGTTTTCCAGGACCCTCATCTGGATGTCACTCATGCTGACCCGGCCCCCTCCACGAGGCGTCGGGCCTTATGGAAGTTCCTGGAACTGAAGTCCTCCCAGCGCTTCTTGACGTGCTTGATGTTGCGGGTTGCCACCCCCTCTGCGTTGATGGCAACCATTAAGTCGTCCAAGATCCTCTCCCGTCCTTCCTTGTTGGCGCGTGATGTTCCAAAGAGGGCATCATACTGCCCCAGGACATGCTCCACCAGGACACCAACTTCCTTCACACTAAAGCTGGTGGCCCTCTGCCTCTCTGGCTGGGGGTCGCCAGTGGTCTCAGATGGTGTTTGCCCCAACATGGCGACCCCCGAGGCAGGCGTGGGTGGGCAAGTGTGTCCTGGGACTGGTCTGTGGAGCGATGGTATCCCAGTGGGGAGTCTTCTGTTCCAGCAGGGGTGGACACAGCAACTGGAACCCTGGCTGATGTGCAGGCACTAAATACCAGGGCAGGTGGGCAGCAGCCAGGCGGCAGCAGATGGCAGGTGGGAGCGTGCTCGGGGCTCTGGGGGGCAGTAATTCAGCCTTCTGGGCAGGAGCGTGGTCTTCTGTGTGTTGTTGAGTGGCCAGCTTGATACGGAGTGATTTGGCACGTGAAAATCTTGCACGTCAGCGTGTAATTCGACGAAAGGCCCTTCACGCGTAAGCGTGTCAGCACACATACGCAGTTTCATTGGAACAAAGGCCCTTAGCGCGTAAGCGCGTCTGTGACATGACGCGCGCGGGCGTTTCCCTCGTGACGTGGGCATAGTG
This sequence comes from Ambystoma mexicanum, assembly GCF_040938575.1. Lineage (NCBI taxonomy): Eukaryota > Metazoa > Chordata > Amphibia > Caudata > Ambystomatidae > Ambystoma > Ambystoma mexicanum. The sequence goes on along the minus strand of NC_090921.1, from coordinate 857,953,102 downwards.
GTTCATGGCGCGTGAAAAAACTGCACGTCTGCGTGTGAATGCGTGTAATCCGAGGAAAGGGCCTACGCATCTGTGACGTGACGCACGGGCGTTTCCCTTAGCAGGGGTGCATGTGCACACGTCCACGTCCGAGTGTCAGCTGTGTAATTGGAGGAAAGGGCCTTAGCGCGTACACGCGTAAGTGACATTGTACGTGTGGGCCAGTTTAAAAAGTACGTGTAGGACCCCATTTCCTTGTACGTGCTTTTCATGGAGAGCGAGTGGGTGAATTCTGTACTTCTTGTCGGTTCACACGCGATTACTTTTTTTTTTTTTTTTATAGATTTTTATTGATTTTTCAACTCAAACAACAATACAAACCAAACAGCAGTGCAATGAACAATATTCCAATAAACATTTAACCATTAGTGCGCACTACTCCCCTGATCCCTCCCCCCTCGCGAGCCATTTTCCATGTCTTGTTCCGCTTCTGTTGCACATGAGCGAGCATCGTCATCATCTGGGTCTCCCGAAACCCCTGTCCCGAATATGCAGGATATCAATGTCTTCCATGCCATCAAAGAGCCCAGTTCCTCCTCCCAAGACATACAACTCGCCTCCTGCCACACCGCTGTCTCAGCCTCCGCCCATTTCTGTAGGTCATTCCACCACACCTCAACCCGTGGCTTGCTACATTTTTTCCAGCCCATGGCTATTCGTCGTTTGGCCAGCACATACGCTAAGTCTTTCAGTTTGCTTACATGTTTCTGCTGCCGAGGTCTGGGAAACCCACCCAGAAGGCATGCCCAGGCGGTGTCTATGGCAAGCGTGACCCCTCTCTCTCTCAGCTTGCGCGCCGCCTCCCTCCAGAACCCCTCCAGCACTGGGCACGCCCAAAACATATGCGTCATGTCCGCATTTTCTTCGTCGCATTTGGGGCACGCCTGTCTGCCTGCATTCCGAAATTTGGATATCCTCAGAGGGGTCATGTACGCTCTGTGCGTGACGTACAGTTGTATTTGCTGCAGTCTGGCATTTCGAGACACTTTCCTGTGGTACCCCAAAGCCCGTTCCCACGTCCCATCTCCCATTTCGATCCCCACCTCGCTCTCCCATTCCAATCGTAGGCATGTCAGTTCCTTCCCAACTTTCGACATCACCATCTCATACAGCCTAGAAATTTCATGTCCCCCTTCCGTTGTATCATATATCCCTGCCATCGTGACCTCCGAATCATCTGCCATGATATTCTCAGGCCACAGTTCCCGAATTTTCTTCCCCAATCTGTGGTATGTAACATATTGGCCTTCGTGCAATCCAATCTCCTCGCTAAGTTCCACAAACCCCTTAATGGCACCCTCCTGCCACACATCGCCCAATGTCACCAACCCCACCGATTCCCAGTAGGTCCTAATAATCCCCCTCAGCTGTCCATCCACCCCCGCCAGGGCAACCAGTGGAATTTGCGGAGAACACGGAAGTGGGTCACCCATCATTGTACATGCCCGTGTCCACACCTTCCACCCCAGCTTCACCATCGCCGGGTACCTTCTCGTGACAGCCTCGGGCAACCAAATGACCTCCTTTAGGAATAATGGGGCACAATCTTGCCCGAATAGTCTGAGTTCTGGGGTCTCTTCATCGGACAGCCATTTAGACACAAACTGTAGTTGGCTCGCTATGTAATACGCCTCAAAGTTTGGGAGTTTGACTCCCCCCTTTTCATGAAAGTTCTGTAACTTCCAGAGCGCTACTCTGTTACGAGTACCATGCCACAGAAACTCTCTGCAAACCCCATTTATTTTAGTGAAAAAGCCCGTAGGGATCATGTATGGGATGTTGCTAAAGTAATGTAGCAGCCTAGGCAGAACTACCATCTTAATCATCGCCCCACGCCCCATCATCGCTAGGGGCAACTTCTGCCAAAAGCTCATACATGCGCGTATCTTCTCAACAGCCATCTCCGTGTTGCGCTTGTGTTCTTCCTCCACCGTGTGGTAGATATCTATTCCCAGGTAACGGAATGTTTTGACTGACCAGGGCACCTGGAGCACCGGCAGCCGCTCCGTGGGAACTCCCCTATAGCAGCCCAACGGGAAAATGTACGATTTCTGGGGGTTGACCGCTATGCCCGACAACCTCGCATATCTCCCCATCACGTCCAGGATACATTGTAAATTCTCCTCCGGATGACTCAAGTACAATAACAAGTCATCCGCATACAGGGATATCAGATGGTTTTCTCCCCCCACCTCAATGCCCACGATATCATACTGCTGCCGCAGGTACAGTGCCAAAGGCTCCAGGGCCAAGATATACAACATCGGGGACCAAGGACACCCCTGTCTAGTGCCTCTACTAAGCTGCCATCTCTCGGATATAATCATGCCCGTCCGAACTCTAGCCAGCGGAGCGCTGTACAGCAGCTCCGCCCATCTAATATATCCTGGTCCCAGTCCGTATTCTCTCAAGGCCGCCAGCAGCCACTTCCAATTAACCGAGTCGAAGGCTTTAACAGCGTCCAACGACACTATCGCCATTTCCCCATCACTGTTAGATCCCATTTCAATCACCCGGTGGAGTCGTCTATGGTTTTGGGCAATGTTTCTCCCCGGGACATATCCCGTTTGGTCCGGGTGTACCAGTTTGCCTATCACCCTCCGCAGTCTGTTGGCCAGGACAGCCGTTAGTATTTTGCTGTCCTGATTCAGCATAGATATTGGTCTATACGACCCACAACTATGCCCGGGTTTATTAGGCTTAGGGAGCGGTATAATAATCGCTTCCCTGAGCGATTCCGGCAACCTCCCCTTCTCGAACGCCTCATTAAGCATATCAAGCATCGGGGGGAGTACTTCCGCTCCAAAAGTTTTATAAAATTCACTGGGCAGGCCGTCCGTTCCTGGGGTCTTGCTAGTGGGTAGCTGCCGGACGACCGCCTCCAACTCCCCTAGTGTTATTGGGGCATCTAATTCCTCTCTCTCCTCCGTGCTTATCCTGGGCAGCCCGATATCTTGCAGGGTCTCCAACATTTCCTCCCGGTCGCCGCCACCCGGATCCCCATACAATGCTTTATAGTAATTTACGAATTCCTCATTGACACCCTCCTGGGTATCTATCTGCTCCCCATCCTCTCTAATTATTGTCCTAATCGGGGGACTCGGGGTTTCTCTTTTATATAACCATGCCAAAAGACGACCCGTTTTATCTCCTCCCGCATGTTGCCTCTCAGTATACTTTTTGTAATTTAGATTACAGAGCCTCCCCCAATGTTCTGTACACTGCTGCTGCAGTTTAAGCACCAGCTCGTTATCTATATGCTCGCTCTTCAGCGCCTTTTCCAGCTCTCTCTCCTCCTTCTGTAAATCGACCAGAGCCCCATTCTGCAAACCTTTCGATTTAGCAATCGCCACCCCTCGTACCACAACCTTAAAGGCCTCCCACAGAGTTCCCGCCGAGTCAACGCTGCCAGTGTTGGTATCGAAATAGCTAACTATTTCCTCCCGCATGTCTTCCCTAAAAGCCTGGTCTTTAAGCGCCTCTGCGCGCAGGCGCCACGTCGGGATCCGCGCTCTGGGGCGGCCATATTGCCATCCCACCACCATAGGCGAGTGGTCCGAGAGGACCCTCGCTCTATATTCCGCACTAGACACATCCACCAAGATGTCCGACGTGGCAAAAATATAGTCTAGCCTAGTGTGCAACCGCTGCGGGGCCGAGTAATGCGAGTACTGTCTCTCATTGGGGTGCTTGGTCCTCCACACGTCATCGAGCTCAAAGTCCCGCAGCAGCGTCCGCAGCGCCCGGGCTGCCGGGGCGGGCCTAATCACCTTATCGTCGGATCTGTCCATCCCCGGGTCCAACACACAGTTAAAATCCCCTCCCCAGAACACCGCCCTCCCCACGCACCAGCTCAAGTTGGTACTCATGGTCCGGAAGTACTCCGCCGTGCCCTGGTTCGGGGCATACGTGTTCACTACACACATCTCTCTGTTCTCGACTACCCCTCTCACCATAGCCAGACGCCCATCAGTATCCACAAGTTCCTGCTGCAGTTGAAACGGGACATGCGGCGCCACCCAGATCAGCACGCCTCTAGCATAAGCTGAGTACGCGGATCCTACCACCGTTCCACCCCACTTTTTCTTCACCAGCTCTAGTTTGTCTCGGGTCAAATGCGTCTCTTGCAGTAATGCGACGTCTATCTTTTGTCGCCTCAAGTACAACATAACTTTGTTCCGTTTAAGATAGCTATTGAGGCCCCTGACGTTCCATGTCAACAATTTTAGCTCCCCCATGATGTACTGCTATCTTGCACTCTCCCCCCCGACCATCCCCGCTCGTTCATGCTATCCAGAAGTCTCATCCAAAATCTTCCCTCAGGGCTCGCGATCCCATACAAACCTCCCAACACTATGTACACTCCAACTGCCCCCACACCCCCCATTCCCCCTACCCATCCCCTCCCCCCCAACTCCCTCCCCAACTGTTGCCCAGCTCCATTCCGGGAACTCATGCCCCCCCACATCTAGTTCCGGCTGTTACACACAGAGCCCAGTAGGGTAAAGTCGCCCTAGCGGCCACTTAGCTAAGAAATACTAAACGGGGGTGAATGGACCAGCCCCGAAAGGCTCCCATGTATAACAACAATTACAGTGCAAGCAGTGCATTTAACATCCAGTTCCAGGCCCGACCTCCCCAGGCCATAGCAATAACTATAGTCAAGTCCCATAGTCTCCAGCAGCACCCTCTCTCGTCGTAGAGCACTTATCTCTCATTGGCCCTTCATCCGCCTGGACCTCCGACTCCTGGGGGCTGCCCTGCATGCCCAGCCAACCGATGGATACCTCCGGTGACTCAAAAAACAGGGATCTATTATTGTGGATCACCTTTAATTTGGCCGGGTAGAGGAGCATATATTTCTTCCCTGCCTCTCTCAGTCTTCTCTTGACCGCCCCGAAGTTCATCCGACTCCTCTGCACCATCATGGTGTAGTCTGGGTAGGCCGTTATAGTGGCCTCCCCCCTTTTGATGGTTCCTCCTTTACGAAAATGCTCTAAAATCCTTTCCCGGTCACGGTAGTTAAGGATTTTGGCTATCATTGGCCTGGGCGGACCGCCCGGTGGAGGCCTCCTAGCCAATGCTCTATGTGCTCGCTCCACCGCAAAACCCTGCGACAGCGCACCCCCGGTGATCTCTTGGAGCAACATATTTTCAATGAAGTCCGTGGGGTTATGACCCTCCAATCCTTCCGGGATGCCCACAACACGGATATTGTTCCTTCGGGCGTGCCCCTCCGCTTCTTCGGCCCTGTTCTCCAAGTTGCGTACTTTCTGTTCCAAAATATGCAGGTCGGCCTTGTGTGAGGCACAATCTGCCGTGTTGGCGCTGCCCTCCTTTTCCAGACTCTCTGTGCGCTCCGATAGGGCCTTCACATCCTGTCGAAGCAGGTTCACCTCCTCCCGAACTTCTCCGACTTTGAGGTCGAGCGCTGTTTTCAGGTCCGCCACCACCATTTCAAGCTTGGCCTCCCAGGCGCTTTTCAAGTCCGCTTTCAGTTCAGCGAGAGCAGCTAGCACGTCCTGATTTGGGCTAGCCGCGGCCATGGGTGGCTTCTCCTTGGTCCGAGCACTCTCTGGGCCCGTCGGTGTCTTGGTAAACTCGTCCAATGTGGGCTGTTTTACTCTCTGTCTGACGGCCTTATTCGCCATTCCACAGCCACTGTATGCCGTGGGCCCGTACACGCGACCCCGTCGTAGGATCAGCCACTATCCGAGTGTCCCCCAAAGGTCAGGGCCAAAGCACGTGGTCCGTTGCACCGGTCAGCTCAGGCGGGTCCTAGTGCCGACCGCCGACCGTCGCCGACCGTTTCCCAGGCCCGCGTTAGGTCATCGGTGCCCACAGAGACGCGCCGACGCTCTCCCAAAGGCTTATCTTTATCTCCACGGCCTGCACCGCCCGCGTCGCCGCCGATCACCGCGAGGGTGTTCCTTTCAACGCGTTTGTGTCCCCTCCATTGTCCGGTGTGGCCGCCATTTTCTCTCCGTCCGGTCCGCGACTCCAGGAACTTCGATGGCATTTATCTACCGTTGCCGGGCTTGTGGAGGTTTCAGCTCTTCAATAGTTGTGCAGCTCACATTCATGGACGGGTACTCTCGTTTCTGGCCTGCGGGAGTTAGTGCCAATGCACTATTGCACAGGATGAATGTAGGATCTCCGGGAGCTCTCCCAAGAGCGCGTCCTCTCACATGGCTTCCAAGCCACGCCCCCCGGTTCACACGCGATTACTTCACAGCGTTTCAAGCTCGTACTCCCTGTTGCCTCTGACAGCGTTCATTTTTTATGTTGGGCCTGTTTCCTCAAACAGCGTTCACTGCTTCTTTTGTCCTGTCTCCTCAGACAGCGTACAATTCTTCTTTTTAGCAGGGGTGTTGCCAACGCGCACACATGCGTCTTTTTCATGTTCTTTTTCCAGGCAGACGGTGAGTCGCGCACGTATTTACCAACTGTGCTTGCCCCGTGTGTCGCGTACCCCTTCAGAGGTCGTTGTAGGCTGTGTGTAACACGCGTATGCTTATTTTTGTGTTTCTGGGTGCCACAGCGTAGTGCGGGGTCATTTTTCCACGCACGTGGTCTACGAGGGATTGCTTGCACGTTACTTTTTGTTTTTGGGGTGCCTATGCGTTGCGTGACCCGTCATTTTCCCCCAGGGGTCACAGACAGCCTTGCTAGAGCACTAGGGTACGAATTCCATCTAGTACCCTACCCCTTTCACCCCCAATTGTCCAGGACAATTGTTTACTGCAACTCCCATACGCACAACAACATCTGTGCCATGGTTGGGAGGCGACCAAGCGGTAAGGGAGGCAAAGGTGGCCGACCTCCAAAAGGTGGGCGTTGTGGGCGCGGTAGGGGACATGGCCAGGGTTTGCAGGGTGCTCCTAGACCCCCATGTGTGGAGGACCAATCAGGGACACCCATGCCCCCCCCCCCATGGTTGAGGGAAACGTGGCTGACACCATCCTAGCTCAGCCCTTGTTGGACCAGCCCATTGTGCCACCTGACCCGGCACAGGATGACTCCCAGGCTGACTTCCAGGTCAGCAAGTCTAAGCCACGTGTGGCGGTGCAAGTTGGTGTCACCAGGCCACGTGGATCTGGGGCAGCGATGTCATCTGCTGCACCAAGTAGGCAGGGTGGGGAGGCTGCAGCTCTATCCACCCCAGCTCTGAGTCTCCCAGCCGGGACAGTGTCAGTCCAGGTCTATCAGATCAAACTGACGTTGCCCCTGCCAACATCACACTTCAGCCAATGCCTGCACCAAGACCTATGGTCATTGTGCCTTCGCACACTCCCAGTGCCCAGTCCACTGGCGCTTCTGCCCCTACTGACCAGAGTGGCACAAGCCACTCAGGCAATGCTCCACCTTTGAAAAAGAGGAAGAAGGGTGCTCCGGCACTACAGGCTGAAACCCCAGACACGGCTACACAGTTCGGCACGTCAAGGAAGCCTAGCTTTAATTACGCCGAACTTGATGCACTTGTGACCTATGTGTCGGCACATAGCCACAAAATTGTGGTGACTGCAGGGTGCAAGACCACACCTGGTCAACGTAGGGCACACTGGCAGACCATCGCGGACCGCATAAGTGCCCTTGGATTTGTCACAGAGGAACAGATCCAAGGCGTGGGAGAGCTACCTGATTACGAAGCATTGTCCGGTGAGTGCCCCTGCATGTGTGTGTAATCCATGTGTATGTTGTTTGGGTGATGGGTTCTGATTGAGTTACAGGTGAGTGTGTGTACTCCTGAGTGTTATGGGTCACCCATGTGCTTCCTCCAATACATTCGCGTGCCTTTGATTTGGGTATGACAGTATCCCTTCTGCCCACAGTGGCCAATTAGCCCCACATTACTGCTGTTGCACTTGAACTATCATCTTGCAACAACATTGTTATGATTTATTCTGTGTTCATTCAGGCTGATAGTTTAGATTATCCCATTTTTCATATGCTTTTTCCATCCCTAATGCCACATATGTGACATGCTTCTGTCATTGTTTACACCCCACATTGTCCCACTTTAGTTACCTGGTTATGTGAATGATTAGACCATTCGGGGCGAGGGAGTATTGGCCTGCTGAAATTTATTTTTAGGGCCTGTTTGCATGTGGAACATGATACTTGTTTCCTGTCATGTTGAAGTGACCAACCATTGATGTGTACATCTGCCTACAAACACTGTCTTATTGTACACTGGATGTGTTGCAGTGTGTGGCACATGCATATTTTGCAACACTATTCTGCATTAATCTTCTCATCATGTCCATGTGACATGGATGTGTGACAGTACTCATTCACTGACATATCGCTGTAGTTGTCTAATTTACCATAGCTATGCTACATGACATCTGTGTGCTGGCATGTGTCATGTATGTGTATTGGACATGCCACTCACAGGCTGATGTGTGATGCCAGTGCTACACAACATGCTGCAAATGTGTTGCTTTTCCATCTTGGTGTACTCATTGTCTGCCTTTTTGACTCCCCTTCAAACTCATTGACAGTGCATGCATGCCAGGGTTATAGTCATGTGTGACATGTGTAAACCATGTACAGGATCTCTGTCTTGTCAGGCCTATGTGTGTGCTATGGTTCTCATGCCTGTTTCCATTTCTTGTATTTCATGTTTTTGCAGGTGACAATGCACTTTATGCTGGTGAGGTTCAGGAGATGGTGCAGACCCAGGAGGATTGTCAGCCACGACCAGGCACCAGTGGGGGACGTGGTGTGGTGGTGGGTGAAAACACTTTGGTACTGCAGACCATACTGTCGAGGGGTGTCTCTGGGTGCAGCTCCCCAGACCTCTGTTCAGGAGCTGAGTCGGATGATGAGACTTATGTGCTGTCGCAGGTCAGTGCTTCTGGCAGGGATTCTTTTCTGTCCAACCCACCTCCACCAGGGGTAGAACCCTCTATGGGGATGTCAGTGTTGGTAGGTCTGCCTTTGGCAGTTATGGATGCAGGGTCACACTCCACAGCATCTGATCCTGTTCCTGGGCAAGCAGATCAGAGGAGGAATGCAGTCCTGCAGCCTCAGGCAGTGCCAGCACAGCAAAGTGCAGATCGCCTTGCCCCGAACAGGTGTGGTGCCCGCGCGGGTTGCAACTTTGTGCAGGACACATGCTGCCACTATGATCCTGCACACTACTGGGGGTGCGTATAGCCGCTGCCCACCAGAGTGGTCAAGGGAGCGAATGCGTGACTTGAGCACTCTGAAAGCACTATGCCCCGGGTTGCAATATGGGCTGTGTTGTATCTTACCTCGGGTGGTGTGGTGGGGTTCCGAATTGGCGCCATCATGTGGGTGCTCAGTGGGTAGGCACTGTCACCTGGGGAGGTGATGATGGGTATCATTAGTGGTGCATTTATACTCACCAAGCAGCCATGCATCACCATGCCGCCCAGCTTCTAGGTCCCAGTTTAGGGTTGACATTCTGTAAATGAAACTGTCATGCGTGGACCCTGGATAGTTGGCATATACTGAGGTGATGATTCCCTTGGCATCACATACTACCTGCACTTTGATGGAATGCCAGTGCTTGTGTTTTCTGTAGATGTGCTCAGTTGCCCTGGGAGGATGTAGAGCCACATGGGTGCAGTCAATGGCATCTATCCCTTTGGGGAAGTGTGCCACCCCGTAAAAATCCTGGACGACAGCCTGCCTTTCTGCAGGTGTTCTGGGCAGGTATATGTGCCTGTGGACTGATGGGCGTGCAGACATGATGGCCAACACCTGGTGCAGGCAGCGTGACTGCATGGCCTGTGACACCCCCCCCACTATGGCACTTGTACGCTGAAATGAACCAGTGGCCAAGAAGTGCAGTACATTGAGCACCTTTTCGAAGGGGCACAGTGCTTGGCAGCACAGGTTTGGTGATGTGAGGTCATCCTCCCACTCACTCACCAGGTCGAGTATTATGTGAGGTGAAAACCTGTACCTCCCATACACCTGGTCATCAGGCATCCCAAAAAGGCTGGTTCTAGTGTAAAAATTCTGCCCTGACTATCCTCCATCTCCTCCTGCGGTATCCCACGACCACTGCTGCGAGGAATGGTGTATTCATCTTGGCGTCTGAGCTTGTTTGTTGTTTGCACGCACTTTTATGCTGCGCGGGTCCACGTACGCCTGCTTCCTGCTGGCATATGTGTTTCCGGATTAGCGCGTCTTTTTTGGCGCACGCGTTAGCCCTGTTCGATTCCATGAATACTTGTTGTAGGCGTGCATGTGGGCGTTCCGCGCATTTGCCTCCTGTACTTCCCCCATGATGCCCACATTTTCACGCGTTGTTCCCCATTCTGCGTGTTACACCCCGTGTTACGCCTACTTTTGTTGTGTGCGCTTCGCTATGTGCGCTTTCGCTGTGCGCATAGCGCACGCTTTTTGAAGACGTGAGCACCAGCGTGCGCCACACAGGATTTTAGCGCACATAAATGGATTTACACGCGCACAGACTTCCTTGAATCGCTGTGCGCAGGTTTTGCTGAGATTTTCGCACTTGCGCTTGCGATTCGCACGCTTTCGCACGCTTGCGCGGGAATTATCAGCACACATTAACTCCATCAATCGGCCTTTTAATGTATCAATAATCTTTGCATGCTCTGTAAGACTGGCTACGTAAGTTGTTGTAACTAACAACTAGCACTCTATAGATAATAACTTACCTAGGAAAATACCTACACTAATATATCTATGCCATTAATTAGAAGCTTATGCTCACCAGCATGCAGAAAAAAAGCTATTCAACTTCAAATGTAACCGAGTCATACACTAATATATGTGCAACACTGTATTTGCATTAAATGAATCTTCAACTTGAACCAAAAACCATTGCCGAACCAAAAAACAGTTTTTTGGGTCAAAGTGGGGCACTTTTTTGGCCAATGTGGGCCAGTTTGATGAGTTACTTCACTATGCGGCTCATTGTTTTGACCAGTGTTGCTTTAAACAGCGTCACAAAAGGAATGAATTCCCATTTGCAACTGTGGGTCACTTTTTCGTTGGTGCCCAAGACATTTTTAAACCCCAGTCCGACCTTTGTGTAGAAGTACTAGAAGTACTCTGCAATGCAATCTTGCCCAAGTTCCTTATATAACACCATGGGTACCATAATAAGAAATACAATTCCATTACAGGCATTTGCACACAAAAAAAAGAAAGGAAAGAAAAGACAATCCATGCGTAGATTCTGGAAAATGTACAACTCATGATCCTTAATTAACCAATTAACACACAATTCTTGGGATGGGTGTTAATGGCAGAATATTGAAAGGGCCTGAAGATTCCTGTCAATAAAAAAAGTCCATGTCAATGTCCCAGATACTCGGAATCTGATGCTTCACCAAGCACAGTCTCAGGGCCTACGCCTAGAAGACTAACAAGAGGCGGCAGCAGGTAACCAGCCATGATGTTGATCGCCATCTCAAAACAGAAATTAATCCACAATCAAAATAACACATGTCTACCATCTACAAAAATGCATGGAATAATACGTACATCATAATTACCTATGTCAGTACTTGCAAAAGCTTGTTTAAAGGGACATTATAGTTACTTTGCACTAATAGCAACCTATCCATATTTTGGTTACTAGTAAAACCATAAAACCCCAGAAATGTGCCAGTTATAGTAAGCTAAGCAATCGTAACTTGCACCACCACTGTGCACTGCAAGGACTACCACCCATAACATCAATAATGACATCACAAATGTCATTGATGACATCACTGATGACATCACATATGCATTTAGTTTTCGTGCAGAGCCTCCGCAAGGGATTGTCATTATAATATTGGCAGAAAAGTATCAGAGATCATTGGAAGAACTATAATGCACCAAATAGTTCATTAAGTGATGCATTGTTATAAACACCATTGCATTACTGAGTTCTTTCCGTTACATGAACAAACTCATGTACTAATGGGGGACAAAAAAAATCAGCTCCACTCAAAAACCTCACATCAGAAGCACTGAGGTTGTCATGGGCACAGAAGAACATCCCAGCATTGAACATAAATACAGACAGGCCGCCGTTTACAAGACACCTTTCCTTCTCTACCTCGGAAGAAAGTACATATGAATAGTCCCACACTAGTCTTTGTCGTGTGCATGAGAAAGTCACTCTTGCAGTGGGAAAAGGGTGCATCACTGCTTTCATCACCTCCTTCAGTTCACCCAGCAAACTTGCAGCAGTGCAAAAAGCCACATGCAGTGCTCCTCAATGCAGAACTAGTATGTCAACAGTACTCCAAGTGGCCACATCTCTGCACTCTGCAATCAGAGCTTGCAGACTCGGTAGAGCCACATTGCGCCACAAAGCGTGCACTCCTTCCACATCAGAATTTTCATCAACACTGCTACCCTGGGCATATGTGTGCAGGTCACCCACAAACAAATTACCGAAGATGAGCACTCTCACTCTCTGCATCTCTGCCATCATCACAGTACACAGCAAAAAAAGTATTACCACCCCTTCCTTTTAAGCACACCCTCATCACCTGATTGGATAATCTGCTGTCCCATTTCCATGCCAAGCATAGTAAGAAGGACAGCATGTGGCACGTGTGCTTCCCCAACTCCTGTGAGGGCTGTTCCCCAGTAAAGCAGGGGCAGTCCTTCTTCCCTTTCCAGTACTCTTTTTCCAGCACTCCCTCATTTGGGGACTGTTAAACAGTCACTCACCCATCCACCAATCATATCCAAGACCTCTGCATCTAACACTATCATCTATGTTCAACACTCCATACTAACCATTAAACACTCAGAGTACAAGTAGCCTGTGAATCAAAAGCCCCTACGATTTCTGCATCCAGATTCATCCACAACGCTACTCATCACCACAACCTGCAGGTATCAATATGTTTTATACAGTACATTTACAACTCTGTTATAAGTGCCTCGCAACAGGGTACCTGCCACTGAACCTCCAGAACGTACTCTTAAACCATACTGTCATTTCTCCCATCACCTACCATCAAATGCCACCTACAGTGGTATGTGCGTGCAAAGTTGGCATTTACCCATATCAGCCATTGTAATATCCAAACGGTTACTCTCTTCTCTCTTTCTGACAATTTTTTCAATATTTTCACTCACTAACACACAGAAAAGGATCAGTGAATGTATCCTACCAAACTTAGCCTAGTACATGCATTGCATGCATTACAACAGGTTGCCTGCCACTTACTTTGCACACTTCACTGAAGGCAACATTACTTAAAAAAAAACACAAATGTATGTGTGCATTGACAACAGTGCCATTCATAAACGTGCATAAATAAATAAAACAACTGAAAAAATTGCTCCACTCATGTAGCAAGCATATCTATGCAGAAAGGTAAATGGAATTGCACACACAATACATTCTCCTTTCCATTCTGTTCATCTTTCTGAACCTTTTTCTCACCCTTCAACAATGAAACCAAACTAAACTAACTCATTTTCACCACTTAGCAAGCCCCGCCCAATTGGTCCCTTCCTGCTTTCCCCTCTTTTTTACCACTTAGCAAGCCCCGCCCACCTGGTGCCTTCCTGCTTCCCGCTCTTTTTCACCACTTAGCAAGCCATGCCCACCTGGTGCCTTCCTGCTTGCCGCTCTGTTTCCCCACTTAAGGAGCCCTCCAGCTTATTTTCCTTTGCAGATGGGGAGCAGGTGCAAGTGGATCTAGGTCACCTGGCCTAAGCCCCACCCACCTGGTACCTTCCTGCCTGTTGCTCTTTTTCACCACTTAGCAATCCCCGCCCACTGGGTGCCTTCCTTCACCATCACTGTCTTGTGGCCAATGCTGGATTTGACTTTTATGGACTTCATTCATTCACAGTGTGTCACTCTTTCTCGACTTTCATGCTGGACTTCCTTTGCATCTTGTACTCATGGTGGCCCTGAATCATGCTGTTCCCATCTTCATCTTGTAGCCTGGCTTGCAACATTATGTGTTACTACTGACTTCTGCAATTGTATTTATTCTCTCCACTCTTGCTTCTCCACTCTTTTTGACTGCTTACTCTCTTTTTTCTCCTTTCCCTTCTCCCCTTTCCTATCTCCTCCCCTTACTTTATTCTATGCACTTACTCTATCAGAATAGCAACCTCATCTGTTTCCTCCACCCTCCCTTTACTGTTTTGTTCCTCCCCACCATCCCTCCAGCACTATCTGAAATGTCATCAGGCCTAGTATGATAGTCGCTTGTTTTGTTCCTCCCCTCCCTTTCTGCACCCCTCTCCCCCACCTTTTGTTTTTCTCCGGCTCTACCAGAAATGTCGTCAGGCCTAGTACGGTAGTCGCTTGTCTGTTTCCATTTCCTTCCCACTCTCCCCCTCCCTTCCTTATCTGTGTCTTAGCTCTTGCACTATCTGAAATGTCGTCAGACCTAGTATGATCGTTAATTTCACATCCTTACTGTTCATGGCCTGTAAGAATGTGGTTGTATTTTCCCTTGTTCCCTCCCTTGCCTTGAAGCGCTTTGAAACACATTGTGTATAGGCGCTATGTAAATAAACGATCATATCATAATCCATTTTCAAATTAAATAGTCCTACACCAATACACACACTTGCTAAAGTGCACATCACAGAACACACTTACAAATAACCCACTTGCCCCCTTACTAAACATGCTGATGCTCCCAAGTACCCATTCATATACTAAGCCATCCATTTATACACACACACTAACTCTTCCTGACAACACAACCCCCTACATTTTTATAGAATGTATTCTCCAACTGCAATCACTGTGCCATTAACAAACACATTTTCTTACAATCCTCTTGTACATTTGCAGTACCCACCTCTTTTCTGAAAGCCACTGGCATGCGAACTTGAAAATACAACCTACAATAAACCTACTCTCACCAACCAACAAAGTAAGTACACTACCATTGTTGTAGTGTTTTATGTCTTACTGAGAGAGTTTCGTGTTCTTGATTGGTAAGATACATAATTGCCTCAACCCACCGGTATGTGCTTAATTCTTACTCATGCGACCTCTACAGTACCTCACATTATATTATCATCTCACCACCATTATAGTAACTCCCAGATAGTAATATAGCGTTACAAACCGAAAGTTATAGCCCATTGCACAGTGACACACTTTCATTTATATGCCTACCCTCATATTCAACCACTCATGCACATTGCACACATATACATTTTGAAATCTGCACACCCACACTTTCCTTTCTTCTCCAACAGCTACTACAGAATGCCTACCAAACAGCAACTCTGTAGAAAACAACGCAGAAATAGATCTGCACAACCCAAAAGCATAGAATGTAGCCATCCACCCCTAGCAGAATTTGTACAGAAAGTTCAAAGAAAAGAGTTAATACAGTCACTAACAAAAACGAAAGCACCTACCAGTAAGGACACTATAATTCCTCTTTCAAAATGTAGAAATGAATAGAAATGCACTAAAAAGAGTGCAACTCGCACTACAGCTAACAGAGCACATACAAATGGTAAATGTCACCACAAGGAAGCATTCCAAAACATTATTTTTACAAAATATTTTCCACTCCTTAGTCTGTCAAAACCTTATAAATAGAGGGGAGAAATCACGCTCAACCCATAAAACGTACTGCAGAAAAGTAATCCTGGAAGCTCTTGTCAACAGTGCAATGCTCCTGAAAGGGAAATTGTTTATATTAATTTTAAAGAGAATGAAACCACTAACAAAAATAATTGGTAAACTACAACCACGACTTTGAAACAAATGCAATATCAGCATAGATACCTTTGGCAACATCTGTACCTGTGAGTGGAGTCAAACCACCAGCACAGAGCCATACTTCAATGAAGAATCATACAAACAAGAGCAAACAAACCAAATTGCCATAAATAGCAGTGGACGAGGGTATGAAAAGGTACACAATACCATAATGGAAGAAGAAACACTGCTTTCACAAATATCCCCATCAAACATGGATGCCACTCTCCATTCCACCCAACCATTAGGCCCCACCTATAAATGGCCTTGCACATCAATGTGTAACATTCGCCAATACTCTATCAAATCTTTTCAGTATTTCCTCAATCACTATGTGAAAGCCAACGACAAAGGAAACATTAAAATACTACAAACTATGGACTCCTGTCCAGTGCGCAAATACACAGGACTATGAGGACTTTCCTTAGCCTGTATTTCTGGACCTACTTGCAAAAGCACCTTCCACCATATGAAAATGTTAGCAACACACCATTCTACTGTAAGAAATCTTGTTTACAAACTGTACTATGCAACAAGTCCAGCTTTAGCACTGCAACATTTAATTGACATTCTCCTACACGGTACAGCCAAACAACTGCTCTAAGAAATAGATCACATGCAAAGGAATTATTTTGGAACTGAAGAGCACTTACAAACTGAAGAGCACGTTCAGACAACAGTAGCGACAACTGTGCAGATGTCAACTTTCTATGTCACACATACAAAAAGAAATACGAAAGTTCAAAAGCACATCTGCTAAAGTGCCAAACCAAGTATTTGTGTGTTGTTGCAGAACTTTCTACAGAAAGAGAACCAAAAATATTTGTACAATGCACAAAATAGAAGACAATAAGGAATCCCAATAGTTTCAATTAACTCTGTACCTTATAGCTGAAAAAAATATGAAAATACTAACAACTCCGTACTGTGCACGTACTGCACTGCAAATCTTCACAATAACTAAATGCCTTCATCGTTGATCAGTAACAATTTGGAAGTGTTTCCACTGCCAAACTCACTCCAGCAGCTTAATTTGTATGAGAGCATTGTAATCCAAAGAGTCCACCGATTTCAAGCAATAATACGACTTCAACCAAAAACTGCAAAATTGCCTCCCACCAAATTACTAAGAAGCATTCGTGGAAAAGTAGTTACTGACAGAAAATTTAGACACTCTATGAGTGCATGGCCAATTGAACACTCTTTGATTATCCTAGTAAATGGTGTACCTACAAAAGATTAAAAAAATTGGCAGCAACTAGTGGACTTAAACAAAGGTAGGAAAGCCTTGCAATACCTTAAAGAGAACAATGAGTACTACAAAGAAATAAACGTTGAAGGAAACCTGAGAGAAACCACCAAAATAATTCAGTACTCCTCAACAACAGGCCAATGTGAACTTCTAGATCCTCCTGCAGCCTCCAATATTTTAGATCATTATAGAATTCACCCACTGCACTCCAAAGACACCATAGACGATGCACTAAAAACATTTCAAATGCGGCAAGCCAAAGGATCGCCAATCAGTATATGGTAAAAAAGTGTAGAAGCACAAGCCTTTCCTCTACTCGTCCCCACTGGAAAAGGTGGAAGATACATTGAAAGATGCACACAAATAACAGCATCAGAATACCGCTCTTTACGAATCTATTCTGATGACCCCAGATTTAAACAAAACGTGGAATACATATTTCACCTCCTCTTTGAAAGTGAACTAGCAACGCTATGTTATGGAGTTGCACACACATTGAAAACACGTTCCCATTTTCAAAACATGTCTGCTACACAGCTACTTCAAAAGGTGCAAGACAAGGACAAAGTTTTACAGTCAAGTATTGCAAATCTCTTGGCAAACATTAGAGCAGCAATCCAACTTTCCTGAAACACTGCACTAAGTGTACCCCAAAACAGTCCTTTGAAGGACTATATATTAGACACATATGGATATATATACATTTACAAAGAACGTATTATTTTTACTCTGACTGAATAACAACAAATGATCTGCGGCTGCACAAAACATCAACACAACCCACACTACATAATTACACACCATCTAATGGTGGCTCTCAGAAGAGCTGTTGTGTTTATATGCACAAATTATAACAAAAATGTGTGTTTATTGCGACAAACACTCCTCTTCTTCATTTACACTACCACAATCCTTTAAACAATGGATAAACCCTTGAACAATTCTCTGTGCTCTTCCCTTAGGATGTTTATAAATGTTCTGTTCCCAAAAAGAAACTATCTTGTGTTCCCTGTCAAAAATATCTGACCACAGCTTCAGAACACACCTCTTCCTACATAAACTCTGTCAAGAGTAATGTTATAAAACAAAACAAAAACAGTTGGCCTATGATTGTGATAGACATCACCTATATCTTCCACATTACTACTAGTCCCATTCTCAAAATGATCTATTTCTCCACAATCGTCTGAACAATGAGATTCATCACCTGACTGCCCACTGAATGAGTTGTCAGCATCTGCTTCTGAATTTGAAATGTTTCCAAAATGTCCACCATTAACAGTATTTATTCACTCTTCACCTCCACATCTGCTAATAACACCTGTCCTGTCTCAGGATAATGTCAAGTTAATAGCCTCTTCCAAGACCATAACATCTTTCAAAATCTACCTTGGATCAACCAATCACATGTTCTTTTCTAACTCCTATTCTCACTGTTGTAAATTGTTATTAAATGGGATCCAGTAACCGTGGCTATCAATGTAGAAGTTATAGTCACAGGTACTGGAGGTGCTAAAAATACTCAACGTCCCATTGGCTGCCCAACGACCACAGCTATGATACGTAACAATTAATCGTTACTATATTACATACATGAAACAATGCTTAAAATGACATTTGCTAAGATAATAACCCAAAGGCACACCACAATTAAACATATCTAGCTCATAGACATTGTGAAAAATAACACTTTCACGCTCTACTTTTCATGTTTCACATCATAAAACACGGCAATGCATAGCAATGCCCTGTTGTCCAGTACTGTAATCGCGACTATAATTGTAGCTGTATAGCCGCAGTTATAACATGCATCAAAATAGCACGATGGCAATAGGCTGCCTAATAATCACAACACCATACATCTCACATGTAGCCCGTGGATACTCAATCACATAGCTGTGATACACATCCCCTGATTGGTTTGGGGCATATACGCTACTGCGCCAATTGATTTTCTCATGCAACTGTGGTTATTCGCCACACCCACAGCTGTTAGCTTTTTGATTTTCCAATGAGGCACATTTCCACTCTGCCCAAAAATATTTTTCAATCTAAAATACCTACTTTTCCAACCCACGTTGACCTTCTCTTGTTCCCAAGCCTCTCTTCCTTGTCTTGTGATCTGTGAGTAGTGTCTACTCTTTATTTTTGCTTTTTGTTTACTTAAAAAATCATTTTTAAGAGGTTTGTCCTTTCTGTGTTGTCTCTTTTCTATCATTTTTATATTTTCCTCCCCTTTCTGACATTTACAACCATGTCTAGACACAGTAGCAACAGAAGCAGCAGCAACAACATCCAGTGAGACACCGGTCCAACAGAAACTGATGATGTCTCCCGGGTTGCAACTCCATCACCCTGGCAAAAGAAGAGCTGTTCTATGCAGAAAACTATGGAGTCTCTTGAAGTACGTTCTAGTGTGGAAACACCAGAGCCTTAAAGAGGAGGAGGAAGTGCAGTGCTCTTTCTGCCACATAGTCTTTTGATAGGGGTCCTCAACTGCCCCACCCAGGAGCCTGGGCATATCAGTGCTCATAAAACATATAGACCATTTGAACTGGGATGAGGTCGACCTACCCTACCGGAAGGAATACTTCCAGCAGACGGTGATGGCCAATTGACTTCAAGTGGCACGTAGTACCATCAGTGCCGTACCCACCTCGTCACCATCGACATCATCAGCTCCACCCTCCGACCATCAAGAAAATATGCAGATGATGCAGCACATTCAACAAGCAGGGCAGGGGTTACCATAACACCAGTGTCAGGAATGGCACTCTATTAAGAGTGGCACAGGACACCCAGAAAGGGTTTGGGTGGTTGTGCCAAATAAAGTGGACAGATAAGAACACACACAGCAGAGAGGAAAGAGAACGAAGAGTAAGCAAGAGTAGCAAGGGAAAAGATACAGAATGAATACCCTCTTGGGGTGTATGCAGATATAGGAAAAGAGTATTCCACGAACCTTGGAAATACTCTAGCCTTCTGCACAGTTTGCTATAACAGAGGCCCACGCTGTTTGCTCATGACTTGGAACAGCAGCTCTGGGTGTCTGTAATGTAGAAACAGGACAAGGGAAGGGGCAGAGGTTGACTGATGGGAACCAACAGACAATCTCTGTACAAAAGGGTCTACAAACAGTACATGAGAAGATACTACAGACAAATCCAGGAAAGGAGGTGATAGCAAACTAGCAGAAGGAAATGAAAGGAAAGTCGTGTAACAGGATAGGATAGCAGAAGACAGTAAGGAACAAGGTTGAGAGCTCAGAGGAGCAGGAAAGCAATGAGCAAGCCCACAGGAGCAGGGTTGTAAGGTAGAGAGCCCAGAGGGAAAGGGCTTAGGGCAGCAGAGTAAAGCAGGCTGCACGGCAAGGAACCCAGAAGGACCGGGCAGCAAGGAGTGAGCCCTGAGGGGCAGGGCCGCTGACCGTAGAAGGTTGCAGAGGACTGTAGAGGGCTGCAAGGCCGAGAACCCAGCGGAAAAGGTAGGTAGTAGGCAGCGGAGCGTGATAAGCTGCAAAGTAGGAAGGCCCAGAGGACAAGGGCTGTAGGTAGCCAGAGTGAGATAGGATGCAGAGCAGGGAGCCCAGAGGACAAGGGCTGAGACTGGAAAGCAGCAGAGCATGATCAGCTGCAATGTAGAAAGCCCGGTAGGGCAAGGGCGGAGGCTGGAAGGCAGCAGAGTGTGATCGGCTGCAATGTGGAGAGCCCGGCAGGGCAAGGGCGGAGGCTTGAAGGCAGCAGAGCGTGATCGGCTGCAATGTGGAGAGCCCGGCAGGGCAAGGGCGGAGGCTGGAAGGCAGCAGAGCGTGATCGGCTGCAATGTGGAGAGCCCAGCAGGGCAAGGGCGGAGGCTTGAAGGCAGCAGAGCGTGATCGGCTGCAATGTGGAGAGCCCGGCAGGGCAAGTGCGGAGGCTGGAAGGCAGCAGAGCGTGATCGGCTGCAATGTGGAGAGCCCGGCAGGGCAAGGGCAGAGGCTGGAAGGCAGCAGAGCGTGATCGGCTGCAATGTGGAGAGCCCAGAGGAGAAGGGCTGTGAGGCAGGAAGCCCAGAGGAGCTGGACTGAGGCTGGGAGCCCAGAAGGCTAGGGCTGTAGGCAGCGAAGAGTAACAGGCTGTAAGGCAGGAAGCCCAGAGGAGCTGGACTGAGGCAGGGAGCCCAGAAGGCTAGGGCTGTAGGCAGCAGGGTGTAGCAAGCTGCCAGGCAGGGTCCAAGCAGGAGTGATGGTAAACAGCATTCAAAGATCCGTAGAAAGACACAAAAGGAGGAGGAAGGACTCTCAGATGCAAGAGGCTGAGCCACAGCAGGCAGCAGCCTTTATACTGCCTAGCCCAGCACAGAGGCAGGCTAATTGGTTGCACCTGGCTAAGCACACCTGCAGGCAATCGGCCACCTCCCTTTCTGTTCCTGGGCTGGTGGAAGCAGGGCAAGTCTCTAGGGCTTCTGGGGGGTGTAGTTCCTTTGATAACCAATAGGAACAGCCAGGAATCGATGCTTGTAGCCAGGTGCATTATGGTATGCGTAGTTTGTTGGAAATAATAATAAAGCACCAAAGTCTCGCAAATGGGAAATAAAGTTCCCAAAGTAAATATAGATAGATCCAAGAGTCTGTTGTAAATAAATGATAAACATATAGTCCGAATTGAGCGTAAATGGATGCGCCCATGGCACAGGCATGACAGTATGCCCCTCTCCAGGCCCCTCTCCAGGACCCTCTCCAGGCTCCCTGAAGACTGACCTATAGGAAGAATGTCTGTCACACCGTACAAGAGTCTTACTCCAAAAAGGCACATCATGAAGCACCAGAAACGGGTTGCAAGGTGAGAGTCTTGAATGAGGGAGATAGTACCAAAGTTCTGAACTTTTGATGTAGAAATCAGAATAGACAAAGTCTTTGGAACACAGACCCCAACTGTGTGTGCATGAAGAGAGGAACTGCGAAAAACTGCTGCAGGCTCCATGATAGATTTTGCTTTGACGGGCAACAATATGGTGCTGGAAAGTGGAGCCATAGGTACAGCAGAGTTGGTAGCTTTAGGAAGGCTTTCCAAGACATCCGGAGCAGCAATGACAACGTTAGGGTTAGCCGCAGAGAGTTCAGGAGTCACAGCAGCGGTTTTCCCATGATTAGTAGACAGTTCAGAGGTAACAGCAGCAGTGAGATCTTGAATGGCTGTAGAGAGTATCAAGGCTGTAGCAACTGGGTGTGTGGGTGTCATGAGAGAGCCAGCGGGCTGGAACGCACCTGAGACTGATAGAGTAGAGTCTGGCAGTCTGAGTGCTATAGATACACCAGCAGGAACAATTGGAGCAGTAGTCTTAACAGAAAAACCCTTTGCTGACTTTGCATCAGTTAGCATGGCGGATGTAGGATCAGGAAGAGAAGGTGCTGAGGGATCAGGTTGTGTAGCAGAGGATTCTGCTGCAGCGAGCACATCTGCGAAGGAAGTAGAAATCTGGGCATCGGGAGCATCAGAATTAGCAGTAGCTTCAGGAATCACAGTAGCTATAGCAACCTCAAGATTTGCAGCATGGACTTGAGGAGTCTCAAATGTGGCAGGGAGTTTAGGAACCACAGCAGCAGGAAGATCATGAATTGCAGTTGGAAGTTCCGGTGCTGTAGCAGCTACAGACAGTTCAGGTGTTGCAACTACTGGTAGATCGGGTACCACAACCACTGGCGATTCAGGGGGTATCGAAGAAACTGAAGATGTTGATTGCTCAAGAGTGTTGTCTGATAGCACAGCCACACTTTGGCAAGCCCCGCTTGCCACTTCAGCATGCTTGATGTGAACTGCGCCAGTCTCTTCAGCTGCCATTGTCATTTCAGAAGAGGTTGTAAGTGTGAGTACTGGACAATAGGCAAGTGTGAGGGCGGAACCATCCTTTGACTCAGAGGGATTTCCAATCAGAAGACCACCCTTGTTTTGTGGTGTAATGGCTGTGTGCGTGATTTGACTCACCGGAGGAGTTAATTCTTTTCTGTCAGTACAACAACCTGAGTTTCTGTGGCTGGAAGGTGAAAGAGCTGTGTCAGTCTTTAGAAGGGATACATATGCTATATTTAGGTCTTCCATCTGCTTGGTATAAGTCTGTATACTTTTCTGTATGGCAATTCCAGGCCTTATCATGTCGATCTCTAAAGATAAGATGTCAGGTGTTGGACATAGTGTCAGATGGTCTGGTGAATTGTGTCCCTTCATAAGATTCTTATAATACAAATAAACAAAGTCATCATAGAGGTCTTCGGTCTTTCTTTTAAGACGTAGGAGTTGTTCGTGTAGCAGGTAAGTATCATTAGTTTGATCTAAAGCTTCAGAAGCTGGTGTGGCAGAGAATTTGGTTGTAGCAAAGGGAAGACTGACCTTAGGGTTATTGTGGTTAGTAGATACTGTGGAAGCATTAAGACAACCGATGGTTAGTATAGGTCTTTTGTACCCAGGACCAGATGCACAAACCTCAGGATAATGACTGCCTTGTCCTGTCAAATAAGGGTTTCCAGTATTCTGGGGAGCTTGCCAAGCTGATCTTGCGCATATCACTCTGGCAACAGCGTATTCTGGTTTAGAGTCTCCCACAATGAGTGCTATATCCTTGGCTGTTGCGGTGTTAGAAGGCTTGTCAGAAGACGCAGGAGTGTTTTTCACTGTTTGGTTTAACAAGATCTGTAAGAATTCATTATCTTGCTGTAGCTCTGCAACAGATAAGGACTGCGGGTCATAGTCGCAAATGTCATAATAATTGTACATGGAAGAAGGGTCAGCTAGCCAGTGAGTATAGTACCGTGCTTGTAAATCTTTGTTTACTGAGGCGAGACTGTCCTTTAGACTAAGGTTCTTGTTTGCTGTCTTTAGGGAAACCATAGGTTTATGCAAAGGTTTCTTAACCCGAAAGGAAAGCATCTTTGTTCTGTGTGTGCCTTTCCGGCCTATGGAACAAGAAATGTTTCGCTCTTGCATTCTGTCAGGAATGGCACTCTATTAAGATTGGCACAGGACACCCAGAAAGGGTTTGGGTGGTTGTGCCAAATAAAGTGGACAGATAAGAACACACACAGCGGAAAGGAAAGAGAACGAAGAGTAAGCAAGAGTAGCAAGGGAAAAGATACAGAATGAATACCCTCTTGGGGTGTATGCAGATATAGGAAAAGAGTATTCCACGAACCTTGGAAATACTCTAGCCTTCTGCACAGTTTGCTATAACAGAGGCCCACGCTGTTTGCTCATGACTTGGAACAGCAGCTCTGGGTGTCTGTAATGTAGAAACAGGACAAGGGAAGGGGCAGAGGTTGACTGATGGGAACCAACAGACAAGCTCTGTACAAAGGGGTCTACAAACAGTACATGAGAAGATACTACAGACAAATCCAGGAAAGGAGGTGATAGCAAACTAGCAGAAGGAAATGAAAGGAAAGTCGTGTAACAGGATAGGATAGCAGAGGACAGTAAGTAACAAGGTTGAGAGCTCAGAGGAGCAGGAAAGCAATGAGCAAGCCCACAGGAGCAGGGCTGTAAGGTAGAGAGCCCAGAGGGAAAGGGCTTAGGGCAGCAGAGTAAAGCAGGCTGCACGGCAAGGAACCAGAAGGACCGGGCAGCAAGGAGTGAGCCCTGAGGGGCAGGGCCGCTGACCGTAGAAGGTTGCAGAGGACTGTAGAGGGCTGCTAGGCCGAGAACCCAGCGGAAAAGGTAGGTAGTAGGTAGCGGAGCGTGATAAGCTGCAAAGTAGGAAGGCCCAGAGGACAAGGGCTGTAGGTAGCCAGAGTGAGGTAGGCTGCAGAGCAGGGAGCCCAGAGGACAAGGGCTGAGACTGGAAAGCAGCAGAGCGTGATCAGCTGCAATGTAGAAAGCCCGGTAGGGCAAGGGCGGAGGCTGGAACGCAGCAGAGCGTGATCGGCTGCAATGTGGAGAGCCCGGCAGGGAAAGGGCGGAGGCTGGAAGGCAGCAGAGCGTGATCGGCTGCAATGTGGAGAGCCCAGCAGGGCAAGGGCGGAGGCTGGAAGGCAGCAGAGCGTGATCGGCTGCAATGTGGAGAGCCCGGCAGGGCAAGGGCGGAGGCTGGAAGGCAGCAGAGCGTGATCGGCTGCAATGTGGAGAGCCCGGCAGGGCAAGGGCGGAGGCTGGAAGGCAGCAGAGCGTGATCGGCTGCAATGTGGAGAGCCCAGAGGAGAAGGGCTGTGAGGAAGGAAGCCCAGAGGAGCTGGACTGAGGCAGGGAGCCCAGAAGGCTAGGGCTGTAGGCAGCAAAGAGTAACAGGCTGCAAGGCAGGAAGCCCAGAGGTGCTGGACTGAGGCAGGGAGCCCAGAAGGCTAGGGCTGTAGGCAGCAAGGTGAAGCATGCTGCAAGGCAGGGTCCAAGCAGGAGTGATGGTAAACAGCATTCAAAGATCCGTAGAAAGACGCGAAAGGAGGAGGAAGGACTCTCAGATGCAAGAGGCTGAGCCACAGCAGGCAGCAGCCTTTATACTGCCTAGCCCAGCACAGAGGCAGGCTAATTGGTTGCACCTGGCTAAGCACACCTGCAGGCAATCGGCCAACTCCCTTTCTTTTCCTGGGCTGGTTGAAGCAGGGCAAGTATCTAGGGCTTCTGGGGGGTGTAGTTCCTTTGATAACCAAGAGGAACAGCCAGGAATCGATGCTTGTAGCCAGGTGCATGATGGCATGCGTAGTTTGTTGGAAATAATAATAAAGCACCAAAGTCTCGCAAATGGGAAATAAAGTTCCCAAAGTAAATATAGACGGATCCAAGAGTCTGTTGTAAATAAATGATAAACATATAGTCCAAATTGAGCGTAAATGGATGCGCCCATGGCGCAGGCATGACAACCAGCTACCCAATCTGCTGTTGTTCGCCCAGCAATCAATCTGAATGAATGCATGGTCCTCTACCTTGTTTGCTACAGCAAGATTGTCGTGTGAGGTGCCACCCTAGATCAAGCAGGGCAGTTATAAAAAAAGAAAAAACACACATACTGTATAACCTTTTTATACAGTAGTAGCAAAGGGTACCTGTACTGTGCATGGATTCTGTAGACAGGCATGA
The DNA here is from genome assembly GCF_040938575.1 of Ambystoma mexicanum. Lineage (NCBI taxonomy): Eukaryota > Metazoa > Chordata > Amphibia > Caudata > Ambystomatidae > Ambystoma > Ambystoma mexicanum. The sequence goes on along the minus strand of NC_090921.1, from coordinate 857,927,067 downwards.
TAACACTCTGACCAAATGTTGCATAACAATGATCCTGTATGTCCCTATTCCAAGTCACTTGATGTGCTTTGCACTCTGAAGTAAACTGCACTGAGAATGGGCCTATGTGGTTGGCTGACATACCCCAGAGCAGACGTGGAGAGGAGGCCAGAGTTGGCATGCTACAGCACACTGGGACTTTCTGTGTGCTCTCCCCACCTGTTACCTCACCCTGGAGTGGTGCAGTGCATTGCGGTGCAAATATCTTAGAAAAATTGGATCCTTTGGCCTTGAACTATGGTTGTTGAGGTCCCTATGCTTTGAGTGTTGTTGCTCGAATTGATATGGTTAAAATGAGCTTTGCCTAGTCCTTTTGTGACTGCATTGATGTTTCACCAATTTCAGGAGACCGTCTCATGTGTGAAGGGGCTGAAATCTGGCGAAAGGGGTGGGGCGTGCAAATGTGATGTAGTCAGTACTGTCAAAGGGTCCTACATGTAACTATACAACATGTGGTACAGATTGGTGGAGCATTGTAATATTGTATAAGGAGCAAACTACCACATGCTATGATTTATAAGTATGGAGATTGAGAGGTATGATATGATATGATAGGTTATTTATGACGTGCTTAATACCCAGAGGTTTCTAAGCGCAGACCCGGGGATCGACCCGAACCGGTGTTGCTCCGTGTTGTTTTGCTTCTAAGGCAAGCACGTTGCCACTGAGCTATCCTCCCAAAACAGGTGTCAGAAAAGGTGTCAGAAAAGGGCAAGTTTTGTATTTTTTTCTGTTAACTGTGTGTGGGCCCTTTTCAATGTTTATGCACATATAAACACTTTATTATTATCCACTTACCCTCTGTAAAAGAACACTGTTTCATCTTAGTTCTCATTCATTTTCCCATAGAGAAATAGTCAAAATTGTGCTCCTGTGCATAGCCAAATCTGCTGGACGGAATTGGACAAGGTATGAAACAACTTGGGCATGAAGCACTGACTCAATTTCCAGAAGGGGGAGAGCGTTAGGGGTTATTCCATCAAGTAGTTTAAACAATGTTTGATGGGGTAGAGGAGGCCCCTTCTCCCAACATAGTAGCTAAATCTCCCATGGTGCTTTGCAGCAGAGAGTCTGACAGACTTTTCAGAAATGAAAAGTCGGTAATTTTTTCTCAAAATTCTTTTGCTAATAACTTTTCAGCCCATTCATTCTTCCCGTAGAGAAAACGTGCAGTTTTTGAACAACTGCAGCACAAAAACTGCTTTGGACCAAATAAGAAACAACTTAGACACAATGGGCCTCATTACGACCCAGGCGGTAAGTTACCGCCTGGGCCGTGACTTTACCACCATGGCGTAAACTACGTTTACGCCATGGTGGTTGGCGGACTTACCGCCCCATTCCGAGGTCGGCGGGGCGGTAAGTCCCCAATCCCCATTTACCCTTCCCCATTCCCATTTTTGCCCCATAGGGCATAATGGGAGTGGGGAAGGCGTTAATTACGCCACCGTAAATTACGGTGGCGTAATTAACTCCATGGTCCCTTAGCGCCATGGATTTTAACACCTGCTAAAAGCAGGTGTTAAAAGCGCCATGGCGCTAAGGGACCTCGTAATTGGCGGTAAGGGGTCGGCGCAGCTAACGCTGGCGCTAACCCCTTACCGCCAGGGTCGTAATGAGGCCCAATGTGTTGACCTCACTTTCTTGACTGGTTTGGAGTAAATCCATCAAGTAGGTTTTAAAATATTTGAAAGATAAGGGGGTGCCCCCTGCTCCTTAAAATATTTAAATCAGCCTTGGTGCTTTTTACAGCGTAGAGACTGAGCAAGACTAATAACGTTTGAGTTGCTGGATGGATTTGCATGAAGTTTTGCAAACTGTTTGTGATGAGCCCTACTAAACTCAAAATTTTGGGAACAATTAGTTAGAAAATTAAAACGTATTATGAAAACATAAAAACCCTGTTTTCAGCCTACACACAATTATTTTCCCATAGAGAAATTGCAGTTTCTGAACAGCCATAGCATGAAAAACACTTGGCAGATATGGACCAAATAAGAAACTATTTTGGCACAAAACATTGCCTTAATTTTTTTGACTGGCTTGGGGTAAATCCATCCCTTAGTTTTTAAAATATTTGATATTGAACGGGGTGATCCCTGCACTCAAAAACCTTTATATCACTCTTGGTGCTTTGAAGAAGACATCTGGTGAGAGGCTAATAACTTTTGACATGCTCGATGGATTTGGAGGACATTTTCCGAAACAAAGTGTTTGTCAAGCCCTTCCACAAACTCAAACATTTGGGAAAAATGTGTCAAAAACTAAAAAAGTTATAAAGAAAATATAAAAACACAGTTTTAGCCTACTCCCCTTTGTTTTTCCATAGAGAAAAAGTGCAGTTTTTGAACAGTTGTAACGTGAAAAACGCTTGGAACAAATAAGAAACAATTTGGACACCAAGCATTGACCTAATTTCTTTGACTAATCTGGGGTAAATTCATCCAGTCATTTTTTAAACTTTGATAGAGAGCGGGATGCCCTTAACATATTTATATTGGTCCTTTTGCTTTGCAGCTTAGGGGCTGAGAGAGGCTAATACAATTTCATAGTGGGTCTGGGGTTGTTATTGCCAATACTTGTTAAAATATTTAACGGCAAAGGGGGTGCCCCCTTCTCCAAAAATTACAGCTATATAGTGCCCCACAAGGCATCAGCAAGGCTTTTCAGAAATGGAAAAGCTGCCATGTTTTGTTGTTGCTAGATGTGAGGGATAACTGTGGTTATAATGGGTATAACCAAGGTTAGCCAAATACAATAAGTGGCAAAAATGCCATTTGGAGGAGGAAAATGGAGGAAATTGCATCAGGCTAGGCGGTTGAGTGGGAAAGAGGACACCACATGAATTTGGGGGGTTGAGGGGCTGGGGAGCACGTTCAGAGCTCACACATTTGCAGCAGGATAACCACGGTTATGATAGAAAACTAGATCAGGAATGAAAGTGCATCGGGTGAAAGGCTGACTGTTGGGGGACTGGGAGAGGACTAGGGAGGGGAAAAATAATGTAAGAGGTGTTGGAGAGAATGACACAAGGAGAGGGGAACTTGGTGGGTACCTGGGAGGGCAGGGAAGAGTTTTGATGTTGCATGGTTTTGATGGATAAACACAGTTATTTGAGTGTGTTTACAGAGAGTTAAAAAATGAGATTAAGACAAAACTTTACTGCTACAGTGAGGTGGCTGGTAATGGGTTTGGGTGAGGATATAGCTTCTGGGTTACTTCATGGAACCAAATGGTGCAATATGGAAAGTGGCCACAGCTGAAGGCCATGGCTGGTGGACCCCAACACATTCTAGTGGGCAACATGTTGAGGGGCCACAGTGAAAGGCCATGGCTACTGGGCCCAAAAGAAACCTGGTTGTCTGGCCACCCCCGAAGCTGGGGCCACAAATCACGGCTTAAGGCCATGGCTAGGGTCCCGTTTAGGAAAACCCTTTGCAGCAATATGTAGAGTGGCCATGGCCAAAAGCCATGGCTAAAGGCACCAGAAGAAAGCTGTTAGGGCAACATGTAAAGGGGCAAACACCGAAAGCTGTGGCCAATGATCATGGGCGATGCCCATGGTTAGTGTGAGGGAAAGAAAGATAGTGTTTTAAAAGTTACATTAGGCATAGCCAAAGACCCTGTCTACTTGGCCCGAAAAGACATGTGTAGTGGCAATGGCCAAATCCTGTGGCCACCTAACGGTTACAAAATAAATATATTGGGGGAACATGTACAGTGCAGGTGGGGCCACTGGCCATTTCCAAAGGCCATGGATTGTGGCCCATAAAATAAATGATGGTTAAGCAAAGCCCTTGAAATTCACTGAAAAACCTTATTTAAAGTGTAGTTAATTTGAGCAGATTTAGCACACCAAAACCCTTGAAATTCAGTGGATGTGGGAAGTCATGACCAACTTAACTCGTCACATTCCCATTGAAGTTCCCCATAATGCTATATCCCCCATAATGCCATTGTGCATGTCTTTGTGACACCCTTGTCTTATAATATGTATGTGTTCATGGGCTTTGCAATGGGAACACACAGTTAATCAGTTCATGACTTCCCACAGCCACTGAATTTCTTTTTTTGTTGCATTAAATCTGCTCAATTTAACTCGTTTTTTCAGTGGATATATACCCTGTAGGTATAGTTAAATTGCTCAACCCATATGAATAGCAGTTTTTGGTTGGCCTATAAATTTGTCGCCATTTGACGAATACTCACCAAACATTGCAAACAAAATATATGCCCACCTCTGAATGCTTTTACAAAGTTTGGTCCATTTTTGTCAATGGGGGCAAAGTTATAAGGGGTCCCAAAACTTTGATATAATCAAAGATATAAAGAACATTTATTTTGTTCATGTCTATACGAAAAAGCTGGACAGATTTGCACAAAACCTGCGAGAGGAGCAGCAGTTTTGTCCTGAAAGCGTACTTTTGCAAATGTGGTGTAAAACCGGCCAGTTTTTTTTTAAATGGCAAAAAATTTGATAAAAACAATTTGTGACATCTGAATCTGGTCTGCGGACTCATTTCCTGATTCGATGTCTGTGGACATCTCTAGACCAATCAGATGGGTCAGGGTGGAGTTTGCGGACAACAAATGCGCATGCTGATTGGTTATTGAAGAACTTGAGCTGCGTCAATGTTTGTGAAACGGTCGCCATATTGGATCCACTGAGCATGGCCTTTGTCCATGGAGAGCGCAGAGGGAAAAAAATGGTGGAAATATATTTGGGTTTATTTTGTGGCTCAAAGTGTGACTAAGAAGTGTGGGAGAGTGGAAATAAGGTAAGATGGAGACATTTTTATATGTTAAAATGGCCATGTCGGTGCCACCAAGTCTGCGGTCAATTTTACTTTCCACGGCTGTATTCTGTTCTGTGGACAATGATATGTATCTACAGACATCATTGGGACTGGGAGGGTTTCTGTGTTTTGGTAGATTTAAACATATTTTATTAAAGTAGCGAGTTCAAGTAATTGGTATGTGTTTGAAATACAAATATATTTGTTAGTTGTTTCTAAAGTGTGTAAAGTGGTTATACAGCAGCTAAAGTGTCTAGCTTTCTGTGTGTGTGGCGAGGTTATAGCATGGTTGAAGATTATAGTTGTGCCCATGGTTAATGTGCACATTTTTGGGGACATGATTGTTTAGTTGTGGCAAGACTAACATGGTTGTATAGTTTTGGCAGACAAATGTAAAAGAAACTGGGGAGAGTAATGTTTTTTGAAGAGGTAATGTGAGTATTGATGGTATTGTTGAATTCTATTATTGTGGCTGTAGCCAGTGTCCAGATTCTTGGGCGCATGGCTGGAGGGCATACCCCAAAGGATGTGGACACTGGCCATGGCCACAGTAATATTTGAATTAATTATGACTGTTGTAGGTGGAGTAAACAGTATTTGTAATATGGTGGAAGTATATTGCTGGTGTATTCAATCTGTATAGGATTTTAAAAGTACTACTGTAGTACTATGGATTTATTATGTAACTATAAATGTTATGGCATGTATGAAGTGTATTGTTATGAAGGGTATGTTTAACTTAGTTAGATACCTGTTTGGCATATTCTAACGGAATTGGATTTTAAAGGTACTACTGTAGTATTATGGATGTATTATGTAAGTATAAGTGTGATTACATGGTTGAATTATATTGTAATGAAGGGTATGTTTAAAGTAGTCTGTTGGTGCATTCTAACTGAATTGGATTTTAAAAGTGCTACTCTAGTACTATGGATGTATTATGTAAGTATATGTGTGATGGCATGGTTGAAGTGTATAATAATGAAAGATATGTTTAAAGTAGTTAGCTACCCATTGATCTATTCTAACTGTGTATTGAACTGTACTGTAATGAGTACATCTGGGTTGCAAGAATATTAGGTAGGCACTTGTTAGATAGACTGGTAACCTAAGTTTGTGAGTACGGAAGTGCTGTTACATTCAAACCAATCACTTATTTCTTTGACATATGCAGACTAGTGGCCTGAAGTGATGGTGGCACCAGTGTGGTGTATTATGCCTACTGTTGTGAAGGTTTCATTGCCAAGAGATACTTGGCTGTGTGTAAAGCTAGTGAAGTTGCAGTTACTTTTGTTGCAATCTGCATTGTACCTTAAAAACATTACTATCACATATTGGCTGTTTGTATATTGGAGCAATTGTTTAAATTGTAAAAAAGAGCATAATATGCCATGATTTTCATTTTGTAGAAGCTGGTGAAATGGAATGGATTCACAATTTGGTATAGATACATACACAAATCATACACTAGGGATGTACTCTTGGTTGCAGAGCGTGCATGTATGTTTTCACGTCCATGAACCCTAGAAGGTTTAACTCATAGGGATGTTTGTTTCTAGTATTTGTAGTAAGTACATTAGGAATTCTTCTACATCTTCCTGCGTGTTTATTGTGAATGAAATCATTCCTTTTCAATGGTCCAGTTCTTGCCTTATGCCTGAGACACTGTAGGTGTTGTCTGAATTATTTGTGACTTTTCTATGAAGGACGAGCGTTCGTAAACACAATTGATCTGAGCTGATTCAGTAAATGTTTTCAACAATTGACGGCGATTGGAAGAGAAGATTGTTAGGTTTGGTATCCTTTCTATCAATTTGTGTGTTTGTGCTGTGGTAAGGAAGGGAGGTGTTACAATTGCAAATCCTTGCTATCTATTAAGCTGCTAAGCTTCTTGTTTAATCTCCCTCCCTGTATGTTTGCTGTATGCCTTGAGGTGTGAGGTCACAAGTGGAATGCTTGGAGTGTGACTGAGTAGAATGTTATGGCATGAGATTCCACCCAGGGCAGATTCCATCCTCTATCAATTCTCTCTGGTTGCCACTCTTTGCTGACCCCTGGGTGCCTGAGTGCCTGCCGGGCAGTCTCTTTCTGCTTCTCCCAGGATGTCAAACAAGGCAGTCTCTCTCTCTCACATTACTGGTGCCTCTCTCTCTTCTCTGTGCTTCTCGCTGGAAGCCATACAAGGCACCCTCATTGCACCTGGGTGGTGGGTCTCATCAGTGGGGCAGTGGGTTCCTCTCCTTCCTTTAGTTGCTTACTGCTCTGCACCCCCGGCAGAAGTCTCCTTCTCCTCTCTCTGGCATTCATCCACACAGGTACCTGTGCTCTCCTGGGTTTTTCCAGGTCCTCACCAAGACCATTTTGTCGCCAAAATGTTATGACCATAAGTAGGGTCATTAATATCAAAGGATACTCTGGATGCTAGGTGAGATCTTCAAGTAGTTATTTTAATCAGGTAACATCAAGGATATTAGGAGAGTCATCTACAGGGAAGCCCACTGGCTCCCACCACCCAAGCTACATCATTCTAAACTGCCCTGGGTGGAATCTCATGCCACATCATTCTACTCAGTCACACTCCAAGCATTCCACTCGTGACCTCACACCTCCAGCCATACAGCATACATACAGGGAGTGAGATTAAACAAGAAGCTTAGCATCTTAATAGACACCAAGGATTTGCAATCCTAGCAAAGATTGAATGCTACATTTGCAAAGCAATTTACTCCAGTTGAGTTCTGGAATTTAAACAGAAAAGAGAGTTTTACCTCAGTATACTTTGATTGACAAGCAGTTGTTTGTGTACAAGAGAGATGTGTCTGTATCTTTTGACACACCTACAGTTGCTTTTCAACCAGAGAGTGTTGTGTTTGTATCATTTGAAGGACCTGCAGTTTGTCTTTGTTTTTTGGATAGGATTGCAGAGATGTATCTGCTGTAGCTTCTGTTTTTTATCAGTTCTCTTTTTAAATGTTTTTTTTTGGAGGTACAGTGTACCTATCTAGATTGGGATGTACAGTGTGCATAGCATGTTGTATTCTAGGATGCAAGGAACGTCAGTGTTGATTTTGTTTGCATCAAAGTTAACTAGGAATAGACCATTAAGTGTACAGAGATGTGAAAGTGCTAAATAACGCATAACTTCTGTGAAAACTGTTCTGCAAATGTTGATTAGTGCCTAGTCTAGAGTTAGACCTTGTGGCTTGTGAATAGTGACAGCATATGCAAGAAACAGAGAGAATTGTTTGTTGTATGCATACATGTCTTCAAAAAGAAGGACATGTGCGATTGTGCGAACTATTCTTTTAACTTCTGCAAGTTTCCGAAAGTGGATGTTGACATGTTGACGTTGATGTTTAAAGAAGCCCTCACACACTCTCTCTCTGATAACCTCAAAAAAACCTCTTAAATCCTGCTCCTAGGGGACCTCAACCTGGGACTGAATGACTGGTGCAACTCCATCCAATCTGCCATGCTTAAAAAACTTGAGACCCTACAGGCCAAAATCCTTGCCCACCAAAAGGAGATCACCAAACTGATCACCAGTTCTGAAAAATCCCATGCCAACTCATCCCGGTCATTCAACTTCAGAGATATGAGTGAAACAGAGGTCATCTCACTCCTCCAAACCATCAAACCCTCCAACTGTAAAGGTGATGTCTGCCCAGCACAAGTCATCAAGGACTGTGCCCCATCCCTAGCCCCCATCATCACGGCATTCATGAATGCCTCTTTTCGTACCGCAGGGACCAAAGGAAGTGTGGGTTTGTCCACTCCTCAAGAAGCCTACCCTTGACCCCGCTTGCCCAGGCCACTATAGGCCCATTATCACTGTACCATGTCTATGAAAATACTTGATAAAGCAGCCTACCTGCAAATTCAGAAATTCCTAGAGGACAACCACATCCTTGGACGCAGACAATCAGTGTTCAGGCCGCATCATGGGACCGAAACGGCTCTCCTTGTCCTCAAAAACCAAATTGATGACCTCGGAGACACCGGCAAACCCACGCTCCTTCTGCTCCTCGACCTGTCAGCCACCTTTGAATTGGTCAATCACAAAACCCTATGCCAACACTTATCCTCTGTTGCTAACTTCTCGAACAAGGCTTGCAAATGGATTGACTCTTTTCTTAAAGATAGAGCTATGAAGGTCTTTTCCGACTCCGCCTGCGCCGACCCAAGTAGTATCAAATGCAGGGTTCCGCAGGGGTCCTGCACAGCCCCCACCCTCTACAACCTCTTCACGAGGCCCTTGTTTCAAATCTTGGACTCCCTGGGCATCTCATACACAAACTATGCAGATGTCACCCAGGTACTGATCCCCCTCTCGGGTGATTACCTGTCAGACCAGAATACCCTGAACTCTGTCTACTCAACAATCAAATCCTGGATGGCAGAAAACTGGCTATGCCTCAACAGTGAGAAGACCAAACTTCTGCTGGTGGGTTCGCCCTCCACCCTGAGTAAACTGGGAACTGAATACTCCTCATTCACCATTGACAACATTCCCATCTCCATCTCACCCTCCATCAAAACTCTAGGAGTCTTCTTAGAACCTGTCATGGCCATTAACAGGCAGACCAATGCCATAGCCTCCATGTCAGCCTACCACTCAAACTTATCAATGCAGTCCGACCTTTCCTTTCCTAACAAAATTGCCTAACCATCGCCAGGGCCATCATAGGATCAAGGATCGACTACTGCAATGCCCTATTCATAGGCACCTCTGCCAAAAATGTTGCCAAACTCCAAGTTGTTCAAAGCAACACGCTCAGAGCCGCCACGGGTCTCTCGTGTAAAGAACACATTTCAGAACTCAGGGGACAGGTCCACCGGCTCCCAGTTAAGCAAAGGATCACTTTCAAAGCCCTAGCTCTGACTCACAAGTGTCTCCACGACCTCGCTCCTCCTTATCTTGCACAAAGAATCATCAAACCCTCTACTTACAAATCATCCAGATCCCAGTACTCTAACCTGCTATCTATCCCTAGAACTCGCAAAGCCCGTTCTGGCGGCTCTAGTTTACCTTCAGTCATACCCACCCTGTGGAATGCCCTCCCTCCACACCTCAGGCTCATTGACTCTCATTCAGCATTTCGCAAAGCAATCAAAACAAACCTCTTTGTCTGATGTACTATGTAAAGTAACATACTGTACTCTGTAAAGTAACATTGTATGCTCTAATGTACTCTGTTAAGTAGCATACTATATTCTAAAAAGGTGTGACCCTGCAAAATTAACAAGTTATTTCATGGGCAGCTTCATTGTGACCCTCAAGCAAGCCTCCTTTAGCCTTCTTACAGTGCCTCGATGCTCATGGGCTGCTAGCGTGCTCTACAAATCCAAATAAATAAATAAATATTGAATGTTGTTGTCGTTTAGAAGCCAACAACTGTACCAATTGCTCCCATGACTAAACCTTGTTCTACGTCAAGGTTTTCTTTTAGAATTACTCTGTAGTTTAGACACAGAGATAATCATTTTTCTAATCCAGCTCTGTTGGAGATACATTTCTCTAAGCTATTTAGTCAGGCTGTTGCTTCTTGACACATAGGGAGTGTCATGTCATGCACTTCTAGTTTGTCAGTGGAGTAGATACGCATTATGTGCTGCATTTTGTTTGCATTTCTTTTTTCAACATTGTATCGTTGAATTGGATATTGCCTGCAAGCGTTAGTATTAAGCACATGCAGTTTAGATTTAGCTGAGTTAATTACTACATGACGTCAGAGGCAGATGTGTTTTGTCCATATAGCTCTTGGATTACTTTCGTTTCTAAGGTGGATGCTGCATCTTTGGAAAGCAGACGAGACCTAATGCTTTTTAAAATGTTAGCGTATGTTAGATCTGCAGACTAATGCATGTTTTGAGTTTGTTCTCTGTAGAGATTTATTCTGGCATTCTTTGTGTCCTAATGTTTTGAATATGGTTTGGCAATTTACTGGTGTTAACTGAATGAGGTCTCAGAAAACAATAAAGTTTTTTTTGTCTCCAAACAGTTCCTCGTAGTCAACTTTTAAGACCTCTTGCATTCTGAGATTCATTAAAGCCAGCATGAGGTTGGAAACCATACTTACTTCATGAACTGGGAGGACTTTCATTTGCTGGAGAATTCTGTATACTTCAGTTGCAGCTTCTGCTAACAGTTTGCAGTATTGTAATTCGTTTTGGTGTTCCACTGGTAGGAGAAGTAGTCCATGCATAGTTGCACCTCCTATATTGAAGGCAGCTAGACCTGTGGGGCTGTTACAAAAGGTTGTTATATTTCCTCTTATAGAAATGTCCTGATTATTTTATTAATTCATGATCCAAAAGTTGTTTGCATTGTTTAAAATGTACATTTGTTATACTGTTTCCTTTGCCTTGAATGCTGCTTCAAATGTGTCATGGTCACCTAACAAGTCTTCTTATTTTCTCCAAGGTTTGGTTTGAATAGTTGCAGTAGGGCCGTGTAGTAACATACTCTATGTTGTGGAGATTTAGAGGTTAACTTCCCATACAAGGTTGTACCTTTTAAATGAGCTTTAGTTTCATACAACCTACATTCTCTATGTGACAGCATTTTCATACCAAAACAACGTTTTGGCGAAAGAAATGTCACCCCAAAGGTATTTCAGCTCAGTCTTCTCAGCTTTGCTGAGATAGGTTGTGACAAATCTTGCAACTGCAGTGGAATTGTCTGCAATGTATTACGTGTCTATAATTGCATTCCACATATGGGTAATGATTGCATTGTAATCATTGATGCACTTGGACACCTCATCTCTTTTAATGTTGTATGTGTTTTTAGGGGATTTTGCTTTTACACTGTGCTTAACAAAAGGCATCAATGTATTTACTTCTTCTGTGGTTGAAACCGGTCTAGGGAAGCCAAAGCAATATTTGGTGCAGTATTTACCTTTGTTTTTATATTGACATCTGCAGTATTTGCCACACTTATATCTTTGGAAGCGTACAGTGTGTGTATGTATGTCACTATGTGTGATTTCTATAGGAATGTCACAGGTAATTTATTTTTCAATAACTTGTAAAACAGAGGCATCACTGTCATGGCCAAATTTGGGAGCATCTTTTATCAACAAAAGCAGCATGTAGAGGATGGTGTGTGGATTGATATTCTTTTCTCAAAATTAAGTGTTCTACTTCTCCAAGTGGAGGGGTTGTTTTATTGAAGATGAAGTGCAGCATGGAAATAAAGCGATGGTGAAAGTATCTTGAAACATTGACAGCGTCAAGAGAACAGAGTTCACCTGGTGTTTTTATGTCTATTCCCTCTTCATTTTGGTTTGCAGTGCATAAGATGTCATGCAAGTCATCCCATGCATATTCTTCAGAACTTAAAGCAACAAACCATGTGGGCGGGCCTAGGTTCCTTATCATACAACGTACATCAGTGTGTCATCAAAATGAATATTTGTTTGTACCACGCATGCTTGCCAAGAGATTTGTAACATTTGACTGCAGAACTTTGTCTTTGTTTTTTATCTTTTGAAGGAGTTGTGTAGCAGACATGTTTTTTAAATTAGAGCCCGTTTTTAATGTGCTTACAACTCCGTAATATACATTTGCCAGTTTGCTTTCGAACAGGAGGTGTAAAATGTATTGTACATTTTGTCTGACTCTTGGTTCTTCAGAATACATTTGTAAAGAACTATATTCTGATGCATAATTTGTGTGGCTTTTTCATCATATCTTCCTCCTTTTCATGTAGGATTGAGTAGAGGAAAAATATGTGCTCCTGCGCATTTAGCCCATAAGCTTGATACATTTGACATGTTTTCAATGCATCTTCTATGGTGTCTTTGGAAAGTTGTGGGTGAATGTTGTAGTGGTCTAACATGCTGGCTGCAGTAACAGGAACCACACTTTCAAATTGGCCCATTTGTGGTGAATCTTCAATTATTTGGGTGGTTTATTTTAAGTTTTCATCTATGTTTTTTATCTTTGTAGCATTCAGTATATTGTTTAACCCCTTAAGTGCCAAGTGCGAGTTATCTTGTCCTTGGGATTACCTCCAGGTTGCTAAGGACGATATAGCTTGTAATCCAACCCCCAGGCTATGTGAGGCGGAGTTCCCTCCTCACTCCCCGGGGGCTGGATTAAATTCAGTTTCACGTCAGTGTGCATAATGCATGCCGACATGAAAGTGAAAGCATTTTCACCGCAGCAGCTATTTTTGGCTGCCACAGTGAAAACACAAGGTGAGTGTCCACCTTGCTCTGCCTTGATCTCTGGCTGTATTTCAAGCCGGAGATCAAGACAGTTATCGTTGGTAAGGGGAGATTCTCCCCTTTTCAATGACAGCATTGCTGGTCACGGATCGGGCGCAGAGCGCTTGATCCGTGGCTAGCAATGCCACTAGACCACCAAGGATATCTTTTCAATGCGGGGGGAGGGGGCCGCTTACTATGTAAGCGGCCCCCTCTCCCGAGGCCCCAAAACATGGGGCCACAAGTATGGAGACCCCTGGCGGCAGATGGGTGACCATCATTCCCCAGGGGTGGGGGACAATTGAAAAAAAAAGAATTGGCCGAAATGAGGAGGGGCGGAGGGGGTTGGGGACCACTAGCCACCACGGAATTGATATTGGACATGAAAGGGTGGTGTCACTGGAAAGGGGATATTCTCCCCTTTCCAACGAAACCTTGCATAAAGCATTGCTGGTCACGGATCGGGCGCTGAGCGCTCGATCCGTGGCTAGCAATGCCCACTAGACCACTAGGGATCCCTTTTAGAAACAAGGGGCGTGGGGCTGCTTACTAGGTAAGTGACCCCCTCCCCCAAGAGGCCCCGCAGCATGGGGCCAGAGGTATGAAGACCCCTGGGGGCAAATGAGTGATCATCTGCCCCCAGGGAAGGGGACAAATGAAGAAAAAAAAAAGAAAAAATGGGAACTAAACAGGGATGGGGGTGGCGGCCCACTAGCCACCACGTCTTTTTTTATATGAAAGGGTGGTGGTCCTCTCCCTCCCACCCCAAGTGGAAAGGGGGGCACCCCTTGCAGCCCTCCCTGGGCCAGATTTGTGCCCCCAGGAAGGAGTACATAAGGTGGCCCCCCATCCAATTGGGGGCAGCAGAAAAGTGTGGGCAGGCCCCCCACACTATTGTGCCCATCTGCACCAAGGGGAATTGGGTAAACAAAGCAAAAAAGGGAAAATGGTAGACAGCATTTTAGGGTGGCTCTGGGGCACCCCAAAGAGCTGGGGTATTTTGTAATGGGAAGGGGTGGTGGCCCTCTGTCTCCCCACCCAAAAAGAAGCAGGGGCCATGTTGTGCAGCCTTCCCTGGGGACAGATATCTGCTCTTAGGAAGGGACACCTGACCCCAGGGAGGAGTGCATCCCATCCCCCCCACTTATCTGCCCCCAGCGAGGGCTACCTGAGATGCGCCACACCTCCATTTGGGGGGGCTGGAGAGGTTCACCCCCCTTCACATTAAAAAATCCCCCTGCGGTTTAGGGTGCCCCACAGCCCCCCCCCCACTAAAGGGCAGCCTACCATTTTCAGTTTTTTTCTTTATTTACCAAACATCCCTTGGCGCAGGTGGGCACATTGGTGTGCCAATCTCCCCCCAATGTGCTCAAACCTTACTGCCCCACCCACTGGGGGGCCTGTCCCACATTTGTTGATGGCCCTCTCCCCCCACCCAAAATGGAGGGGGGTGTAACTCACGCAGCTGTTCGTAGGAGGCCCAGGGAGGCCTGAATGAAGTGCCCCCCACCCATGTGGGGTGAAGTGGGAGAGACCCACCACAAAATTGTTGGACTTGCCCCCCAATCAGTGGAACAGTAGGGTTATAGCACCTTGGGGGCAGAATGGCACACTCTTGTGCCCATCTGCGCCAAGGGGAGTTGGGTAAACAAAGAAAAAAAAGGTAAATAGTAGACATCCTTTTAGGGGGGCTGTGGGGCACCCCAAAGCACCGTGGAATTGTGTAATAGAAAGGGGTTGTGGCCCTCTGCCCCCCCATTCAAAATGGAGTGGGGGCCATGCCGTGCAGCCCTCCCTGGGGGCAGATATCTGCTCCTAGGAAGGGACACCTGACCCTAGGGAGGAGTGCATGACAGCCCCACCTTATTTTCCCCCTGGGATGGGTACATGAGATGGCCTGCCCCTCCATTTGGGGTGGGGATGGAGAGGTGCACCCCCCTTTACATTTCAAAATTCCCCGGCAGTTTATTGTGTCCCTCAGCCCCCCCTAAAGTGCAGCCTACCATTTTCAGTTTTTTTCTTTGTTTATCAAACTTCCCTTGGCGCAGATTGGCACATTGGTGTGCCAATCTCCCCCTAGGGTGCCCAAACCTTACTGCCCCGCCCACTTGGGGGCCTGTCCCACATTTTCTGGTGGCCCCCTCCCCGCCACCCCAAATGGAAGGGGGTGTACCTCATGCAGCTGTTCGTAGGAGGCCCAGGGAGGCCTGCATGAGGTGCTCCCACCACCCATTTAGGGTGAGGGGGGAGAGGGCCACCAGAAAAAGTACGACAGGCCCCCCAATCGGTGGTGAAGTAGGTTTAGGGCACCCTGGGGGCAGAATGGCACACTATTGTGCCCATCTGCGCCAAGGGGAGTTGGGTAAACAAAGGAAAAAAGTGAAAATGGTACACAGCATTTTAGGGGGGCTGTGGGGCACCCCAAAATGCTGGGAAATGTTGTAGTGGGAAGGGGCGGTGATCCCCTCTGCCCCCACCCAAAATTGCATGGGGACCATGTTGTGCAGCCCTCCCTAGGGGCAGATATCTGCTCCTAGGAAGGGACACCTGACCCAAGGGAGGAGTGCATAACAGCCCCCCCTTATCTGCCCCCAAGGAGGGCTACATGAGATTCCACACCCCTCCATTTGGGGGGGGTGGTGAGGTGCACCCCCCCTTCACATTACAACATTTCCTGTGCTTTAGGGGTCCTTCAGCCCACCTAAAGTGCAGCCTACCATTTGCCAATCTGCCCCAGGGTGCCCAAACCCTACAGTCCCATCCATTGGGGGACATGTTCGATGTTTTGCGATGGGCTTCTCCCCCCACCCCAAATTGAGTGTTAGGGGCACTTCATGCAGCCCTCCCTGGGGGCAGATTTCTGCCCATAGGAAGGGGCAAATGTGTTTTCACTGGGGGGCGGGGGTGAGGTTCGGTAGACCACCAGGGATGGCTTGCAAGAGGAGGAATGATTGAAAAGTATGAGGGTAGACTTGTTTTTGCTGGGGTGACCGTAGGTCACACATGTTTTTTGTTTCGTTTACAGCTTTTTCTACATGAGCAGCTGCAACATTATGTGATTACTGCTTTTTTATTATTCTATGGTTAGTGCGCACTGTCAGTGGGGTGGGTGATACTAGGGCTGAATTGTTGGTGGTGCGGGTGGCAATGGCGCTTCAGGGCAGATATTTTGGTGGGCTGGGACACAATTGCAGGGCAGGCTACAAAATGCCCCCCAACCCACAGAACATTAGTGTTTCCCTGGGAGAAGACGTCTCCCATGTGGGTTGTCTGTCTGCAACCCAGGGTGCACCTCTGACTGTGCTAAATTACAGGTGACACCTCCGGGGAGGAATGGGGATCCTGCCGGGGCTCCCTGGAGCTGCCGCTGTGCTTAATGGACGGTACACCCACCTGGTACATAGGTGTTCAAGGCCGGGGACATCCCCTCCAACCGTTCTGGAGTTGCGGCTCGGCTGCATTATAGCTTTTCCCTTCGGGGAGGTATTGGCACACTGCTGGGACTCGCTGGTGGGGAGAAGCTGTAACGCAGGCCAGCCAGAGCTCCAGCAAAGTCAGAGTTAATGTCCCTGGCCTTGGAGACCCTTCTCCCATGTGGGTCTTTGACGGGGATTATGGGTAATACATTCTGAGGAGATTTCTGCAAGTCAGACATCTTTGGATTCCCACAGGTGTCTCCTTTTCAGAAATGCATGGGGTTCC
The DNA here is from genome assembly GCF_040938575.1 of Ambystoma mexicanum. Lineage (NCBI taxonomy): Eukaryota > Metazoa > Chordata > Amphibia > Caudata > Ambystomatidae > Ambystoma > Ambystoma mexicanum. The sequence goes on along the minus strand of NC_090921.1, from coordinate 857,910,317 downwards.
CTGTTTTCCTTGGTGGCTTGAACCCGTAGGCCCATATCTGTATGGTGTGCGCTTCAGGAAACATCCTGAAATTCAGTTGTCAGAAAAGACTTGGAGTTAGCCGTGTTTTAGGCTTTCCCCTTTGCGCCCAGGTAGGTGCACCCACAAATGCGAGGTATTGTTTTCATAGGCTCACCTGTGGGGACACGGGAAGGTAGGCCATGTGTTGTTGGCAACGTTTTTGGTGGGTGACCAGAGTAAAATGTGTGTAAATTGTGCTCCTCCCACCCCAAATTTGGACTTTGCCGGGGGTTCTTGGTAATACATTCTGGGATGATTCATGCAAGGCAGACCTCTGTGGATTCCCAGGAGTGTCCTCATTTGAGAAATGCATGGGGTTCCCTGTTTTCCTTGCTGGTTCGACACCCTAGGCCCAAATCTGTAGGTTGTCTCCCCAAACCCTTTGGGGGTTACAAGTGGTGTAGCCTTTTTCCTTTTGCATCCCGTTAGGCACACCCACGAATATGAGGTATATTTTTCATTGGGACACCTGTGGGAAAGCGTGAAGGTAGGCCATCGGGCGTTGGCGGCGTGTTTCGGTGGGTGAGCAGAGTGAAAGGTCTGAACATTTTGATTTTTCAACAAAGTTTGGACTTTGCCTGGGATTGTGGGTAATACATTCTGGTGCGATGCGCGCAAGGAAGACCTCTGTGGAATCCTGCGGGTATCCTCTTTTGGGAAATGCATGGGGTTCCCTGTTTTCCTTGGTGGCTTTGACACCCTAGGCCCAAATCTGTAGTTTACCCACCTGAACAAAATGTGCTGTGCCGAAAGGCTTGGGGTTACCAGTGGGTTAGCCTTTTCCTTTTGCGCCCAGGTAGGTGCATCCACACATGTGAGGTACCGTTTTTGTTGGGACACCTGTGGGAATGCGGGAAGGTATGACATCTATTCTTGCCGACGTTTTTCGGTGAGTGGAAAGAGGGAAATGTCTCTGAAATTGGCTGGAAATAAACACAATTCTCAGACATTTTGCTCTGGCCACCCACATAAACATGCCACCAACAACACATGGCCTACCTTCCCGTGTCCCCACACGTGTCCCTATGAAAATGGTACCTCACATGTGTGGGTTCACCTACCTGGGCGCCAAGAGGAAGGCCTAAAACACAACTAGCCCCAAGTCTTTTCCGACAGCTGAATTTCATGATTTTTTCTGAAGAGCACACCATAAAGTAACTGAATTTGGTCAGTTCCAAAATATTTACTTTGAATGTTTTCTCTTTCTCAAAAACATCTTTGGGTGTTCAATGCAGGACAATTTTACTTAGTTGTTGGAGTTCTAGAGCAGATCATTTTGCATAGTGCAATCTATGGACACAGTTTTGCATAGGAGAATGGTGTGTTGCTAAAATCTTGATGTGATGGAAGGGTCCTTTGCAAGCAGTTCAAGAAATGCAGGCTAATGAATATCCTCACAGTCCAGTGTGGATGCATACTTTGCAGGAGTTCATGTAATGAAAATGAGTATTGCAAAAAGAATAATGTGGGTTTTGGGCTTACAATTTGCAATAAGAATCATATTCGGCAAGATGAGAAGGATATAATTCACAATTTCCTGCAGGTAAAAATATAAATAAAAATAAAATATAATTAGTTAGAGAACATACTTTATGAAATGCAATTAGTTGCAGTTGTACACATATGTTTAACGTTTTAGTCCCTTATAAGTAGTACATGGTTTGCACTATCTTTGATATATTTGTGTGTAGTACACTGTTGTTGTGTTCACATATAATAATCATTGGGTCATTGGGAAACAATTCCAAGATGCATTGAAAAAACCCATACAGAAAATGCTATACATGTACAATTTCTGAGAGCTCCTTGTGACGGAACACCATTCTCTGAAGGATGCAGAGGAGGTGCAGTGCACCTTTTGCAAAAAGCTTCTGCGAAGTGGACCATCGATAGCCACATCACAGAGCTTAGGCACCTCCATATGAATGAATCATCTGGTACGAATACATTGGGACAACATGGATGAGGATTGCAGAATGGCCCATGAGCACTGCAAGGAGAAAATGAATGGACATCATTCTCTACATTGGCTTGCTCCTGCAAGTGCATCTACATCTTCTGCACCTCCTTCATCATCACCTTCAGAGACCACTTCTTTTGCAGCTCCTTCAATATCAGCTCCAGCCACCACCGGTTCAGCCACAACTTCTTCAAGTAGAGAGCAAAACCCATCTGTATTCGTGCCCAATCTTTCAGAATGCAACATTCATTGCATTTATGCCACAAATGGCTTGTCCAAGGAGGTGGCACACTAGATGATTGGGAATCACAGTGTAAGATAGCATTTTATTGCGGAGAACGTATAGGACAAGTGCAGTCAGATAGACCTTTAACCTCAGATCAACCTTGAACCCTCCACAAGACAAACATTCTACATGCATCAATGTACCAAAGCAATATATGTGCAGTGGACCACAACAAAGGAATTCATCCACATACTCTTAAATCTCCAAATAGAAATATGAAATAGATTAACAATAGTTTATGATACAGCAGACTCTGAATCACAGGACAAAAACACTGCAAATAAACCTGTAAATATGTACTGCCACTATCTAAAAAATCACCACATAGCAGAGCAACAATCTCATTTGTAATCTTCAACAAAAAAACAATTACTTAATATAGCTGCCACACACCACACTGCAAATAAACCTTTGAATATGTTCATATTTACTAACGCTTACTTTCACTTCAGCCACACACTCAGCATGTGCACAGTGTGAGTGCTGCTATTAGAATGACAAAAGTCTACAAATTGGCACCTTATACAAAAAGAGCACCAATTGCAAACACCGAAACACACACACAACGTTATTTTATATTCCTTTTATAACCATGGCTATTCCGCAAGCGGGTATGAGCACCCTTTTGTAGCAGCGGATACATGTACATGTTTTACGAACTCAAAAAAATACATTGCTAACCCTTAAATTTCAAATGAGACAAGGTTAGAAGAGAGGACATGGAATCAGGAGAACATGTAAAATTGTATGGTCTAACATCCACAGAATAATATGATTGTTGCACAGAAATCTATAGCTTAATTCCATCGGCTACATACATACCCGTGTGTACAGTATCAACCAATCAACTGGGGTCATATGTTAACACGGCTACACACGCCTAGCATCATGCTGTATATGCACAAGTATATTAACATCCAATAAAACTGATTGTTCCAGTTTGTCATAGCCATGGGTATCGGGAAAGATGGCAGAAACATGTGTTGTGATGTTTATGTGTTTATGTGGAAATGTGATGCAGTTTTGGTAAAAATGTCGGCTATTCATGGCTATACCACATGTTAAAGCCGTCACAATGTTTTATTCCCACGCGTATGACAACAACCATTGAAACTGCTTGCTTCTGTTTGTTATAGCTGCGACTATCAGGAATAACCATGGGAAATAAATGCTGTTTTGCTCTCCTTCCCCTCACCAAGGGCTCCAATGCCAGCTCCCTCCACTCTGCTGGTGGCTTTCTCACCTCCCCTTCCTTCCCCCAGTCCCCCCACAACACTCACTGTTTCTGTGACGGAGCTTCAGTTGAGATGTTTGGTAGCCCAGGCTAGTCTGTCTGATAGCCGAGGTTACAGAAAAAGGTTTGTGTTGCAAACTCAGCCCCTAGACCCCCTAAAACTCCCAAATGTCACTTGGTGTACTCTTGCTCACCCCCAACCACCCCTAGACTGTCAGGACTATACTGCACTGATGATCCCTAATAAGGGTGAAACCATGTATGTAGTTGTCCTGGCAGCCTATGGAATGTGTGATATGGCTCAAATGAACTTTCCTACTTTCACATTTCCACTGATTTTTATTTTTACAAACCTTTTCAAACCCACCATAACTTTCTTGGTGTTGTGAAAACATGACCAAATGCTTCAACCACAAGGTTGTTAGTAGTATACTGCACTGATAATCCCTAATAAGGGTGAAACCAGATATGTAGTTGTCCTGGCAGACTTGCAAATATCTGTTTTAGGGTGTTTAAGTTATGTATAAAGTAGCACTGCCTTCTTAAACAAAGACAATTTCCTGGAGAAAAAGGTTTGCATTTGAGCTAATTTGCATACCCACAATCCCTTGCATTCTGAGTTGTGGGTCAGAACTGGAGGTGAACTCATTTTCCTGTTCACCCCATGGGCAGGCCTCAGATTGGTTCAGAGAGCGATGCGAGGTCCATGGACATTGGACATTCCTGCTGATTCGATCGTGAAAAGTGTGACGTGCTTCAGATTTTTGGAAACGCTTCCATGTTTGATCGCAGAAAGTTGCAGCTGACCGCGGACAGCGCGCATGGGGAAAAGTCTGGAAAACACATGTTGAGTTATTTTCTGGTGGAAAGAGGGGTTGGGAAGGATGCGGGAGTGTAGAAAAGATGACATGGGGCTATTTTTGCAGGTTGAAAAATGTCTGGCAGTTGTCATAGCTGTCCGCAGATATCACAGTTGTTCACGGACAGTGCCATGGATAGACGGCTTGGAAAAGACATTTGGGGTATTTGATTGCTAGACGAGGGCATAGAAATGGCAGGGAAGTGGAATGAAGGAAATGTGGAGGTATTTTATAGGTGAAAAGAGGGTTCTGAAAATGTTGTTGAGCCCACTGTCAATTTTGTTGTCCGCGGACTTCATTTCGATTGCAGGGGGTCTGGGTGAGTTGTATTAATCGACAGTGTATGTTACATACTTGTTATATAGTTAATTGTATTGTGGTGGTTGAGACCAGTGGCAAGATTCTGGAAGGAATGGCCATAGGCCATGGCCCCAACAGTGTCTGCACTGGGCACAACCACCCCAGTAGTAATATGTGTATAGTAATTGTAGATAATGTAGTATAATTAGAAAGTGTTTGTAATATGGAGGAATGATGTAATTGAACTCTATATGGTGCTTACGATGGTACAATTGAGGATAGTGCTAATAGAATATGTATTTAATTATAATTGCTGTGTCTTTTATAGCGTTATGAAGCTGCAATCCCTGGTTTATTTTCTGTGGGAAAAACAGTACAATTTGTTAAGCAGGATAGTTCAAAAGCTGTAGCGGTATACAATTTTACATATACATTTTTTTTCAGACCCTCATAAACAGTCCATTCTAAGTACTATGTTTGTTACAACATTAGACAAACTGCTGTTGTTTTGACAATAAATAATAATTGGGTCAATGGAAAACAAATCTGTACTGGTGATAGTATATTAGTTTGAAGTGTGTTGTGAATAAGGGAATGCTTGAAGTAGTTAGATACCTGTTGGCCTTTTCTAACTACATTAAAGGTTAGAGGATGTTTTTTTTGTATACAAATTGAGATGGTGTATTTGAATTATTTTAGAATGAAGGCTGTTTTTCAAGTAGTTAGATACCTGTTGGTGTATTATAACTAGATTGTCTTTCAAAAGTGCTATTGTAGTATTATGGATGTAGTTAGATACCGGCTGGCGTATTATAACGGTTAATTGTGCTCTGGTTTAGTGACTACATTTGGGTTGCAGGAATAAAACGTAGGCATTTGTTAAATTTGCCAGTAACCTATGTTTTGAACTAACAGAGGTATTGTTACATTTAAACCAACCACTTCTTTTTTGACATATGCAGTGTAGTGCCCTGAAGTGGTTGTGGCAACAGTGTGATATACTATACCTACTGTTGTGAAGGTTTTGTTTCCAATAGAAGCTTAGCCTTGTGTGAAGCCTGTAAGCTTACAGTTATTTTTGGTACCATCTGAATTGTACATCAGAAGCATTAGTATGACACATTGGCTATGTGAGTTTATTTGTATGGTGGAACGATTGCCTGAATTGCCATGATTTGCCTTCTGCAGAAGCTGGAGAAATGGAATGGATTCAGAATTTGGTATGGATACGTATGCACATCGTTCATTAGGGATTTTGGTCTAGTGAACACATGGTTGCAGAGAGTGCATGTATGTGTTCACGTGTATGAAATATGGAAGATTTAATTTATAGGAGTGTTTCTAGTTTCTAGTACTTGTAGTAAGTACATTATCTTCCTGTGTGTGCATGGTAAATGTTACCGTTCCTGCACAGGAGTCCAATTCTTGCCTTATACCTGAGACACTGTAAGTGTTGTCAGGATTATTTGTGGTATTTCTGTGAAGGACGAGCATTTGCAAACACAACTGGTCCAAGATGTTTAAGCAAATGTTGAGAACTGTTGGTGGCAATTGAAAGAGAAGATTCATTGTCGCATTAGAATAACAATTTACTCCAGTTTGTGTTTCTAAATTAAAATTGACAGAGAGTTCTGTTTGTGGATCATTTGATGCACCTGCAGATGTTTCTGGAGAAGTAAAATATGTGTGTTTCTTTTCTAATGGATGTGCAGATGATTTTGTACTAGACAGTTTTGTGGTTTTATTGTTCGATGCAGAAGGAGTTGGTTGTTTATTTAGTAGTATTATTGGGAAAATACCTTCTGTTTCAATTATCTGTCTTTATAAAGGTTTCTTTTTTGTGGTACAGGGTACATATCTAGATGGGGGATGCATAGTGCCAGAGTCTTCTGTATTCCAGGATGCAAGAAATGTCGTCAGCATTCACTTTGTATCAAAGGTAACTAGGAATAAACCACTGAGCGTACACAGACGTGAAAGTGCTATGTAACCCATACCTTCTTTAAAGACTGTGCTGCCAATGTCAATCAATGCTTGATCTAGGAATAGACCTTGTGATTTGTGAAGAGTAACAGCATATGCAAGAGATAGAGAAAATTGTTCTCTGCATATGTACATGTGTTTGAAAAGAACAAAGAGTCCTATTGTCCAGCCAATTTGTTTAACTTCCGCAAGTTTGTCAAAGTGGATGTTGACAAACTGAATGTTGATGTCATGTGAATATGTTTGGAAGCCAACAACTGTTCCAATTGCTCCATTGACTAAACCTTTTTTACGTAAAGGTTATGAATTAGAATTACTCTGTAGTTTAGACACAAAGTCAATATTTTCTCAAATCTGGCTGTGTTGGAGATACATATTTAGTTGTGCTGTTGCTTGTTGGCACATAGGAAGTGTCATGCCATGCAATTCTAGTTTGTCTGTGGAGATGATATGCAGTATGTGTTGCATTTCATTTTTCAACATTGTCTCATTGAATTGACTTCAACTTGCAAGGGTTGGCATTAAGGGCATACATTTTAGATTTTGTTGCGTTCATTGTACCATGACATCAAGAGCATATGTGTTTTATCCATATAACTCATGGATTAGTCTATTATTTAAGATGGATGTTGCATCTTTAGTAAGCAGACAAGGTTCTAATGATTTTTTTAAATGTTAGCATATGTGAGGTCTGCAGAATGGTGCATGTTTTGAGTTAGTTCTCTGTAGTGAACGTGTTGCAAGACATTTACATTTCCAATACTACGCAGGCTATTGCAGCCTTGCATTTTGTCCTAATGTTTTTAAAATTGGTTGCACTTTCACTGGTGTTAAATGTAGAAGGTGTTCTTCATAGATGTGTTTTTAGGACGTCTTGCATTCTAAGATGAATTAAAGCCAACATGAGGTTGGAAACCATGCTTACTTCATCTGTCAGGAGCACTTTCATTTGTTTTAGAATTCTGCGTACTTCAGTAGCAGCTTCTGCTGATCATTTGTAGTATTCTTATTTGTTTTGGTGTTCTATGGGGAAGAGTAAAAGCCTGTGTACGTTTACACCTCCAATGTTGTAAGCAGCTAAACCTTTGGGGGCTGTTAATACAGCCGAAATTTGTTGTTTGGTAAGTTTTGGAGAAATGTGCTGATTATTTTAATTAAGAAGGTTTTACCAGAACCAGCATCACCACTTACATACAGCAACAGAGGTTTATCATTTTTACAGCTACAGGTTTTAGTTTCATGTTTAATACCATGTTCAATTTCTTTAGTGACTTCCAAATAAATGGTGAGTTGTACATCATGTAGCTGTGATTCTTCCTCAGATTGTTTATATTGATACATGATAATTTTCTACCTCAGTAAGGATTTGGTTCACAAGTGGGTCTGCTTTTCTTTGTACATCATTTTTTACTTTTAGTTTTTGCGAGAGGGGCATTAACTTCTTCATTTGTGGCTTGTTTAGTTTTCTTTAGTGAGGTTACTAGCTCTTTTATTTTAATGTTTTCTATACATTGTTTTAGAGGTGGATGACTATATAGTGTACTATTAGTCTTATCTTCTCTACTTTTATTTTATTTTATACAAAGAGAAAGGTTGAGTTTCAAAGTTGTGCAATGTATATGAATGTATGTTCTATGGATGTGTGGGTGTGATTGTAGAGATGAATAGAGTGCTGTTTGATTGTGAGGTGATATGTGTTAGGTGTGGTTGCAAAGGTAGTGAGAATAAGAGTGTACATAGGTGTGATGGTGTTGGGTTAGTGAGTAAGGCAGTGGTGGTGTGATAGAATCTGTACAGTGATTGTGTTGTTTTGAGGAACAGAGTGGGTGCTGCAATGGTGGTGTGTAGATAGGAATATTAACAGTGTGAATGGTGGAATATAATGGGCTCTTTTCCTTTGCAGATGGGGAGCAGCTGCAAGTGGGTCTAGGTCTCCAGGTCTAAGCCCCGCCCACCTTCTTAGCCCTGCCTGTGTCACACTCACCTGTGTCTCTGCAGGAGCGATGGATGAGCCTCCCTTGACCCCGAGTTCTCACTTCCCCTGATTTTCCCGGAGGGATACCTGTCAAATACAAGGTATACACTCAGACCTGAATTCACCTGATTCCCCTGGGCCCTTCCCTTCTCTTTACTATGTGTTGTAATGTCTCCTAAGGGCTTACCTTGATCTTTAGTAGGGTGTGCACTCCATCCTGCATTCACAGGGGCGCGATTCACTCATGTGATTAATGCCAATGTCTATAGGCTGAGTTCAGATGCCACATGCTGTTTTATGCCTTCACAGCAAGGCTGAGTGTTCAAGGCGCCAGTTTCTTCACTGGCTAGAAAGTCCTTCCCACAAGTGAACATTGCGCGGAGAATGTTGAGTGTCCAAAATTGTCCATATTGCCTTTGTTTGCCAGTATCTTTGTGGGTGATTATCGCTGCGTGTAGAAGCTAGCTGCTGGTAGGTACACGCAGCGCCTTCAATTCAAGCGCACCTGGTTATGTCTCTCCCTTTCCCTTGCAGGAGAAGTTATGTGGTATTAGCGGCTCAAGTCCGGGTTTAGCACTACTGGAGACTTGCTGGTTTGGTAAGTATGCACAGAGGCTTTTGTAAGTATGCACCGTGTTCAGAGAGAGAGCGCAGTGAAATAAGTGTCCGCGTTATTGGGGCGAGCGCAATTAATAATGTCTCTTCTTTCTTTTGCAGGGGTTTGTGTGCTCGTACAACTGACCTGGATTCCAGCGTCATGGGAAGATTTGGTGAGTATGTGCAGCGTTACTGATGTGCGCATTTTAACGCCGTTCTTCTTTGTTCTTACAGGTGCCGGTGTAGAAGTCCCCTCTTGACTGGAGAGTGCTGCAGCGTGGAGTAAGAACGTAGGTTCCTCTGGAGCAGGTAAGCAGAAGCAGAATGATCTGGAGCAGGTAAGCAGAAGTAGGAAGATCCGGAGCAGGTAAGCAGAAGCAGGATGTTCCGGAGCAGGTAAACACAAGCTGGCTGATCCCGAGCACAGCAAGTGTGTTGCTGATATAGCTCACAGTAAGCAACACGAAGCACTGTAAGAATCTTGGGTGTGGCGTATATAGCCAGCCACACACAAATAATAGAGAGCTCATGAATTGTCATGCTGTTTGGCAACAGGAAGTGGTAACCAGGAAGTTACTATAAACACTTGGAAGGAATTAAAGGAGGGATTTGCTATGGGTTCTTTGTGTGCCTATGCTAGGCCTGCCAAGCCTCCACCAAGCTTGCCCCACCTACCTGCTTGATACCCATGGCAGTCTTCCACCTGAATACCCCTCGCAATGGTTTGTATGAGGGCTTTGGTTTCTCCAAATCTGTAGGATGTCTCCCCAAACCCTTTGGAGGTTAGAAGTGGTGTAGCCTTTTTCCTTTTGCATCCAGGTAGGCGCACCCATGCATATGAGGTACCTTTTTCATTGGAACACCTGTGGGAACGCGGAAAGGTAGGCCATCGGGTGTTGGCGGCGTGTTTCGGTTGGTGAGCAGAGTGAAATGTCTGAAAATTGTGATTTTTCAACAAAGTTTGGACTTTGCCTGGGATTGTGAGTAATACATTCTGGTGCGATGTGCGCAAGGAAGACATCTGTGGAATCCTGCAGGTGTTCTCTCTTTGTAAATGCATGGGTTTCCCTGTTTTCCTTAGTGGCTTTGACACCCTAGGCCCAAATCTGTAGTTTGCCCACCTGAACAAAATGTGCTGTGCCAAAGTCTTGGGGTTACCAGTGGGTTAGCCTTTTCCTTTTGCACCCAGGTAGGTGCATCCACACATGTGAGGTACTGTTTTTGTTGGGACACCTGCGGGAATGCGGGAAGGTATGACATCTAGTCTTGGCGACTTGTTTCGGTGAGTGGACAGAGGGAAATGTCTCTGAAATTGGCTGGAAATAAACACAATTCTCAGACATTTTGCTTTGACCACCCACCTAAACATGCCACCAACAACACATGGCCTACCTTCCTGTGTCCCAAAACGTGTCCCGATGAAAATGGTACCTCACATGTGTGGGTGCACCAACCTGGGCACCAAGAGGAAAGCCTAAAACACAACTAACCCCAAGTCTTTTCCGACAGCTGAATTTCAGGATTTTTTCTGAAGAGCACACCATACAGATATGGGCATAGGGTGTTCAAGCCACCAAGGAAAACTGGGAACCTCATGCATTTCTGAAAATAGGACACCCGTGGGAATCCGCAGAGGTCTGACCTGCGAAAATCAGCCCAGAATGTAATACATTCCGTCCACGCATGTCCAATTGCCAAAAATGGCCAAAATCGCCTCTCACAAAACGGTTGATAACCACATCAATCTTTTTTTGTTTCCACTCAACCTGTTCTTGAAAGGCGGGAAATTGGGGAATTCAGCTCAACAAACCATTTGTTCCTAGCTCCTACAAGGAAAAAACCACAGGCTTCTTTGTACATCATTTTATTTGCATTTTTTTAAAAAAACACAACATTTTTGCCCTTTTTGGTTATTTTCTCTCACCCCCTACAGCTACCTAAGATTGCTACATGTGGGAAAATAAGGGACCAAATTTGGCTGAAATATCTCATGTAACAAAAAAGTTACAAGGCATTAAATGGTGAGATACCGAAATCACTAAAAAAGGCCTTGCCACTGTGGGTGGGGGGCCCATGACACTAAAACGGTTAGGTATCCTAGGGCTTGCCTAACCTTGTTGAAATCAACTAATTACTGCCAATTTGTATTTGTCTTTTGTTGGTACACCATTAATTAGTACAGTCAAAGGTTGTTCTATTGGATGTCATACTCCTAGAGTATGTACATTTTCCCTAAGCTCTAATGGCAAATATATCACTTTGCCACAAAAGCCTTTGAGTAACTCAGATGGCAGTTTTAAGTTGAAGGCACATTATAACTTGAAATGGGTGTACTGTTTTTATTATGATGCTCTCATTCAAATTAAGTTGTTTTAGAGATTTTGAAACTGGGACAATGGGCCTCATTACAGGTCGGGCGGTCCGGAAATAACAGTGGCTGTAAACCCGCCGCCACTGTTAATTCCGGACCGCCCGATCCCGAGTCCTGCAGGCGGGAGGTGATCTACTCGCCAGGTCTGACCTGGCGGGTTGAACACCTCCCGCCTGCAGGTGGACGTGGAAACACCAGCACCATCACAAGATTGTGCCGGTGTTTCCACTTCCCCATTCCCATTGAGTCCTATAGGACTCAATGGTAATGGGGATTTACACCATTCCGCCTCCGGGATTCCCAGGACACCAGGGTCGTAATGCCCTGGTATTTCCGGGAGTCACGGAGGCGGAATGGTAATACGAGTCCAGCGGTAACCAGGCAGTTTTACTGCCGCGGTTACCGCCGGACTCGTAATGAAGCCCAATGTCTATGTAATTAATGATAGCCAGTGTGTCATGATGCCTGCCCCCGGGGACCCAGACCAAGTCCAGCAACCCCAGAAGCAGGCATCAAGTTACCCCAAGCAAGCCCAACAACCCCTGCTAGGGGCTATTTGGGTGCAGTCCTGGCACCTATGGCGCCAGGCTCATATGGAGAGTCAGTCGTGTCACCATAGGCGCCAGGCTCATAGATTAAAACTTACCTGATGCAGACCATGCTGCAAACTTACCTGATGCAGACAATGCTGCAAGAGCTCCAAGCCAAAAGAAGCTTGGAAGGGACTATTTTACCTAGGGACTATTTTTTACTTGGGTGGTGCTGGGGAGGAATACTTACCCGGAACTACTTTGGAGGGTATTTAAACCACGCCGAAAGAGCAGCACACGCTTCGTGTTATTCTGCATCCAGCAGCGTAACGCTCACCGTGCCTGCAAGTCTGCATCCAGTCTTCTGCCATGCCCGCCTCGAGTTTGGAGCTCCTAGAAAAAGGGAGAAAGAAGGAGAAAAGGTTAGAACAAGAGCAATACCTTTGATCCTTACCTGAATTCCCGATCCATCGCGCCTTCAAGCTGGAAGAAAGAAGTTATTTTATGCGCGTCGCCTTGCCTGCTGTAGCGCCGCGCTGAACTCACCGGCCTTCGCAGCATCTTCACATTTCACCGCATCCTCCTGCATGTTCCCGCCGCACTCCAGCACCTAAGGAGAAGAGAAGAACAGCAAGGTGAGCCAAGGGAATACACAGAGGAATACCCCCCCATAGACTTACCTGATTTTACCACCGGGGGTACTATTCCTCTTCACGGGTCAGCGCAGCTTCCACTGCATCCTAGCTGAACCGCGGCCCCTAAGGGGAAACAAAAGGACAGCAAGGTGAAACAAAGGGACTAACAAGGGGAACCCTCCTCACCACAAAAGACTTAACTGATTTTACCGCCGGAGGCATTATTCCCCGAGACTTTGTACTTTCACTCAGCGCCTGAATAAGGGAGAAAGCAACAGGTTACATATGGACATTATTTTATCGAACTGTGTTGGATAATACAAATCCTTACCAGAATATTACCGTTTGCCACAAGGAACTCTTCAGTAGGGTCAAGCTGCAACCTGCAAGGAATCAGACAAGAGTGAAAGTCTGGCATTTGAACTCTTACGAACAACATACTTACGGCATCTTGCTGGGAATATTGGAGTCAATATTGTCCTGGAACTCACCAATTCCTTCGAGCCAGTGAAGCAACTGGTTATCTACGCGCCCCTGTGCTCAATGCAGGATGGAGAGCTCATCTTTTCAAATCATCAGGTGAGACTATAAGAGGTGACATCCAAGGTGATCAGTGGGGAGAACAACAGGGTGGGGGGATTTATGCTCAACTCCACGGGTGGTTAATTCCCTTTCTCCACTTGCAGAAGAATATTGCTACAGGCCAAGCAAACGAAGTAGGTCGGCCAGTCCAGTCCATCATCTCGGCCCTACGCGTCACATTGGTGGAGACCGCAGCAGTCCAATCCAGATCGACGCCTCTGTGGGAGCCAGTGAGCGTAACACTGAGTTGGCATGCGGTTATTGTCAAGCTTTGTATTCCAGTATGTGCAAACTATTGAGGGGTCAGTTATTGTGTATTTTGTTTTCTGCTGTTAGATATACAGCTAATTGGAACCATTGTGATTCCTCATGGTCCTGAATTTTGTAGGTCATATCTACTATTTTTGCATTATTTCAATAACAGACGTATACTTCTGTATTTCAACTGATGTGTTTTGAAACTTTGTAAGGAGGTTGATCTTTCTGAGGTGTTTGCTAATGTTTTCTAAAGTAACTGAATTTCGTCAATTCCAAAATATTTACTTTGAATGTGTTCTATTTCTCAAAAACATCTTTGGCTGTTCAATTCAGGACAATTTTATTTAGTTGTTGGAGTTCTAGAGCAGATCATTTTGCATAGTGCAATCTATGGACACAGTTCTGCACAGCAGAGTGGTGTGTTGCTAAAATCTTGATGAGATGGAAGGGTCCTTTTCAAGCAGTTCAAGAAATGCAGGCTAATGAATATCCTCACAGTCCAGTGCGGATGCTTACTTTGCAGGAGTACATGTAATGAATATGAGTATTGCAAAAAGAATAATGTGGGTTTTGGGCTTACAATTTGCAATAATTATCATATTAGGCAAGATGAGAAGGATATAATTCACACTTTCCTGCAGGTAACAATAAAAATAAAATATAATTAGTTAGAGAACATACTTTATGAAATGCAATTAGTTGCAGTTGTACACATATGTTTAACTTTTTTGACCCTTATAAGTAGTACATGGTTTGCACTATCTTTGATATATTTGTGTGTAGTACACTGTTGTTGTTTTCACATATAATAATCATTGGGTCATTGGGAAACAAATCCAAGATGCATTGAAAAAACTCATACAGAAAATGCTATATATGTACGATTTCTGAGAGCTCCTTGTGACGGAACACCATTCTATGAAGGATGGAGAGGAGGTGCAGTGCACCGGTTGCAAAAAGCTTCTGCGAAGTGGACCATCAATTGTCACATGACAGAGCTTAGGCACCTCCATATCAATGAATTATCTGGTACGAATACATTGGGACAACATGGATGCAGAAATGCCCATGAACACTACAAGGAGAAAAAACATGGACATCATTCTCTACATTGGCTTCTCCTGCAAGTGTATCTACATCTTCTGCAACTCCTTCATCATCACCTTCAGAGACCACTTCTTTTGCAGTTCCTTCAACAGCAGCTCCAGCCACCACCAGTTCAGCCACAACTTCTTCAAGTAGAGAGCAAAACCCATCTGTATTCGTGCCCAATCTTTCAGAATGCAAAATTCTTTGCATTTATGCCACAACTGGCTTGTCCCAGGAGGTGGCACACTAGATGATGTAAGAAACCATTTTATTGCAGAGAAAGTATAGGACAAGTGCAGTCAGATAGACCTTTAACTTCAGATCAACCTTGAACCCTCCAAAAGACAAACATTCTACATGCATCAGTGAACCAAAGCAATATATGTGCAGTGGACCACAACAAAGGAATTCATCCACATACTCTTGACTCCCCAAATAGAATTATGCAATAGATTAACAAGAGTTTATGCTACTGCAGACTCTGAATCACAGGACAAAAACATTACAAATAAATCTGTAAATATGTACTGCCACTATCAAAAAAATTACCAAATAGCAGAGCATATAATCTTAATTACGATTCATTTGTAATCTTCAACAAAAAACAATTACTTAATATAGCTGCCACACACCACACTGCAAATAAACCTTTCAGTATGTACATATTTACTAACGCTTACTTTCACTTCAGCCACACACCCAGCATGTGCACAGTGTGAATGCTGCTATTAGAATGACAAAAGACTACAAAATGGCACCTATTATACAAAAAGAGCACCAATAGCAAACACCGAAACACACACAACGTTGTTTTATATTCCTTTTATAACCATGGCTATTCTGCAAGCGGGTATGAACACCCTTTTGTAGCAGCGGATACATGTATATGTTTTACCAACTCAAAAATACACATTGCTAACCCTTAAATTTCAAATGAGACAAGGTTAGAGGAGAGGACATGGAATCAGAAGAACATGTAAAATTGTATGGTCTAACATCCACAGAATAATATGATTATTGCACAGAAATCTATAGCTTCATTCCAGCAGCTACATACATACCTACGTGTACAGTATCAACCAATCAAATGGGGTCATATGTTAACACGGCTACATACACCTAGCGTCATGCTGTATATGCACAAGGATATTGTCATGATCTCTGCTTCCAAAAGGTCAGGGTTTTCCCAACTCCCTTGGAAGCAGATCCATAACCCAGGTTCCGAGTGCCAACCAGTCCCAATTGGGACCTTTCGGACCCAGTCCTGGCGCCAGTGGCACCAGGCTCATAAATATGCCCAGTCCCAGCGCTGGAAGCGCCGGGCTCATAATGCTTGGGTGAACTTACCTGCAGCAGACCATGCTGCTTACTTGCCTGCCAGTTGAGTCTCTGATCCTCTTCTGTTTGGAACTACTTTTCCTGTTGGGTGGGGCAGGAGCCACTCCCTAGATTCAGAACACTGGAACTCTTCTGGAAAGCAGGAACTCTTTTCTTAGGCGTGGCTGTGGAAGGAGGCACCTAAGCACTACAGGAGGCTATTTAAACCACACCCGATGGGTGAATCTTGCTTTGCGTTATTCTGCATCCTCAGCAGCAGAACGCTCATCGTGTCTTCTGCATCTGATCCTGGGCCTAAGGAAAAAGGCTTACCATTCTATATCCAGTCTTCAGCAACACCTATAAAGACAAGAAAGAACAGGTTAGCATTACGGTCTTCAGTGACAGCTCTTCACTTACCTGGTCCATCGGCTGTCACCAACGCCTTGCGCTGCATTCCGGCATCTGAAAGACAAAGGCTTACCTACTCTTCGTGTGCTCCGGAGGTCTTCACACTGCATTCAGGCATCTGAAAGACAAAAGCTTACCAACTCTTCGCACGCTCCGGAGGCCTTCGGCGCTGCATCCCGCATCTGAAAGACAAAACAAGGTGCGTTTAAAGACATTGGGGAACTTTAATACTCACGTGCCATTACTCCTTTCCACATCTAACCCAGTGGGTATTCCGGCACCCTGCAGCCGCCCCGAACTTGTACCTGCAAAATAAAAAGACAGTTAGAGCGCATCGTGAAGCAGGCAACAAGCGCTTACTTACGTGCTTCCAGGCGCTTCTATTCATCACACGGGCTCCATCTTCAACTCACTTCAGCCCGCCATCCGCCATCGCCGGAACCCTGCAAAACAAGAGACATCATTACTAAAGACTTTAAAGACATTAGAATTACTCGAAACTTACCGTTCGTGCAGTAAACGACGGACAGCAGTCCTCTGAAGTCAAGAGGCCTGCTCCCCTTATCCAGTGAAGAAACTGGTTACAGCACCCTGCCTCGAGGCAGATGGAGAGCACGGCGTTCACTTACCTAAGACATCTTACCCTTCGAGCCAGACATACAGTGCACAGAAGTCCAGCCCAAAGAGCCAGCCGTGTGTTACACATCACCTTTGAAGATACGCCCAGTCAAGACCGGCGCCTCTACGGGAATCAGGTGAGCATTACAGAACGCAAAGCCTACCACAAAACTCCCGCCCAGGCGCTATGGAAACCTCGGATACCGACCAGCTAGCCCAGTTACTTAGGGAACTAAGGGCAGAAGTGCATGCAGCCCGTCAGGAAACAAACGCTCTAAGAAGGGAACTGATTATTTCCAAGGAGCGATCAGATGATCTCGCTAGACAATTGCTACAGTCACAAGCCGGACAGACCCCGTTACCCGCATCTGGGGGAAATCTTCCTTCTACATCCTCTATGAATCCAGTGCAGATCAACCTACCTGGGAATGTACCTCTGGCTCCGCCCGAACGATTTTTTGGTGACCCAAAGAGGTTTGCAGTATTTATCAATCAGTGCCGGTTGCATTTCTTATGCTGGCCAGCAGCCTTTCCAACTGATCAAGCTAAAGTAGCTTTCGTGCTTTCGTACCTTAGTGGCAATGCGGCAGACTGGTCGATCCCTCTAGTAAATCAAGATGATCCGGTCCTCCATGATTTTCAAGCTTTTCAGCTCAGTATGGAAAAACTGTTCGCAAGACATTCACAGGGGCATGCCTTGGACAATGAGCTTCTTTCGTTGCGACAAGGTAATCAAGACCTTTTGGCTTATATTGCGTCTTTCAACAGACTGATAGTGGAAACTCATTGGTCTGAGGACAAAAGGATTACGCTGTTTTATAGAGGTCTACGCGGAGAGCTCAAAGATGTGTTAGCCCGAGTAGTGAATCCCCCACAAGATTGTTCGGACTATATAGACTATTTGTTCAAATAGATCACAGACTGCAGAACAGGAAGGCCGATCGTTCCAAGTTTGATGCTCGAGTATTTTCCAAACTGCCAACTCCTTCCAAAGGAGTAGACTCCGGGGACCCCATGCAAAAAGGGGGTCTGAAAGGTCCTCTAACACAAAAGGAGCGGGAAAGGAGAAAACAGTTGCAATTATGCCTCTATTGCGGAAACTCAGGGCATTTTCTTCGAGACTGTCCGGTGAAACCTGCCAAGAAGGCAGTAGGAGCTGCAGTTACCAAAGTTACAAACTCTGAGCAGGGAAACGACCTCGCCCGACAAGAATAGAGGTCCTCTTGCCGAGCGTGAAAACCAGTTCCGTGACCTCGCATTTCGTGATACCTATGGTCCTCATTAACCCTGATAATCCGGATCGATTACATGCAATTGAAGCTTACGTCGACAGCGGTGCCATCGGCAATTATGTGGATCATGAAATGGTTTTGAGGATGAATCTAACTCTTTGTCCCAAGGCTGTAAAGGACGTCATTACTACGGTGGATGGTACGGAGATAGCCTCCGGGCCAGTAACGCATACTACTCAAGAAGTGACGCTAGTAAGTCAAGATGGACACCATGAGAAGATCGTGTTCGATGTGA
The DNA here is from genome assembly GCF_040938575.1 of Ambystoma mexicanum. NCBI lineage: Eukaryota > Metazoa > Chordata > Amphibia > Caudata > Ambystomatidae > Ambystoma > Ambystoma mexicanum. The sequence continues at coordinate 857,891,724 of NC_090921.1, read as the reverse complement.
TCAAGGCCCCTCAGTTTCAGATTATTCTAGGAATACCTTGGTTAGAGAAACACAATCCTCTGATCGATTGGCGAGCAAGAACGGTCCAGTTTCCAGAATGTGTCTCTACTTGTCACCCTCCACCTGGTGTTGCACTGGCAGCAATTTCTTCAGAGACTCCCCAGTTACCTCCCGAATACCTAGAATACCAAGATGTTTTCCGGAAGGATCAGGCTAGCTCTCTACCTCCTCATAGGTCTTATGACTGCCAGATCGACCTGATACCTGGATCTACTCCTCCTTGTAGTAGAATTTATGCCCTCACCGAGCCTGAGAACCTTCACCTTCGACAATACCTGGATCAATACCTGGCAAATGGGTTTATTCGTCCTTCCAAGTCCCCTGCTTCTTCAGCTTTGTTCTTCGTTCCAAAAAAGGAAGGAGACCTTAGAACTTGTATAGATTATCGCTCCCTGAACCAGATCACTGTTAAGAATAGATATCCGTTTCCTTTGATCCCTGAACTCCTGGACCAAGTCAGAAAAGCATGCATATATACAAAGCTGGATCTTAGAGGAGCTTACCACTTGGTACGAGTAAAAGAGGGCGATGAATGGAAGACGGCCTTCCGCACCAAGTATGGGCTATTTGAATATCAGGTCATGCCCTTCGGACTTTGTAATGCCCCGGCCGCCTTTCAATATTTTATGAACGATGTCCTCAGAGAGCTCATAGATGTGTGTGTTGTTGTTTACATTGACGACATCCTCGTTTATTCTTCATCGGAATCTGAACATCGGAAACACGTGAAAATGGTCCTCGAAAGATTGCGTCAACACAAACTTTTCGCTAAGTTGGAAAAATGTGTTTTCAACGTGACTGAAGTTGAATTCTTGGGATTCATATTATCACCTGGCGGAGTGCGTATGGATTCAAAGAAGGTCGATGCAGTTCTCAAATGGCCATCACCATCCTCCGTAAAAGGTGTGCAAAGCATGTTAGGCTTCGCTAACTTTTACCGCAGGTTTATCCCCGAATTCTCTCGAATAGTCCAGCCCATAACTGCCTTGTTAAAGAAAAACAAACGTTTTGAATGGTCTACCGAGGCGGAACAAGCTTTCCAGGATTTGAAGACTAAATTTATCTCTGCACCAATCTTAAAACACCCTCGCCCCGAACTCCCCTACATCGTGGAAACTGATGCTTCAAGCCTTGCCATGGGGGCAGTTCTATCATAAAAGGACCCGGTAACCAATCAGTTGCATCCCGTGGCATTTTGGTCCCGCAAATTCTCGCCTCCTGAAATCAATTACACGATTACTGACAAGGAACTTCTGGCTATCAAGTATGCCTTTAAGGCTTGGCGGCATTATCTGCTGGGGGCCCGACACACCGTTACTGTGATTACGGATCACCGAAACCTGCAATATTTGAAAACCGCAAAAGCCCAATCCTCTAGACAACTCTGTTGGGCATTATTCTTTGCCGAGTTTGACTTCATAATTACCTATCGACCTGGTACAAAAAATGGTAAAGCTGATGCCCTTTCTCGGATGGGAGTGGAAGAACACTTGATCAACCCTAAACCTGTACCAATCATTCCCGAACAAAGAATTCTGGGTGTAATCGCCACAGAATCCATAGAGGAAGTTAAGGATAAAGCCAGGCAACTTGTAACTCCCGCAGACATACAGAATTGGCATCTGCAGGGAAAGGACTTTGCAGTAAAGGACAACTTATTGTATTTCCAAGAACGATTATACCTACCCAGCACAGATTTACAGAAAAAAGTAATCTCTTGTTATCACGATTCTTTAATGGAAGGACATCCCGGTATAGCCAAGACCTCAGAAAAGATCAAGCGCTACTTCTGGTGGCCGTCTTGGAAAAAAGATATCAGAGACTTTATAATGTCCTGTGGAGTATGCGCCCAAAACAAGAGTCAAAAGGAAAGACCAGCAGGCCTCTTACGCCCTATTGACATCCCACCTCGCCCTTGGCATACGCTTTCTATGGACTTCATCAACGATCTACCTCCATGCTCCGAATACAATACGATTCTAGTAATCGTGGACTTATTCTCCAAGATGGCGCATTTCATTCCGCTCAAAGGCTTGCCAACAGCAGCAACTCTGGCCCGAGAATTTCTCGAAAACATCGTCCGACTGCACGGTTTTCCTTCGGTTCTAATTTCGGATCGAGGTAGTCAATTTATTTCTCATTTTTGGCGAAGTTGCTGTCAGTCGGCTCAAATTGATGTGAGACTATCGACCAGTCACCACCCTCAGACCGACGGACAAACCGAGAGGACCAATCAAACTCTGGAACAGTATTTACGCTGCATGCTGCAACAAACTGAAAAAACTTGGAAAGACATCCTTTGGATAGCCGAATATGCCTACAATAACTCTGTCCATTCGGGAACTGGGAAAACCCCGTTTTTTCTTTTGTACGGCAGTCACCCTCGAACCTCGGAGTTGGATCCCCTCCAAGATCTTGAAACACCAGCAGTAGACTACCTGCATTCTACAATCACCCAAGCCTTTAAGGAAGCTGTTTCTCACCTTCAAAGGGCTAAAGAACAATACAAGAAAGGAGCAGATCAACATCGGAAGGAAGCCCTCAATATCAAGTAGGGTATCAAGTCTGGTTATCCACCAAATATCTACCTCTAAAAGGGCCACGCACATTCAACCCAAGATACCTTGGTCCCTATTCCATCACTACCATAGTAAACCCAGTAGCGGTCAAGTTGGACTTGCCCCCGCACATGAAGATACATCCGGTCTTCCACGTCTCTCTATTAAAACCCGTGCAACCTCAAACCCGACTAACCAAATGTCCAAAACCTATCCTAGTTGATGGAGAACTCGAGTTTGAAGTCAAAAGCATTCTGGACTCCAAGATCTCCAAATCTAAACTATTCTACCTAATTGACTGGAAAGGCTACCGCCCCCAAGAGAGATCCTGGGAACCTGCTGAATATGTCCACGCTCCTCGCCTAATCAAAAGATTTCACCGAACATTTCCTGACAAGCCAAAACCCCTGGAGAAGCCCGGTTTGGGAGGGGCCTTGAGGGGGGGTACTGTCATGATCTCTGCTTCCAAAAGGTCAGGGTTTTCCCAACTCCCTTGGAAGCAGATCCATAACCCAGGTTCCGAGTGCCAACCAGTCCCAATTGGGACCTTTTGGACCCAGTCCTGGCGCCAGTGGCACCAGGCTCATAAATATGCCCAGTCCCAGCGCTGGAAGCGCCGGGCTCATAATGCTTGGGTGAACTTACCTGCAGCAGACCATGCTGCTTACTTGCCTGCCAGTTGAGTCTCTGATCCTCTTCTGTTTGGAACTACTTTTCCTGTTGGGTAGGGCAGGAGCCACTCCCTAGATTCAGAACACTGGAACTCTTCTGGAAAGCAGGAACTCTTTTCTTAGGCGTGGCTGTGGAAGGAGGCACCTAGGCACTACAGGAGGCTATTTAAACCACACCCGATGGATGAATCTTGCTTTGCGTTATTCTGCATCCTCAGCAGCAGAACGCTCATCGTGTCTTCTGCATCTGATCCTGGGCCTAAGGAAAAAGGCTTACCATTCTGAATCCAGTCTTCAGCAACACCTATAAAGACAAGAAAGAACAGGTTAGCATTACGGTCTTCAGTGACAGCTCTTCACACTGCATTCCGGCATCTGAAAGACAAAAGCTTACCAACTCTTCGCACGCTCCGGAGGCCTTCGGCGCTGCATCCCGCATCTGAAAGACAAAACAAGGTGCGTTTAAAGACATTGGGGAACTTTAATACTCACGTGCCATTACTCTTTTCCACATCTAACCCAGTGGGTATTCCGGCACCCTGCAGCCGCCCCGAACTTGTACCTGCAAAATAAAAAGACAGTTAGAGCGCATCGTGAAGCAGGCAACAAGCGCTTACTTACGTGCTTCCAGGCGCTTCTATTCATCACACGGGCTCCATCTTCAACTCACTTCAGCCCGCCATCCGCCATCGCCGGAACCCTGCAAAACAAGAGACATCATTACTAAAGACTTTAAAGACATTAGAATTACTCGAAACTTACCGTTCGTGCAGTAAACCACGGACAACAGTCCTCTGAAGTCAAGAGGCCTGCTCCCCTTATCCAGTGAAGAAACTGGTTACAGCACCCTGCCTCGAGGCAGATGGAGAGCACGGCGTTCACTTACCTAAGACATCTTACCCTTTGAGCCAGACATACAGTGCACAGAGGTCCAGCCCAAAGAGCCAGCCGTGTGTTACACATCACCTTTGAAGGTACGGTATACGCCCAGTCAAGACCGGCGCCTCTACGGGAATCAGGTGAGCGTTACAGATATTAACACCCAATAAAACTGATTGTTGTGGTTTGTCATAGCCATGGGTATCGGGAAAGATGGCAGAAACATGTGTTGTGATGTTTATGTGTTTATGTGGAAATGTGATGCAGTTTTGGTAAAAATGTCAGCTACCATGGCTTTACCCCATGTCAAAGACGTCACAATGTTTTAAACCCACGCGTATGACAACAACCATTGAAACTGCTTGCTTCTGTTTGTTATAGCTGCGGCTATGAGGAAAAACCATGGGAAAAAAATGCTGTTTGCTCTCCCTGCCCTCAGCAAGTGCTCCAATGCCAGGTCCCTCTTCTCCGCTGGTGGTCTTCTCACCTCCCCTTCCCTCCCCCAGCTCCCTACAACACTCACTGTTTCTGTGACACAGCTTCAGTTGAAATGTCCGGTAGCCCAGGCAAGTCTGTTTGATAGTGGATGTTACAGAAAAGGTTTGTGTTGCAAACTCAGCTCCTACACCCCCTAAAACTCCCAAAATCACTTGGTGTACTCTTGATCACCTACACCCACCCCTAGACTGTCTGGACTATACTGCACTGATGATCCGTAATAAGGCTGAAACCAGGTATGTACACAAGTGGTGTAGCCTTTTTCCTTTTGCATCCAGGTAGGCGCACCCATGCATATGAGGTACCTTTTTCATTGTGACACCTGTGGGAACGCGGGAAGGTAGGCCATCGGGTGTTGGCGGTTTGTTTCGGTGGGTTAGCAGAGTGAAATGTCTGAAAATTGTGATTTTTCAACAAAGTTTGCACTTTTCCTGGGATTGTGGGTAATACATTCTGGTGCGATGCGCGCAAGGAAGACCTCTGTGGAATCCTGCAGGTGTCCTCTTTTGGGAAATGCATGGGTTTCCCTGTTTTCCTTAGTGGCTTCGACACCCGAGGCCCGAATCTGTAGTTTGCCCACCTGAACAAAATGTGCTGTGCCGAAAGTCTTGGGGTTACCAGTGGGTTAGCCTTTTCCTTTTGCGCCCAGGTAGGTGCATCCACACATGTGTGGTACTGTTTTTGTTGGGACACCTGCAGGAATGCGGGAAGGTATGACATCTAGTCTTGTCGACTTGTTTCGGTGAGTGGACAGAGGGAAATGTCTCTGAAATTGGCAGGAAATAAACACAATTCTCAGACATTTTGCTTTGGCCACTCACATAAACATGCCGCCAACAACACATGGCCTACCTTCCTGTGTCCCCACACGTGTCCCGAAGAAAATGGTACCTCACATGTGTGGGTGAACCAACCTGGGCACCAAGAGGAAAGCCTAAAACACAACTAACCCCAAGTCTTTTCCGCCAGCTGAATTTCATGATTTTTTCTGAAGAGCACACCATACAGATATGGGCATAGGGTGTCCAAGCCACCAAGGAAAACTGGGAACCCCAGGCATTTCTGAAAATAGGACACCCGTGGGAATCGGCAGAGGTCCGACTTGCGCAAATCAGCTCAGAATGTATTACACAGAACCCCTGGCAAAATCCAAACAGGGGGGGATAAAACACAATTTCCACATATTTCACTCTGGCCACCCACCGAAACACGCGCCAACAACACATGGCATACCTTCCCGCGTCTCCACATGTGTCCAGATGAAAATGGTACCTCACATGTGTCGGTGTACCTACCTGGGCGCCAAGGGGAACCCTAACATTTTCCCCTACCTAGTTGTTGCCTGACCTGCGCAAATCACCCCTTCCTAAACTTGGAATGTTTTCTACTTTTCAGAAATATATGCCTTTCTGTCCTCCAATTCGGCTTTCCTACCCTTTCATTCCATTCCGTCCACGCATGTCCAATTGCCAAAAATGGCCAAAATCGCCTACCTCTCACAAAACGGTTGATAACCACATCACATTTTTTTTTGTTTCCACTCAACCTGTTCTTTAAAGGCGGGAAATTGGGGAATTCAGCACAACAAACCATTTGTTCCTAGCTCTTACAAGGAAAAAACCACAGGCTTCTTTGAACATCATTTTAGGTACATTTTTTGAAAAAACACATTTTTGCCCTTTTTGGTTATTTTCTCTCACCCCCCTACAGAAACCTAGGATTGCTACATGTGGTAAAAGAAGGGGCCAAATTTGGCCGAGATATCTCATGTAACAAAAAAGTTACAAGGCATTGAATGGTGACATTTATATTTTCCCTAAGCTCTAATGGCAAATATACCACTTTGCCACAAAAGCCTTTGAGTAACTCAAATGGCAGTCTTAAGTTGAAGGCACATTATAACTTGAAATGGGTGTACTGTTTTATTATGATGCTCTCATTCAAATTAAGTTGTTTTAGAGATTTTGAAACTGGGACAATGGGCCTCATTACAGGTCGGGCGGTCCGGAATTAACAGTGGCGGTAAACCCACCGCCACTGTTAATTCTGGACCGCCCGATCCCAAGTCCTGCAGGCGGGAGGTGATCTACCCACCAGGTCTGACCTGGCGGGTTGAACACCTCCCACCTGCAGGCGGACGTGGAGACACCAGCACCATCACAAGATGGTACCAGTGTTTCCACTTCCCCATTTCCATTGAGTCCTACAGGACTCAATGGGAATGGGGATTTACACCATTCCGCCTCTGGGATTCCCAGGACACCAGGGTCGTAATGCCCTGGTATTTCCGGGAGTCACGGAGGCGGAATGTTAATACGAGTCCGGCGGTAACCAGGCAGTTTTACCGCCGTGGTTACCGGCGGACTCGTAATGAGGCCCAATGTCTATGTTATTAATGATAGCCTGTGTGGCATGCGGTTATTGTCAAGCTTTGTATTGCAGTATGTGCAAACTATTGAGGGGTCAGTTATTGTGTATTTTTTTTTTCTGCTGTTAGATATACAGCTAATTTGAACCATTGTGATTCCTCATGGTCCTGCATTTTGTAGGTCATATCTACTATTTTTGCATTATTTTAATAACAGACCTATACTTCTGTATTTCAACTGATGTGTTTTGAAACTTTGTAAGGAGGTTGATCTTTCTGAGGTGTTTGCTAATGTTTTCTAAAGTAACTGAATTTCGTCAATTCCAAAATATTTACTTTGAATGTGTTCTATTTCTCAAAAACATCTTTGGCTGTTCAATGCAGGGCAATTTTATTTAGTTGTTGGAGTTCTAGAGCAGATCATTTTGCATAGTGCAATCTATGGACACAGTTCTGCATAGCAGAATGGTGTGTTGCTAAAATCTTGATGAGATGGAAGGGTCCTTTGCAAGCAGTTCAAGAAATGCAGGCTAATGAATATCCTCACAGTCCAGTGTGGATGCATACTTTGCACAAGTCCATGTAATGAATATGAGTATTGCAAAAAGAATAATGTGGGTATTGGGCTTACAATTTTCAATAAGAATCATATTAGGCAAGATGAGTAGGATATAATTTGCACTTTCCTGCAGATAAAAATAAAAATAAAATATAATTAGTTAGAGAACATACTTTATGAAATGCAATTAGTTGCAGTTGTACACATATGTTTAACTTTTTTGACCCTTACAAGTAGCACATGGTTTGCACTATCTTTGATATATTTGTGTGTAGTACACTGTTGTTGTTTTCACATATAATAATCATTGGGTCATTGGGAAACAAATCCAAGATGCATTGAAAAAACTCATACAGAAAATGCCATACATGTACAATTTCTGAGAGCTCCTTGTGACGGAACACCATTCTCTGAAGGATGCAGAGGAGGTGCAGTGCACCTTTTGCAAAAAGCTTCTGCGAAGTGGACCATCGATTGTCACATGACAGAGGTTAGGGACCTCCATATGAATGAATTATCAGGTACGAATACATTGGGACAACATGGATGCAGAAATGCCCATGAACACTGCAAGGAGAAAATGCATGGACATCATTCTCTACATTGGCTTGCTCCTGCAAGTGTATCTACATCTTCTGCACCTCGTTCATCATCACCTTCAGAGACCACTTCTTTTGCAGCTCCTTCAACATCAGCTCCAGCCACCACCAGTTCAGCCACAACTTCTTCAAGTAGAGAGCAAAACCCAGCTGTATTTGTGCCCAATCTTTCAGAATGCAAAATTCTTTGCATTTATGCCACAAATGGCTTGTCCCAGGAGGTGGCACACTAGATGATTTAAGATACCATTTTATTGCAGAGAAAGTATAGGACAAGTGCAGTCAAATAGACCTTTAACCTCAGATCAACCTTGAACCCTCCAAAAGACAAACATTCTACATGCATCAGTGAACCAAAGCAATATATGTGCAGTGGACCACAACAAAGGAATTCATCCACATTCTCTTGACTCCCCAAATAGAATTATGCAATAGATTAACAAGAGTTTATGATACAGCAGACTCTGAATCACAGGACAAAAACACTACAAATAAATCTGTAAATATGTACTGCCACTATCTAAAAAATTACCAAATAGCAGAGCATATAATCTTAATTACAATCTCATTTGTAATCTTCAACAAAAAACAATTACTTAATATAGCTGCCACACACCACACTGCAAATAAACCTTTGAGTATGTACATATTTACTAACGCTTACTTTCACTTCAGCCACACACCCAGCATGTGCACAGTGTGAATGCTGCTATTAGAATGACAAAAGACTACAAAATGGCACCTATTATACAAAAAGAGCACCAATTGCAAACACCGAAACACACACAACGTTGTTTTATATTCCTTTTATAACCATGGCTATTCCGCAAGCGGGTATGAACACCCTTTTGTAGCAGCGGATACATGTATATGTTTTACCAACTCAAAAACACACATTGCTAACCCTTAAATTTCAAATGAGACAAGGTTAGAGGAAAGGACATGGAATCAGAAGAACATGTAAAATTGTATGGTCTAACATACACAGAATAATATGATTATTGCACAGAAATCTATAGCTTAATTCCAGCTGCTACATACATACCCACGTGTACAGTATCAACCAATCAAATGGGGTCATATGTTAACACGGCTACATACGCCTAGCGCCATGCTTTGTATGCAGAAGGATATTAACACCCAATAAAACTGATTGTTCCGGTTTGTCATAGCCATGGGTATCGGGAAAGATGGCAGAAACATGTGTTGTGATGTTTATGTGTTTATGTGGAAATGTGATGCAGATTTGGTAAAAATGTCAGCTACCATGGCTTTACCCCATGTTAAAGACGTCACAACGTTTTATACCCACGCATATTACAACAACCATTGAAACTGCTTGCTTCTGTTTTTTATAGCTGTGGCTATCAGGAAAAACCATGGGAAAAAATGCTGTTTTGCTCTCCCTGCCCTCACCAAGTGCTCCAATGCCAGCTCCCTCCACTCCGCTGGTGGTCTTCTCACCTCCCCTTCCCTCCCCCAGTCCCCCCACAACACTCACTGTTTCTGTGATGCAGCTTCAGTTGAAATGTCCGGTAGAACAGGCTAGTCTGTCTGATAGCGGAGGTTACAGAAAAGGTTTGTGTTGCAAACTCAGCTCCTAGACCCCCTAAAACGCCCAATGTCACTTGGTGTACTCTTGCTCACCTACACCCACCCCTAGACTGTCTGGACTATACTGCACTGATGATCCCGAATAAGGGTGAAACCAGGTATGTAGTTGTCCTGGCAGCCTGTGGAATGTGTGATATGGCTCAAATGAACTGTCCTACTTTCACATTTCCACTGTTTTTTTTTTTTTACAAACCTTTTCAAACCCACCATAACTTTCTTGGTGTTGTGAAAACATGACCAAATGCTTCAACCACAAGGTTGTCAGGAGTATACTGCACTGATAATCCCTAATAAGGGTGCAACCAGATATGTAGTTGTCCTGGCAGACTTGCAAATGTCTGTTTTAGTGTGTTTAAGTCATGTATAAAGTAGCACTGCCTTCTTAAACAAAGACAATTTCCTGGAGAAAAAGGTTTGCATTTGAGATAATTTGCATACCCACAATGCCCTGCATTCTGAGTTGTGGCTCAGAACTGGAGGTGACCTCATTTTCCTGTTCGCCCCATGGGCAGGCCTCAGATTGGTTCAAAGAGCGATGCGAGGTCCATGGACATTGGACACTCCCGCTGATTCGATGGTGAAAAGTGTGAGGTGCTTCAGATTTTTGGAAACGCCTTCCATGTTGGATCGCAGAAAGTCGCAGCTGACCACGGACAGCGCGCATGGGGAAAAGTCTGGAAAACACATTTTGAGTTATTTGGTGGTGGAAAGAGGGGTCGGGAAGGGTGGGGGAGTGCAGATAAAATGACATGGGGCTATTTTTGCAGGTTGAAAAAGGTCCTGCGGGTGTCATAGCTGTCCGCAGATATCACAGTTGTTCACTGACAGTGCCATGGGCGGACGGCTCGGAAAAGACATTTGGGGTTATTTGATGGCTAGAAGAGGGCATACAAATGGCAGGGAAGTGGAATTAAAGGTATTGTGGAGGTGTTTTATAGGTGAAAAGAGGGTTCTGAAAATGTCGTTAAGCCCACTGTCAATTTTGTTGTCCGCGGACTTCATTTGGGCACAACCACCCCAGTAGTAATATCTGTATAGTACTTGTAGGTAATGAAGTAGAATTAGAAAGTGTTTGTAATATGGAGGGATGATGTAATTTAACTGTGTATGGTGCTCATGATGGTACAATTGAGGATAGTGCTAATAGAAAATGTATTTTATTATAATTGCTGTGTCTTTTATAGTGTTATGAAGCTGAAATCTCTAGTTTATTTTCTGTGGGAAAAACAGTACAATTTATTAAGCAGGATAGTTCAAAAGCTGTAGCGGTATGCAATTTTACATATACATTTTTTTTCAGACCCTCATAAACAGTACATTCTAAGTACTATGTTTGTTACAACATTAGACAAACTGCTGTTGTTTTGACATTAAATCATCATTGGGTCAATGGGATAAAAAATCTGTACTGGTGATAGTATGTTAGAAGTGTGTTGTGAATAAGGGAATGCTTGAAGTAGTTAGATACCTCTTGGCGTATTCTAACTACATTAAAGGTTAGAGGATGTTTTTTCGTATACAAATTGAGATGGTGTATTTGAAGCATTTTAGAATGAAGACTGTTTTTCAAGTAGTTAGATACCTGTTGGTGTATTATAACTAGATTGTCTTTCAAAAGTGCTATTGTAGTATTATGGATGTAGTTAGATACCGGCTGGTGTATTATAATGGTTAATTGTGCTCTGGTTTAGTGACTACATTTGGGTTGCAGGAATAATACGTAGGCATTTGTTATATTTGCCGGTAACCTATGTTTTTGGACTAACAGAGGTATTGTTACATTTAAACCAACCACTTCTTTTTTGACATATGCAGTGTAGTGCCCTGAAATGGTTGTGGCACCAGTGTGATATACTGTATCTACTGTTGTGAAGGTTTGTTTCCAAGAGATACTTGGCCTTGTATGAAGCCTGTAAGCTTACAGTTATTTTTGGTACCATCTGAATTGTACATAAGAAGCATTAGTATGACATATTGGCTATGTGAATTTATTTGTAAGGTGGAACGATTGCCTGAATTGCCATGATTTGCCTTCTGCAGAAGCTGGTGAAATGGAATGGATTCAGAATTTGGTATGGATACATATGCAAATCGTCCATTAGGGATTTTGGTCTTGTGAAAACATGGTTGCAGACAGTGCATGTATGTGTTCACGTGTATGAAATCTGGAAGATTTAATTTATAACAGTGTTTCTGGTTTCTAGTACTTGCAGTAAGTACATTAGGAATTCTTGTGGATCTTCCTGTGTGTGCATGGTAAATGTTACCATTCCTGCACAGTAGTCCAACTCTTGCCTTATACCTGAGACACTGTAAGCGTTGTCAAGATTATTGGTGGCATTTCTGTGAAGGACGAGCATTTGCAAACACAACTGGTCCAAGATGTTTAAGTAAATGTTGAGAACTGTCGGTTGCAATTAAAAGAGAAGATTAATTGGCGCATTAGAATAACAATTTACTCCAGTTTGTGTTTCTAAATTTAAATTGAGTTCTGTTTGTGGATCATTTGATGCACCTGCAGATGTTTCTGCAGAAGTGACATATGTGTGTTTCTTTTCTGATGGATGTGCAGATGATTTTGTACAAGACAGTTTTGTGGTTTTATTGTTCGACGCAGACGGAGTTAGTTGTTTTTTTAGTAGTATTATTGGGAAAATACCTTCTGTTTCTATTATTTGTCTTTTTAAAGGTTTCTTTTTTGTGGTACAGGGTACATATCTAGATGGGGGATGCATAGTGCCATAGTCTGTTGTATTCCAGGATGCAAGAAATGTCAGCATTCTCTTTGTATCAAAGGTAACTAGGAATAGACCACTGAGTGTACACAGACGTGAAAGAGCTATGTAACTCATAACTTCTTTAAAGACTGTGCTGCCAATGTCAATTAATGCTTGATCTAGGGTTAGACCTTGTGATTTGTGAAGAGTAACAGCATGTGCAAGAGATAGAGAAAATTGCTCTATGCATATGCACATGTCTTTGAAAAGAACAAAGAGTCCTATTGTCCGGCCAATTTGTTTAACTTAAGCAAGTTTGCCAAAGTGGATGTTGACAAACTGAATGTTGATGTCATGTGAATATATTTGGAAGCCAACAACTGTTCCAATTACTCCATTGACTAAACCTGTTCTACTTCAAGGTTATGAATTAGATTTAGTCTGTAGTTTAGACACAAAGTCAATATTTTCTCAAATCGGCTGTGTTGGAGATACATATTTAGTTGTGCTTTTGCTTGTTGTATTGTATTGTTTATTTATAGTGCGCAACTAACCCAAAGGGTAGCAAGGCCCAAGAGTAGCAAGAGGATTGTAAAACTTAGTTACATAACAACAAAGGTAGGTCCAGCAGAGGTTACATTGCTAGAGGCACCTAGACATCAATGGACAATCAATCGAGTAACACACAGGATGTACAGTATATACAATTAATCTAACATGTATTGTCTAATAGGCAAAAATAAGCATTGGTGTACAAAATTTGCATGAGTTATGGTAAAGCACAACCTAGAGGGATATTAGGTATCATGTTCCTTGAGCCAGTGGATAGTCATGGATCTAAATTGAAGGTACGGCAGGACCTCCCTGAGTGGTGGAGGTAATGAGTTCCAACATTGAGCTGCTTTGTCGGGGAAGCTATTCCCCCCAGACATCGTACGTTTGAATCTGGGCACAAGGAGGAGGTTGGCATTGGCCTTTCTAGATGGGCGGGAGGAGATAGGTCTGGTGAATCTGGTTGTTAAATATTGAGGAGCTGCCTGGTGGAGGCACTTGTGCTTCAGGGACACAGATTTGAGGAAGATTTTGTCTTTAGTTGATAGCCAGTTGACAGATCTTCTAGTACCTGAGATGTGTGCTTTTTTCAGGATGCTCAGGGCAGCTCTTAGAGTGTTATTTTGAAGGGTTTGGATTTTATTGGTGATATATTTATTGCAACCTACATATAAGGCATTACAATAATCCAATTTGGACAGTATTAAAGCTCTGGCTAGTGTGATGCAATTGGGCAATGAGAGGAAGGGTTTGGCTGCTCTAATAAGTTTGCACATGTCTAGATAGAATCCAAGGGTTTTGACCTCTTTAGCTACTGTGATCTTGTTATTATCTATTACAAAGGAGTGGTAATTTGGGCCTAATTTAGTAAGGTTAGAAGTGTTGCCAAGAATGAGGAGTTCTGTTTTATCATCATTCAGGCATAGACCGTGTGTGGCCATCCATGCCTGAATGATGAGGTACACTCTTTTTACAAAGGCCAAATCCTTATCGTAGTCCCCCGTCAGCGGGAGGAGGATCTGGGTATCATTCGCATAATTAGTGTAGGTGATACCCAGACCATCTAGATCATCAAAAAGGGGCTTTGTAAAGATGTTGTACTAGGTGGGAGAGACACAAGAGCCTTGGGGTATGCCACAGGTAATAGGTGTGGGGTCAGCGGCTGCTAAAGGGGAGAAGACTCTCATAGTGCGGTTATTAAGAAAGGATTGGATCCAGTCAGTTGCCTCTTGAGAGAAGTAGGCTGCTGATTGTAGATGATTACAGAGTATCTCATGGTCAACCAAATCGAAGGCGGCTGAGAGATCAAGGAGTAGCAATAATGCTGTCTTTCCCTTGTCTCTCAGCTCGTCTATCTGAGTCTTGAGATCCAAGAGAGCAGTTTCGGTGCCGTGCAGTGGCCTGAAGCCAGACTGTTGGACTCCTAGGAGGTGAAAGTGTTCAAGTTAATATTGAATTTGTTGGTATGCTATTTTGTCGAGGATTTTAAGTAAGAATGGTACTGTAGTAATAGGGCGGTAGTTCGTAGGAGTCGAGGGATCTAGGCTAGGTTTTTTAAGGAGGGGGAGGACCCACGCTTGTTTCAGGTTATTGGGTATAGTGTTTGTGGTGAAGGAAGCATTTATTAATTTGGTAATGAATGGTGCAAGTTCACGCGCCACATCCTTTATCAATTGTGCAGGACATAGGTCCCCATGGCAATTTGAAGGTTTGAGTGTGAGGATAACCTTTTTGACCTCTTTGGTAGTGACTTTATGGAAGTTGAACTGGGGAATGGGAGTAGTGGGGGGTGGCTGAGTAGGTAGTTCCGTTGTTGAACTGGTGATATTCATTTTGATAGTTGGGAGAAGTGAGTCTTTTTTATTGTTTATCTTAGTTTGCAGGGACGTGATTTTATTAGCTAGGGCATTTTGTATGCTTGCACACCAATTTTTATCTTTAAGGCAAGAGTCAGGCATTTGTACAGGAGATTCTACCTCTTTCAGAATAGTAAAGAGTTCCTCGGTGTTAGATTTGGCAAGCGCAATTCGGGAATTATAGGAAGTTTGTTTGGGCAGGATAATTTCTTTTTTATACTGGGTGGCTAGTATACTCTAGTTGTTCTTGTTGAATTCTGTGGGGTGTGATCTCCAAATTTTTTCACAGCATCATTTCTCCTGTCTAAGGAGTTTAAGATGGGGGGAGAACCAAGTCTTGATGTGTTTGAGGGGTTTGCTCTTTCTCAGCTTTAAGGGTGCAATGATATCAAGGGAGGAGAGCATAGCTTTGGTGTACAGATCTACCATGATGGCTGGGTCTGTGTGGTTGGGGATAGCGTTCAAAGTTGGTAGAATCAAGGGGATGAGATTTTCAGGGGTGATATTTCTTTTATTTCTAGCCTGGGCAGCTGGTGCTATGCTAATAACTTGTGCTGGTCGTGCCTCTAGTGAGAACATAATCAAATGGTGGTCAGTCCAAGGCTGTGGCAGTATAGATGAGACCAGGATAGGGCAGTTATGTACAGCTAGCCAATCAAGAGTTATACCTTTGATATGGGTAGGCTCTGTGATTTTCTGGATAAAGCCTAATTCCTCTAGAGTGTTGTTGATTACTGAGGCATTGACATCTGTAGGGTCGTTAAGTCCAAGGTTGAGGTCACCTAGTAACATGCTTTGGGATGAGTTCTTGAGATTATTCGAGATGATGGTAGTGAGGTCTTCCTGAAAGGGGCCTGGAGGTCGGTATATTAGGTGGATAGATATAGATTGTGTGTTGGATAACGTGTAATTTAGCGGTTAAGGATTCACAGGATCCTAAATTGAGGGATGGAGAGCATTTCAGAGTGAGTTTAGATTTAGCTATTATAGCAAGGCCTCCGCCTCTAGAAGTAGTACGGTCAAGTCTTAGTAATGTATAGTTATCTGGTAGGGCTAGCATAATTGCAGGTCCAGCTGCTGGGTGAAGCCAGGATTCAGTAATGGCTAGGAAGTCTAAATCTTCATTGTACAGTATGTCAGCTAGTTCTGTTGCATGGGCTACCATAGAGCGAGCATTTATGAGTGCACCCTTAATTCCAGATTGTGCAAGTTTCGCCGGTGGTGACTGAGTTTTGAGGGCATCTTTATGGGTGAGGATAGGCTCTCGGAAGAGTCTGCTGTTGAGTTGAATAGGATGTTGAGAGGGGCTAGTACGGTCAGGGTTAGTCCTACCATTGCTAGGCAATGATTTGGGTAGAGGGTCATAGAGCCTTGGAAGTCTGGCACGGAGTTAAACGTTCCTTTGTAGAACGGTGCAGGGAGTGGTAATCATATCAGTTAGCTTGTGGGGATTAATCATTGGCATGATTAGGAGCGAATTTGGGAGCAAGTTTGACAGATCTGAATTTATGATAAATAGTAGGGATCTAAGCAGAGCAGTGTAAAGTAATGGGAAATGCATTGTGGGAGTATACAGAGTAACAGTAATGTACTGTGACTGCTGGCAGATAGCATACAGATCGTTGCACACCTGAGTTAAATTATGGCAGTGGGGTCGTCTAAAGTATCAGCAAGTCAAGAGCGCAGATAAAGACACATCTAGATTCGACTTTGGCAGTTTACCTATGAAACAATAGTTCCTAATGCAGGGTAAAAACACATCTAGATTCGACTTTTGCGGTTTACCTATGAAACTATAGTTCCTAATGCAGGGTAAAAACACATCTAGAATCGATTTTGTCACATAGGAAGAGTCATGCCGTGCAATTCTAGTTTGTCTGTGGAGATGATATACAGTATGTGTTGCATTTCATTTTTCAACATTGTCTCATTGAATTGACTTCAGCTTGCAAGGGTTGACATTATGGACATACATTTTAGATTTTGTTGAGTTCATTGTTCCATGACATCAAAAGCATATGTGTTTTATCCATATAACTCATGGATTAGTCTATTATTTAAGATGGATGTTGCATCTTTAGTAAGCAGACAAGGTTCTAATGATTTTTTTTAAATGTTAGCATATGTGAGGTCGGCAGAATGGTGCATGTTTTGAGTTAGTTCTCTGTAGTGAACATGTTACAAGAGATTTACATTTCCAATACTACGTAGGGTATTGCAGCCTTGCATTTTGTCCTAATGTTTTTAAAATTGGTTGCACTTTCACTGATGTTAAATGTAGAAGGTGTTCTTCATAGATTTTTTTTAGGAAGTCTTGCATTCTAAGATGAATTAAAGCCAACATGAGGTTAGAAACCATGCCTACTTCATCTATCAGGAGCACTTTCATTTGTTTTAGAATTCTACGTACTTCAGTAGCAGCTTCTGCTGATCATTTGTAGTATTCTAATTTGTTTTGGTGTTCCATGGGGAAGAGTAAAAGCCAGTGTACATTTACACCTCCAATGTTGTAAGCAGCTAAACCTTTGGGGACTGTTAATACATCTGAAAGGTTGTTGTTTGTTAAGTTTTGTAGAAATGTGCTGATTATTTTAATTAAGAATGTTTTACTAGAACCAGCATCACCACTTACATACAGGAACAGAGGTTTATCATTGTTACAGCTACAGGTTTTAGTTTCTTGTTTAATACCATGTTCAATTTCTTTAGTGACTTCCAAATAAATGGTGAGTTGTACATCATGTAGCTGTGATTCTTCCTCAGATTATTTATATTGATACATGATATTTTCTACCTCAGTAAGGATTACGTTCGCAAGTAGGTCTGCTTTCCTTTGTACATCATTTTTTACTTTTAGTTTTTGCGAGAGGGGCATTAGCTTAATTATTTGTGGCTTGTTTAGTTTTCTTTAGTGAGGTTACTAGCTCTTTTGTTTTAATGTTTTCTATACATTGTTTTAGAGGTGGATGACTATATAGTGTACTATGAGACTTATCTGCTCTACTTTTATTTTATTTTATACAGAGAGAAAGGTTGAGTTTGAAAGTTGTGCAATGTATATGAATGTATGTTCTATGGATGTGTGGGTGTGATTGTAGAGATGAATAGAATGCTGTTTGATTGTGAGGTGATATGTGTTAGGTGTAGTTGCAAAGGTAGTGAGAATAAGAGTGTACAGAAGTGCGATGGTGTTGGGTTAGTGAGTAAGGCAGTAGTGGTGTGATGGAATCTGTACTGTGATTGTGTTGTTTTGAGGAACAGAGTGGGTGTTGCAATGGTGGTGTGTAGATGGGAATATTAACAGTGTGAATGGTGGAATATAATGGGCTCTTTCCTTTGCAGATGTGGAGCAGCTGCAAGTCGATCTAGGTCACCAGGCCTAAGCCCCGCTCATCTTCTTAGCCCTGCCTGTATCTCTGCAGGAGCGATGAATGAGCCTGCCTTGACCCCGAGTTCTCACTTCCCCTGTTTCACCCAGAGGGATACCGGTCAAATACAAGGAGTACACTCAGAACTGAATTCACCTGCTTGCCCTGGGCCCTTCCCTTTTCTTTATTGTTTGCTGTGATGTCCCCTAAGGGCTTACCTTGATCTTTAGTAGGGTGTGCACTCCATCCTGCATTCACAGGGCCACGATTCACTCATGTGATTAATGCCAATGTCTGTAGGCTGAGTTCAGATGCCACACACTGTCTTATGCCTTCACAGCGAGGATGAGTGTTCAAGGTGCCAGTTTCTTAACTGGCTAGAAAGTCCTTCCCACAAGTGAACGTTGCATGGAGAATGTTGAGTGTCCAAAATTGGCCTTATTGTCTTTGTTTGCTGGTATCTTTGTGGGTGAGTAGCGCTGCGTGTAGAAGCTAGCTGCTGGTAGGTATGCGCAGCACCTTCAATTCTAACTGGTAATGTCTCTCCCTTTCCCTTGAAGGAGAAGTTATGTGGTATTAGCGCCTCAAGTCCGGGTTCCGCGCTACTGGATACTTGGTGGTTTGGTAAGTATGCACAGAGACTTTGGTAAGTATGGACCGTGTTGAGAGAGAGAGCACAGAGAAATAAGTGTCTGCGTTATTGGGGCGAGAGCAATGATTAATGTCTCTTCTTTCTTTTGCAGCGGTTTGCCACTCGTACAACTGACCTGTATTCCAGCGTGGCAGGAAGATTTGGTGAGTATGCGCAGCGTTACTGATGTGTGCCTGTTAACGCAGTTCTTCTTTGTTCTTACAGGTGCCGGTGTAGAAGTCCCTTCTTGACTGGAGAGTGCTGCGGCGTGGAGTAAGAACAGAGGTTCCTCCGGAGCAGGTAAGCAGAAGCAGAATGATCTGGAGCAGATAAGCAAAAGTAGGAAGATCCGGAGCAGAGCAAGTAAACAGAAGCAGAATGATCCGGAGCAGGTAAGCAGAAGTAGGAAGTTCCGGAGCAGGTAAGCAGAAGTAGGATGATCCAGAGCAGGTAAGCAGAAGCAGGATGATTCGGAGCAAGTAAGCAAAAGCTGGCTGATCCAGAGCATGGCAAGTGTGCTGCTGATACAGCTCACAGTAAGCAACATGAAGCACTGGAAGAATCTTAGGTGTGGTTTATATAGCCGGCTACGCCCAAAAAGTAAAAAGCTCATGAATTGTCATGCTCTTCCTGTTTGGCAACAGGAAGTGGTAACCAGGAAGTTACTATAAACACTAGGAAGGAACTAGGATTTGCTATGGGTTCTTTGTGTGCCTATGCCAGGCCTGCCAAGCCTCCACCCTGCTTTCCCCAACTACCTGCCTGATACCCATGACAGCCTGTTCCTTTCTGCTCTTAACTCTTAGATCAAGGGTGTCTCTCACCCGGGCATCCAATGTAAAGGGAAGAAGAACAAAAGGGCAATTCCTGTTTGGACCTGTTCTGGCCAGGAGGACCGAGGACCCAAACCCCTGCTAAGACAGCAGGTAAGCATGCACCAACATGTGTTTACTCCCTCTGTCCCGACAGGCCATCCCCACCATCATCAGGCAATGGCAACATCAACTTCTCCGGTGCTGGGGTGAGGACAGGTGCTAAATGGCCCATCCCCTTCCTGGTCGCCTGTGATATCCTTGTGCCCCCCAACCACCCACCCGGCCCATTCTTGCCCCTCATTATGTCCTCACCCTGCTTGCCAGCTCTTTCTTCCCTCTTCCATTCTCCCTTATCCTTTCTGCCACCCATCCTTCACATCTTTCACTACAGGAGTTGTCTCGATTCACCATTGTCTCACCATCACTGACCTGTTGCCAATGCTTGGATTTGACCTTATGAACACAATAACATGGTGCTTCACCTTCTCAACTCTCATGCTGGACCTCACCAGGATCTCGCACTCAAGGTGGCTCTGAACATGTTGTGCCCTACTCGATTCCTTGCCTACATTCTCTGTTCCCTGCAACATTGTGTGTTTTACTGACCTCTGCAACCATATTTACTCTCCCCTCTACTTCTCTGCTCTTTTTCACTGTTTATTCTCTGTTCTCTCCACCTCTCCCTTCTCTCTCCCTCCTCTCGCCCTCCCTTTCTTTTCTATGCATTTATTCTATCATAATTGTCCCTTGATCTAGTATGATAGCAACAAAGTTTTTCTCCCCCCACCCCCATACTTGTTCTTGTTTTTTGTTCACTAACATATATAGGCCAGGTGGTTTCGTTCACTGACAGTCAGAATATTAAAATTGAAAAGGTGCCATATATCTAGACGTTAACCTTGTCATATTTTCTAAAAAGTACTTTCCTTAGGGTTTAGTCTCAGCTCATGGTGCACATATATGGGGAAATGAGCAGGCCTCAAACACACACTTCATTTTTATACATGAAGATAAAGTTTAATGTTATTAACATTTTCTGATGATGCTGTTTCTTTCTTCCTTACTTTAGTTTCCCTGTATATGCCTCTGATTAGTATGCATTGTGGTTCTTCAGATGTATTGTTTGTACTAGCACAAGTGTTGTAAGTCTTGAATTTGATAGCTAGTTATTACATGTTTAACATTACTCAAAGCTCTGATAAGGTAGCATTTATTATTGTACTATCCAAAATGACCAGATTATAAATATTGTACTTCTATGGTGCATGCTGCAGTCATTGCCTATGTTTGTATATGATTAGGTTTCTGTATTAACAACAGCACTCCAATACAATGATTTTAGATGAGTAAATTCTTTAATAGATTAAGTAGTTCATGATAGGTCTCCCGATCACCCCTGACATCCTGTTACCAACAATATAAACACAACCCCTTGTAGGGACTTTTCATCAAAATGAATTTCACATGTGATGTCATCAGTGATATCATCAATGACATTTGTGATGTCATCTTTGATGTCCTGGGTGTTAGTCTTAGCAGTGCACGGTGGTTGTGCGTGTTATGGTTGATTAGCTTTTTATTAGGGCACTCTAAGCATAACTTTGCTTTAGCATAGTGTATTTAGAAATGATGCTATGCTTATAGTACCACAACTTCACCATAACACCCCTTTAGCAATATTTTTTGTGGCTGATTATGATATAAGGTAACAGAAGGGATGGCCCTCAATGTGGAAGAATGTAGGGCTATACTACAATGGCAAACAAGAAGGGGGGGCTGATTATGATATAAAGCTCCTTTCAGAGTGTCACAATGCAAGTGGCAATGAAGGGAGGCAGTGTGACGCACATTGTATACCCACTACATAATTGTGTGATAAATGGAAGTGTCTGTGGTACAGTTGATAACACTGCAGTGAAAACAGGTCGAAATGGATGGCTGTTGAAACAGATGGTTGTGCGTGTTTCAGTGCATTTTCAAGAGCGCAAGTGTTCAAGAAGCACAAACATTATTCCTATACTTCCAAAAAGGGCAGCCAGGCAATGTGTGTAGAGTGTGCAGAATTTGAAAATGCAGTAATATCAACAGGAATGCTATTTGTGGGGAAAACAATGCTGTGAAACGATAGATTTCCATTTGTACAGTACATACAGACAATGGCACAAGTTGTAAAAAGACACAAATACACTTCTTCACAATGTACCTACTTTCTCCATTTCCGGACCAAATAAAAAATAACGCTCCTACATGGGTTTCATGCCTAATCGGATACACAATTGTGCAGGATATCGGAAACAGAAGCATTACCTGGCCTACCTGGCCCACTGCCCCCCCACAGCACAAACAGCACTGAAAAGCATGTTAGATGTTGTTCATTTGTCCCTCCACAATCAACAACAATAATATCGTTGTGACTGAGTGTCACCAATGTCTCACACAGACAAATCAAAGCAATCACTTCATTGTAGGTGCTCCATACGCGTACAATCCCACATGATACATTCCACACATAACTCCCACTGGACTCTGTTTTCCATTCACTGTCAGGTAATGTATGTGCAATTCCCCCACAAATCATATGCTGTGGCTTGTACAACACACAGCCATAAGCTCACCCTCTGCATTTAGGTCGACAAATATACCGTATACCACAGTCTGTGCATGCACTCCACACCCAGAAAGCTTATTGCGCAATCCTGTGTCCTCCATAGTCCCAAATATAAGGTTACCATGTGCAAAAGGGGTTTTATAATTGTTTCTATTTGTTGCACTGCCCCTCAAATTCTTACAATAGCATCTTCAGTGCAGCCTGTAGATAATAAAAGTAAATGTCATTGTCACTAGGCGACAATGAAATGCCATTTCCATTCAGAAGGTGCACATATCGATAACCAATGTTGTCATTGTCACAGGAGTACATCCCAACAGCACGCAAAAAATTACACATGCTTCTGTTGATAAGACACCTTCCCACATTTGGTTGCCGACAACATTCATTGGGATAGTTATATACTGGACTTGGTGGTATACATGACAAAAGCACCTTCGCAGTGGCAAAAATGTGCTGCACTGCTTTCATCATCTTTTTGAGTTGAGGTACGCATTTGCACAAACTATGGAACCCAAAAGCAATGCTCCATAGTGCACTACCACAATGTGTACAGTACCTAAAGGGGCCCCTCGTCAACATTCTGCAAGCAAATGGTTGAAAGATCGGACAGTGACACCGCACCACAAAGTCTCCACTTCGTCAAAATTTAAATTGCCATTAAGGCCTCTTTCCACGGCATACTGGAGCAGATCTAGCACAAAAAGTTCACCCACTATGAAAACTGTGCATCTCGCCATCTCTGCCAGCCACAGAGTAAAGAAGCAAAATATGGCCACCCTTTCCTGTGACGCACACTCTAACCACCTGATTGGACAATTGCAACAATCAAATTTTCATTGGCCAGCATGTTCGAAAGGGTTCTACGTTAGATCGTCGAAGTACTTTTCATCGTGGGACTTTTCATCGCCACTTTTTCATCGACCAAAACTCTTTTTTTAAAAAAAAATAATTTCAATGGGGGGGGGGTTGCCCGCCAGACCCCCCGTTACTTATATAATCTTACCCCAACCCCAAAAAAACACCCCACAAAAAATATAAAAAATATAAAGTCCCACGATGAAAAGTACTTCGATGATATGCGTGTATACCGTTCAAAAGCCCAGAATGAAGCACGTGCACCTCGCAAAGTATCTTGAGGGCAGTGCCCCCGTAAATCATGAATAGTCCTTCTTCCCGTTCCACTATCCTTTTCCCAGCATGCTGTTATTAGGTATTGCTAATTACTCACACACACATCCACCAATGCCCTCGAAGACTTTAGCATCTTACAATATCAGTTCTCCACAAGACTTCATATGTAACGTTACAAAATCAGCCTGTACGTGTGCTGTTACCGGAAAGCACGTCCAGTGGAAAGTTCAATTAAACATTGCAGGAGTTATACATGCACATTCATTCACAAATGCACCCATCACCACAAAAAGAAGGTATGAACATTTTATTTGCAGTATGTTCAGAACTCTGTTATAAGTGCCTCTGCACACAATATCTGACTTTAAGTGTCCACTACCTGTTTTAAAAGCATACTGATGTTCCTCTCATATCCTACTATGAAGTGGCAATTTGTTGCTATGTGTTTGCAATGTTTTCATTTACCCATATCATACACTGTATTAGCGAAACAGGAACTCTGTTCTTTCCTTCAGAGGATGCTACAAAAATTGTTTCCCACTAACCCACCTACTACATAACTCATAAAAAGAAAGCACTAAAGCCACCACTAAATGTATCTTAGCAACCTACAGTCACTTTCCAAAAGGTCAGTGTCTACACAGCTGTGGTGCTTTGTACGTTGCACTGTAGCCAAAGGCTATTTTTAAATCTGTCAGCTTCCACTCTGCGCCCTCAGCAACTCATCCATAAGAGGAGTGCGCAACTTGTCCTTGGCCTGAACGGCAGGGATCATATCTCTGCTGGACTAACATGTCTGCAATAGCTCACAGTGGCTGCGAACAATAAAATAAAAGCCCTGTGCATTATGGTCCCTGTGACCTCAATACCTTGCACTCTCACTTCCTAAATATCTGCTTGCTCCAGCTCTTCCCTCATCCGCCTCCTACTCCCTCAGGATCATTTGCTTCTACATGCAACCAGATGGTGGTAGATGTTTTTCTTCTGCTGGGGCCTCCCTGTGGAACACGCTCTCTGGCTCCCTGGACCTTGATGAAAAGCATTGTAGGGTCTTAAGCACCTGAAAACCTTTCCATGTGCTTCTTCTTTCCCCCTCCCTTCCCCTACTCACTTCCTGGCTAAAACGTATTGTGCACTGGTTCCCTACCCACCCTGAAATCTGTGCCCCAGGCCCCCTCCCCCTACAGTTCAACCCCTGCACTGGCTTTCTACCAACCCCTGCACTTGGGGACTGTTTTCTATAACCCTAACCAGTCCAACCAGCACTTGATGTCTACACGTATCGTTGCACTTGCCAGCACCGGCAGTAGTTGCATGTATTTCTATTTTTTATTGTTCCTATGTACTGCATTTTGCCCTCCCCTTCCCATTCACTCGCACACTCTCAATGTCAGCTGACCTAGAGGAATCAATGTCTCTGTGTGACCTCCGTTCCGCCTCCCTTTCCTCTGTGCGCCTTCACACACTTGTATGTAAAATGTGAAATAGGGGTGTTTTTCTCTCCTTTGCTCACTGACTGTCTGCTTCTCCTCCTGACATTTTTCCCGACTGAAAATGTACGCTTATCTTACATTTCTACAGGATTCTCTGCAGAGTGGGAAACACAACAGCATTGCCAAACTGTAAAAAAATGCCATTTCCTCTAAACCACTGATAATCTTGATGGTTATTAATGCTTTCAATGTCGGTGCAGAACATCCGAGCACTGGACATTAAGACGCACATGCTTCTGTTTATCCAATATCTCCCAACGTCTGGCTTTGGACAAATTACACTGGCATGCTCCCATTGTCCTCTTGGTGTCAATGGTGTCCTATTGGTGTCATCAATGTGAAAATCACCTTTGCAGTAGCAAATATCTGCATAACAGCTGTCATCAACTTCTTTAAGTAAGTGAGCAAACGTGAGCATGACATGTGCCCCAAATGTAGTCCTCCAAAATGCATGACCACCACATCCACAGTACCAACAGAAGCCACACATTTGCAAAGGAGAGAAATGCACCCGAAACCCCACTCATAAACTGTGCCCTAAAAAGCCTGCACTCCTTCCAACTGAAAGTCAGTGTCAAAGCCTCTTTCCGTGGCATACCTGTGCAGATCGGGCACAAAGGTATCAATGACTATAAGCACTCACCCTCTGTCCATCTCTGCCAACCTCACTGCATCGAACTTTGGGTAAATATGTCACCAACCTTTCCTGTGAACCACACCCTCCAATCCTCATTGGAGAATCCCCACAGTTCCATTTGAGAAGGCTCCATGCTCAAAAAGCCATACTGTGGCACGTGCGCTTTCTCAGCTAGAGCTAGGGCCACGCCTCAGTAAAGCAGACACAATACTTCTTCGCTTTGCACTCGAATTTTCCAACACTCCCTTAGTGGCGCCTATTGGCAACTATAAAATTTCAAAAATGCCTGCACCAATCACATAATGAACCTCGGCATTGCACCCTATCATTTCTGTACACAACTCCATATTTCCTGTTAAACAGTCTGAGAGCACATTCCCTTTGCTTCCAAAGCCCGTCCACCAGAAACTTTTCCTACAGGATGCCCTATTTCAGCATCCACAATGATCCTGATGCATACCCAGCACACCTTTCGCCATGCACACAACAGTCCACCCTTGCCCACACCCAGCACAACACTATGAATCCATGCATGCGACCATGTGGGCAGCTAACATTGTGCACAAACGTAACATATGTAGCAGCACTTCAACCAAACTCCCTCACACCATAAAACACCCATTCACGAAAAAAGGTTGCAATTAGCAGCATCCACAAACATACCACAGTCTCCATCACCCCTACCCACTGCCATTCACAAAGTATTGTGTCACTACCAACCTAACCACAACATTTTCACAAAATTGGCCCTACTTCAACAAATCTGCACATAGCCAAGCAAAATTAAGGTGCACTTCTACCATATGCTCTTCCATACTGACAGTATGCAAACCCAGCACCCAGTGCCCACACTGCATGACTTTTCACAGCACCACCGCCAAGTAAACATCAAAAAACGTTGCCATGTTATAACAGTGTCCTCACCTGCAAAATCAAACATGCACGCATGGCAGCTCACTTATTCTTCTCTATTGCGTCTGAAATGTGCTTCACACCCATTCTTTACAGGTCACCACCCACTAATTCCTGCAAAATACAAAATGCATCACTGGCGTGTGTGTCCTAAAGTCCTAGCCTCTTCATTGCATGGCCTATGGCCTACAGCCTTCGGGCATGCACCCGTCAGTCTAGGCCTTCAACACTCTCACTGCTACATAATGGTACCATCCATTTCACCATGTCACCAACTTCGACTATCCACATACACAGCACTACCACCAGCCTATTGCCTTCAGCCATGCACCCAACATTCTAGGCCTTGAGCACTCTCACTGCTACATAATGGCACCATCCATTTCACCATGTCACCAACTTCGACTATCCACATACACAACACTACCACCAGCACTCCTACCCAACCTGCCCACCACCATGGAACTAGACAGCACAAATTTCACCTGTTACCATAATGTAGAAAAAAAACACTCTCTCCTGCACCCCTGTGCACTTTCATGCACATACTATGGCCGTCCCCACTTCCATTCCCAAACTATTGTGTCACTGCCAAACTACCCAAGACGTAATGGCACCATGCATTTCATCATATCACCAACTACGCCAATCCACATGCACACCACTGCCACCAGCACTCCTAGCCAATCTACACATGCATCCACCAATCACATACTGAACATCTGTATTGCACCCATTCATGAAAACAGGTCACTATCAAGAGGATCCACAAACATACCACAGCTTCCACCACCCCTACCCACACCTATTCACAAAGTATTGTGTCACTACCAACCTAACCGCAACTTTTTCACAACATTGGCCCTACTTCAACAATTCAGCACACAGCATAGTAACCAAGCACAATCAAGGTGCACTTCTGATAGGGAGAATTCTCCAAATGTGCTAATTTCCCTTACATTTTGAGACCCTAAGCAATTTAGCTGGATTTCTAGGATTTTATATTTTACCTGGGAAGAGTGTGAGACTTTTTTCCCACTCTTCCATGTATTTTGTGTGTGTTTTATTTTCGTGTTCTTTGTTTATGGAGTTTTTAAACAACTCCAGTGGCATCATCTTTTTCTGTGTGTCACACAGCAGCGTCAGTGCCGTGGCACAGGGGTGTCTTTTCAGACTCCCCAAATGTTTAACTACCTTCCCTGAGAATGACTACTGTCTCAAAGGGCATGTAAAGTTACATTGACTTTACTAGTCCCTTTAAATTTACTGACCCAGCACACCATATCTTACTATAGAGTGCTGGAGGGGTTGCTTAGCCTTAGCGTTCTCCCCAGTGGATGAAGTACCAATGGCAAGTGGAAACTTTCACTTACTGGCTGAGGAACCCATAAAAGCCTCAGCCAGTGTTTCTTTAGTGTCCCTGGGTCTGTGGGAACAACATAATTTAGATGTGTATAACTCTATCCCAGATAATACTAAAGAGTATTACAAAGACAGTGTTCTTGTGAATGGTCAGCAGACCCCGGCCATATGAGACACTGGGGCCAGCATAACTGTAGTTGATGAATCATTTTTCAAGGTTGAGGATGTTGCTAAGGCACCCAAAATCTTAACTAAGCCTGCTGGAAGCCCTGTCCAAATGCTTCCACAGTTGCCAGCTCTCATTCAGTGTAATGACATGATTGTCCTCAAGATACCTGTAAGTGTGCAGAGTGAAGTACCTGGGAGAATCCTGTTGGGGAATGACTTAAAAACTCTTGGAGTTGTATCAAGCACCCCCAGCCCTCCCAGAAACAGGAAACAGGAGCAGAGTAGGAAGGCCAGATAGAGTATGAATCAGCTGCTGAGGAATGAGAGCTGGAAGAGGACCTTGCTCCTGTTGGAGATCTGGATCCTGCATACCATCCTGAGCTGCAGTCTTTACTAGCAGAAGGTGGACCCTGTAAGGCAGACTTCAGCACAGGTCAAAGAGAGTGTCCTACTCTTGAAGGTCTTTGCCAACAGGCAGCTTCCCAGCTGGATGGGCAAGAGCCAGGGAAGCATATACTGGGAAGATGGCCTCTTCTACAGTAAACCAACTGAGTCTATCCCAGGGCACTACAGAAGACTTGTAGTGCCTCTTGAAAGCAGACTCCAGTTCAGCCCATGAGATACCTTTGGCTGGTCACTTAAGTTTTAAGAAGTCCAAGGAAAGGCTCTCTTTATACCTCTACTGGCCTAAATTGGGGTCTGATATAGATATGTTCTCTAGGAGCTGTCACACTTGCCAAAGCTCTGGCAAGAGTGGAGCCAAGAATGTGTTACCCTTGGTGCCTCTCCCAGTGGTGGGAGTTCCTTTTGAGAGGGTAGGAATCAACATTGTTGGTCCCTTAGGCCCTCCCACATTTTCAGGAAATAGGTTTATGTAGTACTCGGTATCCTGACGCTATACCTATGAGGACTGTTACAGCTCAGGCTGTTGCTAAGGCCCTACTTGATATTTTTCTCAGGGCAGATATTCCTAAGAAAGTTATCTCTGACAGGGTGTCCAATTCTATGTCCAACTACATGCAGGCCATGAGGAAAAACTGTGGAGTAATTTACAAGTACTCAACCGCCTACCATCCTCAGACAAATGGATTGGTTGAGATGTTCAACCGTACAATGAAGAGCATGATAGGTGCTTTAGAAGAACCCCTTAGAAGAAAGTGGGACCTTCTACTGCCATGCCTTCTATTTGCATATAGAGATATCCCTCAGGAGGGTTTTGGATTTAGTCCCTTTGAACTTCTTTATGGCCATCCAGTTAGAGGCCTCTTAGCCCTAATTAAAGAGGGGTTGGAGAGTGTTCCTTCCCCCAAACCAGTAAGAGTCACTGACTATGTGATAGGACTCCAGAGGAGAATGTCACACATGATGGCAGAAGCATCTGATAACTTAAAAGCAGGTCAGGCTCTGGTCAAACATTGGCATGACCAGAAGGTCAACATTGTTGAGTTTACTCAAGGCCAGCAAGTTTTAGTTATGGTACCTACAAGGCAGAGGGACCTACAGGACAAGTGGATAGGACCCTTCAAGGTTGCGGGTAACCTTGGAGAGGTCAACTATCTGGTGGACTTAGGCAAGCCTAAGGAGGCTACCAGAGTCTTTCACACCAACCGTTGAAGGCTTATGTCTCAAGACCAGAAGTGGGAGCTTTGCTTCTAGCTTCAGCCCAAGAGGAGGAGGAGAGTGAACCTCTAACTGACCTGCTCAGAGGCCAGCCTTTGGATGAGAAAGTACAATGAGTTAATCTCTCTTCTAATTTGACACATGAAGAACAGGAGGAGTTTGACGCACTTTCTCGATGGCCGAAAAGATTTCCGGACCGCGTTTGCACAGTACCTTTTAGATGAAGAAAGCTGAGCTGAGGCAGTTGTTCCTGGCAGTTCGAGCAGAGCTCTCTGTTCCTGAGCTTCAGTCATGGGGACAAGAAGTAGGACGTCAGGCAGTTCCTGCACTGCCTAAGGAAGATGACAAAAGATCAAAAGCTGTAGCAAGACGTTGGTTTAAGGCCAAATCCTTTAAAAATCTGTGGCAAAGACTTAACTGTTACATACCAGAACTGTGCCATCCTATAGAAGAGACTCTGAACCATTGACTTTGGGCCAGGCCTATTGAGAAGATGTGCGGGTTGTATTTAACTTGAACCCTTTGCCCTGCCTATGATTGTGTTTGGACTTTCTATTCTTATAACCTTGTCATTTCCTCACTTTTCTAAGTATCGAAAGTGTCATTTTGCTCACACTTCATTTTTTATCTGAACATGTTTAGTTACTTACCAGTTGGATTTTTGTGGTGTATTAGTGTGTGATATTGAGCTGATTGTGCTAGTGTAATGTTTTATACATGATTGAGTAAATAAATGTATATTCTTTTACTGAGAAACCTTGAGTAAGTCTTTACTTGAATCACTGTATAGGTTGGTGCTTTGTGTAACTTGTTCTACTGCTCACTTAAACTCTTCAGATAAGTCTAAAGCTAGGCCTTTTCTCCCCCTTCAGGATTCTCAAACTTAGGTGGATTCTCCACATTTTGTTTAATATGCACTGTACCAGTATTTAAAAATGTTGCGCTGTGAAAAAACTAGGCCTTTTCTCCTCTTTCAGGATTCTCAAACTTAGGTGGCTTCTCCACATGTTGTTTAATATGCACTGTACCAGTATTTAAAAAAGTGTGTGCTGTGAAAAACTAGGCCTTTTCTCCCCTTTCAGGATTCTCAAACTTAGGTGGCTTCTCCATATGATGTTTAATATGCACTGTAAAGTATTTAAATTTTGCGCTTTGAAAAACTGGGCCTTTTCTTCCCCTTCAGGATTCTCAAACTTAGGTGGCTTCTCACCGGTTCTATATTTGAGCATTGTGAGCTCTTTAACTCTGAGATTCTGTCCTACTGCACAACTTGATTGCCGTTCGTTATCTTGTCTGTCTGCTCTCGCCTCTGTCTTCCCCTCTCCCCCGTCCCTCTCTCACCTACTCTATGGTGCTCTCTATCTCTCCTATCTTCTCTAACTGCTTCTTTATTGACTATCCTGCTCTCCTCACTAAATCTGGTAGGAAAAAGTTTAAAAAGGACATCCTGGTCTCCAACCCAGGCCTCCATATCGCTGACACCTACACCAGTGCCTCCTCCAAGGAAACTCTCAGCGACATCCTCTTTGTCCTGCCTTCACCTGATTTATGGACCCTGCATATGTCTCTGTGCTCGCTCCTTTCTCCTCTTCTCCCATTAATGGTGGCACCCGTTGGGATGTCCTCTTGGCCTCCTTCCACTCCTCTAAGGTCATCATTAATGTTTACTCTAATGGGACCGTCTTGGTCCAAGGCCCTCAGGCCAACCTTCACCTCTTTGTTAGACGCTTTCTGAGCCTCATCAACTTCCTTTCTTCTCCTGCTGTCCCCCTTCTACTTTCCTCGGCTACCTTGCCTTCCTCCTCCCTCTCTGTCCCCTCTCGGCTCCTTCTACACCTCCGCAGGGCATACCTCTGATCTGTACCCCTCCCCGGAAGTCCTTCAAGGATGGCAACCTTCTCTACATTGCCACTCTTAACTCTCGCTCTGCTGTCAAAAATTCCTCTGATATCTGCCACCTTCTTGAAGAACTTGACCTCGATGTCCTCGGTCTCACTGAGACATGGTTCACGACCAGCTTTATCACCAGCTTTGACATGCTCCTACCTGATAGCTACAAGATCCTCTCCGTGCCCAGGGCCAACCGCTCTGGTGCGGGTGTAGCCCTTATCTTCCCTGAGTGGATTCCTGCCTCTGTCGCTCCTACCAGACCTACTCCTCTTTTGAATGCCTTGTCTGCCGGCTCTCTCTCTCCCCTAGCCATTCCCTTACTGTGGCTACTATCTATCGGCCACCTGGTCAGATTTCTTCCTTCCTCTCTGAGTGGGAGGACCTCTCCTCCTCACTCCTGGCCTCAACCACTCAACTCCTCCTTCTTGGAAACTTCAACATCCACCTGGATGCCTCCTGTCCCCACTCTGGACTCTTTCGCAAACCTCTGCGACTCTCTCTCACTCACCATTCTTCCCTCCGGCCCGACTCATTCTGCAGAGCACACTCTCGATGCTCTGATCTCCTCTGACCTTCCCCTCTCTGTCCCTCTCTCCACTCCTCTCTCCTGGAGTGATCACTTTCTCCTATCCTCCCACCTCACCCTCCCTACCCCTCAGACCAAGCCACCTTCATCACTGCCACCCACCTTCTTGGTCATCCGACCCATGAACCGCGTTTCAGTTGAGGCTTTCGCAGCCACCTTCTCACCCCTTCCTCCCTCTTTGGCTGACTCTCACCCTGACACAGCCGTCTCCATGCTCCACTCTTGATATCCTTGCCCCTGTCATGAGAATCTGCCTGAAGCCCAAAGCCAAGTGTAACTCCTGATATAACTCAGATCTCGTCACCCTAAAACGCAAGTGCAGGGTGGCTGAGAGGAAATGGCGTGCTTCATGTTCATCCCCTGCAAACTGACCTGCCACCTGCTGCAAAGGCAATGCCAGCTCTCTGTTCTCACCAAGAAAGGAGCCCATATCCAAGCCTGCATCTCTGTGGCATCTAACAACTCGGCTGAACTCTTTAAAATCTGCAAATAACTGGCCAATCCTGCCTCAGTCTCGACCTCTCCTGTCCCTTCCCAGGTTCTCTGCATGGCACTGGCTGCTCACTTCATTTCAAAAACTCAGGACATCCTGTCCTCACTCTCCTCCTATCACCTCCATCCCTCTATTCCCTGCTCTTCCTCTGCCCTTCTGTAGCCACCCCCCTCCCTCCTTCTCTGCCTTTCCCCTTTTCTCTGCAGATGAGGTTTCTAGACAAGTCCGATCTATGAAAGTCTCGTCAAAACAGGTTCACCCCTGTTCCTCCAAAACTATCAAGGACCACATCGACTCCCTGGCTCCTGCTCTGGCTGATTTCTGCAATCACTCCTTTGCCACTGGAGTCTTCCCCTCCCCCCTGAAGTACTCCCATGTGCACCCTCTTCTTAAGAAACCCTCTGCCGGCCCCTTCTGCCCGGCTAACAATCGCCCAATCTCCATCACTCCCTTCCTGGGAAAGCTCCAGGAGAAACTGGCCATTTCCCATCATAATCTCCACATCGAATCTGTTGGTTGTCTTAATGACCATCAGTCTGGCTTCAGGACTGCCAGAAGCACAGAAACTGCCCTCCTGAACATCCCTGAAGACCTGCTTTCCAACCTTGACTCCAGCACCCTGTGTGTCCTCATCTTGCTTGATCTCTCTTCTGCCTTTGACACTGTCAACCATGCCATTCTGCTCAACCATCTCCGTGATAACCTGGGTATCACTGGTCAGGATCTGGCGTGGCTGGAATTTTTCCTCTGTGGCCGACCCTCCCAGGACCAACTGGGGTCCTTCCTCTCTTTTTCTCTACCTGTTGTGTCCCCCAGAGATCTAAGCTCCCTCCTTTGCTGTTCAACCAATACCTGGCACTCCTTGCCCATTGCATCGCCGCTCTCTGCCCCAATTTTCAGTGCTATGCGGATGATACCCAGCTCATTTTAAGGCTACCCTATGCCTCCTCCTCTCCTTCCCTCATCTCTAACTGTCTGCCTGCTATCCAGGAGTGGTGTGCCGCCAATTACCTCTGCCTTAATGCCAGTAAGACTGATATTCTACTCATCGGCACACCCACTCACTCCTTTCCTGCAGCTCTCTGGCCGGCCTCTCTTGGCCCTCTTCCTGCTCCCACCTGCAAGGCTAAAAACCTCAGGGTCATCTTCAACTCCACACTCTCCTTCTCTCCTCACATCTCTGACATCTCTAAGATGTCACACTAGCAGCTGCACCTCCTCAGAGGAATTCTTCCTTTCATCTCCTTCCCCCAGAAGCTCACTGTCTCCAGAGCCCTGGTTCTCTCTAGGCTGGACTATTGTAACAGCCTCTATCTAAATCTGCCTGCCTCTACTTTCCACCCTCTGCAACTTATCCAAAACAGGACTGCAAGACCTGTCCTTGGCCTCAAGCCCATTTCTCCAGGACTGAAATCTCTGCACTGGCTCCCAGTGGCTGCAAGGATTAAGTTCAAAACCCTCTGCATTGTCCACAAGGCCTTCTGGGGTCTGGGGCTGCAATACCTTCAACTCGCTCTTCCGAAATACCTTCCTTCTCGGCCTCTTCGCTCATCTGCCTAAAATA
Source organism: Ambystoma mexicanum (assembly GCF_040938575.1). NCBI lineage: Eukaryota > Metazoa > Chordata > Amphibia > Caudata > Ambystomatidae > Ambystoma > Ambystoma mexicanum. The sequence continues at coordinate 857,857,512 of NC_090921.1, read as the reverse complement.
AATAAAAATAAATTAAAACAAAACTAAACTAAACTCCCTCAGGGTCAGTCGCTTCTCCAAGCAACGAGTTGGTGGACGATCTCTCTCTTCGGCAGGGGCCTCCATCTGGAACAGCCTTCCTGCCTCCCTGAAACTTGAGGAGAACCATCTCCGGTTCCGGAAACACCTCAAAACTTTCCTCTTTGCTTCTGCTTTCTCTCCCTCTCCCCCCTGCTGAAATTCCATGCTGAAACTGCACTGGTTACCTGGCCACCCTTTATGATCTCGGGGCCAGGCCCCGCCTTTTGCACACTTGCCCTGCCTCCCTGGCAACCCCCGCACCTGGGGACTGTTTTATGTATCCCTACAGTCCCCCTACCAGCACTTATGTCTGCTCTTACCTTGCACTTGCCACCATCTGGCTGCTTTTATTTATCTATTTATTCTTCTATCCCATGTACTGCACCTTACCCGCTCCCTTCCCCCAGGTAATTTTCCCTTTCTCCCTACCCATGCACTTGCGTGATCTGAATGACACCTGGCCTAGTAGGATCGTTGTCTGTCTTCCCACTGTTTCCCCTCCCTTGCCTCGTTGCGACTTGAAACACTTGCGTATAGGCGCATTATAAATGCAATATCATATCATAAAGTCCTACGCACTTCAGTGCATGCCCTACGGTCTATGGCCTTCGCCCATGCACTCAATAGTCTAATCCTTCAACAGACCAAACACAACTTCCTGCACCCATGCATGCCACCATGTGCCCAACTAAAGCATTCCATCTACATAGCACAGCTACCCACGCTCCAATCCACCCTATGTCATGTGCAATTGATTCCCCTTCTAAAATTGATGTACCACCAATCACCACGGAAAGAGGTCACTGCAAACAGGTCGCAGCAGAAGCTATCGGGCCGTTACAACACCTGCCTCCAATCATTATACAAAGTACTTGCCTGTCTAGCTACCCGCGACTTCACGCAGTACGCGCGAAAACTGCAGGCACTCATCTGTCTTCTTCCACCTACTTACATATGTCACATGAACCACTTCTCACTCCCCCACTCGTTCCCTCCCTTCTTGCCACAACACATGGCGTACAGTACATTTTCCAGAGCCTTCCGCTGCCGCACTGTCCTCCCATACACCATGGCAGCGTTTCCCAAAAACATTGATGCACAGCATGCTTCCCTCCAGCCAACCACTGGCCACGCCCAACATTCACCGTCATCACGGCGTACCGCAGGCCAGTGACACTTCAGTCGGCGGAGCGAACAGGGAAATAGGTCAGCAGAGCAGACCCAGATATCATGATTTTTTTGGGACATACATTTCAGTTATTTGCAGCAAAAGTACTGGTCGGATTTCCACCAAACACGCAAAAGCACGCTTTCTGACCCAAGCCCCTGGTCCTGCCTCAAATGTGGTGAAAATCCATCCAGCCGTTCAGGCTGTAGCCGTGTGCAAAGTTTTTCCCCATTCAGTCTATGGGGGAAAAATAAAATGTTCTATCAGATGCAGATCTTGATGAATCTGGAAATAGAAATCTTGGACAGCTGTAGATTACTTTTTTAATTCAGGCGCCTTTCATTAACAGGAGATATGTTCTCTGAGATTTCAAGTGTACATCTGAAGAGATGAAGTGAGATAACAGGGTAGGTGTAGAGGTGTTGCATGTGAATGGTGGATGGATGTGTGACTTCTTGAAGCAGCCAATCAGGGAGTGTTGAGAACATGAACATGGAAGTGGTAGATGGGCTGCCCCTGTGTGACGAGTCCACAGACACTACATTAGTCCACGGATGGCATGTGCCACATCCAGGTCTTTTGAGGATACCTGTCATGGAAGGGGGACTGTGGGGATTAGCCAATCAGATTTGCTGGGTGGTGTACAGGAAGAGAAGGTAGTACGAGTTTTGTTTGCAGCAGTTGTGAGAGAAGTGAAAATGGCTATGGCTATGTTTTTAAGAAGTGGACTGTGCATATTCTGGGGGTCTCTTCAATTCAGTCATTTAATGTGTTTGCTAATAATCATGGCATCCATGGAAATATTGGTTGCGCAGAAGTGGATGTTTTTTGGCATGCAGTTTGTGGCGTAAACTGGGCAAGGTTGTTTTTATTCTGTGAGAGTATCGCTCACTTTAAATGTCCAGACATTGTGACTCTGCATTGTGGAGGCACAGTTTGTATTTGTGACACCTGTGTCTTTGCAAGTTGTGCTGAAGGATTTCCTTATAAAGCCTAATGCAACTGTTTCCAGCTGCTCAGATTATGTTTTCGGAAATAAATCAGAGTCTGCGATGGAGATGTCCAACAAAAAGTTACAGTCCTCAAATTGTAGAATCAAGGCAGATTGTCAATAAAGGTTTATCTTTTTTTATATGTTGCAGGAATGTCTTTTGAGAAGGATAATATAAGTACTGATGATGTTATTTTTTTTGTCAAGATGGAGTTCACTCCACAGATGTTGCAAATACAATTTTCCTTCAAAAACTTAGGAATTCATTAAAGACGTTCCTGTAAGGAAACTGTAAATGAAAAAAAGGTGTTTGTTAACAAACCCACAAAAAAATAAAAGATTCTTTTCAGAGCCACCACTAAAAGTTAAATAACTTAAATTGTGTTTAATTTCCCCCTTCAACTCATTTGACTGGCCGCACGTGCTACATCCGGGTCTTTTAAGGTTGCCCGGCATGGAAAGGGGACTGTGGAGATTAGTCAATGAGATGTTTTGGTTGTGGTTTACAGGAAGAGGGGGTAGTAGGTGTTTTGATTGTTGTGTGTAGGGAAGATGGATGTGGCTAGTGCTCAAGAAAAGCTCACTGTGTAGATGGTGCTAGATTGTTGGATGAATAATTTGAAAAGGTACACTGAGTTGTGTGGCATCTCTGGTACTATTGGTTTGGAGGGAGTGGAGTGTTGCTGGTATACAGTGTCCGGGCTAAACAGGGTGAGTTTATTATAATTTTGTAAGACTATGGCTCACTTTCAATTACCACATATTATTGTTCTTCATTGCTGAGGAAATAGTTGGGGGTACATTACGCCACTATATTTGCAGGTTGCATTAAAAGATATGTTCTGAGGCTTAATTGAACTATGTCCATGTGCAAAGGTTATTTTTTTCAGAAATGCATCCAAGGGAAATGTGGAGTTGCCCAAATGTGTTTTGTGCGAACAACTAGAACAAGGTAGGCACCTTGTAAATGAATGTGCATGTGCTTTTTTGTGGGCATGTGGCATGGCATCTTTTGAAAATGGAAACATCGAGGTGGATGGTGCAAACAATTTTCGGAGTGATAAAGTGAATTTTACTGATTGTGAGAATCAGATGATCCTTGTAAATATTCAAAATACACAGAGAGAAAGTTTTTGTAAAAAATATGTACATTGCATTTGAAACATTTGTAAGTAGTTTTAGGAAATAAAAACCGGAAAAGCAAAACAAAAATAAAACCTGAAAAACCACAAACAGGCCCTTTTAAGAGACACCAGTGTATAATAAATTGTTTAAATTAAGTGTGAACCTTCCCACCCCATCAATTGGACGATCTGTCCGCAGATACCGCATTAGTCTGCCGACGGCAGGTGTCACATCCGTGTCTTTTGAGGTTGCCTGGCATGGAAAGGGGACTGCGGGGGCCACGGACAGTCGGGGTGTCTGCAGACATAGAGGATCAGCCAATCAGGTTTCCTGGGTGTGGTGTACAGGAAGATAGGGTAGCAGGAGTCTGTTAGTAGGATTTGAGAGAGGATTGAAAATGGCCATGACAATGTCTTTCAGCAGGCAGAGTATTTGGATTTTGGGAGACTCTTGTGTCCACTGGGTGGAAGTGTATGCTGAGCATTGTGGAATAGCCAAGAATCTGGTTTCCCTGTATTGGAAGTGTTCTGGTATTGAGTGCAAGTTATGAAGTGGGTGGTCCCCATTTTGTGCACATTTTGTTCAATTGAAAAATCCAGACATTATTATCATTCATTGTGGTGGGGACAGTTTGGGGAACATGATTGGAACGTCATTGCAGTTTGCAATGAAGGACACCTTGCAAAGTTGAAGAAAATGTTCACTAATTCAAAAATTATTTTTTCACACATTGCATAGAGACACATGTGAATGCGTTCCAGTTCATTTATTCTGCAAATGGAAAAAGCGAGGTGCAAAATCAATAAAGTTGTATATGCTTTTGCTTGCGATGTTGACATGTCATAGTTCATAGTGAGAACAATACATTTGATAGGGCCAACATTTCTGGGTGAGATCGAGTCCAACTAACAGATGTGGGTAATCAGATTTTTGTGAAAAACATTCAAAATGCTTTGAAGACATTTTTGTGAAAGTAGGAAGAATTAATGACATTCAGTGAAATGTTTTTTTAGTTCAGTTTGTAAAACCACAAATTTAAAAAATATATATAAAAGCTAAAAACACACAAAAACAGGTGTTTTAAGAGTCACCCTTTTTGAACGCAAAACAAATAAAATGATTTCAATTGTCCCACAATGTTTTGGATGTCCGCAGACTACCCTGCTGTCTACGAACTATGCAGGCTGCACAGGGGCCTGTGATTTTTTTCTCACTTCTGCTTTTTAACTGTGAAAGACACCCTCTGAGTACTGGTGACAGGGACTTCATCCACTTCATCCTCTTCTTCCTCTTGATCCTCCTCTTCTGTATCACTGTGCCTGTTCCCCTCTCCAGACCCTACAGATGATTTTGGTGGTGGTGGTGGTGGGGGGGTGGCCTGGCAGAAGCAATGGACATAAGAGATGCCATGGTCTCCAATGTGTACGGCAGTGAATAAGCAGGTGCTGTCCACAAAACAGATCTGATGCAGCAAAGCAGGAACTTGTGAACTGCAAGCAGGTGCTATCGCCTGGATAACCAGACCGAGAATGAGGCAAAGTAATGGGTTGTTCCCTTCTGAGGAACAGTCTGCGGACATTCATGATGTCTGCGGACAACGGAGTCACAAAAATGCCTTGAAAAGTTGTAAAAAGTTGCACCATCAATCAATAATGAGTGTGGGAGCTGTGCAGGGGTAACATTTCTGCTTGAAACACCATGGATTGGCCAGAAAAGCACTTTTAAACTGTCCATGGCCACACACACTGTTGATTGACATCACCATCACGCTGCATGGGTGCGGTTGCATGATGACATCTGGAACATCTGCAGCCCCAAAGGGCATCCCCGCACACCCCCAGGTGATAATTGCAGCGTGCATGCGCTGGGTGTCCATAGTAATGGCGTGGTGTCGGCAACTAATTAAAAGACCATCACATAAAAACTGACATGTCCCGACATCGTGCCTGTCTGGGGGCTCCTCCATTTTGAGCCCGGATACCCCGGACAGTCATAATATATTTTTTTTTAAATAAGAAAGAAATATCACACAACAATAAACAAAACATTTATAGTACAAAAAATATATTTATTCAAAAATGGGATGGGGTGTCGAAATGGGAAACATAAATGGGAGAATCAGGAACTTTTGTACAATAATTATGAGGGGAGGAAGGGAGTGAGGTTTCATCAAAACGTTGTTTATTAACATGTTCAGAATTTGCTGGGCATGATTGCTGGGGCAAGGGGGACAGGTGAAAAAGGAAAGTGATTGGGAACATTTTTAATTAGATGATTTTTCATATAATGTACAAGTTCTTTCAAAGCATTACAAAGTGCATCTAATTTGTTGGACAAGTTCATGATTTGATTATTTGCAGTTGGAGATAGTGTTTCTGTTTGTGATTCTGGGTATTGGGGATAATTCAAATGGGGCGATGTTTCTTCATGAAATCTATGTACTGTAAGAGAAATTATTATTTAAGTAAGGTGTGTACAAAATACATTATTTGTTTACATTAAAATATCTATTATATACCATTGGAGATGTTATTGTCGCACATTTTTCTTTTTTTGGAAATGCTTCTATAACCATTCAAGTGTGCTTGCCATTTCTGTGAGAAATAAAAGGGCGTCTGTCTTATAACACATGTCCCCTCTCCCTTTTCCTATCTCCTCCCCTCCTCCCGTTACTCCTTGCCTCTTCCTTCCTGCTCTTAACTCTTAGATCAAGGGTGTCTCTCGCCTGGATGTCCAAAGTGAAGGGCAGTCAAAGTAAAGGGCAATTCCTGTTTGGACCTGTTCAGACCAGGAGGATCCAGGGTCCGACCCCCTGCTAACACAGCAGGTAAGCGTGCACCAACATGTGTTTACACCCTCTGTCCCCACAGGCCATCCCCACCCTCTCTGGTCCCCCCATGCTGTCCCCTTGTGCCACCCCTTCCTAAACACAGGAGTCTGTCCTGATACGTTCTAGGTTCAACATCACCGTCTTGTGGCCAATGCTGGATTTTACTTTTATGGACTTCATTGATTCACGGTGCGTCACCCTTTCTCAACTCTCATGCTGGAATTCCTTTGCATCTTGTACTCATGGTGGCCCTGAATCATGCTGTTCCCATCTTCATCTCGTATCCAGACTTGCAACATTATGTGTTACTACTGACTTCTGCTATTGTATTCGCTGTCCCCTCTTGCTTCTCCACTCTTTTTGAGTGCGTACTCTCTGTTCTCTCCTCCCCTCCCCTCTCCCTTTTCCTATCTCCTCCCCTCCTCCCCTTACTTTCTTCTATGCACTTACTCTATCAGAATTGTCCCTGGACCTAGTATGATAGCAACCTCATCTGTTGCTCCCCATCCCCTTACTGTCCCACCCCCCTTTCTGCACCCCTCTCTCTCACCTTTTGGTTTTTCTCAGACTCTACCAGACATGTCGTCAGGCCTAGTATGGTAGTCGCCTGTATGTTTCCATTTCCTTCCCACTCTCCCCCTCCGTTCCTTATCTATGTCTTAGCACTTGCACTATCTGAAATGTCGTCAGGCCAAGTACGATAGTTAATTTCACATCCTTACTGTTCATGTCCTGTAAGAATGTCCTTGTATTTTCCCATGTTCCCTCCCTTGCCTTGAAGCACTTTGAAACACATTGTGTATAGACGCTATATAAATAAACTATCATATCATATGTAATGAAAGCTAATTAAAGAGAAATAAATACAAAGCACTTACTATTTAGTGAGAATGTGCTGTCCAATAAGCACCAGGTATGTCTTAATCTGTATGCATAGTTGCAGTGAAGAGATTATATGAAGTGTAGAGTTATGGTTTGTGATTGGAGCATTCCATTGTAAGGTGTGTTTAATAAAAACCTAATTTGTATTTTTTAACATGAGTGTTTGTACAAAAAGGTATATTTGCATGTTTTAAACATTAGTTGTGATTTTAGGTACATCTGTTTATTGTTTGCTGGGTACATCTTTTTTGGGTCTCCCCTCTGATTCTGAGCCTTCTAAATGTGGTCCGATGTCTGCGCACTACTGTGCTGTCCGCAGACTCCATATCTGCTGTATTGGGGGGATGGGAGTATAATATAACACACTCGTAGCAGGTTAAAGATGCACTAGTGAAAACGTATGAAATTCACTGGAAAAACTTGGTTAAAGTGATGTTATGGTTAAGTTGCACTAACAAAAACCCATGACATTCAGTGAAAAAACTGTGTTAAAGGAATGTTATGGTTAAAAGTAAAACCGAAAAACCCTTGAAATTCTCCAGTTATGGTACATTAAGCAACCATAATTCGTGACACCTCCGTGGACTGCTAAAACAGACATCCAGGACATCATAGATAGAGAGGGTGTAGCCCTAATCTTCCCTGAGTGGTTTCCTGCCTCTGTCATTTCTATGCAGGCCTGCTCCTCTTTTAAATGCCTCATCTGCAGGATCCCTCTCTCTCTCCTAGCCATTCCCTTACTGTGGCTACTATCTATCGACAACCTGATCAGATCCCCACCTTCCTTTCTGAGTGGGCAGACCTCTCCTCTTCCCTCTCTATTCGACCCTCTGGGCCTTCTCACTATGCAGGGCACACACTGGATGTTCTGATCTCCTCAGACCTTCCCCTTTCTATTGCTAACACCAGTCCTCTCTCCTGGAGTGATCACTTTCTCCTTTCCTCCCAGCTCACCCTCTCTACCCATCAGACCAAGCAAACTCCTTCACTGCTACCCACCTTCTCAGTCATCCGACCCATGAAGCGTGTGTCAGTTCAGGCTTTCGCTGCCACTTTCTCACCGCCGCTCCTCTTTGGCTGATTCAAACCCTGACACATTCATCGCTCCTTCTGTTCTGCAGGCATCTTCGGCGGGGTCATTCCCATCCCGGCACACTGCTTCCTAAGGAAGGGAAAATAACAGAAAAAGGCATTAGCAAGCATTCAGCAAATCTTCGCTTATTTGTAAAGACTATATGAGCTTCAAACGCTTACCTGAATCCCAGCCGCTCTGGGGGGTCTCCGGAACTTCTTATCCATCTGCACCTAAAAGACACAGAAAAAGAACTCAGTTCAATACAAATACAAAAGTGTCGCATCCCGCTCTCACTCTCATTCAGCGCTACTCATCTCAGCAGCACGTCGCCATCCCCGGACGCCGGCCATCATCTGAGGAAGGAAAGGGACGAAGTTAGAGAACTGTTCAAAAGACTCATTATACTTACCTGTCGGACTCTTGCCAGTGAAGTAACTAGGCAGCAACGAGCCCGCATCAATCAACGCACCCCTGCGCTGAAAGCAGGACGGAGAGCACACTTTCCAAGAAAACAAGGTGAGCTGTGGATCAAAGGGAAGAGTTGGACCCCGGGGAAGAAGGAGTTCAAGCACACAGAGACAATAGGGAGTTAAACTCTACCAATCCGGTGTTTCAGTCCCAGTCTTCAGTCGAGTAGACTCCAGGGAAGGGTTCAAGGTCGTAAGAGATCAGAACAGGCTGAGTGACGTCCCCGTGGATACCAGGTGAGCGTTACAGAACACAAAGCCTCACATCAAAATCCACCTCAGCGTCATGGAAACGCAGAAAGCGACCAGTTACCCACATGTTGGGGCAGCTACGTTCCGAAGTACATACAGCCAGGCAGGAGACCAACACCCTGAGGAGAGAGCTGATAGTAGCCAAAGAACGCACTGATGATTTAAGCCCGTCACAAGCAGGGCATGCACCATTGCCGCAAAGCGTGCCCTCGATGCCAGCACCATCAGCCAATCCCGTTCAGATAACCCTTCCTGGGGCAGTTCCCTTGGCCCTGCTGAACGATTTACAGGGGGATCCCAAGAGGTTTGCAACATTCATGAACCAGTGCCAACTGCAATTCCTTTGTAGACCAGGGGCCTTTCCGAATGACCAATCACGGGTCACTTTTGTGCTATCTTACCTGAGTGGTAGTGCCGCGGACTGGTCTGTACCCTTTGTGGTCCAAGACGATCCTTTGCTGCATGACTTCAGGGGCTTTCAGCAGGAGATGGAAAAGCTGTTTGCCCGTCGTACTCATGGGCAGGCATTCGACAACGAACTTCTGTCCCTACGCCATTAGCACCCTGGACCATGCCGGTAAAATACCGGCACCGCCTTGGCGGAAAGGGGATTTACCGCCCCATTCCAAGGTTGGAGGGGCGGTAAATCCCCTTTCCGCCATTGCCCTTCCCCATTCCCATTTCTGCCCCATAGGGCTCCATGGGACTGGGGAAGGTGCTAATTACGGCACCGCAATTTTGCGGTGCCGTAATTAGCTCCGAGGTCCCTTAGCGGGTTGGTATTTAACGCCTGCAAAAAGCAGGCGTTAAAACTCCAACCCGCTAAGGGACCTCGTAGTACTGTTGCCATTAACGGTGACCGTTAACCCTTACCGCCGTCCGTGTAATGAGGCCCTAACACCCAGGACATCAAAGATGACATCACAAATGTCATTGATGACATTACTTTGATGACATTACTGAATATACATTTTCATAGTGTGAATTTGATAGATGTTTACTAGGATTCCCTTACTTTATATACATGTAACAAAGAACATACTGAACCCCTGCCAAAGATTTTGATGTCTGTGGACTGTGCGTATGTCCGCGAACGGACGCGGACAACATCAACACTACCCAAACACTCAGGGGGTATCTTAAATTGTTCTAGCATGCCATATAAACACTGAACAAGTTCAAAAAGCAGCACATAAACACATTATATGTAATAATAAATAACAAGTTGAACCTATATATCTAACACATCAACCATCCACTTAAATACCACATGTACTAAAATGGAATATACCAACACAAAAAAGATATGCTTCCAACATAATTACCTCACAGAAACTGCACAGCTAGGGCAACATCAGACCTACACAACAGTGAGAATACAACTTACCAGAAACTAGTAAGTAAACTTTATTTTTCTTATATATTTCTAAACTTTTTGTATTAGGTACACTAAAATTAATATATTTTGTTTTTTACACAGAATTTGTATTTGTATTTCTTTATTTATAAAGCGCAGCAAGGCCCAGGGACATACGGACGCGTCAGTTTAAATCAGGTTGCAGTACGTTACAGTTACATACAGATAAGGAGATACATTAGTGTTACAGACACATACATGTTGCAGTTGCATATAGTAGACAGTGGAAGCTACAGTTAAATAATATAGTATAGTATTTACAACAGATACAGTAGAGCGGGCAACAAGTCTAAGATCTGGGAAGTTAAGCTGTGCCAACGCTTAGTGTTGCGCTTAAATAAGTGGAAGGAGGGTTCTGATCTGAGGGGAGCGGGGAATGTGTTCCATAGCTTTGAGGCCTGTACAGGGAAGCTAGCTCCTCCTGAGTTATGGAATTTGAATCTCGGTATGGACATTGTGTTTGCTTGAGCTGCTCTAAGTGGTCTTGAGGACGTATGTGGGGTGAGTTGGTTAGTAAGATAGGCTGGTGCAAGGTTGGCCCTGCTTTGTGTGTTAGGGCAAGGGTTTTGAGAGATATTCTATGCTCTACCGGGAGCCAGTGCAGATTGTGTTTAGCCTCAGAAAAATGCGACTTCTTAGGGATGTTGAGGGCTGCCCTGATTGCATTATTTTGTATTACTTGTAGCTTGTTAATGTTTTTGTGGCTAGTACCTAAATAGAGGGTGTTACAATAATCTATTTTGGACAGAAGTAGAGTTCTAGCAAGTGTAATGCAGTTAGGTGTGGAAATGAACGGCCTGCAGGCGGTGATAAGTTTACAAGTATATGCGGATGATGATGCTACCGCATTCGTTTGTTTGGAGAAGGATAAGGTGGCATCAAGGTAAATGCCGAGGGTTTTAGTGTTGTTTGAGTCAGTGATGGGATTTCCATCTATAGTAAATGATTTGAATGCAGTATTTCGTTTTTTTAGTTTAGCGTGAGTACCGAGGATGAGCAGCTCAGTTTTTTCATCGTCAAGACAAAGACCATGTTGTGCCATCCATGCATGTATTACTGCATAGATTTAGTTAAGGGTTTTGCTGTCAGTTACATAGTCTCCAGAGATAGGAATGAGTATCTGGGTGTTGTCCGCATAGTTAGTATACGTGACACCCAGATAGTCAAGAATATCGAATAGGGGCTTTGTAAAGACATTATAGAGCCTTGTGGAACCCCACAGAGTACCGGGGAGGGTTTGGCAGCGTCAGTAGGAGAGAAAACCCTCATAGTTCTGTTCGGCAACAAGGAGTTGATCCAAGATGTGGCTGAGTCAGAGAAATGTGCTGCAGATTTCAGATGATGACATAGTGTTTGGTGGATCACCAAGTCAAAAGCTGCTGACACATACTTGCCAACCCTACCGATTTAGGCGGTAGGATACCGCTTTTTAAGCAGTCCTACCGCCTACCGATTTAGTGACAACTAATACCGATTTTTTGACAAAAAAAAAGTATTATTATTATCATTTTTTTATTTTTTTTTGGGGCCTGGCTTCCCGAGGCCCGGCACAGCATGATCAGCAGGGTCGGATTGGGGCAAAATCATAACTCCACGCATGGGCTGGTTTTTGCCCACGCCTTGGGCCGTTTTTTTTAATGTAATTTACTTTAAGTACCGTAAATTACATTGATTTCCTTTGCAACCGTGTTCAGTGCAGCAGGCGCCCTGAGCTGACTGCCTTGACACCATGGCGCGGCGGCGCCAGCAGGGTTTATTTACAAAACACTGGGAGCGGACTCAGCCCGGCCCGCTCCCAGTGAATTCAATTAAGTGGCCGTGGAGGTGCGCATTCGGAACTGAATTTGCAAATTGCTTTGCTTTGGGCCCGTCCGGGGGGGCATGGCAGGGGAATTTATGAGCACGCCACACAAGACGCAACCCCTGCTAGGGGAATTCCAGCCGTGTGGCAGCCCTCGAGTTGAGAGGGAGTCACGGGTGAGAGAGACAGAGGGGCACAGGGCTAGGGCAGGTCCAAGCATTCGCTCGGAGATACTCGGGGGTCTTGTGAGAGGGGATAACGTGTACAAAAGGAAGTATGGGATAAAATACGTTGTTTCAGGGCCACTGTCCTGTCCCAGGAGTATCGGATCTCTGTTCTGGGGCTTCATTCTGCTTAAGGGGTATCTGTCCGCATTAGGGGGGTAAGGGTTCCTTGTCTCCCGGGGATCTCCTTCCTAAGGGAGGAAAGCGGGTGCATGGTCTTCCTCGATGCTCACTTGCAGGAGGCGGCAGCGGATCGGCTTCTGCCTGAACGAGGAGAAGAAAAGAAAACTGAATTTCCATCTGTTCGAGGAGCTCTGCAGGTACCTGCCTCGAAACACAGACTGCCACTGTGCACTCTGCCATTGTGTAGCCTGTGTGCATACTGCCACTGTGCTATGCACCATATACAGACTGCCACAGTACATTCTGCCAGTGTGTAGCCTGTCACTGTGCAGAATATCAATATGCAAATTGCCACTGTGCACTCTGCCAGTGTGTAGCCTGTCTGTATACTGCCACTGTGCTGTGCACCATATAAATATGAAGACTGCCACTGTACATTCTGCCAGTGTGTAGCCTGTGTGCATACTGCCACTGTGCTATGCACCATATGAAGACTGCCACTGTACATTCTGCCAGTGTGTAGCCTGTCACTGTGCAGCATACCAATATGCAGATTGCCACTGTGCACACTGCCAGTGTGTAGCCTGTGTGTATACTGCCGCTGTGCTGTGCACCATATAAATATGAAGACTGCCACTGTACATTCTGCCAGTGTGTAGCCTGTCACTGTGCAGAATACCAAAATGCAGACTGCCACTGTACATACAGGCTGTCAATGTGTAGCTTCTCACTGTGCAGATTGTCACTGTGTAGGCTGTCACTGTGCATACTGTCACTGTGTATACTGCCACTGTGCAGAATACCAATATTCAGACTGTGAATAGTGTTACAAAATGCAAGGTTGATCAATGCAGCGGTTAGCTGGTTTGGACTTTGCAGCATGGACGCAACAGCCTGTTTCATACAGTGCCAGGCAGCTGTTGTGCTCTTTGCTAGGGTTCTGGAGAGGGATTTGTAAAATGTCAGCTGGTGAAACCCATGGCACTAAATCTAGCTAGTTATCTTTCGGCTGTCTTAATTGGCAAGTCCTGCCCATTTTGCTTTCACTAATTAAAAAAAAGAAGCCAAAGACCACCTGTTTACCGCACTGTCTTTTTGGTTGTGTATCCAACCATCGTCACCCTAACCCTCCTTCCCTGCTGGTGTTGCAGAGCCCAGTATAAGCATCGACTTGCAGCAGGTCACAAAATCGCAGTGGGGGTTGTTGGTTCATGCCACTCCTGCGCCTCAGAGCTGTGGATCCTGTCACAGAACTGTATGCAAAGTTATGTTATTTTATGAGTTGTTTTGTAATGTAACAGACACATGAACCCTCCATAAGTATCATTTTCTGTAAAGTCGCGAATTGACGCGATTCACGGATGATGGTTTGAGGGCCACTTTTTTGAGGCGAGGGGTGAGTCACTTTTTTGAGGTGAGGGGTGGCCCACTTTTTTTTGGGTGTCCGGACCTATTTCTTGTCCCAGTCCGAATCAGCATCCTCTGGTGCCATTAGCCCTGCCACACCAGCCCGGGGGAGTCTGTTAAGGGCTCCTCCTAGCTGGCGTAGCAGGAGAAGGCGCGACATGCGGGCTTTTGATGTAAAAGGCGCCCATGGCAGCGGGCTAAATGCGCTCCTGTGCCACGCGTGCCTTTGACAAAGGGCTCCATTAGCCTCCCACCACGCCAGCTTGGGGGAGTCTTTCAAGGGCTCCCCTAGCTGGCGTGTTGGCAGAAGGCGTGGCAGGCGCCTCATTGTCATTGAATGCACCCGCGGCAGCATGTCATTACCTCCTCGTCGGACTTTTTTTGAAACTTTAAGATTCCTACAGATTTTTGGTCACATAATGTTGGCATGTATGCTGACAGGTCAAGCAGTAAGAGGAGTGCTAGTTTACCATTGTCTTTTAGTACTTGAATTTGGGTGCTGAGATCTATCAAGGCAGGTTCCGTGCCGTGTCTTGGTCGGAAGCCGGATTGCCTTAGTCCCAATAGATTGTTAGATTCTAGGTCATTCTAGGAAATGTCCAGTACTTTGGAATGTCCTGAGGAGCATTTCCCACATGAGGAAATGTCTGAAGACAGTAATACTGACGGTAGACACTTCCCTTTACAAGCAAATTAATAATCATTACTTTATGTGCATTTAACACATATATATATTTTTAACAGACCATACAAACATTGAAAATAATACACCAAAGACACATTGGAAAATACTCTGCTGTGCATGGAAAAAGAAATGGACATGCTCATGGAAAAATTCAAACTTTTGAAACATTTTGTGGAGGACCAAATAAAAGAAAAAAATTAATACCATTGTCCCACATGTACCTGTTCCTCCTCTCCATGTCCTAGTCAACTTTCCCCAAACCCTCAACACCAAGAAAAACATTTTGATGAGACTTCAATCCCTTCATCTCCTCCCATCCATCCTCTCCAAACCCCTAAATCCCCTATATTTGTATCAGTTTCTGCTTCCCCCTCTCTTTCATAAATTGTGTATCTGTATATAATTTAAAAAAAATATTATGTGTCTTTTAATTCAATCCTTTGTGTCTTATTTTTTTAAAAAAGTCAGTTGGGGTGTCCGCGGACAGCACGCCTGTTTGGAATGTTCGTAATCAGCCAAAATGGGGGTGTCCTAAGGACACTATACCTGTCCGTACCGCTCGCAAGCAAGATGGAACTGTTCTTAGAACACACTTGGTGTCCGGGATGTCTCTAAGTGAACAAAATTGAGATGTCCTAAGGACACTATACCTGTCCGTACCATCCGCAGGCAAGTTGAAACTGTCCTAAGAACACGCACAGTGTCCGGGATGTCCGTAACTAAGCAAATGGAGGTGTCCTAATGACACTGTACCTGTCTGTACAGTCTGTAGAACATCTACGCACATGTGCACCACACCCATAAATCCTGCAAACATCGCGCCTGTCCATAACTGTCCGTCTGACTTGTGTCACACTTTTAATTTGTTGAGGACCCCACACTGTCCGTAGAACACCCGCACGCATGCGCATGACCATTCCTGTGCATTTGGTGTCCTGCGGACACCCGTTCCCTTCGCGGACGTGTTCCCGATGTCATCATGTGACCGCACCCACGCTGAGCATGTGTCCTGATTTGCGGACACTGTCCGGTTCTCCAACATTTTAAAATAACTTTTTCAGACAATCCAAATTATTTTACAGTAAAAATTCACCATTGCACATGTCCAAGACAATGACCAAGGCTTTCCACATACTTTTTGGAACTTTTTGAAACTTTTTGGGTGTGTTCGGACAGTCTTGTGCTTATGCTATTACAGATTGACATTTGCTGGCTTTGCTGCTCTTGCTGAGATGATCTCATTAACCCTGATGGCATCCAATGCTGATGTGGCTACATCTGCCTCAGCACCACCCCCAAACCCTCCACCACCACCACCTCGCCAAGGACCTGCAGAGGGGATCAGGTGTGAGGATGTAGAGGATGAAGATGAAGAGGATGAAGAGGATGAGGTAGAGGAACGCCCTACTACCAGCACTCGCCGGGAGTCTTGGGTGTGGTGGTTGTTTACCATTTATGGTAACGTACCAAAAGCACTTGCAAAGAAGATCACCTGCAACCAGTGCAAAATGCTGCTGAGTCGTGGGAGACATGGTTCATACAGCTTTGGTACAACATCCATGAAGCGACACCTGAAGTCGTTCCACGGTGGGGGCCGTTCGCAAAGTTGTACCTTGTGATGAATGTAGTAGGTTGAGTTCCTCTACCACATGCTCCGTTTCCGCTCCTCTCACCACAAGAGACACTCCTGTGGGAGAGCGCATCCATCCAGCTGCCTAACAGGCCATTCACGATGCTGTTGACCCTTACCTTTCGAGGGTCACAGTATTGTGTATGTACTGCGACACAGTACTCTGCAGGGGGGAGAGTCAACAAAGTGCTTTCGAGACTGCGGTCACGGAGCACCAGAAGAGCTGCTACCTACCTAAGTAAGGCCCACCCTACATCTTCGTCTCTTCACCTGCCCTTTCTTATCCCCGTGGTTGGTGTCCCTTCATTACCCTCATTTCCCCTCCTCTCCTACTGTGTCATGTGTAAAAAAAAAATATATATATATATATAAAAGAACAAAAATAAAAAAAGGCTCTTTTCAGAGCCGCCTTACACAGTTTAAAAATAGAAGTGGCAAATAAACAGTGCAGGGCCCTGTGCATTTATTTAGGAGTCCACGGACAGTTCTAGGACATATACAGCCTGATTCATGGAATTATTTGTGTGAAAAACGCAGATTTTCGTGTCTTTCTAGCCAAAAATCCCTGTTTGAAGTATGGGGATTTTCGGGCAGAAAGGCGCGAAAATTTTCATTTTTCACGCAAATAATTCCATGAATCAGGCTGATAACGTTTTAGGGTGCTGCCCTAGCAAAACCAATGCACTTTTCTCTGGGAGGAAGTTGGCGCTCTGAAAAGATCCTTTTGGTGGTGTTTTTGTGTGTTTGAAAAACTTAAAATCATCAACATCTACTGCAAAATAGATGACTGTAATATCAAAAAAGGTTGCAATGCATTTTGTACATTTCTCAAAAAAATCTGATTGCCAGCATAAGTAAGATGGACACCATCTCTGCGAAAAATGTATGTGCTACGAAACATAATATTTTCATTGTGAAAAGAAGACATTCCAGCATCTCTTAGAAAGGCACAAACAGCCTTATTGACATTGCGCCTCGCTTTCTCCATTTGTGGACCAAATGAAGAAGAACGCAGCCACATTTGTCTCTGCGCAATACGAGAAAAAATTACTTGGGAATTTGGAAACATGTCCATGACCTTCCCAAGTCCTTCTTTCATTGCAAATTGCAAATAAATAACAGACACATGTCCTAAACTGTTCCCTCCACAATGAATTATAATTATGTCTGGATGATGCTCTGTCTCTAAAGTAGCACAGAGAGGAACTAAGTCCAGCCACTTCATTCCATGCACTCCATGCCAGTACACTTCCACATGAGGGAATCCAAGATCTGCAGCTACTCCACAGCGTTCTGCATGCACCTCCAACCAATGTATTCTTGAGTCTCCCAAAATCCAGATAATCTGTTTTCGGAAAAACACAGCCGTAGCTATCGGTTCTTCTCTCAGGAAAAAGACGTTCTGACAAACTCTCTCCTTACACATCACACCCAGTAAACTTTATTGACCAATCCCTAGCTCTGCTTATTCTCATTTGCATGCCTCTCCACCCCAAAACCCATGTATGTGATACGCGCTGTCCGAAGACATATCGAAAACCTGAGCGTGATGAATGTAAAATTAAATAGTGTGCCCCATTTCCCCTTTGAGGTTGGCTCTGAAAAGAGATGTTTTATTGGGGCTTTTTGCAGATGCGTGACAGACACCTGTTATTTTGTATTTTTTGGGGGTTTTTTCTTCTTACTTTACTACTAAAATCTTCACATAACCTTCTCAAAAGCAACCCTTATATTCCAAAACAGCATAGCATTTCCCAAATAAGATAAGGAAATGCTATCTTCTTAAAAATAAACAGCATTACTGGAATCAATATTCTTATTATTAGACAAAACATACCAGCTCTAAGCATGAAAGCACACATGCCTCGGTTGATTGCACACATACCAATGTTTTGCTGAGGACAAAAAACAGAACTATTGTCCCATATTACCCAAGGTAGTAATCCAGAAAAAAATACTTTGGCATTTGGAAGGATGTTCATTACTGCTTGAACCAAGTGTTCCAAATCTGCCAACAAAGTAGGGGCACTGACGTAGCCCAAATGGAAAGCACCATAGTGCAAAACTACCAGATGCGGACTGTTCATCCTGCCCATATCTTCACAAACTTGTACGATTCCCTGTAAATTGCAATCAGGCACAGTGTTCCACACCACCTCCACTCCTTTAACATCGAAATTGTTTGCCACATGCCTGCATTGAGCATACTGCTATAAAGCATGCACAAACATATCTCCAAGCACCAACACCCTGACTTTCTCCACCTCTGCCATCTTCACTACACACAGTCTCTTTCAACACAAATCCACAACCTCAACATCTGATTGGCTGATCCCTACAGTCCCCTTTCCATGCTGGATTTGGTGGAAAACCCCAGATGTGGCACACCCTGCCCGCGGACTGTCGCGGTGTCTGCGGAGCGCATAACTCTTAGCCAGCCCTTCTACCCTTTCCACATCACTCTCAGTGCCATTTCCTCATTGGATACAGCTAAGCAGTCACACAGCCATCCACCAATCACATCCAAGACATCTACATCTAACTCCATCATCAGAGTTCTGCACTTCAAATGTACTGTTGATCACTCTGAGTGCAAGTCTCATATCATTGGAAAGCACCTACTACAAAAACTAATCTACAAGTCTCCAAGATTTCTACTTACAGCTGCATGCATTTCCACATGCATGAATACAAACTACAGGTATGCACATTTTATTCACAGTACATGTACAAGTCTTATGAATGCATATAAACATAGTAATGCCACTAAACCTGCATAACCTATAAAATTAACTTATTGCAATTTTTCCCATCTACTATAATCAACTGTCACTTCCAAACCTGTCTGCTATCTACAAAACAGCTTTAAAAAACCAAGTGACTTTCATACACTTAAACTTCTACTCATTTGCAAACCATGTTGTACTAACATATTGTAAATAAAATATAAAGTCTGCACATAGTCAAATGAAATGCATGCATACAATATGTTCAGAGATCAAACAAGAATACGACTGCAAACACATACAAATCAATGTCTAAATTAACTTCAGTGCTATAAACACACAAACTGAGTAACTTATTTCTTTTACAATTGCAGTGAAGACCACGCTCCTGAAAATCAGCAGCATCTGAAACAACATATCCAAAGAAACCTGCTCATTCCAACTAAAAAGGGTAAGTACAATACTACCTTAATACTCTTACTGTTACTCAAACACACTGTGTGGTTCATTCATGTAATTTGCGCACCAAAAAAACTTATATTTCTGAACCATTTCCCCCCCCAAAAATCCCCATTTATTAAACAGGGATTAGCAGGCAGAATGGCACACAAATCCCCATTTTTTGGAACACATAAAACATAACTCAACCCCTATATTAGTATTACAAAACAAAGAACTGTTTTAATTATATAGCATTAGATTTATTATTAGTGCTTACTATTATTGCTTCTCCTCACCACTAGCTCAGTTTCTACTGTCATCTGAACCACAGTATAGTAAGACACAAATAGAAAAATAGCCTTCCAAACTAATTGTAGCTGCCCAATGCCCAATCACACACCACCACGTACATATTTACCATCATACTCAGACACTCATGCACACAGCACACATACATTGCAGAACGGCCCAACCCATACCTTCTTTTTTTTTTCAACAGACCCCAAAGAATGCTACCAAAAAGCAAGTCCACAGAAAGCAACACAGAAATAGAGCAAATGAAAACACAAGTGTCCAAAATAAGCATCCATCTCTAGCAGAGATTGTACAAAAAGTTCAAACAAAACAGCTAATACAGTCATTTTGTGAAACAAAACAAGCTTCCAGTACAGAAATGTTGCCTCCTCTATCAAAATGTAAAATGAAACAGAAAATGATTAACAAGAATTCAGCTACCACTACTGCTAAAACTGCTCCTATAAATCTTCATATACTAGCAAGTAACCATACCAAAAAAAGTATTTTAGCAAAAATGTTCTGCCACAGAGTCCTTCAGAATCTTATAAAAACAGGAGACAAATCATGCACAACCCTTAAAACCTACCGTAGAAACTGTATCTTAGAAGCTTTCATAGACAGTGCAATCCTTCTCGAAAGAAAGCTGTTTATTTTAGTGTTAAACAGAATGAAACCACTAACAAAACTAACTAATAAATTACAAAAAAGACTCCTCAATAAACAGAATTTCAACAAAAATAACTTCATAAATATCTGTGGAGGTGAATGGAGTCACACCACAAGCACAGAACCATATTTTAATGCAGAAGCATACAAACAAAACCAAACCAACACAATTGCATTACATAGCAGTGGACGAGGTTATGAAAAACTTAATAATACCATAATGCAACAAGAAATACTTCTTACAAAAATATCCCCAGAAAACTCAGAATTACCTCTCCATTCGAACCAGAACGTCCAGTATACAAATGGCCATGCACATCAATGTGTAACATTCCCAAAAATCTTTCAAATCTTTATGCCAGTTTCTCAATCAGTATGTGAAAGGCAAAGACAAAATCAAAATGAAACTGCTGCAAAATATGGATACCTGTCCAGAGCGCAAATACACAGGACTACGAGGTCATTCATTAGCCTGCATTTCAGGACCTATTTGCAAAAGCACCTTCCATCATATCAAAATGATATCAACACATCATTCAACTCTAAGAAACCAACAATATCCAGAAAAAATGTTTTGGAAGTGAAAGCCACTTACAAAATGCAATAGCTTTACAAAAGAAAAGCAACAATTCTACACATGGCAACCTTCTACTACACACATAAAAAAAAGAAATACTAAAATTTAAAAGTACATCCTCTGAAGTACCAAACCATGTGTGTGTGTGTTGCCGCAGAACATTTTATAAAATGAACACAAAAACTATAGACATAACATGCAAAATAGAAGACAATGAAGATTCAAAATGGTTTGAATTAGCTCTCTACCTTATAGCAGAAAACGAATGCGAAATAACTGACCCCATAATAATTTGCAGTTACTGCACTACAAAACTTGACAACAACCGAACTCCTTCACGTGCTATCACAAATAACTTGGAATTATTCCCAATACCAAAACCCCTCCAAAAACTCAATTTATATGAGAGCATCATAATTCAAACAGTGCACCCATTTCAAACAATAATACACCTTCAACCAAAAACAGCAAACTTACCTCCCTCTGAATTGGTGAAAGGCATTATTGGCAAAGTCGTTTATTTACCAGTAGATCTAAAAGAAAATGTGCACACTCTGGGAGTGTAACGTCCAATAGAGCAATCTTTAATTGTCTTAATAAA
Source organism: Ambystoma mexicanum (assembly GCF_040938575.1). Taxonomy (NCBI): domain Eukaryota; kingdom Metazoa; phylum Chordata; class Amphibia; order Caudata; family Ambystomatidae; genus Ambystoma; species Ambystoma mexicanum. Next base: position 857,836,067 of record NC_090921.1, on the reverse strand, counting down.
TGGTGTACCTATAAAAGACAAAAAATGTGGCAGCAACTCGTATTCTTACATAAAGTTAGACAAGCCTTGCAATATCTAAAAGACAATAGTGAATACTACAAATAAATAAATATTCAAGAAAACTTAAGGGAAACAACTGAAATAATTCAAGAGTCACCAGAAACTGGTCAACTTGAACTTCTAGATCCTGCTACAGTATCCAATATTTTAGACCATTATACAATTCATCCATTACACTCTAAAGACACCATAGATGATGCACTAGAAACGTACCAAATGCGACAAACAAAAGGATCACCAATCAGCATATGGGAAAAAAGTACATAAGCACATACTTTTCCTCTACTCTTTCCTACTGGCAAAGGAGGAAGGTACGATGATAGACCTATTCAGATAACAGCATCAGAATACCGCTCATTACGAATGTATTCTGAAGATCCCAGATTTAGACAAAATGTGGAATACACATTCCACCTACTCTTTGAAAGTGAACTAGCAACTCTATGTTACGGAGTTGCACACACATTCGAAATCAGGAACCCACTTTCAAAATATGTCAGCTACACAATTAATACAAAAAGTGCAAGAAAAAGATGAGGTTTTACAATCAAGCATTACAAATCTGTTAGCAAACATGCGTGGGATGGAAGAGTACTGGTTCTGACATCACGCAGGAGTACATTGTATGATCAGAAACCTTGGCCCACCCACTTGGTTTGTTACATTAAGTTGTGCAGAATATGCATGGGAAGATTTACATGATGTCCCACGCATATCAAACAAAAACAAAACAAAGATAGATATACTAACACCTGGAGAACTTTGCTCTCTAGATCCTGTTAATATTTCAAGATATTTCCATCATCGTTTCATTGCTATGCTAAACTTTATTTGTAATAAAACTGTTCCTCCCCTCGGAGAAGTGCAACACTTCTTTTGGAGAACAGAATACCAAGCCAGAGGAGCGCCACCTATCCACATGCTTTTATGGATTAAAGATGCTCCTAAATTTGGTCAAGACAGTGATGCCACTGTTTTACAGTTTAACAAAAAATACGTCACTTGTGAAATTCCATCGGAAGCAACAAATAGTGATCTTCATGCACAAATTGTACAATTTCAAAGAAACAAATGTGGCAAATATTGTCGTCGCAAATACAAAAACAAGGGAAATACTACACCAAATGCTGCTTTGGTTTCCCTAGACCAGTTACAGAAACAGGTGAAGTGAACATCTTCATGTCTTCAGTTAGACGTGGGCCTCATTACAACCCTGGTGTTAAGGGGTTAACGGCGCCGTAAAAGGCTGCGGCGCCGTTAAACCCTTAACGCCAGATTCCCACTTTAATGCCTGCTTTTTGCAGGCGTTAAAGTCCAAGGCGCTAAGCGACCTTGGTGCTAATTACGGCACCGTAATTTACGGTGCCGTAATTAGCACCTTCCCCATCCCCATTGAGCCCTATGGGGCAAAAATGGGAATGGGGAAGGGGCAATGGTGAATGGGGATTTACCGCCCCGCCAACCTTGGAATGGGGCGGTAAATCCGCCATCCACCATGGCGGAATCCGGCATGGACCATGGTGCTAATAGCACCATGGTCCAATGCCAGGGTTGTAATGAGGCCCATAGTGTTAAAGGTAAATCACCTAAGAACACACATTACATAAAAAGAACAGAATAAGCTAAATATATCAATGATTACAATGCAATCATTGCCCTCTAATGGAATGCAAACATAGATGTGCAATACATTGCAGACAATTCCACTGCAGTTGCATGATATGTTACAGCCTACTTAACAAAAGCAGAAAAAATACAGAGCTTCAGGACCTCTGGAATGACCTATCATCGGACAAAACTCTATCTCAGAAATTGTACAGCTTAGGCATGAAAATGCTCTCTCATAGAGAATGTGGCTCCTATGAAACTGCAGATCGTGTAACCGGTACTGCTTCGTGTGGAAAATTTGAAAATATAGTATGGCTAAGTCTTGGTCCTGCTAAATCTAGAAAAATAGTTCTCAAATCATACGACGACATACAAACAATAGCCAAAAATGATCCCAACAGCCAAGACATTTTGAAAACCAATTTACTAGACACATACTACCCAAACAGGAGTACCACTTTGGACACCATGTGTATATACCACAGAGCCCAAAACTTCACATACAAAAATAATATAAAACCCGATGAAAAAAAAGGTAGCTATAGAGTGACAAATTGTGAAGGCAGCTTAGTGAAACTTACCAAACGAAGCTTAATTAATCATATCAAATTGTCACTAAAAACTCCTCAACATAAAGAACTATATTACATGTCCCTACTACAACTTCTTTTTTTTTTTTCAGTTTTATCAGTTTTAAACCATGGAGAAAAGAAGAAGTGATACTAGAAACTATGACTCATATGAAGACGCTTTCAAAGCAAATGAAAGCAGTATCATCGATGTAAACTTTACACAGTACAAAGCAATGTTGCTCAATGAACAACAACACAAAGAACTCCAGGCCCAACTAGATAAGGACACTCCCGACAGTAGTCAACCTTCTGTAACAGGAAGAACCAATGGGACAGCTACTAATAGCAAATGAGGCAGATTTAGCTATGATGGAAGTAGAGAACAATGTGTCACTATGAAGAAGATATGGAAGACCTAACTGTACTACAATCAAAATTGAACAAAGAGCAGTGTACCATTTTTCAAGAAGTAACAAGACAAATTGCACATGGTGTAAAACATGAAAATAAAGAATGTACCTGCCAAAATTACAAACCTATACTACTATACGTCAGTGGTGAAGCTGGTTCAGGCAAAACATTCTTAATCAAAATCATCAGCAAGTTCCTTCAACAATTGACAAACATCAAACTGTCAGCTGTTGTATCTGCCCTCACAGGTTTAGCTGCCTACAACATAGGTGGTGTCACGTTACACCGATTACTACTCCTTCCAGTACAAAACCAAAACAAATTAGAATATTACAAACTTTCTACAGAAGCTGCAATGGAACTATGCAGAGTGTTAAAACAAATGAAAATGCTACTAATAGATGAAGTGAGCATGGTCTCCAACCTAATGTTGGCTTTGATTCACCTCAGATCGCAAGAGTACTTAATACAAACTACGAAGAGCTCTTTGGAAGAAAACACATTATTTTTTTTGGAGATCTTCTTCAATTGACACCAGTGAAAGGTGAACCTATTTTTAAAACCTTAGGACACAAACTCTTCCATAAAACTGTTGGCAGCATAGGAAAATGTCAACCTTTGGCAACATTTCCAATGCAAAGAATTAACAGAAAACATGCACCAATCTGCAGACCTCACTTACGCCAACATTTTAAAAAGTATTAGAGTTGGTGTACTATCTCAAGAAGCACAAGCAATATTAAAAACCCCACACATCCATGCACTTTATGGCCATAACTCATGTGCTACTGATGTCATGCAACAATTAGCACACAAAAATGTCAATTGTGTGTCCTTAATGCCAACTCTTGCAAGCTGTTGCAAATTCAATGAAACAATGTTGAAAAAAGAAATACAACGAATAATTGAAATTTGCTTCACAGACAAACTGGACGTACATGGTATGACACTACCCATGTGTCAACAAGCCACAACAAGACTAAATACCTTAGAAAATTCTATCTCCAACACAGCTGGTTTGCAGAAAATATTAAAATTATCCTTAAACTGTAGAGTGATGCTTAAACGTAACCTTGACGTGGAGCAATGGCTGGTTAATGTAGCTCTGGGTACAGTTGTTGGCTTTCAAACATACCCACGTGACAACGACTTTCAGTTTGTCAATATTCTCTTTGACACATTTTCAGAAGTAAAAAGGATAGGGTGCTCAACAGCTCGATTCCTTCTTTTCAAAGACATGTATGTACGCAGAGAACAATTTTCTATAACTCTAGCATACACAGTCACCATTCACAAATCCCAAGGTCTTACCCTAGATACAGCATTAATAGATATTGGGAACACAGTCTTTAAAGAAGGCATGAGGTACGTAGCACTATCACTCTTACCTACACTTTACGGTCTATTTCTAATCAACTTTGATGCAAGTAAAGTAAACGCTGATATTCCTTGCATTTTAGAATACAATAGACTACGTTCACTATGCACCCCCCTCTACAAACATATCCTGTTCCACAAAAAGGAAAACGTTGTAAAAGAAAACTAATTCAAACAGCAATGCAACAGCATCTCACTGCAAATCCTCCAAAGAGAGTAAAATAAGCTATTACTTCATCAATTACCACAACCAAAGAAGAACCTATTAGTCAAAGTAACTCCGGTACAGAAGCAACACACACTCCGAAAAAATGACTTGGACACAGAACTATCTGGTCCATTCAAATGTTCAAATATAACTGCTGTAAATTGCTATGCAAATGTAGCAACCAATACTCTATTTCAATTGCCACCAATTGTTGACAACATTTACTTACACAGTACACAGTACAGACCAATTGTGTTTGCAAATGTTAGTCCTTCATAGAAACACAACCAACAATCCTGACAACACATATAGTGTTCATGGAATAAGACAAGAATTGGACTACTGTGCTGGAATGGTGAAATTCATTATAAACTCACAAGAAGATCCACAAGAATGTCTAATGTACTTACTACAAGTACTGGAAAACAAAAACATGCCTATAAATGAAATCTTCCAGATTTCATACATGTGGAAACATACATGCACTCTCTGCAACAATGTGGCAGAGGAAAAAATCCCTAATGAGCGCCTTGTGTATGTATCCATACCTAATTGTGAATCCGTTCCATTTCAGCAACTTTTACAAAATGCAAACCATGGTAGAATATGTACTACCTGCAATTCAGATAATCGCTCCACGTTACTAATACAAACACATAGTAAATACGTAATACTAATGCTTATACGTTACAATGCAGATGGTACCAAAAACAACTGCAAGCTGTCTGGATTCACACATGGTCAAGTATCACTTGGTAAGAAAACCTTCACAACAATATGTATAACCTACCATGCAGGAGCCACAACCACTGCAGGTCACTACTCTGCATATATAAAAACGAAATGTGGATGGTTCGAATGTAATGATAGTACCATTACTCTAAAGCAGAGATTACCAGCAAATCTTTCAAACGCTTATTTAATCTTCTTAAAACCAAAATGAAATAACTAATGTGTACTTAAACATTAACAAAACCTTCAATTAGAAACAGTTATAATATGCCAACAGGTATCTAACGGCTCCAAGATTTCATAACAACCAAACAGATAAATCAATAGCTCTAAATTATAACAAGAAATAAACAGTTAGAATACGCCAACAGGTATCTAACTGCCTCAAGATTTTTCAACAACCAAACAAATAAATCAATACCACTAATAACTAATCTGTGCATACACATTAATGAAATTTCAATTAAAAAAACTATAAACAGTTAGAATACACCAACAGGTATCTAACTGCCCCAAGATTCCATAACAACCAAATAGATAAATCAATAGCACTAAATTATAACAAGAAATAAACAGTTAGAATACGCCAACAGGTATATAACTGCCTCAAGATTTTTCAACAACCAAATAGATAAATCAATACCACTGAAAAATAACAAGAAATACACAGTTAGGATATGCCAACAGGTATCTAACTGCCCCAAGACTTTGCAACAACCAAACAAATAAATCAATACCACCAATAACTAATCTGTGCATAAACATTAATAAATCTTCAATTAGAAAACTATAAACAGCTACAATATGCCAACAGGTATCTAACTGCCCCAAAATTCTGCAACAACCAAACAAATAAATCAATACCACTAAATTATAAAAAGAAATAAACAGTTAGAATACGCCAACATGTATCTAACTGCCCCAAGAATCTGCAACAACCCAACAGATCGATTTGCAATTTGAGAATATAAATACAAAACTATAAGTAGTTAGAATTCGACAACAGGTATCTAACAATCTGCAACAAGCCAACATATAGAACATTAACCAGAAACAACAAGTGAACACTGAAAACAAGCAAACAAATATACAGTAGCATAACAAAAATAGTTTTTTTTTTATCCAACATGGATTTTGTTTTCCCACAGACCCAATGATTTAAAAAAATAAACACAGAAACTGGCCAAATTGCACAGTACACTGGTTTGTAAACTACTAAATATGAGGGTAAAAAAAAGCCTTCGGCCATGCACCCAAGACCCTAGGTCCTGGCCACAACCACCACAGCATATCACAACCATAGATCACACCCATAGAATCAAACATTTTAACTATGCCATATGGGCATTTTTATGTCCGCAGACACCGTGAGTGTCCTTAGAACAGTTTCAACTTGCCTGCAGAGATCACAGACGGGAATAGTGTCCTTAGGCCACCCCTCATTTTGACTAATTACGGACATCCCGGAAAGCGCGGGCATGGCGAACACATCAGGGGCACCTGCCACCTAAACAAATACAGTATTTGACCCATCTCTTTCTCCCCAAACCTCCCCAAGCACTCTTGGACACCAAAACACTCCGCAAAATTGCATTTTGCCTCTGTTCACCACTGCACAGTCAGCGGATCCAAGATGGCGGGCGCATCGGAACAATCTGACACACTTCACGCTCTTCACCATCCGATCAGCCAATCGGTTTCCTGTCCGCGGAGTGAACAGTGAAGTGTGTCCACAGAGCGGACAAAGATATCACTAATTTTTTTAGACGTACTTTTTGATTGTTTTAAAAAAACTACTGGACGGATTTTCACCAAATTTACAAAAGCACTCTTTCGGGACCAAGCCGCTACTCCTGCCGCAAATTTGGTGAAAATCTGTCCAGTGGTTTGGGCTGTGGACGTGTGGAAGTTTTTTCCCCATTCAGTCTATGGGATAAAAATACATTTTGGGACCCCCCTATAAATTTGTCCCCCCTGAATCAAACCTCACCAAACTTTGCACATACATTCAGAGTGGGCCATATACCTTTTTTGCAAAGTTTGGTGAGGATTCGTCCAGGGAGAGCGAAGTTATAAACCACCCAAAAAGTGCTCTTCTCTATATAATAATAATAATAATAATAATAATAATAATAATAATAATAATAATAATAATAATAATGATGACCAGCAGAGAAGGGTGTACTCTAGTTCCCTGCACAGTTAACCTACTCAGCCACTGGTGTTCTCCTCCTACTGGTTTCTTTGCTCTTCATACCTTCAGGGAGGCAGTCTTACCTTGCATCTCACAGCAAGTGCAGGTGTTCACAATCAATGATGATTTAGCTGCCAACTTGAAACTCTTGTATATTTGTGTGCTTTACCTCACTCAGAGTGTGCTCTTGTGCTCTGCCTTTTATCCAGGTGGGGAAGTTTAATGGAAGTCGGGTGTGAGTGATTGTCAGTAATTGCTTGACCTTGCCTGGCCATAGTAGTGGAACACATCAGGGACACAGCTACTTTCTCCCAGAGTGGGCTGCCCAAGTGTTTGTGCAGGAAAAGAGGGTTTGGGGGCTAGAGTTTCCATATATCCTACCTGGTAGGATGGGGTAAAGATGTTACAGGGAACCATCAGGTACCCCACTCTCACTCCCTGAAGACCTCCCACCCAGTTGATCCTCCTGCACTGGTCCACCCCCAGTAACTGCATCCAAAAGTGATGGCCGTGTCCTGGCCACCTTGATGACAGATCCCCGGGACCTATCAGGTGAGACACCTTCTGGTTTCTCACAGGAGCCAGCTGTCCAATGAGCCCAGCTCCTGAGAAAGTTAGAGTAAGGGTTGAAGAGAGTAAGCAACATACTTAGGAAGGCAGAACGGGTGCAGGGAGTGAACATATTTAAAGCAGCCCATTCTCTGAACCAAAAGGATCTTGTCTCCAATAATCCTCAACATGCAGCTTATGGTAACAAGTGGAGTCTCCAGACTGCTAACCTCCCTCTTCTGCCAGCTCTCTAACAGTTGCACATGTTGAAAGAATATATCTATTTTACAGACACAGAGAGATAGAGAGAAAAAAAAGAGAGAGAGAGAGAGAGAGAGAGAGAGAGAGAGAGAGAGAGAGAGAGAAAGAGAGGGAGTGATTTACAGTGGACAAGTTAGAAAATGAAATAGGCCATGTCTGCATGAGTTCAGAGGTAAAGGAGTACTACTCTCCTCTTGCCCCCAACTGTGGCTAAGCTTGCCTCCTTAGGAGCTCTGTAGTGTATACGATTGTGGATAGATGGTGGGTTGGGGTTAGGTACATAGAAAGGGGTTGAGGAGTAAAGGGTGTAGGAGGTATCCCACTGGATTTTGAGGTAAAGAAATCAGTGAAAAAAAATTCAGCTAAAAGGGATTCAACCAGATCAATTGAACAGAATATCATGGATGCAAAGCAGAACAACAGCAATATCCCAGATTCTTTGACCTGCACCCATCAACATCATGGGTTTTTCCTCACATAACCTGCTATCCAATTAACAATGCACTTCTTCTTTTATAACACACCACTGTGCAGTGAGGCCAACACACATGGCAGATTGGGTCTATCTAAGACCACCATAATTAGTTTGACTCTATATATTCAAGGTCCCATTAAATGACCCTTGGACATCCGAGAAACAGTCCACACTAATTTGTTGAGAGCAAAATTGAAAGCATGCCTCCTTGCCTCCAAGTTACTCTATTCTTCTGCACTTCATCTACCACACAACCACGAGCACGGACATTCCAGCACTTGCCCCCACCCTGCATTTCCCCTTTTCTCGCTGTACATGCACAATCTGGATTCTCACCAGGCATAGTCGGTCCGTCTTTATCTTCCATTGTGTTTATTGTTTTTTTGATACCATGTTCCCTCCCTGCTGCCAGACACTTTGAAACAGAATTGACTTATTTATTTTATTTTTTATTTTTTTATTTTGCATTTGGTTTACACACTATAAACCTTTACAAAAACACAAAACATTTGGATACAAAAAGAAATATCCAAAATAGAACGATAAAACCTATTTCACAATCAATGTTTACAACACCTCATCTGATAGTTAAGCCCTATCACTATTATCAGAAGTTTTAAATTTTCCACATAGATGATATTTCTTAAACTTACTTACAGGGAAATCATGTCTGTTATTCCTAACATAGATCTTTTTAGCAAATAAGAAGACAAGGCCCATTCCCTTCATTAAGCCCGACTTACAGTACATATTTCATTTTGATAATATTCACAAGCCCCTGGTAGACCACAGACTTCATACCAAAATGTCACTACTGCCAATTTCAGTGCATTCAATTTGCCACATATCATGTTCCACCATAGATCTTCAATATCAACTTTTGATGGGTCATGATCAAATCTACCAAAAACCGCTAGGCGTGGGGAATTAATGCCTGACACTCCAATAATAGGTGCTTTAATGATTCTGATGTGTCAGTATTGTGGCAAAAACGACAGGGAATTCTCTGTATTGCACCTGTACGAATTTCTAATATTTACCCTGTCCGCAAGACGTTAAATCGAAATCTCAGATATAGAGCCCTCCTTCTAGGATCTGGAAATTTTACTGAGTATGACTCCGGGTAGCTGATTTTCTTTCCTTCATATATACTCTGATTGTTTATCCTAGATGACCCAACCATTTCCATGGATTTCAACCAGTCCACAGATTGAGGCTTATCCTTCACTCTCATGGGATTAGATATCAGATTTTCATGTGTGGGACAGATGGAATCTACTACTTCAAACAGTCCATTTGTAAATTCAGTAACCACTTTGATACTGTGGTGCCCTTTCTTAGTCTGTTACCCATAAGTGCATAGAAAGTATTGTCTTTTGACACAATAATGTTACGATAAAGGGCCAATCTTCTCCAACTGATTCTACTATCCAGGGAAAGAAGGCCCAATTCAAAACGAATAGCAGACATAGTAGTATAGAATTTTTCGCCATATTTTTTACTCCAATTTGGCTACCAGACGATGGGTTGGAAAATGCAAAATTCCGAAGCCATATAGGAGTTAAGGCAGAACTTTAACATTGTAGAACCTAATTAGAGGAGTCACTGAATATTTACAATATTTAGCAGCTACCTTTTTCATTTGGAAGATCAATTTATCCACTTTGTCTAGATTATAATTCCAGTACATGTGGATCATAGAACCACTAAAGACTGGAACGGATCTAACCTTAGTTCGAAAGCAAGAATTGATCTTCCATTTGAAATTGGATGTTTTTTTTTTCTATTTGTAAGGCAAATTACAACAGATTTCTTCTCGTTGATGATAAGGGCATTTTTATCCACATAAATCGACAAGGCCACCAGTTTCCGCTGAAGACCTACTGGAGTGGCCTCAATCAAGAGAATGTCATCAGCATAGGCAGTCCAAGATATTTCCCCCCCCCTATCTTTGGTGAAATTAGAGATGCATCCGTTAAGGGCCCATCAACATCCGATATATATAAATTGAAAAGTGTGGGTGAAAACAGACATCCTTGTCTCAGGCCATTGCCTGTTTGTATTAGCCGTGACAGGGCACCTGACAAGTTTAGCCGAATCTGGATGGCATATTCTTCATATAAGTGTATAAGAATAGTCAGAAGTCCGGATGGAATACCCATTAAAGCCAACATTGACCACAATCTTTCCCGATCTACCTTGTCGAAAGCAAGGGAATGGTCAATCGAGGCTAGGTATATAGGACTAACTGCTTTCTTACACGCCTTCTCCAAGAGTAGAGTAAATAGTAATCCTCCTATTACAGTACCTATACCCTTTAGGAAACCAAACTGTTGTATGCGCAAGATTTGATTTGTTTCTACCCATTCAACTATTTTCCTGAGAACTATTCCTGCAAATATTTTGGAATCTGCGTCCATGATGGGGATCGGATGATAATTATGCGGGCACCTTCTGTCCCCTTTTTTATATATAGGAATAATATATGAAACCCTCCAGGAGCACGGAATAGAGTGGGTCAGTATAATATCGGAACATTTATTATAGAGTGCCTTTGCCCACATTTCAGAATGTCTCTTCAGCATATTATTGGTGAGCCCGTTAGGGCCTGCTGCCCGGGAACTATTGGCTGCCCTAATCTGTTTTTCAATATCTTCAACAGTGAAATTACATGTCCACCTGCCCCTCTTAATTACCTCAAGCGTATTTGTCAGAGCAAACTCCCCTCATATAAAGTAGAGAAGTGAGTTGCCCAAACATCCTCTTGAACACAGGCAGTTTGTAGCATTACCTGTGGATTCTCCAAATAATTTATTAAAGTTCAGACCTGATGGGCAGATGCATCTCTTAGCGCCATTAACATGGCAGTATTGTCTTTCTCTAGCATGTACATCTTATGGGTTTTTAGCCAGTTTTTTTTTTGCTTGTTTGATTAAATGAATTTCCTTCAGCTTTTTATCCTGGTCTGAATTGGATTTCATAATTGCTCTAATCCTACGATTTGTGTATTTTTTGTTTTACCTTACTTTGGGGTCATAAACATGCACATGCTGATGTCTGTTGCTTCCACTATTTTTAGGTTTTACAGACTTGTCTATTAAGGATTTAACATAGTCACAGAAGTAGGGAACCGAAAGTAGTATTGATCTAGTAGACAATGGCGTACAATGATGCTCATAGAGAAATACAGCATTCATTTTATCTATGATACCTTCATGCCATTTGATTCGATTTCCCCCACATGTCACCATCAGAGAAATTGAGAGCAAGTCCTGATTTAGTTTAGCATAATTCCACTTCAGTTTGGCTTCTAAAGTTCTGTTATCACTCATATAAGAATCACCCATTCAAAATTCAACACAAGAAGCCGCAAGTCTGTCTGACAAAAATATGTCATCGATAGTCAACTTAAATTGCCCATTCGACCATGTAAACTCATTAGTAAAGGTATTGAAGACGACATTCATATGGGTAAGTTCCCATGAGTCAAACAGTTTAGACCAGATTTGCCCATGCATGATTTTACGTGTTGTTTCATAGGGTGCCCCATCTATCGGCCCGAGGTTCCCCATAGATCTAATAGAGGTAGAACACATCTTTTTATTCATCCCCATTCCATATCTGATTTCTGAGTTAAAATCTCCCACTACAATAATGTCAAGACCTCTGTATTCGAGCAACATGGTCGAGAGGCAGGCATTCATAGACAGAATAACATTGTCCAATGAATTTTGCGGGTTCGAGTAGATATTCAATACCAGTGCAAAAATCGAATGGTGTACATTCCTGTACTCTGATACTGTTGCTAGAACCCCCCATGTGATAGTAAAAGATTCCGGTATTTGCGTACCCCTTGATACTTGCACCGCTATTAGGAGGCCTCCAGATGGTCTACCTCGAAGCCCCATGCTAGCAAATTGGTATCTGCAATCATAGCCATCCAGATGAAAGGGGACTCTCATTCACGTTTCTTGAATACTATCAAGTCCATAGATTTAAGTTTATTACATAACACATTGGAGGCCACCAGATTTGAGTGACCCCTATAGTTCCATGAAAGGATTTGCCAGTAGTGTGTTAAATCTGGACTAAAATTTCTGATGTTTAGTTTGAATTTGGGAGATAGATTCTCTCAGAGATAACGCAAGCCATCTCCATTCCTGATCGTCCCCTTCCTTCATGGGAATATTGACTTTTTTATGCGTCAGACCCTCCTTCCGCAATGGGTAAGAGGTATGTTTTCGATCGGTGGAGTCCCTTCCATTCTCCCAGCTGTTATTAAAGATAAGTATGTCGTACCACATCTTATTAAAGTGTTCAGTCTCCTGTATTATAAGATCCAAAATATTTTAAGACCTCGCCACAATTTTCACATGGTCCAGACGCGTGGGGTGTATAAAATCCACCAAGCTGATATCTGCCTAGGAAATCAGTCTCAATTTTGGGATCTCATTAAACAAAGAGAAAACACATGATCTATTTAAGGAGAAGGACCTCCAATAGCGCATAGGTTGTATAGCAAGATATTTGGATAATCAGGAAGGGCTATTTTCCACCAAATCATATTACGCAATTCACTGTCCTTAATATGAATTGCCATTGTTGATTGTTGAAAGGTCCTAGCCTCACCCTCCACTTGAACTTTTGTTTGTAGGCTAAGTTTTGGGTTAAATGGCTGTTTGGATATGCTCTCTTGTCCCCTTTACAAATTTTCCCCCATGTCCAACTGGGTTGTCTGAGTGTGATGTTTCAAATTCAGCGCGCCCTGCATGTTCATATTGGAGGGAGCCTCCACATGGTCTTGTGGGAAAATTCCATTTCTTTCATTTGAGTTTTCACCAGGGCCCTGATTTTTAAGCCTAGATAGATCTGGCAATTTATTCATTATAGTTTTTTTGATGATCATTGAGAGATCACTGTTGCTTTGCACAGTTTCCTCTAATGAATGCTGGGGCACATTTTTAGCAATGGTAACTCCTGAACCAGATCAACCATTTTATTGGGGTCTCCCAGCTTTGTTTTTATTATCGTCACCTTGTCCTGGAGAAGCCAGGAATCCACTTTCCTTGGGGCTAGCGGATCACGATTTACAGTCACCAGTTATGAGATGAAACCCAGTCTATTGGATTGCGCAGATGTCATCGGGACATCATCTTTCTGCTGCAGGATCTCCTGCGGTAAAATTTGCCTTGAGGTTGATTTTTCCAATACTTTATAAAAGTTTGACTATTGAAGTTACTTCACTTCTTTGATGTCACCTCCTCTCACACTTAGAGACAGTGTCCTCTGCTCAGGCCCCAATTCTGAGTTACCAACTGCAGATGTCCTCACACCCGCTTGTTCTTTATTTATGTTTTCTTTATTTTTTGTGATTTTTTATTGTTTTTATTTACGAGAACTGGCAGGATGTGGTTAAATCAGAACTGACATTATGAAGCTGCAGGGCCATTCGACTTTCTTCATTCAATTGTATCAGATTGTATCAGATCTGACAGTGCAACCTCATTAGCCTTTGGTTCTTTAGTTTTTGTGTGCACCTTATCGGATTTCTGACTTTTCTTTAACTGCCTTTTTTTAGCTTTCAACGCCAATCATTTTTGGCGCCTTGATAGTGAGTAGCCATCACAACCTGGAGTTTTTACATCCTCAATATTTTGGCTACCAATTTCTGATTTACTTACATTAGTAGGATTTTCCATAATATCTATCAAGGCTGACGGGCTGTCCGGGGGCTCTGGAGTACATTTTGTCTTCTCTGGGCACTTGCCACCTCCCCCACAGTTATCTTGGGAGTAGTAGACAATACCAGGGTTGATAATCTGTATTCTGATTTAGTAATTTTTAGAGAAAGCTCTTTAATTGCCTTCAAGATTTGTTTGTCCCCTTCTCCTTCTAATTTCGCGGGGTTATTTGCGGATGGGAACTCAGTCATATTCAACCTGCTTGATGAGGATACGACCATACTAAAGCGCTGATGTGGTCGTTTATGTCTTCTATAGTCTGGGATCCTTGAGATTTGGCTGTCAAAAGGTACGGCAGATTTGCCTTCATTTCCCGTGGAACATATCCACATGTTTTACCCACTAGGAAACCTTCCACTCTATTAGGTTTAGATTGTGTGTCCAATACAATCCATTTGAGGTCTCTCACTTCCCAGTGGGTCAACGCATGCCCCTTATACGGGAGATTTAATATCCTGGAAATTACTGGAAGTGATTCCTCAAAGTGATCATTATTTTCAGGAATTAGAGAACTGGTCAGAGGCGTCAGAGACTGAATACCGGGAAAGGGTAACACTAATTTGTTCTGTTCCTCTGAGTTTGTCAACCCCTCATGTGCAGCCAGTTCAGTATTCTCGTCTGATACCCACATTTTTTCTTTTGCCTTGGTGAAACTAGTACATTGATTCCAAACAAATTGACCTTTTGGATTTACATATCTTTGTAGAAGGTCAACAACTTCTGACCAGTACTTACAGGAAGCCTACTGATGTCAATTATATGTTAGCAGCACAAAGCAATCACCAGCGTACGACTATTAACAATATTCCAACAGGAGAATTTCATAGGGCAAGGCGTAACTTCACGCGTCCTATAGATCATGACATGGAATGTAATATTATTAACCAGCGCTTTTTGAACAGAGGCTACAAAAACGTAGTCATCGATGACGCATACGCTAAATTTACTAATGTCACTCAGCGTGACCTCGTGAACAAGGTGCCAAAATCTAAAGATTCCCTACAATACATCTCTCTAGTTACCCCATTTATGACAGACTTCTCTATGCTGTACAAAATGGTTGCTAAACATTGGCACATCCTGAGACTCGACAAAGACCTTGAACCTTTTTTGAAACCTAAACCTAAATTCACTTTTTTGAGATCACCTACTATTAAATCACAGGTTAGTCCGTCATTTTTTTAGAATAAAGTGGCCAACCCTTTTTGGCTACGACAACTGGATGGTTTTCACAAGTGTGGAAACTGCAATCAGTGGGCCTCATTACGACCCAGGCGGTAAGTTACCGCCTGGGCCATGACTTTACCACCATGGCTTAAACTACGTTTACGCCATGGTGGTTGGCGGACTTACCGCCCCATTCCGAGGTTGGCGGGGCGGTAAGTCCCCAATCCCCATTTACCCTTCCCCATTCCCATTTTTGCCCCATAGGGCATAATGGGAGTGGGGAAGGCGTTAATTACGCCACCGTAAATTACGGTGGCGTAATTAACTCCATGGTCCCTTAGTCCCTAGCTAAAAGCAGGTGTTAAATCCGCCATGGCGCTAAGGGACCTCGTACTAAGGCGGTAAGGGTCGGCGCTGTTTACGCCGGAGTAAACCCCTTACCGCCTGAGTCGTAATGAGGCCCAGTGTCCTTGGGCCCATCCCAAATGTGAAACATTTACAGACAAGTTTGGATCTCAAGTGGTTATACAGGATTTCATCAACTGTAAAACAACCCACCTGGTGTATGCCATTGTCGGGGGGGATTCTGCCGGGGTCGGCCGGGCCGTCCGCAGACCTCCGGGCAGGGAGGCCCCAACTCCTCCCGTGTATATCTCGGATCGAGACAGAGTATGAGGCACACACAAGGAGCAAGGCAACTTCTGTCGTTTATTATGCAAACGGCAGGGATGGGTCAAGGAGCGCACGCGTTCGTCCTGACACACACACAATAGTGGGGCTCGCAGGCCCTTTTTACTACATTATGACGCGCTACTTGCGTCATTCCAAAAAGTTACCAAAAGAACCTATCGCCACTCTTGATTGGTTGCTCGAGTGGTGGGGTTAGTATAGTACGCATATAGAGAATGATATTAGTGGTTAAGATGTAGTCAGGTGGTATATCTGGGTTGTCCCTACAATTAGATACATAAGAATTGTTACATGAAGACCCCTGAGGATTGGCTAACGTTACTGACGTCTGAGATAAGAACCTCATGTTCTGATTGGTGCATCCGTGAGCTCCCCAGCCTGGGACCACCGTTGTTCCCAGCACACGGTGCACCTGTGGTTGCAACAGTGTTTCAGTATGGGTACGTGCAGGCAATGTGAGGATTTATTCATAGGTGGGAGACTGACCGTTCCCACTGTAGCAGGTGTCCATTGAGCCTTTCAAGTGTGTCGGCCTGCGTCTCGTAGCGAGGTACCCAGACGCCTTTTCTCTCCTGGGTTTTGGCATCTCGTCAGGTTCGGCTTGGTCACGTGGGGAGGGACCGTGTTTGAGGCATAATTCTGCACAATTAATATTGTTTTTCCACTGTATGTCTGGTTTAATTTGCAGATATGATTTTAACATTGGTACGTGGAGTGCGAGGTTGCAACATCGTGCCTTTGAAGATTTGTTTCTTGACTGTGGGTTTGCAACAGTACGACCTTGGCTAGTTGCTCCACTGGGTTCTTTCTGCAGGCTCAGCAACCTGACTTTTGCTTTGTTAATGTCCACGGGAACTCTTGCTTGAGGCCTACTTGGGCCTGGTGCACGAGTAATCCATTTAGTGCATGGATGCTTTAGGTTATAGTGGCATACAGTTTCATGGCCAGTATCGTGTTTCCATTATATCTCTCATGATGGTAACGGGTTTCAAGAGAAGCGTGAGCAAGCGTTATACATGAGCTCATGGTGCGTCTTGCGTTTCTGCATTCTGAAAGCCTATGTAAAAATAATAAAGATGCACGTCCGTGAATAAGCCTGTCGCCTACGTCAGAGCACTGAGTATGTTCTTCGTGTAGATTGGTGTGGAAATGTTCAGCGTGTATAATAGTTCAGCGGTGCTTCCCGTTATCTAGGTCGTCATGGCATCTCTAACGATGTGTAGATTTCAGTCTAGTTGGTCCGTGCCGCAGGTGTCGGCATGGCCAGTGCGGGCTGTTGGGCAGGCAGATGGACACATCCGTATGTTTCTGTACCAGGGTATTTGGTCATCTGGTAAATGGGCAAACTCTTCTCGTGGCGGGTGTCTGGGCCGCGACCCTCTAGGCCAAGCGCGAGAGGTGAAGGACGGGAGTCTGGTTTTCCATTCTCCCACTTCAGTCCCCCCTCTGGTCGACTTGTCGACCACAAACATATCCTTCTCGTTATCTCCTCTTACTCTCCATATCTTGGTTATCCCTCCGAGATGTCCATAATGGTTTACGTGATCTTCAAATGACCAATACATGTATTCGCATGTTCCTCCAGGAGTACAGTACACCCATCTTCCTATGTAGCTCCTAGGGTTCCTTGGGTTCTCGATCTTCACTGATGGTGGGTCTAGATGATTGGCGATGATTTGGGTGCGCAACTTCTCCCTTTCGTGTATTATCACACCTGTGTGCTGGCCGTCATCCGCTGGCATCAAGGGGTGCATTCCCACCATTTCCAGCAACTCATCAGTTGAGCGCGCCTTCCGGGCTTTCCAAAATCTAATTATTATCAGTGCAGCTCCAGCCAAAATAGCACATCCCACTATTATTTTCAGTCCATCTGACAGCCAAGATGGCATCCATGACCATAATAGTGAAAACCAGCTTTTATCCTTGTTTACGCCGTTACTTTCGTCCATCATTTTGGAGTGCATCTGGGCCAATTGTGAAACTGCTTCTGTTAGTGTACCATTGTCGGCATCGTTGGCAGGTATGAACGTGCAGCATGATTGTCCTATCTTTGCACAAACTCCTCCTTCCATTGCTGTGAGAAGGTCCAATACATATCTGTTCTGTAGTGCTACCATCCTTACAGCTCGCAGCTCCTCTTTAATTGCGTTAAACCCATTTACTGTCGAATTTATGGTCATCATTAGTTCCCATCTGGTTATTTGCAGCCATTTTGCGTTTGCGTATGCCTGCAGTCCCGGATGTATTATTGAGGAGAAGAACATTGCTGCTCTGCTGAATAGTCTGTGTTCTGGCGGTATTGATGTTAGTTCCGTTTCCGACCTTCCCCACAGATAATTTCCTGTTAATGGCTCTCCTTGTCTTTTTCTCCTGTTTAGGACAGTATCATTGCTGTTTGTCCTGTTTTCTTGCTCCTTCTGGAGTGGTGCAGATCTCTTTCTTCTCCTGTCTCCTTCATCCATTTTCGGAAATTTCGCCACATCGACATGCTTCTTAGGTACCACTAGTGATGGTACATTGACGTGTACCATTGTGCACACACCACTCCACAGGGGAGGCAGTGTATGATATGCCTTTTCTCCGCAGGCCCAATAATGGTCCATTATTACTGCTGTTCCCGCTCCCCCCTCAGGTAACTCCATCACACTTGCACAATTGGTGTTATATCCCACGTCCACCTCTCCTTTATGTTGGTAACATACTTTGGGCGCAGTCAATGGTAATATAGTTATCGGGTCTTCATCTTCTTCTACCCACGTGAGCATTGGTACGTACTTGATCCATGTCGTCCAACATCGATGATTGTGTGTCTCGATGGTTGAGATAGTTTCTTTTGTTACCATGTTGCTGCCAACCACTCCTATCTCCCAGCTGGTACCCAGGAACACCTTTCCTGTTATCGTCAGTAATGGCCTCTCCCAGCATCCTTGTTTACCCGGAACTTCCGTGGCGTACCAATCACATGGTAGATACTGCAGTGTTACCTTCTTTGTTTCTCCTTTTTCAGGGCCACTTGTTATGTATCTGAATGCTTCAGCATGTAAACTGGTCTTGTGATAACTCAGATAGGTCTTGAGGAAGTTGTTTTCATATGGGTATGAGTCTCGTGTTTTCCATGTCATGTGCACTACTGTTCCTTGGAATCTTCCTTTCGTTTGGAACAGGGCCAAATATATTATGCACTGTGCTGTTTTTTCATCTATTTCTGTGGCAACAAATGTTCGTGAAGCGCTCATGGCGTATGGTATTAATGAGCAAACGTAACAGCTATCCTCAGTTGTCTGCTTACCAATGCGGGTCATGTGCTGGTACCATATGTTGTTTGTGACGTGTGCTGAATCTTGTACATAATTATCAATACCTTTATTGTCTGAGTATGTGCTGCGTTTAACTTTATTTCGCTTTTGTTCATTGTTACTGTTACCACCTGACGTAACACCTGTTGCAGCAGGGAGGTGGGGTACATTAGGTTTGGGTGCAGCAAAAAAACTCATAGCATAGCTGTACTGCCATACAGAGGCAGCCAAAACTCCGGTGATCATAAAAATCCCTATTATTTTTATTACATATGCTAACCTCACCGACATTTTGCTCTTACCTTGCTGCAGTCCTGGCAGCGTATTCTTGCGACGTTAAAGTTGCCCGCCTAAAAATTCTCAAAAAGTGCTTGTTATTAAATGTTAGTTTTGTTTCATTAAGCTCTCCCTATCAAATAGTCATTCAGTGCCCAGGTGAAGAGTTGCTCCCACGCTACTCTAAGTGATCGGTCTCTCAAGACCGGCAAGTATGGGCGGAGGTGGGGCATGTAATTTTCTATGGCCAGGAGGAAGGCCGTGTAGTATACACGTACCCTTTTCTTTTTTAAGTATGTTGGCCTTTTTATTTCGTATACAAATTGGTGTGACAATTCTTCTGGGTAACTATCGTCTGGCAGCACCATCTACGCCTGCACACTGAATTTGTTAGATAACTTTTCTTAACAATACAATATTACGCAGCTCCTGTATGTGCGAGAGAAAAAGAGAACATTCACGTGTTTACATGTGTATTGGTGCAAGCGAAGTCCTTAGTTTTTATTACAATTGTATTTAGTAGTCAATGGGGGGGGGTTTGCTCAGATGGTGGGAGCAGTTTTACTCTTTGAACGTGTGACCATGGGGTGGGCAGTGTGGGGATCACCCCCTTCTTCGTCCGTTATTCTCTCCGAGGGGACAATTGGGTCGTTGTCTGTGGTTGTGTTTTCTTCCGCTGCCGGGGATGTTGTTGGCGTTTTTCCAATGGACCTGTCGTTGGCGCTGGGGCGGGTCTGCAGTTTGTAGATTTTTACATCATGCAGGTGGTTCCACGCACGCTTATCCTTTAGTTTTACTGCTCTTGTTGATACGTCCTCTACTAAATGGGGGCCAGTGAACCTCTGCTGGTTCCACCTTCTATTAAAATTTCGAAGTAGTACGTGGTCACCTTTGGCAAGTTGGCACAAGTTCTCCTTTCCCAATTCTGTATTTTCTTCTATTTCTTGGTTGCTGGTGGACCCGCCCCGTGTGCGCTCGAGCTGTTGAGACACAAACACAACGCTAGTAATCAAAGAAGACACATATTGATACATTTCATCACCTAACACATTCGCAGAACTTTCTTGGTCGGTGAATGCCCTTGACGTTGGTGTTAGGGGAAGGCGCATTTGGCGTCCAGTAACCACCTCGTGTGGGGTGAGGTGGTGGTCGGACCCTGGCCTGTTTCTAAGTTCGAACAGTGCTAACGGAAGGCAATACAACCAACTTTTCTTTGTTGTTTGCTGTATTTTAGCAATTGCCTCCTTCAATAGGCCATTCAGGCGTTCACATACACCATTGGCCTGTGGGTGGTACGCACATGCAAATTTGTGTTTAATGTTCAGTAGGGATGTGATATGCTGGAACATTTCATTTGCGAAATGGGGTCCGTTGTCTGATCTTAACACCTCGCACACTCCCCACCTGGGGAATACCTCCCTTACTATAAATTTGGCTGCTCTAAACGCATCAGGGTGTGAACAGGGCCCTGCTTCGATCCACCTAGAAAATGGGCATACTACTACTATCATGTATCTATTGCCTTGACAAATGTTGATCATATCAACATAGTCAATGTGGAGGTGCCGAAAAGGTCCTTCTGGTCGGGGTATGGTACCTCTTATCACCTTTAAAGTATGACCGGCCGTGAACTGTTGACATGTAAGGCAATTGCTGATAAAATTTGACACATGGGATGTTAACTCGGGACAGAACCAATCTTCTCTAATTCGTGCTGCTATTATTTCTTTGCCTGTATGGGCAGGGTGATGTAATTGGTTCAAGGCGGTATTTAACAATGCCAATGGTATTACAACTTTCCCAGTGCCACCCTGGCGCCATAGTGCGTCGGTTGGTGACATTGTGCATCCTCTTTTCACCCATACTTCTTTTTCGGCCATTGGTGCAGCCGCTTGTAACTCCATAATCTGGGTGGCTGGGAGATGGGTGTACCCTTCTTTTATTAACATCTCCCTCGCTATTCCCCTCCCTCTCCCTCTCTGTGAGTCTGTGGGGTTCCATATCTCACCAAAATATGCAGCATATTTTGCATGTGCGTCTGCTGCTGCATTTCCTTTTGATATATAGTCTTCTCCATTGGTGTGTGCTGTGCATTTTACTAGGGCTAGTTCTTGGGGATCGTTTATTACTTCAATTAGTTCAGCCAACAAGAGGGCATGTTGTACTGGAGTGCCGTCAGCTCTCCTAAACCCTCTTCTTCTCCACTTTGATAGCCCTGAGTGGACAGTGGATGTAACATATGCACTGTCGGAATATATAGTAACTTTTTTATTAAAACTTTCCTTTAGTGCCAATATGAGTGCAACCAGTTCCGCCGCTTGAGCAGAGTAATGCTGTGGTAATTGTACACACTTAATAGCCACACACACTGGCGCTTCCATCATTTGTACTACTGCTGCCCCAGTCCTCCTTATCCCGTCTCCTTGATCAATAGTTGATGACCCATCAATAAACAAAAGCTCACCTCCCTCTAGTGCGTTTTCTTCAACTTTCCTAGTACATGAGTACATCTCAGTTACTTGGGTGCAGTCGTGGGCGTAATCTCCCTCTTCAATTACTTCTGCTAAGAACCTTGCAGGGTTAACCGTGCTACATCTAACAATTGCCAGTTCAGCTTTGGACAAAATAATCTCATAACCTGTTGCCCTCTGTGTCGTCAGTGTGGACTTAGGTTTATTCAATATCGCAAATAGTGCATGTTCTACAAATAGTGTAGTTGGACACCCCATAGTTATTGATGATGCTTTTTCTACTGCAAATGCAGCTGCAGCAAGACCTTGTTCGCAAGAGAATTGTCCTAACATTATTGGATCTAAGTGACCGCTGTAAAATGCTACTGGTTTATAGCCCATGCTAGTCTTTTGGGCCAATACTGCTTTCATTACTGCTGAGTCGCAATGTGAAAATATAAAAAATCGTCGCTCATAGTCTGGGGATGCTAGTACTGGAGCAGTTGATATTGCTTCTTTTAATTCATCAAATGCCTCCTTCATTTCCATAGTCCATCCCAACTTTTTCTCCCCTTTATTTGCTTCCTTCAAACCCTCAAGCAGGGGTCCTATGTAAGAGCTGTAATCAAATACCCATGCTCTACAGTAGTTGCACAGTCCCAGAAATTGCTGCAGTTCTCTTACAGTCTGTGGCACGGGAGTGCCTGATATTGCCTGTGCTCTTTGTGGTGCAATTCTTCTTCCATATTGTGATATCAGTTGGCCAATGTAAAGTACCTGTTCCTGACAGTATTGTATCTTTTCCATGTCTACCTTGTACCCCTTTTCAGCCAATATCGTCAACATTTTTAATGAGTCCTCTCTACATTTATCTTCATTTGTACTGCAAATTATTATGTCATCCACATACTGTAACACTGTGCTTTCCAACTCAACGTTACCCAAATCCATCTGTATTACCCTATTGAAAATTGAAGGTGATTCACAATATCCCTGTGGTAATCTGGTATGTTTCCACTTCCTATTTCGGTAAGTGAAGCTTGTCAAGTCTTGTGAGTCTGGGTGTAATGGTATTGAGAAAAAAGCATTTTTAAGGTCAATCACTGTAAACCGTGATGCTTCTGCTGGAATGCCACACAAAATTGTGGCCGGGTTTGCTGTTACTGGATACTCTGCTTCTTCTATGTTGTTCAACGGTCTGAGGTCCTGTATGAACCGCCAAGACCCTCCTTTAGCCTTGCGCACCGGGTACACAGCTGTGTTGCATGGGGATTCTGAGGGGACCAATATGCCATTGTTTATAAGGGCTGTTATGGTTTCGTATATGCCCTCATCTGCCTCTCTTGACAATGGGTATTGTTTCACTCTTGGTAGTATGGCACCCTTTTTTAATTTTATCTTTACACCCCCTATGCTTTTAATGCATCCTACATCATAAGGGCTAATAGTCCATAATGATTTTGGCACCTTTGACATATCTTCTTTAAAAAATGGGACTGGTGTGCCAGCGGGTGCCTCAAGTGCCATTGCAATTTTCTGTGCCACTTGTTTGTGAGCCACTGTTAGCCACATTTCTACACTCATCATGAACACCATTTCATTTTCCTCCTTTTCTTCTGAAAACAACTCTTCATCTGACACCTGGGTCAGCCTACATCCTTCTGCTAGTGCTATCACCGCCCTCCATGCTCTCCCTTCTTTATCTTGGGCGTGCACAGCAACATAATCAGCTGTTGCAATAATGCTCTCAATGTCCACTGCAATGACCTTCCCTTCCAGTTCATTAGCTGGTGTTTCTGGTCGGAATAGATAGGCTGCTGGTCTCCTCCATATTTTCCCTCCTATCCCTGGCATCCATGCAAATGCCATGTCTGTTCCGTACTGGAATAGCTCGCCGTCTACCGGCTCCGCCCTGATCGCTATCTGTCCACAGTATGCTTGCAAAATCTGTCGTGCTGCAAGCATGTTAATCCCTGGAGTAGAGCAAATTATGCCATCCTCTGTAAAGGAGATCGTCATATTTAATCTGTTCATTATGTCCCTCCCCAGTATGTTTACTGGTGAGGCACTATAATACAAAAGTGGTACTGACAGATCGTAATCTCCAATAGATAGCGGAACGTTATCAGTAAATGGAACCAACCCTTTAGCCCCAGAAAACCCTTGTGTGTTCATGGCTTCGCCTGACATCTTAAACTTACCTTCCCTTATGCAAGACCGGGTCGCCCCGGTGTCAACAAGGAATGATAATTTTTTGTCACCTATCGTTACCTCTATGCGTGGCTCCTCCGCACTATTAGGTGTTACTGACAGGATGGGACACACCAAGGCCGTCTGTGGGCTGTCCTATTGGGGGTACAATGACTGGCCATTCCCTGTGTAAGGGTTGTGCCCCAACACCGTCACCCCACCCAATTGCGTTCGTTCAGGTTGTGGTGGTGGTTGTATTAACGCTGCACCAGTTACTTGTGGCAGGTATTGTTTTATTTGTTGTTGTGGTAGGGAATAGTGTTGGTCACTCCCTTGTGGTGACATCTGCTGTGGTTGTATGCCCTGCTGTTCTTGTGATGTCCTATGTTGTGCTTGTTCGTTCCATGCTGGTGTTCCTGGCCTGACCCTGCATGTACGTGACATGTGTCCTAATAGTCCGCAGCTCCAACACACGGGTGGTTCCCTGTTTTGCCATGGGAAGTTCCCTGTGTTGTCCTGGTATACTGGTTGCCCTGTCTGGTAGTTATTTCTGAGTCCCCCAGCCTGTTGTTGGGTATTATATCCGTATCCTCTTCCCCTCATAAACCCTCCTCTCCCTCTATTATAATTATAATACCCAGCTCCTTGCATTGGGTACCCTCCTCCCATGTTCTGTGCGTGTGATTGCAGAGGCAGCACTTGCTCTATTACCTCTTGTGGAGGCGCTATTTGAGCTGGATTTTGTGCAGCCACTACTTGCGTTGGGCTTTGGGCCATTGGTGTTGGCGCAGTTATTAGTGCCCCTTCCATGGTATATTTAGTAAGTTTTTTCTGTACTAATTTGGCCTCTTCTGTTTTCCTGTCCTCTTCCTTTTGTTTCATTTTTCCTTGCCATGTTCTACAGTGATGTACTATAGTCAGTTGTATTTCCGGCCATGGTTTTGCTTCCATCCCCACTACTTTCTTTAATTGTCTCTGAACTCCTTCTGGGAGCCCTTGTACTAGTATATGATAAAATATGGCTGGTGTTTTGTCCCATTGTTCTCTAGTTTCCATGCGCCACTTCTCTTGAATATCCTGGATATAATCAACAGGATCCTCGTTCTCACCCATCTTACGGGAAGTAATGGCTCCTATGTCTGATGTGTCTGGGTACTGCACTCTTAGTGCCTGCCATAGCGCATGTCTGCAGTTTGCAAATGGTGCCCCATCATGCGATGTGTTTGTTATTGTTACCCCATGGAATCCCGCTCTTTTCCAAATGTCATCCGCTCTATCCCCTAATATTGATATTAACAGGCCCTTAACATCTCCCACTGCTAGTTTCTGTCCTGCGGTGTGTTTTTCCATTTCATATATCCATTTACCCGCACCTCCACTTAATGATGGGAGCCTACATTTTATGTTTTCCTTATCCGTATGTTTCCAAGGTACATATTGTGGTCTAACCCCTCCTCTCTCCAGCAGTGGCATTACATTCTGTCTTGTGTCATCCTTTATGCTCCATGATGTTAACTCTTCACACCCCTCCTCTTCCCCCATTCCTTTTACTACTTCAAATCCTTCCTTACTACCTCTTCTCCTACCTCCCTCTTCTTCCTTTCCCCTTTTTTCATCCTTTCCTGTGTTCAATATTGGCACGTCTGTTTTCCTGTCTTGCCTGCGACTAGGGAGGTCCCTAAGCCGACATGCATAAGGTGTAACTTCGTCCATGAAGGGTGCGAGCTTTATTCTGTGCAGAGAGCGTGCAGTTGTTGAACATGTGGGGTGTGGCGTTAGAGAGCGTGATGGTGATGTGGGTGGCGTGTGTTGGTTGGTGAGCGTCGGTGGCGTGTGTTCGTTAGTTTGTGTTTCTCCCATTCTTTTCACTTCCTCCTTACTTCTCTCCAGCTCCTCCCATCTTCTACTCACCCATGGCGAATCTATGTTTGTTCTAGTGAGGTATAGCTTATCTAAGCTTTCCCTTTCACTCTTCCTTCCATCCTCACTACAAAAATCATTCATAAATTGCGCCCCCCACTCTGCCTTTTTTCCTTTTATTGTTACAGTTTTTAAGTCTATTAGGTCTCCCTCTTCCTTTCCGTTGTTACCACCTGTTCCCCTTAGTGCTGACGTTGTTGCTACCTCTCTATTTTTATATACTTCTCCCCATCTTTCACTCTCCCTCTTACTCTCCTCTCTCTCCCCTTCACTCCTCTCCTCCATCTCCCTACTATTTTCCTCTCTTTTCCTTTTTAATTCCTCCATTACTTCGTTGCTCATCTGTTCCAATATCCTTTCATCCTCTCTCCTCCTTTCCCATTTCACCCTTTCTCTTTCTACTATACTCTCTATTACCTTCCCCTCTTCATATTTTTTAGCTGTCTCTGATATTATCCTCCTCCTCCATATTTCCATTTCCTTTTCATTTTCTTCTTCTTCCTTCTTCTTCTCCCTCATCACTACTCTTGATACCCTTTCTGCTGCTGCTTTTACCCTTACAGCTTCCCTCTTTCTCTCCTCACTTTGCTCCCTTAATTTTTCCAATTCGTCCTTATCTTCTTTCCTTTTCCTCACTCTCTCTCTTTCCTCCCCCTCAAGTTGTTTTATCAGTTCATTCTGCTCATCCCTTAGTTTAGCTAATCTTTCCTCCAAAATCTCTTCCTTCTGCCGTAGCAGCTCCTCTCCCCTCATTTCACTCTCTCTTTCACTATCCTCGTTTGTTCTCTTTACCGCCTCCCTTTCCTCTCCAGTTAGTGATCCTCGTAATTTCAACAATATCTGTGCAGCTACCCACTCATCGTTTCCTATCTCTACAGTCTGCTCTTCTCTCCTCCCGTCCCCCATTGGTATCTTTCCATGAGCCACATATGGTGGAGGGCTGTATGCCGGGTTTGAGTATCCTTCAGCCGCCCTTAACTGTCCTTTTATTTCTCCTAATTCTCTTAAAGGGTACAACCCTCCCCCCTCTGTTTTCACTCCCGGTGTTAAGGGTATCTCATTGCTCGGTTCCTGTTTTATGTCAGCTAATTTATCAACCTTTCCTCCACCCAGTTTTTCATTCCCCATATTCTTTGTTCCTTCACTCTCCTTTTCCCCATCCGTTCCTTCTTTCTTAATCTCCTTTTCTTCCGGTGTTTCCCCCATAGTGAACATTCCATTTGGTCCTGGTCTAGACCCCTGGAACATCCTCCATAAGTTAAACACCTCCACATGGTTTGCCAACTTCTTCCCCTTGTATGTATTGTGCAGATGGTTTAATAGTGAATGTTGGGCATATGGGTCAAAGCTACCATTAGGCGGCCATGGTGTCAACATTTTGTTGTCCGTCCCCTGGGTCCACTCTATGCTGTACTTAATTAACTTCTCCCTATGTGGTGGCAGTGTGGTGCATATATGTTGTAGTGGGGTAGTGAGGGTATTCCCCCACCCTCCCAACCCTCTCCCGTATGACATACTAGCGCACCCTTTCTTACCCTTCCCCTTGCTACCAGTTTGCAACATACAACCTTTTATTGCTTACCTTGCCCCGCAAGTGTGGGGACTTACGACAATCCTTTGACAATTTATGCAATGATAATAATCACAAAAAAAAAAAAATTATAAAACAAATATATTTATGATGTTATATTATATTCCTTCCCCTACGGCCCCCTGCGGCCGAAGCGCACGCAGCCCCCTACAGCTGCGTACCCCTTACGACGATCTTACACAGTCGTCCTTTTTCCCCGTTCTCCTCCCACCTTTACACTTGCCGTGGCCGGCGTTCTCCGTGCGCAGCCACGCCCCCTTCCCCTTCTCCTCTTTGATCCACTCGTTTATCGTTTATCTCCGTGTCCGCTCCTTTATCATGTTTCTCTTCCCCACCAATGTCAAACCCAAAGCTTCTTGTGTTCACGATATCTTACTAAATCCCTACTGGTGACGTCACCTATTTCTTCGAACTACTGGTATATTCGTGTTATGTTCTTTAAATTCAAAATACACTTGCAATCTACCCCGCTAACCCTACAGCTGTCTTCCTGTCTCTCCTGGAACAAGGTAATCTCATCAATACTATAACCGGACTGCGCACGCTGCGTCGCCTCGCGTGTGATACGCCCCTCAACAGGAGGGCTTAACCAGCCAATTATCTTCCGTTTTGGGCAACTACGTAACTAGCCACCGCCCACAGGGAAACGTCATCTACCTATCGAGTTTCTTGCTCGAACAATAGGGAACCTCATCTACCTATCGAGTTTCTTGCTCGAACAATAGGGAACCTCATCTACTCATTGAATGATAAATGTCAAATCGTAGGAAACCACACACACCCACCCTCACACGTAGTCGCGATTTAGGCCAATCAGTGTCTTTCGAGCGGCTGCACGTGATGTTTTCGTGCCCCGCCCCCCTCTTTCGCGTAACGTTAGCTTTTTGTTGCGAGCGTCTGCACGTGTTGTTCTCGTGCCCTGCCCCCCTCTTTCGCGTAACGTTAGCCGCCTTCTCTCGCACTCAATTCACTACCATTCATTCCATTATCATCACTCAATTAAACCTTCACCCCACCTTTTTACAATACCTCCCTCCTCCCTTATTTACTTCCGCCCCCTCCCTCACAATTTCGCATTGCTTGTTGTGCGTGTCATGCTCACCAAGTTCCCTCGATGCAGGGCCGCTCGACTGCGTGCACCCCTCCAAGCGGCTCGCCACCTCCCCTCGTCTGGACCACGTCTGGACACTCGCCGACCGCGGGCGGGATACTTCTCAACCGGCTCCCGAGGGCCAATATCCGGATTGCGCTGTCCGGTCCTCTCGCAGCTCCGCGATGGTCCTGTAGTCCTCAGAAGGGGGCAACGGCAGAGGGGGCCGCGCCGCCGGGCCTCCCCGCAACGGGAGTGCCTGGAAAAATAAAAAATAAAAGTCGATCTTAAACAGATCTCAGCAGTGCCTCCAACTTGTCGGGGGGGATTCTGCCGGGGTCGGCCGGGCCGTCCGCAGACCTCCGGGCAGGGAGGCCCCAACTCCTCCCGTGTATATCTCGGATCGAGACAGAGTATGAGGCACACACAAGGAGCAAGGCGACTTCTGTCGTTTATTATGCAAACGGCAGGGATGGGTCAAGGAGCGCACGCGTTCGTCCTGACACACACACAATAGTGGGGCTCGCAGGCCCTTTTTACTACATTATGACGCGCTACTTGCGTCATTCCAAAAAGTTACCAAAAGAACCTATCGCCACTCTTGATTGGTTGCTCGAGTGGTGGGGTTAGTATAGTACGCATATAGAGAATGATATTAGTGGTTAAGATGTAGTCAGGTGGTATATCTGGGTTGTCCCTACAATTAGATACATAAGAATTGTTACATGAAGACCCCTGAGGATTGGCTAACGTTACTGACGTCTGAGATAAGAACCTCATGTTCTGATTGGTGCATCCGTGAGCTCCCCAGCCTGGGACCACCGTTGTTCCCAGCACACGGTGCACCTGTGGTTGCAACAGTGTTTCAGTATGGGTACGTGCAGGCAATGTGAGGATTTATTCATAGGTGGGAGACTGACCGTTCCCACTGTAGCAGGTGTCCATTGAGCCTTTCAAGTGTGTCGGCCTGCGTCTCGTAGCGAGGTACCCAGACGCCTTTTCTCTCCTGGGTTTTGGCATCTCGTCAGGTTCGGCTTGGTCACGTGGGGAGGGACCGTGTTTGAGGCATAATTCTGCACAATTAATATTGTTTTTCCACTGTATGTCTGGTTTAATTTGCAGATATGATTTTAACATTGGTACGTGGAGTGCGAGGTTGCAACATCGTGCCTTTGAAGATTTGTTTCTTGACTGTGGGTTTGCAACAGTACGACCTTGGCTAGTTGCTCCACTGGGTTCTTTCTGCAGGCTCAGCAACCTGACTTTTGCTTTGTTAATGTCCACGGGAACTCTTGCTTGAGGCCTACTTGGGCCTGGTGCACGAGTAATCCATTTAGTGCATGGATGCTTTAGGTTATAGTGGCATACAGTTTCATGGCCAGTATCGTGTTTCCATTATATCTCTCATGATGGTAACGGGTTTCAAGAGAAGCGTGAGCAAGCGTTATACATGAGCTCATGGTGCGTCTTGCGTTTCTGCATTCTGAAAGCCTATGTAAAAATAATAAAGATGCACGTCCGTGAATAAGCCTGTCGCCTACGTCAGAGCACTGAGTATGTTCTTCGTGTAGATTGGTGTGGAAATGTTCAGCGTGTATAATAGTTCAGCGGTGCTTCCCGTTATCTAGGTCGTCATGGCATCTCTAACGATGTGTAGATTTCAGTCTAGTTGGTCCGTGCCGCAGGTGTCGGCATGGCCAGTGCGGGCTGTTGGGCAGGCAGATGGACACATCCGTATGTTTCTGTACCAGGGTATTTGGTCATCTGGTAAATGGGCAAACTCTTCTCGTGGCGGGTGTCTGGGCCGCGACCCTCTAGGCCAAGCGCGAGAGGTGAAGGACGGGAGTCTGGTTTTCCATTCTCCCACTTCACCATCATATGTGTTTGTGGCAAACTTTACGTGGGAAGTACCGTACGTCAACTCAGAACCCGTATTAGAGAACACTTGACCAGTCTCCGGATGTGTAAAGCAAAATCCCCTCTAGCAGTTAATTGGCAGGCTGAACATCAATTGGATTTAACCTCTGATTTGCGCTTCATTAGATTAATGAGAGCGCATAAGGGGAAAAGGGGCAGGAATCTTCAATTGAAATTGCGGCAGATGGAAGCTAAACTCATCTGTCTACTGTGATGTACCACTCGTGGACTAAATTCTGACCACAAAGTGTATGTTTTTCTATGAATCCAGCCTGTATTGGAATGTTAATTTGAATGTACTGTTGTTTAAGTGTATTAATTTGCTTATCAATCAATCTTTAGCCACTGCCAGTCATTATGTTGATGTGGTCAGATCTCACTGTTGCAATTCCCCCGTGCTTTTTCACTCACCAGCACTCCTCTGCAATTAGTGCTAACTCACATGGTTTGATTATCTTACATAACTTTGTCGACATTGGATTGTTTCTCCTATCTGTCAATTCACTGATTATCTGTGCTAATAATTAATTGTATCCGACTTCTAGTCATTCATGATATTTACGCGGTTACCGTGAACACGTTTGCAGTACCTCGGTCCCTTGTTGACATAACTTGTCATCTCTGCGATTTTGTTTAATTTTCTGTTGTGTTCTGTATACTTTTTGACATTGATTTCCTTTCAAACACAATGCGTTCAAAGACTTTAACTTTGCATGATGCATTGAATATTTGTTTTAGTATCCAATTATGAGTCACTTAGTCATATGAACGCGGCGATCGCAATCATGCACACAGTACCTCGGCGTAATTTTAGGTCCTTTGTTGACAGTAGACGTCATCTTTGCGACCCGTTTGAATATTACTTCTGGCGACGTCACAATGTTGACAATGTACGTCACTCACGCGACGTAATTCGCTCGCGCTACCGCCATCGTCACTTCCGTGGCGTACATGGCGGCTATCAGTATTTTAGAGCAACCCAGGTAAGAATCTACTGGATTTGTCTCATTTAATTTGCTCCATACTCGATTTACCGAGTGAGTTTACATTCTTTTTCCTTCTTGCTCGTGGCCGTCAACTGATGGTTCTGTGTTCCCATCTCTCATTTATTATGCTACTTTTTTTCAGGCGATATATTTGTCCCAGCCAATTGGCTTTTCATATTGATCAAGATATACATTCTTTAATGGGTACTTAACCATCAATCTCCAGTGTGGTAAGTTTCGATAGTTATCGTTCTCTTTTTTCCAGTTGATTCCAGGTATTTCCTGGCATCCATTACTAATTCACTCTCGTTCATGTTCCAATAGGTTTCTCATATTCATTGGCCATTTCTAAATACTTATGGTAAGCGTATCTTTATTGGTTACATCATTTTATACCGACCCATATGGTACATTTGACACTCTGGTGTTGGGTTGCTTTGTATTGGTCACTTCACTGGATTTGGCGATTCTCCAATGGACGCTGTGCCTGGATCTAGCCATTTTCCTTAGTACCTTTTGTATTGATCCTACAACTTCTGTCAAGGGTGCCATTTATATATTTATTTTTTCCTTTGATGATTATCGGCACCACTACTGATCGGACCACTTTTCTGGCTTGACGCTACTACTTTGTACTTATGGCACTGTGCTGGTGCGTGATTTGCATAGGGGCCTTGCGAGGGTGTGTGTGGCATCAACTACACTTGAAGATGATATTGCATTGATTACAATTATGCTCATGTACATTCTCCATATCCTTGTTCCTTCTGCGATGTGCCTTTATTGATCCATTACTGCTGTCCTGCCCTTCTTACCTGATATGGTATGTCCCTCACTTATTCATTCATTTTTTCATTTTTTCATGTTGGATATGTCCTTTTTTGTGAATGTCTCACATATCTGTTATTTAATTTTGTACCTTATATTGCTATATATGCTGATGTATTATGTTATCTTCTATTGTACATGATACTTGAATGTGGTTTAACCATCCAGCCTTGAAGACGACGCAAGTGTCGAAATACGTGTCGGCTGTTCTTCATTCCAAACCATTAAAATACTGTACTTTGATTGTTGTCTCTTAGCCTAATGGTGTTTAGCGCAATTCCATCCCCCACATCCCACAAATTGTTAATATAGTACCAACCTGTGTGGCCAGGTTGACCGGGATTGGACTGCTGCGCACACCGCCCCTTAGATTTCTTTTCACTGCAGACTCCTATAGTGATATATAGCGCACGGGTACTGTGTTGCGATTCCACAATCCTTGTACCCTAGTTAGAATAGGTGAATTCCATACAAATGCAATGTAATTCCGCTAGCATGAACATGTCATGCTAGCGTACATTAATGTGTTTTTATCAGGCAGGGCATATGGAGTAGGATGGCATGGAAATTAGGCTCTGTACCCCAGCTTTGCCTAAAAAAATGTTGAAAGTAAACCGTAGTGTAATAGCAGATGTTACACTTTAACAGCTGAATTGTCCACCCTGGGCCTTATTAGGAGTTGGGCGGTATTCCGGTCTATAAATCCCAATGCATTTACCATTACTGCCACACGTGGTGGTGGTGGTGTAAGTTCCCATTTTCTTTTTAGTCTATAGGACTCAATGGGGCATCTTCAGTGAAATTACTGCAGCAGTAATTGCGCCACAGTAATTGTGACAAAAATGGGTGGCAAGTTGGAACATTCACCTCCAGTTCAGAGCTGGAGGTGAATCCTCTGACTTTCCTGCACACTCGTGATTGGGTGGTGCGGTAATGCTGTTACCACCACATTTTTAGCACACCGCCAAACTTCTGATGATGCCCCATGTCTTTTGTTCTGGTTACTTAGAACAAATATTGTTTTAATGATGCTGATGTGTTTGTTAAGGACACTTTTTAGACTACATGAAAGGAGTATCATCTTATAAAAATAAATATTTGAAACGTAACTAATAGCCTTGTTCTAGCATCAAAAGTGCCATAAGCACAAGCATTCAGAAAGCATGCATTTTTGCAACATGCATGTTGTGCTTTGGGCATTGGTTTCTGTAAAACACAAATTGATAGAATTTCCAGAGGATCAACCCTTACTGTTTTCTCCTGAGGTTTAAGATATGAAGTTCCACTGGATTTGACCTTGCATTTATATATAGAAAGTTGAGTTGAAATTCACACAGTTGGCAACTGGAAAGGCAGGAGCAGTGTTTATTAGTGAAGTGAATTGTTATGATATGTTATGTTACTTTGCATTTATATAGCGCCTTATATATCACTGGTATGATCTCAAAGCAGTGGTAGGTTGAACGCCCTCGGAAGTCGGTGGAGAGGGAAAGGATCATAAGGTGCATGTGTGTACCGGCAATGTGTGCAGCCGACGTGGCAGTTGCGTGTTAGCTGCTTCTTAGCGGTAGGTGTAGTGGTTGGGAGGTCAGACATATGTGTTCGATCTGGGGGGGATGACGCCTAGACTGATTTGTGGCTGCGTTGGGCCTGAGGCGACGCTTAAGCTAGCATTGTGCTCAGCTGATATTTCGTCAGGATGATGGGGAGTATGCGGCGGGTGTTAGTATGAGAACAGCTATACTGAATGTGTCATAGTATCGCTGTGTTTTAGATGAGTGTTGGTGTGTAGGAGAGAGTAAGCATGGTGGTGTGATATGGTGGTTATCAGTTATGTGTTTGAGATCGGGCACTCCATCTGTACCATCCACTCCATCTGTTCCATCCACTCCAATTCGTTTCATCGCCTCCATTTGTTTCAACGCCTTCATAGGTTTCATTCACTCTACCTGTTCCATCCACTCTACCTGTTCCATCACTCTACCTGATTCCAGCCAATCAACTTGTCCCATCCACTATACATTTTCCATCCATTCCATTTGTTCCATCCACTCCACCAGTTCAGTCTATTCCATCTGTTCCATCCACACCATCCGTTCCATCCACTCCATCTGTTCCATCCACTCTATTAGTTCAATCCACTCCATCCGTTCCATACACTCCACCCGTTTAGTGGCCTCCATATGTTTCATCCACTCTACCTGTTCCATCCATTCCATTCATTCTGTCCACTCCCTTTGTTCCATCCATTCGATCTGTTCCATCACTTTACCTGTTCCATCCATTCCATTTGTTCTATCCACTCTACCTGTTACATCACTCTACCTGTTTCATCTATTCCATTTTTCCTATCCACTCTACCAGTTCCATCCATTCCATTTGTTCCATTTACTCCATCTGATCCATCCACTCCATCTGATCCATCCACTCCATCTGTTCCATCCACTCCCTCTGTTCCATCTGTTTCATCCACTACATCTGTTTCATCCACTCTATCTGTTTCATCCACTCCATCTGCTTCATCCACTCCATCCATACCATCCACTCCATCCGTTCCATCCACTCTATCCTTTCCATCCATTCCATTTGTTTCATCCACTCCATTCATTTCAGTGCTTCCATATGTTTCATTCACTCTGCCTTTTCCATCCATTCTACCAGTTCCATCACTCTACCTGATTCCGTCCGCTCTACTTGTCCCAGCCATTCTAGCTGTTCTGTGAAAAGAGAAACAAAATATCGAGGCTGAGTACCTCAAAAGGAAATACACCAAAGACAGGTTTCAAAGGAACATACAAAGTACTTTATTCTCTATCGAATACAATTACAAAACAGTGCAAAGTCAGATAGCTATCGGCCCTCAGTACAACACAACAAACTCCAGCATGGTTCAGTGTGTTCAGTGAGAGACTGTACATTAGAATGCATTCGCTTTTTATACATTTTGTGAGCGCTATGACCAACCCTTCTTCGGGTTAATATTCTACTTTATATGTTACCAATTCTAGGGTTCGTTGCCGAGTCTCAAATAACCGCATCTAACTGGTTCGTTCTTTATTACATGTAACAATAAGTGTATGCATTACTATGTATTCTAAGTTTCGTATTGCAGGTCTTCTTAAACATTAATACAATATAGTAAAACAGATGTTCTTTTGTCCAATGTGTAAATACATTATCATAATACATACTCGTGGATTGGTTTACTTGCGCGAGTAATCCTTTTACACATAGGTCAACGTAGGACGAGGTCTCAGTTCATGACCTCAACAAGTAGCCTGCAGGCAGATTACACATTAGCGATGTACAGAGGTCAAGACGGCCATGTTGTATTTTGCAATGACATTGTCCACCATTTTAGCTCACAGGGTGACTTTTCCACATAAATCCTAAAATGGCGGTTTGACTTAAAATGGCGGCCTACATAGATTAAAGGTCATGACCTTGTAACACAGATCTCGCAAATGACTTTCAAGCAGCTTGGCGTAGGCCAATATTAATATATTTATTACAATAGGAGGCACAATATACTTTTTATTCCGACAAACCCTCCTTTTGGCCTATGCCAAGTGCTAAAAACTATTTTGGGTCTCCTTACAAATAACTCCATACATCAGTATCCATGTACCCTGAATCACTATCTGAAATATATATTGCCATTAGGTCTTTCACTGATATATCTTTCAACACATATTCTTTGGAAGTTTTATCTGAGGCATACACCTCATGTCCTATCGAATTTATCGTTTGTGCACAACATCTCCCTAGCATCGAACACATACCAGGAAGACACTGAATACAGCAACAAAGGAACAACAGAACTCCTAAAATAGTTAATAAAACCGAAAGTACCTTCCAACCCCAAGATCGCAAGAAGTCCCAGAACCAAGCACTTAGATCCCAGTTTCCCTCGGGAACATGCACTTCGGAACCAAGGACGTGCAGATTTTGTATTGCCTTAAAGATAGTTGGGGAGGAATCTGGTATGAAAACACAGCAAGCAGACCCCACTAATTTGCATACTCCACCACGCTCAGCTAGAATGACATCTAATGCCATTCAATTCTGGAGTGCTACTAATCTTATTGCTTTCTGCTCTAATGTCATATTGTAGAGTATATCTGTGGTCCGGTTGATGGTTCTCCCCAGTACTCTCGCTAGTTTTCTAATATCCTCTGAATTTGCTATCAACCTTTGAAATCTCCCATTGACCGAGTGCCATTCCTCTGTATGCAGAAAGAAACTGAATCGGGGCTATGGTTAACAGTGTAAGAAGGAGGCATAGCATCCTTATTGCCTATCGGAGCCATTTTGAAGGAAATCAAAGATTGAAAAGGACGAGACAGTCTATCAGAAGGCCTAGTAGAAGCAACATTCAGTCGACTCCTATTCGAAAAAAGAGACCATCCCATGGGAGTCAAAACACGTTTCTCAAAACTATTCAAATTGGTGCCATCAAAGTTCCCTGAGACGCTATCATTCCATCGGCCAAAGAACAGTGCTCTAAGAGAAGCATAGCAAGCAGTTGTCAACAGTAAATGATGAATATACCAACCTAACCCCTTATCCCTGTGTTGCAGTAAATGTGAACAGACCCAGCAATTGGATCTATTAAAAATGGCATGTGTAGCATTCACTATTAGCAAAAAGGTATTTTTATGATACTTTTGTCTGTGCTGGGAATCTCTAGGGGACAAAGTATGCGAATGCACAAAAGGTGCATGAACAGTGGGTACATTTACAGTCGGTAGCGAAAACTCTAAAGGATAAGCTTCTTCTAAATACCAAAGGCCTACAACAATGCCTATTATAAATCCAAATATTATTACAAAAACACAGCAGTACGTTTTTGGGGCCCAGGCTTTTTGTCCATTGCCCGGTTGGTCACCTCCTTATTTACAAGTCCAATACGAGCAGCGGCGGTAGCAGGCATTGCAGTCTTCAAAATGGAAACCCCAATGTTCGTTGCTGGCGACCCCCCAGTCGCGCGATTTCTGTGTACTTCCAAAACCCTAGCCAACAGAATCCCCTTTGGGCAAAAGCAAGCCGTTGATGATTCTTTTCCTTCCTTGAATGCACAGACGAACCGTGACGTATGTCTATTTTCTTGGACGCAAGTGATATCTGGTTTTTCCTGGTACTGACTGATCCGGAAGCAATGCGTCGTCACTTCCCGTTGGAAGCAACGTATCCGAGACAAACGAAGGGGCTGCGTTTGAAACAGCCGCTC
Source organism: Ambystoma mexicanum (assembly GCF_040938575.1). Lineage (NCBI taxonomy): Eukaryota > Metazoa > Chordata > Amphibia > Caudata > Ambystomatidae > Ambystoma > Ambystoma mexicanum. The sequence continues at coordinate 857,798,248 of NC_090921.1, read as the reverse complement.
CCGGGTAAGAAATCGGTGGAGAGTGTGGAAACAAAATGGCAGCTTCCCCAAGCCTCTCTGGCTTATAGATATTCTCCGACACACTCTTGGTGCTGTTTACTGCTTTAGGATTGTTGGTTGCAGTATCAGCAAGGGGTTCTGCTTCTTCTGTAACGTGTGGCGCAGGGTGAGGACGTTTCTTGATGTGTGGATCCAATTCTTTCAGCCAGCTACCCGCACCGCTGTTTGGGTGACCAACAAGACCTGGAATGGCCCACGCCAGCGAGGCGCGAGGCAGGAGGTGCGCTCAAATGACTTAGTAAGCACCCAGCTCCTAGGTCGTATGCCATGGCCCGGTCCTTCGTACCGCACAGGTGAGACCTCTCATACCTGATGGTAAATCAAATACAGGTTTTTAGTCAATTGGCTACAATAATCCGAAAGTAATACATTTTCAATATCTCTTAACTTTCGACATTTTGGCAAATTCCAGATATTGGCAGGTCTCCCCATTACCACCTCAAATTGAGAGAGCCCAGTCTTAGTTTGAGGGGTTGTACGCATGGCTAGTAACACAATCGGTAAGGCGTCCGGCCATTTCAGTTTGGTGCTGGCACACGTCTTAGCGAGTTTGTTCTTGATGATACCGTTGTGTCTTTCTACTAGCCTGGCGCTCTGAGGATGTCTGGCCAAATGGAACCATTTGTCAATTTGTAACGCTGTACATATCTGTCGGATTACAGCAGCGACAAAGTGTGGACCATTGTCCGACCGGATAACTCTCGGCAAACCGAACCGGGGAAAATACTCCTTTAACATATTTTTCGCAGTGGTCATAGCTGTGGCATCTTTAACAGGGAAAGCCTCAACCCACTTACTAAATGCACAAATGACTACCAATACATATTTTAAATTATTGCATCGCTCCATTTCAATGAAATCAAAGTGAATTACTTCAAATGGGACAGAGGGTGGCCCAAAACTTCCCCTCAGGGTTGCTGTCACATTTCCCACATTATGTTGTAGGCAAACCATACAATTCTGGACATAGTGCTGAGCAATTTTTGAAATTTTGTCGTTTACCCACACTCTTTCTAACATTTTCGTCATCTGTTGAGCACACACATGCGTAGGACTGTGTGCCATTACAACCATCATAAGCACATATGCATTGGGGAGTAACCATTTCCCATCCACCATGTCCACCCAGCACCCATCGTCATCAAGTTTTCCCAAGCCTTCAGCCCATCTCTTAGTTTCTTCTATTGTGGCATCGGCTTGGATCTCCCGTACAGACCCCACATCCTCATCCATTATATTAGCATTTTCAGTTTTCCTAGAGACATATATCTCCGTAAGGAGATCAGTGGCAGTTTGTCTAGCTATTTGATCGCGAAAGCATTCCCTTTTCCAATGTTATCTACAATCTTGCGATGTGCTGCACATTTCACAACCGCTAACTGGGTAGGGTGCGCAAGTGCTGAGAGAAGTTGCACTATTAGGGTACCATGTTGGATCTTGGTGCCATGCGAGGTTAGGAATCCACTTTCCGACCAAAGTCTCCCAAAGTTGTGAACCACCCCAAAGGCATACTGACTATCAGTATATATATTCACTGCAAGCCCTTCGGAAAGTTCACAAGCTCGGGTTAAGGCTATAATCTCTGCGGCTTGTGCAGAATTATTCGTAATTCTCTTAGTTTCCACAACCGTGTTCAAGGTAGTGATTGCATAAGCGGCTGTGGATGTACCATCCGGAAGTTTAAAGCAGGAGCCGTCACAAAACAGCTCTCCTTGCGGATTATTCAAAGGGGTATCTTTCAAATCAATCCTGCCCTTTGTTTCTTGCTCGGTCGTGTACAAACAATCATGCAAATCTTCATCGCCACAAGTAATATCTTGCGGGAAGGGTAGGAGTTCAGCCGGATTAAGAACACAACACCTCCTAATTTGAATGTGAGGGGCAAACAAGATCAATTCGTATCTCGTCAACCGTGCGGAAGTGAGGTGTTGCGTTTGAGTTTGGTTCAATAGAACATCTACAGAGTGAGGCACCATCAGGGTCAAATCATGGCCTAAGACCATTCCCTCACTTTGCTTTACAGACGCAGCAGCAGCAGCGACAGCGCGCAAACATCTTGGCAAAGCGCATGCTACAGGATCAAGGGCGGAGGAATAGTATCCGCACGGCCTATTCCTCCCTCCATGCTCCAGCCAAAGCACATCCATCACGTTCATGCACACACAATACGAAGGCCTTTTCATAGTTTGGTGTGCCCAAAACTGGTGCAGAGCATAATACAGTCTTAAGCAAGTCAAACGATTGCTGGTGTTCCGAAGTCCATGGCAACCGCGAAAAAATGCCCTTCTTCGTCAAGGCCAACATCGGTTTTATCACTAGTGAAAAATTTGGGATCCACAACCTACAGTAAGAAGCCATACCTATCAAGGCCCTAACTTCCTTTTGCGTATTTGGGACAGACATACCAGAGATGTGTTTTATTCTTTCAGGTGTCAATCTTCTTCCCTCCTTTCACAGGAGATAGCCTAAATAGGCAACCTCCTGGCAACAATATTGAAATTTCTTAAGCGAAGCTTTGTGACCATGCTTAGCTAGATGAATAAGTAGTAACACGGTGCCCTCCTTACAGGCACTCTTAGTGTCTGCAGCCAGAAGGAAATCGTCAACGTACTGAAGCAAAGTACAAGTAGAGGGCAATTCAAGGGTATCAAGTTGCTCTTTCAAAGCCCTACTATAAATACTAGGACTCTCTGTGTACCCTTGAGGTGCACAAGTAAATGTAAATGAGCGTCCCCCTAAGGTGAAGGTGGACAAATATCTACTATCCTTGTGTATAGGAATACTAAAGAACGCATTCTTTAGGTCCACAACACTAAAGCAAGTAGCTGTAGCTGGAATCATGGTTAAGATCGTTGTCACATCAGGCACAATTGGAAACTGCGGTGCCACAACTTTATTAATGGCACGTAAATCAATTATAAAACGGAATGGAATTACATTATCACCTTTCTTGTACACGGGTAAAATCGGACTATTACACAAACTTCCTAAGATTTCTTCAATCACAATACGGTGCACAAAATCGGAAACAATACATTTCGCCCTTAACCGAAATCTTATACTGGGGAATGCGTGGCAGCTCAATTCCATGTTTCAAAACTATCTTAACAGGCTCAATCTGCAAAACACCGACATCATTGTCGTCAATAGCCCATAAGCTCTCTGGTACATCAATGAATTCTGGAGGCAAAGGTCTAGTCAGAAATTGTGGGGTGGAAGATTGCTGCGGTGAAATTGTCAAGTGTACTCCATCAGAAGAACAATACATCACTGCATTTAATTCTTTTAACAAGTTCAATCCCAGCAAGTTTTCCCCGCAATCCGAGGTCAATAGGAAAGGACACTGCTCCGTAAAAGGACCCAAAGAAATAGGTACTGGCATAGAGACCGGACAAATAACTGGAGTACCAGAAAACCCTACAGAAACATTGGTTTGCCCTGACAGTGGAACGTTTGGAACCTGTGAACGATCAATGGAACACTTCTGCGCTCCAGTGTCTATCAAGAACTGATGTTTCCTATTTTCCACTATCATACTATCATTTCAACGTAGGGACCTTTCTGATTAATGGGAATAGGTGTAGGTTCCAAACCTTGCTTCGAGCAATCCTAACGAAACAAAATATTGTCAAAAGGGAGCTCTTCAGACAAATATGCAGCGGAAGGATGATCGAATATGTTCCTTGTATCCACACTCGGAGTCTGATTGTCCTGTGAAAAAGGTTGTTGAGGGTCCTCTGTGAAATGACCTCTACCAGGGCCCACTAGGCCCCGGCGACCTCTAGATCGCCTACCCATATTATTATTCGACCTCTGTTGAAGGACGGGGCATTGTGCTCGCCAATGACCCTCTCGTCGACAATAAGCACATTGATTAATGTTCACAGAACCCAAAGGCACATTGCCCTGTGGGACATACTGACCTCTAACCTGAGAGTTAACCCTCTGGGGCCTCTAATAATTTGCTGCAATAGCACCTTTGTTTTTAAATCACCTTTCTGTTTTTCAATCCTATCTTTTTCATTGTTGACACGATTTTCATAATATTGAGCCATATGCAGTACTTCTGATTGCGGTTTCGCCTGCCAAGCGCTCTCAGAACACATAATCTGTGACTGGATGTCAGGCAGCAATCCACATGCAAATGTGTCCACAAATAACCTTTTCCCAGACTCTGTGCCTAAGTCTTGTCTACTGAAATCCGAAAATACCTGTTCGAACCGATTATTATTAAAGAACTCAGTAGCACTCTCAGACTTTCCTTGGACACAGGCCATAAGCTTGTCCCATATAATTCTTTTTTCGGGAATTATGGTTTTTAATTTAGCAATGATTCTATCAGGCAAGGTTAATATCACCTGCTGTGGTCTTTCACCAGCTGGTCTTTCCCCATCGAATCTAATTAAATTCGCCCATGTATCTCCCAACCCGGGTACATACTCAATAGTTCTAACTTGTTTCCATAAATCTACGGGCAGGAGTACTGGAAACAACAAATCAATGTCACCCAAGGTGAACACTGAGGATTGCAAAACGGATCCCATCTCTTTATAGAACCCTGTCTGATTTTTCCTAATATCAGGAACAGACTGCCTAATCGTGTTCACTTCCTGTCGTGAAAACGGGACTTAAACACACTGTGATACATAGTGTGCAGGGATGTCCAGAGCGACTATACCTCGTGCAGCATCGGCCGCAATCTCAACCTTTGGGACAAATGTCGGAGGAACCTGTCATGATGCCCGCTCCCGGGGAGCCGGTTCAAGCCCTGCGTCCCCGAAAGCGGATATCCAGTCCTCAAGGAAGGACCCAGCAACCCTATATAGGGGCCCTTTGGACAGTGTCCTGGCGCCTATGGCGCCAGGCTCATAAAAGACATCAGTCCTGGCGCCATAGGCGCCAGGCTCATTATGGAAGTGCTTGGGTGCACTTACCTGATGCAGACCATGCTGCAGGATCCCAGCCTCCTTGAGGCCTGAAAGGAACTACTTTACCTGTGGGACTAATTTACCATCCGGGCGTGGTCGGGGAAGGATACATACCTGATTGGAGGAAGGATACATACCTGGAACTTCTTCCAAGGCTATTTAAACCCCACCCGAACAGCCACACGTGCTTCGCGTTGTTCTGCATCTAGCAGCTGGACGCTCACCGTGTCTGCTCCTGCATCCTGACTTCTGCCACGCCTGCCAGCATCCTGGATCACCTGCAAAGGAAGAGAAGAAGAGAACAGAAGAAGGAAAAGTCCTTAGCTGCCAAATCCGCATCCCGGAGACATCTCGCCGACAATCCTGAAAAGGAAGACTTTTATTTAAAAGCTCATCGCGTCGATCGCTGCAGCGCCGCATTCCACTCACCTTTACACGGCGCCTCCATGTTCAGCAGCGATCATCTGGATTCGCAGTCACACCCCAGCGCCTAGGGAGAAAAAGACCAGAACAAAAGGTGCGAGAGAGAAGGGAATAAGGAAAGCAAAATCTCCATGTTAAGACTTACCTGTTGATTCATTCCCTCTTCATTTCGGGTCCGCGCCGCATCCTGGCATTTCCGGACCCCGGCCCCTAAGGGGAAAAAGAGACATCAGCGTTAATGAGCGAATGAAAAGACATTACCAAAAAACGCTCATTAAAGACTTACCTGATTTCTACAAGGAATTCACCTCTCATCTCGGGTCGGTGCCTGTTCCCCGGCATTCCGTACCCCGGCCCCTATGGAGAAAAAGACACTAGCATTAGTACATTAATGATTGGACACAAGGGGAACCTCTTATCAAAAAACTTACCTGGAAGCCAAGCAAGTTTGGTTCTCACCAATCCGAAAATCCAGTGAAGTAACTGGATACCAACGCGCCCCTGCATCAGAAGCAGGATGGAGAGCTCGTCCTTCCAGACCCTAAGGTGAGACGCTACGAGGAATCACAGAAGGGTTTCGAGGAGGGTGAGAGGGGAAAGTGGGAAGCTGATTGCATTACCCCGCAGACAGTTAATCCCCTATTTTCGCCTACAGAAGGATACTTCTGCGAGCCAGACAAGCCAGATTTGGGGGCCCGGTCCAGTCCGTCTTCCGAACCCTGCGCATCACCTTAGAAGAGGTCACAGCAGCGCGAACCAGGCCAGCGTCTCCGTGGGAGTCAGGTGAGCATTACAGAACACAAAGCCTTCCTACAAATTCCCACCCAGGCGCTATGGAAAGTTCTGAGACTGATCAGTTGGCCCAATTACTGGGGGAATTACGGGCCGAAGTACATGCCGCTCGTCAAGAGACTAATGCCCTCAGGAGGGAATTAATAATATCAAAGGAAAGAACTGATGACCTGGCCAGACAGCTTTTGCAAGGTCAAGCTGGGCAAACTCCTCTACCCGGTTCCGGAGGGAACCCCGCTCCTGTGGTTTCCAGTAACCCTGTGCAGATTAATCTACCTGGAAACATGCCGCTGGCCCCACCCGAACGCTTTGCTGGGGACCCCAAACGATTCGCCGTATTCATGAATCAGTGTCGTTTGCACTTCCTATGCAGACCTGGGGCCTTCCCTAATGATCAGACCAAGGTAGCCTTTGTATTGTCATATCTCAGCGGCTGCGCTGCCGATTGGTCAGTTCCACTGGTTACTCAAGATGACCCGATTCTCCGTGATTTTCAAAGGTTTCAAGCAAGCATGGAAAGGTTATTTGCTCGACACTCTCAGGGGCAGGCTCTGGATGACGAACTTCTATTCCTGCGACAGGGCAATCAGGACCTCCTATCCTATATTGCAACCTTTAATAGTCTAATTGTGGAAACGGGATGGCCAGAGGATAAAAGAGTCACTTTGTTTTATCGAGGCCTACGCGGAGAACTTAAAGATGTCTTGGCCCAAGTTGTAAATCCGCCCCAAGAATGCACAGAGTATATAGACTTAGTGGTCCAATTGGATCACAGACTTCAAAACAGAAAAGCAGATCGGTCCAGGTTTAAGACCCGGGTGTTGGTCAAGACCCATGCTAATCCCAAGGGAGTTGATGTCTCTGAGCCTATGCTAATTGGAGGGGTTAAAGGACCCTTAACTCCAAAGGAACGTGAAAGGAGGCGGCAGTTAAAATTATGTCTTTATTGTGGGAATTCTGGACACTTTCTACGAGATTGCCCGGCAAAACCGCCGCGAAAGGCGGTAGGAGCCGCTGATAAAAACCATGAAGACTCTGTTTCGGGAAACGACTCCGCCCGACAAGTGTAGGGGTCCGCTTGCCGAGCTTGAAAACGAACTCTCAGACCTCGCATTTCATTGTGCCAATGGTTCTCGTAGATCCAGAACAGCCTAAGCGGTTGCATGCAATAAAGGCATACATCGATAGTGGGGCTATTGGAAACTATGTGGATCGTGAATTGGTCTCTAGGATTAACCTCCCTCTCCATCCTAAAACCAGCAAAGATGTCATCACCACAGTCGATGGAACTGAAATTGCGTCTGGACCGGTAACACATTCCACTACTGAGGTGACTCTTATTGGTCCCGACGGCCATCGGGAGGGTGTTGTGTTTGATGTAATCAAGGCTCCACAGTTCCAGGTTATTCTTGGAATCCCTTGGTTAGAGACACATAATCCTCGAATTGATTGGCGAGCTAAAAGAATAACCTTCCCGGATTGTACACAAACCTGCTATCCAGAAAACCTGAAGATTAATCTAGCATCTGTAACCTCTGCCTCCATGCAACTACCTCCGGAATACCAAGACTTTCAGGACGTCTTCCAAAAGGAACAGGCCAACACGTTACCTCCTCACAGATCGTACGATTGCCAAATCGATCTGGTGCCCGGTGCACAACCCCCTTGTAGCAGGATTTATGCCCTTACCGAACCTGAGAATCTGCATTTGAATATTTGGATCAATACCTAGCTAATGGTTTTATTCGCCCGTCAAAGTCCCCGGCATCCTCGGCTTTGTACTTCGTGCCCAAAAAAGAAGGCGACCTTAGAACTTGTATCGATTACCGCGCATTGAACCAGATAACGGTTAAAAACCGTTATCCTCTGCCTCTGATCCCTGAACTCCTTGACCAGGTGAAGGACGCTTGCATATACACCAAGTTAGAGCTCCGGGGGGCTTATCATCTGGTACGAGTTAAAGAAGGCGACGAATGGAAAACTGCCTTCCGTACTAAATACGGATTATTCGAGTACCAGGTGATGCCTTTCGGATTGTGTAACTCGCAAGCTGCCTTCCAATACTTCATGAATGATGTCCTTCGGGAACTCATCGATGTTTGTGTTGTCGTATATATCGATGACATTCTGGTGTACTCCTCTTCGGAATCTGATCACAGAAAACACGTCAGGGCAGTACTTGAAAAACTGCGCCAACACAAACTATTTGCTAAATTGGAGAAATGTGTTTTCCATACCACAGAAGTCGAGTTTCTAGGTTTCATCCTGACACCCAAAGGAGTCCGAATGGACTCAAGAAAAGTGGATGCCATCCTCAAATGGCCATCACCTAGCTCTGTAAAAGGGGTTCAAAGCATGCTCGGCTTTGCCAATTTCTTTCGCAGGTTTATCCCGGAATTTTCACGCGTGGTACAACCCATTACTGCACTTTTGAGGAAAAATAAATGTTTTGAATGGTCTGAAGAAGCCGAGCAAGCCTTTCAGGATTTAAAAGCTAAGTTTACCTCTGCACCTATATTGAAACACCCGTGTCCAGATCTCTCTTATGTCGTCGAGACTGACGCATCCAGCCTAGCCATGGGAGCTGTCCTGTCCCAAAGAGATCCTGAAAGCAACCAACTGCATCCCGTAGCATTTTGGTCCAGAAAATTCTCGGCACCCGAGGTTAATTATGCAATCACGGACAAAGAACTGTAAGCCATTAAGTCCGCTTTTAAAGCCTGGCGGCATTATCTGCTTGGCGCTCGACATACCATCACAGTGATCACTGATCACCGGAATTTACAGTATTTGAAAACCGCCAAGGCTCAGTCATCACGGCAGCTCCGATGGGCTTTGTTTTTCGCTGAATTTGATTTCGTGATTACCTATCGACCTGGCTGCAAGAATGGCAAAGCAGGCGCCTTATCCCGAATTGGAATGGGAGAATCTGATACAAACTCAGAACCAGTACCAATAATTCCCGAACAGAGGATTCTAGGCATGACTTCGTTACAGACGCTTGAAGACATTCAAGCCAGAGTGAAACAACTCCTGGACCCTACAACCTTACAGGATTGGATACAAAAGGGATCAGACTTTACCATAGATAATGGTTTACCTTATTTCCAAGGACGCTTATTCCTGCCACATAAGGAATTACACAAACTAGTTATTTCCGGTTATCATGATGCATTAATAGAGGGACACTCCGGTTTTGCCAAGACAGAGGAAAAGGTGAAACGACAATTTTGGTGGCCCTCTTGGCGAAAAGATGTTAAATCTTTTGTGATGTCCTGTGGTGTTTGTGCCCAAAATAAAAGTCAAAAGAAAAGACCAGCCGAAAATGGCCCACTTTATTCCTTTGAAAGGTTTACCTTCAGCTTCTGTCCTAGCCAAAGAATTCCTCGAAAATATTGTTCAGCTACATGGATTCCCATCTATACTAATCTCTGACCGGGGAAGCCAATTCATTTCCCACTTCTGGCGCAAATGTTGTCAAATGGCGCAGATCGACGTAAGATTATCGACCAGTCACCACCCTCAGACCGATGGTCAGACCTAGAGGACAAATCAGACCCTTGAGCAATACTTCCGGTGTATGTTACAGCAATCTGAAAGCAACTGGAAAGACATTCTTTGGATAGCCGAATACGCATATAATAATTTGGTACACTCTGGAACTGGCCACAGTCCTTTTTATACTTTGTTTGGGCATCACCCTCGAACCTCAAACCTTGACTCACCTCAGAATCTCGGAATGCCTGCAGTAGAACATCTGCATTCTACAATTACCCAAGCCTTCAAAGAGGCAACTACGCATTTACAACAAGCCAAGAGAAAATACAAGGAGAATGCTGATCTACATCGGAGTGAAGCACCTCCGTATCAGATTGGGGATCAAGTGTGGTTAGCTACCAGACATTTACCACTCAAAGGGCCTCAAAGTTTTAACCCAAAATATCTGGGACCTTATTCTATTACGGCAATAATTAACCCAGTGGCTGTTAAACTTGATTTACCAGCTAGTATGCGATTTCACCCTGTTTTTCATGTGTCACTTCTGAAACCAGTGGTACCCGGAACCCGACTACTCAAACCTCCAGAACCTATTCTAATAGATGGGGAGCCCGAATTCGAAGTGAAGAACATTTTAGACTCAAAAATGTTTAGGTCAAAACTGTTCTACCTAATTAATTGGAAGGGGTACGGACCTCATGAGAGGTCGTGGGAACCCAGCGACCATGTGCATGCACCTCGATTAGTCAGGAAATTCCACCGACTCTTCCCAGACAAACCAAAACCCCCGGAGGGAACAACCTTGGGAGGGGCCTTGGGGGGGAGTGCTGTCATGATGCCCGCTCCCGGGGAGCCGGTTCAAGCCCTGCGTCCCCGAATGCGGACATCCAGTCCCCAAGGAAGGACCCAGCAACCCCATATAGGGGCCCTTTGGACAGTGTCCTGGCGCCTATGGCACCAGGCTCATAAACGACATCAGTCCTGGCGCCATAGGCGCCAGGCTCATTATGGAAGTGCTTGGGTGCACTTACCTAATGCAGACCATGCTGCAGGATCCTGGCCTCCTTGAGGCCTGAAAGGAACTACTTTACCTGTGGGACTAATTTACTATCCGGGTGTGGTCGGGGAAGGATACATACCTGATTGGAGGAAGGATACATACCTGGAACTTCTTCCAAGGCTATTTAAACCCCACCCGAACATCCACACGTGCTTCGCGTTGTTCTGCATCTAGCAGCTGGATGCTCACCGTGTCTGCTCCTGCATCCTGACTTCTGAAGAGAAGAAGAGAAGAAGAGAACAGAAGAAGGAAAAGTCCTTACCTGCTAAATCCGCATCCCGGAGACATCTCGCCGACAATCCTGAAAAGGAAGACTTTTATTTAAAAGCTCATCGCGTTGATCGCTGCAGCGCCGCATTCCACTCACCTTTACAGGGCGCCTCCATGTTCAGCAGCAATCATCCGGATTCGCAGTCACGCCCCAGCGCCTAGGGAGAAAAAGACCAGAACAAAAGGTGAGAGAGAGAAGGGAATAAGGAAAGCTAAATCTCCATGTTACGACTTACCTGTTGATTCATTCCCTCTTCATTTCGGGTCTGCGCCGCATCCTGGCATTTCCGGACCCCGGCCCCTAAGGGGAAAAAGAGACATCAGCGTTAATGAGCGAATGAAAAGACATTAACAAAAAACGCTCATTAAAGACTTACCTGATTTCTACAAGGATTTCACCTCTCATCTCGGGTCAGTGCCTGTTCCCCGGCATTCCGTACCCCGGCCCCTATGGGGAAAAAGACACTAGCATTAGTACATTAATGATTGGACACAAGGGGAACCTCTTATCAAAAAACTTACCTGGAAGCCAAGCAAGTTTGGTTTTCACCAATCCGAAAATCCAGTGAAGTAACTGGATACCAACGCGCCCCTGCATCAGAAGCAGGATGGAGAGCTCGTCCTTCCAGACCCTAAGGTGAGATGCTACGAGGAATCACAGAAGGGTTTTGAGGAGGGTGAGAGGGGAAAGTGGGAGGCTGATTGCATTACCCCGCAGACAGTTAATCCCCTATTTTCGCCTACAGAAGGATACTTCTGCGAGCCAGACAAGCCAGATTTGGGGGCCCGGTCCAGTCCGTCTTCCAAACCCTGCGCATCACCTTAGAAGAGGTCACAGCAGCGCGAACCAGGCCAGCGCCTCCGTGGGAGTCAAGTGAGCGTTACAGAACCTCTCTCATAGGCAACTGAGATGTAGGCAACTCCGAACGCTTACTAAGCAACAGAGTCAAATTGAGCGCTAAAGCAGTCGAAGAAGTGTCAAACGAGAAAGCTCTCTTATAAATATTCAATAACTCTGTGGGACAAGTAATCTTCCTCTTTACATATTCATCTTGCAGGTACTCTTGCATTACCTGTATCACTTTTCTCGGCATTTCCAATGTGTATTGACTATATGTGTCATATACCTCAACTGGAGTTATCGATATGTCTGAAATCCATCTAATTGCATCTTTCTTACAAATTCGCATTTCCTCCGACATCGGTTTACGACACGGAAGGTACCGTTTCTGTACATACATACTTTCCTCTTCAGCATCCTCATTCCGTATCCTTTCTAACTCCTTTCTATATTCAAATAGCCTTTCGACATGCTCATTTACCTTCTCCACAGTATCTCTGGAAAGTGCTAAAGTATTTAGATCCCTTAACCCTTGCGGAACATCCGTATTATTTAATCTTCCCCACATTATACATAACTGAATCCCCAAACCTTCAATAAAAACATTTTTCTCGGGAAAATTAGCCGTATTAGAAAGTGTGGAAAAAACACTAGCCTGATCATCCTTCTCCATACAATGTTTAGCCCATGCAATTAACTCACGTTTCTTCTCCGGTGGTACAGTACTGCGAGTGACAACCTTCGAACCTGCACCATGATCGATTACAAGCGGCCCAAGACCACTTGGAAGAGAGGGGATAGGCGATTTCAATGGAGGAGCTATAACTGGTGCGACAGGAAGAGGCGGAGGAGCAAGTGGAGGAACAACGGTCAAAGGAACAGGAACAACAGGTTGAGCACGAAGAGTAGGAATGACAGCATGAAAAGGTACCGCAGCAGGAAGAGGAGCATACGGAGGTGGCACAGAGGCACCAGGCCTTCGTTCATTTAATATTTTCTCAAAAAACTCATCAGAATCATGGAGATCTTTGGAAGGATAGATTTTCTGAATACCAAGTGAAAAAGCCCTTTCCATATTTTTAGCCGACTCAGTCTGTTTATCCTGATCATATAATAATGCTTTTTCAGCAACCGTCTTATGACGGCGCGCAAGTTTTTCTCTCCTCTTAAGCTGTTGTAACACTTTTTTTTTCCAATTCTGTAAAACATCAAATGCTGCAGGTCTAGCTTTTTTCTTTAACAATACTGACACAAAATATTCAATGCGAGGGATCTCAAAACTACCATTGATTGGCCACTGAAATTTGGAGGTATGTCTGGTTTGTCTGTGCCAAATATCATTAAATACTATACTTCCAATGCCATGCTTACAGTACATGCCGGCGACCCCTCCTGTGGTGCCAGACGGCTAATTTCCAAAGATTGTCTATCACTCCGGAATAATGCCCTAAAGCAGGTAGATAATTTCCCAGGCATATCTCAAATTCTTGGTGTTACCTGGTCAATAATTGTGTCTGCAGATACAATGCGCCAAAATTCAAATTGCCAGGGTTAAATTAAGAATTGGGTCACGACTCACCTGGCCAAACCTAAGGAGGACCGATCAGTACTTCTAAGAATCTTACCTAACTAATCTTACCTCGTGTTTGGTGATTTCGGCAAATCTGCCCTCCTCGATAAGTGGACCCTCGTCAAGATGCCGTCTCAGACCACAGGCGTCTCATCCAGGGGCCCCTTACTTTTGTACACCGTCCGATCCCGGTCCGATAGCAAGTGTCAACCTTCAATAATCCGGCATCAATCTTGAGGGTCCCTATTCGGGTGTCAACTGTGTAAAGAGAAACAAAATATCGAGGCTGAGTACCTCAAAAGGAAATACACCAAACACTGGTTTCAAAAGAACATACAAAGTACTTTATTCTCTATCAAATACAATTAAAAAACAGTGCAAAATCAGATAGCTATCGGCCCTCAGTACAATGCAACAAACTCCAGCGTGGTTCAGTGTGTTCAGTGAGAGACTGTACATTAGAATGCATTCGCTTTTTATACATTTTGTGAGCGCTATGGCCAACCCTTCTTCAGGTTAATATTTTACTTTATATGTTACCAATTCTAGGGTTCGTTGCCGAGTCTCAAATAACCGCATCTAACTGGTTCGTTCTTTATTACATGTAACAATAAGCAAATGCATTAACTGTGTATTCTAAGTTTCGTATTGCATGTCTTCTTAAACATTAATACAATATAGTAAAACAGATGTTCTTTGTCCAATGTGTAAATACATTATCATAATACATACTCGTGGATTGGTTTACTTACGCGAGTAATCCTTTTACACATAGGTCAACGTAGGACAAGGTCTCAGTTCATGACCTCAACAAGTAGCCTGCAGGCAGATTACACATTAGCAATGTACAGAGGTCAAGACGCCCATGTTGTATTTTGCCATGACATCGTCCACCATTTTAGCTCACAAGGTGACTTTTCCACATAAATCCTAAAATGGCGGTTTGACCTGAAATGGCGGTTTGACCTAAAATGGCTGCCTACATAGATTAAAGGTCAGGACCTTGTAACACAGCTCTCGCAAATGACTTTCGAGCAGCTTGGCGTAGGCCAATATTAATATATTTATTACAATAAGAGGCACGATATACTTTTTATTCCGACAGTTCTAACTACCCTGTCTGTTCCATCAACTCCAGCTGTTCCATCAACTCCATCTGTTCCATCCACTCCATCTGTTCCATCCACTCCATCCGTTCCATCCACTCCTCCTGTTCCATCCACTCCATATGTTCCACCCACTCCATACGTTCCATCGTTCCATCCACTCCATCCGTTCCATTTCCATCCACTCTACCAGTTCCATCACTCTACCTGATTCCACCCGCTCTTCTTGTCTCATCCACACTAACCGTTCCATCCACTCCATCCGTTCCATCCACTCCTGTTCCATCCACTCCATACGTTCCATCCACTCCATACGTTCCATTGTTCCATCCACTCCATACGTTCCATCGTTCCATCAACTCTATCCATTCCATTTCCATCCACTCTACCAGTTCCATCACTCTACCTGATTCCACCCGCTCTACTTGTCTCATCCACTCTAACCGTTCCATCCACTCCATCCGTTCCATCTACTCCATCCGTTCAATCCACTCCATCTGTTCCATCCACTCCATACGTTCCATCCACTCCATACTTTCTATCCACTCCATCTGTTCAATCCACTCCATCTGTTCCATCCACTCTATCCATTCCATCCACTCTACCAGTTCCATCACTCTACCTGATTCCACCCGCTCTACTTGTCTCATCCACTCTAACTGTTCCATCCACTCCATCCGTTCCATCTACTCCATCCGTTCAATCCACTCCATCTGTTCCATCCACTCCATACGTTCCATCCACTCCATACTTTCTATCCACTCCATCTGTTCAATCCACTCCATCTGTTCCATCCACTCTATCCATTCCATCCACTCTACCAGTTCCATCACTCTACCTGATTCCATCAATTCTACTTGTCCCATCCATTCTAACTGTTCCATCCATTCTACCTGTTCCATCCATTCCATTTGTTCCATCTACTCCATTTGTTCCTTCCACTCCATTTGTTCCATCCATTCCATCTGTTCCATCCATTCAATCCACGTCATCTGTTCCATCTATTCTACCTGTTCCATCACTCTGTTCATCCGCTCTACTTGTCCCATTCACGTAAAACCAGACATCCAGAGCGGGTCCCACAAGGGAACCTCGTAATAGGGTGGAATGGGTTTAACGGTGCTGGCACCTTTACCGGCGCCGTTACACCCATTCCGCCTGCCTCGTAATGAGGCCCACAGGCATGAATTGTGTAGGTGTACTAAATGCAGTGTTATATATTTGCACCACCATTCCACACCACACCAACGGGATCATAGCTTGTTTGACCATACACCAGATTTGTCAATTGATGAACATTAGTGTGCAAGCCAGCTACTGCCACATGGCTGTAGCTGCATGTGGCAAGGCAGTGGAGACTTTGACTCTGAAAGTAGTGTTTGAGTGCATTGCTCAATTCCTCTATTGATTTTGCTCTATCAACCAGCACAGCCACTCACAGACTCCTTGAACCAATCAGCATATGAAAAAAAAAACACAAAACATCATCAGCATTGTGTTGAAATCTTGACTCATATAATAATAATAATAATAATAATAATAATAATAATAATAATAATAATAATAATAATAATAATAATAATAATAATAATAATTTGCATTTATATAGCGCTACAAACCCTCAGGCATCTGAGCGCTGCTTACCCACAGTGTGTGGTGCTCATTTATCGACCTCAGAAGGATGAAAGGCTGAGTTTGGCGCTGCAGGGATTCAAACCTGCATCGGCAGGCTCATCACAGATATCAAAGCGAGCATTCTACTCGCAGTGCTATCTGGCCGGCATACTTAATTTACATTAACACCAACATTGGATTCAGTGGTGGTTCTGCCTAAATCTACTTGCTTCGACCAACCAGCATAGCCACATTCTAATTCTTAGTTAATGATTTTACCTTTACAAACTAGTCCAACCACTAATGCATTTTTCTGCACTTTCCCAGTGACCCATATCCGCCATTTAAGTACCCCCTTGCTCAGTCTTCTATTGGAGGATTGGGTGGTGCAGGATTATGTGCTTCTAAATTGCATCCACCATTAGGTCTTCACACTAACAGCCAGACAATGCACATATTATGTGTCTGGCTTCTTAACAGCTTTGTCTATCGTGTACTGACCATATACCACCTCACCCTGAAGACTACCACTGCCAACAGGAGGCTGTTCTGCTAGTCTTGGTAAAGCCAACCTGCTTGCTGATGGTACCACTGCATTGGGCTCTGTCGGACATGAGGAAGACAGTTGAGCTAGTCCAGTAATAGGGTTATGGAGGTAACTTTCTAGTGAATATCCAGTGAAGCTGGAGTGTAATTGGGTGCTCGCTTGTGGCAACAGTCACCACTGAAACAGGGTGCTGCACTTGCTTCATTTGTGGTCTATGATGTGTGCTCATTGAACACAGCATTCTTCAAATCCGAGAATCCTTGTTCATCCAGCCATTTGTTACTTTTATTTGCCAAAGAACTGCCTTATGTCAGACAATACATACTGGAGTGGCTGCCTACCTCTTGACAATCAGTTGCTCTGGTAAGCTCAAGTAGTCACACCACCCATGACCTTGTTTGAGAATGTCTTCTGACGTGACTTAACCCTCTTGCGGGAAGGCAGAGTCTGACTTGTCTCTCAATGCAAGAAGGCAATAATGCAGCACCCCCAGACTCCTCCCCTTGAGCAATCTGCAAGAGTGCCATCCTCGGGTTCTCCAACTGTCTTCAGTCACCTGCAGCACCACCAGCTATTCTTGCCCCCTTCCACTCTTCAGGCCCTCTATGCTTCTGAGACTACCTCTCCAAGCTGGTCCTTAGGTACTTACTCCTCCCTACCTACTCCACTGTCAAGGTTTTTGTATACCTCCTACAGGTTCTCCTTGAGTGGCTCTGCTTCTATCACAAACTCCTCCAGATTGGTAGCCACATCCTCCTCCTTCCCATGCTCCATTTCCCTATTTGCATGCTCCATAGCCTCCTACTCAATCATCTGCCCTTTGTCGACTACTGTCTCCTTCACCCACCCATTGACCCACCTATCTAAAGATTCATCTCATACTCTCTCTGCCACTACTCAGACTCTGCCTCCACCTGCTAACTTCTCAACCTATGACATGGAGGATGAGTAGACCTCCTCTTCAGTTCCTTCCCGGAACACCCTCCAAATAAATTATTACGGTTCACAACCAATAAAAGTGTGTGTTGCAAAAAGCAAAAAACAAAACCTTCTAACTGTAATGCATGAAAATTATATACAATTTCAGCTGAAATATGCCACAAACATCTCACCACCTAATAGCTATCTGTGGATATTAACCTCTAGTCTAGGGCCACCCTGCAGTACATGATGGGTATGCAAATTAGCTGAAATACTAAATTGTTTTGCTCCATATAAAATTATTATTTTCATATCAGACTGTGCTAGTTTATGTATAGATTTTTCAATGAAAGACAGACAGCTATCAAGAATGCAACAAACAACTACATAGGCATTTCACCCTTATTTGGATTGTCAATCGGTTTACGTCCTGGAGATTGGAGCATCAGGCATATGTCCACATCAATACCATGGTGTGTATAGAACACACCTCTACCTGTCATGTGTCAGGATAATAGTCCATTGTAGTTACAAAGGCTGCACATGAAAAGTGCTACCTGTTCACAATCATTATAGTTTCACCTCTAGATTAGAGCCACTCTGCTCCAATGTTTGCATAAGGTCCAAATGTGAAAAACACACAAGTGACTAATTTGTGCACAATGTGTCTAGGTAGTCAATGGGCCTCATTATAAGTTTGGCGGGAGCCGTGCCCTTATTAAGGGCACGGCTACCGCATAACTCGCTACCGGCCCAGCACCCGCGAATGAGCCATTACGGACCCATTACGAGATGAATATAACGGTGCCGGTGCAATCACAAGTTCTGCTCGCGGGTGCCAGTCTGCACGCCTGGTCAGACCATGCCTGCAGTCCAGCACCGGCAAGCAGAACTCGTAATGTGGTGGAGAGATAACAACGGCTCCGGTAGCACTACCAGCGCCGTTGTTGCCTTTCCGCCACATTCGTAATGAGGCCCAATGTGTAAACCAAGTGTCAAAGTCAAGCAAAGGGGATTTTACAAGCTTCACATGATGGGAAAGGGTTCTTGAAACACACAAACAGTAGGGAGAATACAGAGAACAACACATGATGACTTCTTAGGTTTCTCTCCAAACACGGGAAAGGAAAGATGTTAGAATATGTTCTAGTGCTGTAAAAATCTTTGTGGTGACACAAAGTACTTGGCAAAGTACAAGGGGACATTTATTTATTTTTCTTATGTTTTTAAAAAATGGGAGTAATGATAAAAAGGGTAGATCAAAGAGAACTACTAAAGAACACACACAAATGAAAAGGTTCAAAACAGTGATCAATAAACACCATAATTAACAACTAACAAACTCCTCCAAAACACTCCTACACTCTCCTAAACTCACCAATAGTACTCCAACACTTTTCTCTGCCTGTCCTACCACTCCTAACTGAACAGCAAAGGACCTGGAATGCAAGGTGGCCTATTTAAAGTCCTTAAAGCAATAGTGCGCTCAAAAATGTTATTGTCCCGAGTGTTCGAGCATGTGGTTTTAAGCAAACTGTGATCAATCATAAAAACATTTCCTATGCACCGTACCTTAGTTCTTCGCACTTTTACACATGCAAACTCAAGCAGTGGGGCGCTGCCATCTTGTGCTAATCTTATCCGTGGATCGATCGCCCTAAGTTCAAGTGCCCCTGTGGCACTAAATCATATCACCCGTCCCTGAAGCTGACATTACCAGACGCGTACGGCCCATTTCACAACGCAAATGCACATCTCATGTCAACGTTCTCTGTGCGCCAGCTAATGATGTGTCTCCGTGGAAATGGCAGGACGCCTCTTTCTACAATAAGTATAAACATACTGTTTCTCACCAGGCAACATCAGAGTTGCTTTTTCAATCATTTCACTGTTTATTTTGTATAGCCTGTGACTCGTTTCTGTGGTGATTTCAGCTATCTTCGTTGCACGGAGCACCTGTGAACAGATACTTATACTAGCATTACTGTTGATTAAAATGTTGTTGTATATTGGCAACAATACAGCCCTACCAGACGAGCCAGAGTATTCTGAGGTGGAATTACTTGATAGACAAGATGCAGAAACGATGGGGCATCGGACGACAGTTGGGAAGAGGAATCAATGGACAGAGCCTAGTTGCAGGAAGAAGTTTCCACCTGGTGTACTTGCAATCAGTGCAAGGTCATGCCAACTAAGGAGGCAAACTGCTGCTGCCAAGAAAATTCTGGATGCTTGGCCTACATATCGGAAGAAGACACACCACCGCTATGAGTTACCGAGCTGCATGACTTCAGGGCAGCCTGTTTCACAAGGTCTGTGTTGAGGATTATGATGGTGCTTATGCACGAACTTCATGCAACAGTTCGCCCTCGCAATCCAAGTAACGATAAAGGGTACTCTAGATGTGATGTCATTTTGACCACTGAGGCCACTAACGTTTCATGTTTGTCTCCTATCTTGTCGTAAATTTGATCTATCACTGCCAAATGAATGCAGTCAGCCAATTGAATACATTTCTCGCGCGTTGGGGACATCAGAGTGTTCATCTTATGTGTCTTTTGCGGTCAACTAAGAAACAATATTTCTCTGTGCCCCAAACGTTATCGATTGCATGTGTGTTCACTTTTGTAATATGTCTACACTTCAAAGCCCAAGTTGATTGATCCATGAAGTAACATTTGTACGGGCAACTATGCTGTAGGATGCAGGGTGCATTTTCAAGTAAGGTTTGTACACTTATCAGGTTCATTGAAATACAGTATGTGTGTTTCTCTTCCACTGGTGGTCTACCGTTCATTTACATGGTAGCTTTATAGGAGGCTTGGATTCCGCGTTCGACGAGTAATACCTGCCTATGTTGTTGGAACCATTTGCGCTAAATTCCCCAGTGACAGCAGACAGTACAGGGGATTTTCCCACACTGTGCTGCAACCTGAAGTATACAATTTGTAGTATTTTTGTGCCATCAACATCAGCAACAAAATAAAATACAAAAGAGCTTTTATGAATAGTTGTTTCATTTTTTCAGTGAATCAAGGACACACTCAATTGTCTATGAGGGAAATGAAAGAATGTTTGGTGCCCTTTTACGCTCACCTCCTCTGCAACAATCCATCCCCACTTCATTATAAATGGCCCAGGTGCCAAACACCATGTACACTTCAAAGGTATCTGATGCACAGGGGCCATTGTTCACATGACCTCCCCAGACCCAGTGTATCCAGGCTCCCCTCTCTCGCAGACCCCGCCTGTGCAATCCACATAAGTGTGTCTCCCTTCAGCAGTGTTCCAAGCCTCGTCTGCATGCCTCATGCCCATCCATCCCCCCTCCACTATCAATGGCAGTTTGCATAGTTTGCATCTTTGGCTTGGCGCTCCTAAGGGGGTTGGCCGGGTGGAAACTGCCAATGTGCCAAACACAATGTACACTTCAAAGGTATCTTCCACACAGGGGCAATTGTTCACATGGCCTCCCCAGACCGAGTGTCTCTACGCTCCCCTCTAGCAGACCCTGCCAGAAACATGTCACACATTCACATACACACCCACTTTTCAAATCCTTTATTAACCCCTTGATATTTATCCAGAGAACATCTCTGAGCACCAGAAGCCAACTCTTGATCATGATACCTGTTCTTCTGCTTGCTGAATCTAATTGTTTATTAGTCAAGGTAAGGGCAGGTCACTTATTAACTTCACTATATTCATCTCTTTCTGATCTTAAATTTTCTATCTATTTTGACCGAATGTACCCAGTAGTGTAATGTTCATTCATCTCAATGACTTTACCATTGTCTAATGTTTCAAGTGTTCTGATCTCGATATATAGCACATTTCATCAGTGTCCATTGTAATAGAATCACATCTTTCTCGGACCATGCCTATAAGCATGTTTCCTTTTGATGCATGAAAGTACATTCAACGGACAAGTAACAGGTTATGATTTGCGTCATATCAATCAATTCTGTATGAAAGTTATCCCAGCGTATATTCGACTACGCTACACAGGTTTTGCTTCTTTGACCAAAACAAACATTGCATAGAAAGCTGTGATATAATTCCATCAATCTCATGCATACAGTACAAACTTTTTGTAATTATTTATACTTTTTTATACAGATCTTACATATTTTTCAAGAATGCCTGCTTGTATGGTTTTGGGTTGCCGTTCTAGGAGCCATGTAAAAAGTTCAGGGCACAATCCTGCATACATTCCAAAAGGATATTGATTTAATAAGAAGATGGGGTCGATATTGTGGTGTTGCGGTGGACGAGATTGAAAGTAGAGCCCAGGCTGTATTGGGAGACTTGAGGGCCAATCGATTCCGCATCTGCAGCCTGCACTTTACTGCGGATATGTACGACCAATCGGAGTACACAAAAAAGCGTCAACGCAGAATGTTTCATAAATTGCTTCCAAATGCAATTTAAACTCTATTGATGCACAGGTGAGTGAGCGTCAGGTGAGTACCGGACGATGAATTAGCTGCAGCCGGTGGGGTACTAAAAAGGTAACTTCATGAACGGATTGGCGCTTTCGTTGTAAATGTATCTTACTAAGGTTTGCATATTTACCAGATTATATTACATTTTAACTATACCACATTTTACTCTACATCTGTCCCTGGTTTATGGAGCCTCAAATGAAGTAATTATGACCATGGAAAACAAGGCCATAGTGCCCTTTAAAAGAAGCATAATGTTTTCGTAATCGGTTGCTTGACATGTCAATTATTTTAGGAAAGCATACTGACGGAAGCACAGACCCTCGCAAGTGATGAAACCACTGACATGTCGAGTATACCAATGGTGAGACCTACAGACTTGCAGAAGTTCATATTCTGGACAATTGGATCTTCCCACATATCTAATACAAATCAAATGTTCCCTTTTACCACTTTATGACAATGCACTGAAAATGAAGGTGCAAGATTCTTCATCCATTTATTTTCCAGAGTCAACAACAACTTCAAGCGCCTATCAGGTAATTTTATTTCACTTTTCAAATACGAGAATGTATTATGCTAGGAATTTCAAATAATATGAAATTGTTTATGTATCCTGTTGATTGTTTAGACTAGGTGTCATTTATGGGTTTCCCTTTATATGTACCATTGTCTGCATTTCATTGTCTCTGTTCCATTTTGCTGTTTTCATCCGTACTAAAACAAATACTGTGTTACAGTAAGATGCTGGTACTTCGTCTACTATTACATTGTCCTTTGCAGCTGGTCCAGAGTATGAGGTATGCATAATTACAGTTCCCAAGAAAGAAAGAAAGAAAGAAAGAAAGAAAGAAAGAAAGAAAGAAAGAAAGAAAGAAAGAAAGAAAGAAAGAAAGAAAGAAAGAAAGAAAGAAAGAAAATCCTGCATAGGATACTATTAGAGAGTGACATTCATATAAACGTGCAGTGTTTCAAACTTGTATGATTTCAGTTCTAACAGCCCTCAAAGGGGCCCTAATAAATGCCTGATCCCTAACAGCGCATGCCATAGAGATAGCAGATATTCTACACTCTGAAAATGTGGACTTCCTAGCCATCACTGAGTCCTGGCTCCATCCAGCTTCTGGACCTGCACTCATGCTAGCTGTCCCTGAGGACTTCACCATCCTTAGAGTGGACAGAACAGAAACACGTGGTGGAGGCATAGCCATAATAGTGAAAACTTGTCTAGACATGAGATTGGACCCCCTACCGGACGTCACTTCCTGCAAATCCCTCATTGCCAAATTTCCTACATATGACTCCAAAACTCTCACCATCGCCTTATTATATAGGCCCCCAGGTCCCATTGGCTCTTTCAAAGAAAACCTCACTACTATCTTATCCAATACCCTAAAAACCACATCTCAATGCCTAGTGCTAGAGGACTTCAACCTAGGTTACAAATACCCTAAAGACCTATAAGCTACCCTAGTGGCAGACACCCTTGTTGTACTAGGCTTCACACAAAGAATCTCATGCCCCACCCACAATAAAAGGAGAACCCTTGACTGGCTGGCGGACCATAATTGCAATGCCTCCATTAACCCATTCACTCCCCAAGCCTGGACGGACCACCACATCCTTGACTTTACTGTTGAAGCCATCACAACGCCCGTCACAAATAACTTAGCAGCCCCGTCTATACCTACTAGGAACAAGAAAAACATTACGGCTGACAAACTCATCCCATTACTACTACCTACTCTAAACGCCATCCCAGAATCATCTGGCCCTGCCACCCTCGTCGACATATACAATAACACAATGACTAAGGAACTTGATTTCTTTGCCCCCCTAAAGCTGAGAAAGAGTAAATCTAAAATGCACTTGTTCTCATGGTTCACACCATATCTCAAATCACTGTGCCTGGAAAAAAGAAAATGCGAAACCATCTGGAGACACCACCCCTCTGATGAAAATAAGAATAACCTTAACCTCATCTCAGCCCACTACAAAAAAGAAATAATCCACACTAAACAAGACTCCTATAATACTAGAATAGCACAAACTAACTCAAGTATAAAAGAGCTGTTTACAATTCTTAGAGAAATTGAAACCCCTATCCCCATACCAGACAACGGCGTGAAGGATAAACACTGGTGTACAAGTATACAAAAAGCACTAACGGACAAAGTAGCCTCCCTTCAGGTCAAGATTGCCAACAAAAAAACTAACATTCATAACCCCACCTTACCCCTCAGCATGTCCTCACTTTCACATAAACCCTCACACTGCTTCAGCTTCTCCAAAGTCACCACCCGGAAGTGAAAAAGTCATCCTTACCCTCACACTTTCGAACTGCCAAGGTGATCCCTGCCCAGCTCAAATAATCAAAGACGCTGCAAAAGAATTATCCCCATTTATTTCCAAACTTATCAATGCATCCTCCTCCACCAGCACCATCCCCAGCAATCTCAAGCAGTCCTGGGTACGCCCCCTCATTAAAAAACATATACAAGGATAGGATAAACACTGGTGTACAAGTATACAAAAAGCACTAACGGACAAAGTAGCCTCCCTTCAGGTCAAGATTGCCAACAAAAAAACTAACATTCATAACCCCACCTTACCCCTCAGCACGTCCTCACTTTCACATAAACCCTCACACTGCTTCAGCTTCTCCAAAGTCACCACCCGGAAGTGAAAAAGTCATCCTTACCCTCAAATTCTCGAACTGCCCAGCTCAAATAATCAAAGACGCTGCAAAACAATTATCCCCATTTATTTCCAAACTTATCGGAAGTGAAAAAGTCATCCTTACCCTCAAACTTTCGAACTGCCCAGCTCAAATAATCAAAGACGCTGCAAAAGAATTATCCCCATTTATTTCCAAACTTATCAATGCATCCTCCTCCACCAGCACCATCCCCAGCAATCTCAAGCAGTCCTGGGTACGCCCCCCTCGTCGACATATACAATAACACAATGACTAAGGAACTTGACTTCTTTGCCCCCCTAAAGCTGAGAAAGAGTAAATCTAAAATGCACTTGAACTCATGGTTCACACCATATCTCAAATCACTGTGCCTGGAAAAAAGAAAATGCGAAACCACCTGGAGACACCACCCCTCTGATGAAAATAAGAATAACCTTAACCTCATCTCAGCCCACTACAAAAAAGAAATAATCCACACTAAACAAGACTCCTATAATACTAGAATAGCACAAACTAACTCAAGTATAAAAGAGCTGTTTACAATTCTTAGAGAAATTGAAACCCCTATCCCCATACCAGACAACGGCGTGAAGGATAAACACTGGTGTACAAGTATACAAAAAGCACTAACGGACAAAGTAGCCTCCCTTCAGGTCAAGATTGGCAACAAAAAAACTAACATTCATAACCCCACCTTACCCCTCAGCACGTCCTCACTTTCACATAAACCCTCACACTGCTTCAGCTTCTCCAAAGTCACCACCCGGAAGTGAAAAAGTCATCCTTACCCTCAAACTTTCGAACTGCCAAGGTGATCCCTGCCCAGCTCAAATAATCAAAGATGCTGCAAAAGAATTATCCCCATTTATTTCCAAACTTATCAATGCATCCTCCTCCACCAGCACCATCCCCAGCAATCTCCAGCAGTCCTGGGTACGCCCCCTCATTAAAAAACTAAATCTTTACCCCTCCATTCCCCCCAACTTCAGACCCATAACTACCGTTCTCTTCCTGCTCTAAATATTAGACAGGATTGCATACCTCCAAATTCAACAGTACCTAGAGCAAAATCATCTATTAGGAGTCTGCCAGTCTGGCTTCAGACCCCTACACGGAATGGAAACTGCACTGATAGACCTCAAGGCACAGAGTGATGCACTAAGGGATAATGGTAAAACTGCCTTGTTTCTACTACTCGACCTCTCAGCAGCGCTCGATTTTGTAGATCCTAGATCTAGATAAAGTCCTATGCAGTCCCCTAGACTCAGCGGTGCACTTCTCTAATGAAGTTATTGGCTGGATTAAATCCTTCCTTAACAATAGGACCATGCGTGTCTTCTCCCCCACAGCATCTGCTGACCCCATACCCATCACATGTGGAGTGCCTCAGGATTCGTGTGCCTCCCCGACTCTGTACAACATTTTCACCAAGCCCCTTTTTGACGATCTCGATGATCTTGGTATCACCTACACTAACTATGCAGATGATACCCAGATCCTCTTACCATTGATGGGAGCCTACGACAAGGATTTGGCCTTGGTCAATAGAGTTTACCTCATCATCCAGGCATGGATGGCCACACATGGCCTATGCCTCAATGATGACAAAACTGAGCTCATCATTCTCGCACCACCCCTAACCTGAACAAACTTACCCTCAATTACTCCAGCTTCATTATTGACGGCAACACCATTAGCGTCTCTAAATCAGTTAAAACACTAGGTTTCCACCTGGATGACACTCTCTATTTTACCAAACAAGTCAGTGCAATGTCATCTGCCACAGCTTATACTTATAAACTCTTCAGGGCTGTCAAGCCCTTCCTCTCTACTCCCAGTTGCATCACCTTAGCTAGAGCTCTAGTTCTCTCAAAACTACACTATTCCAACGCCCTCTACTTAGAAGCCAATAAATATATCATAAATAAAATTCAGATCCTGCAAAATAATGCCCTTAGAGCGGCATTAGGCCTAACCAAAAAAGAGCACATCTCTAAGCATAGAAGAACTAACAAATGGCTCACCACCAATGACAAAATTGTGTTGAAAACAGCATCACTCTCCCATAAATTCTTAAATAACGCCGCCCCTCTATACCTGTCAGATAAATTCAAGAGACAATCTTCTAATCGTCCTACCAGATTAGCTGTGGAACTCCTTACCCCCTGCCATCAGAGCTGACCAAAATTACTCCCACTTCCGACACAACCTCATCAACTGGTTTAAAGACAACGGCCACTAAACCCAGAATATTCACAACCATATATATATATATATATACTGTATATATTTTGACCCCTTGACCTTTCATGGCTGAAAGCCCGGTGGTCCTCTTTACATGTACGTATCGCATTCTTATCTTCCCGACTGTTAATACCGTTTCACTAATCACACTGTACAGTTGTATGTATCTGATTACCCCACTGCCATCACCTGCGACCACTTATCTTCATCCTTCGTGTATGTATATCTTACCACTTATTATTGTCCTTAACTGTGTACTGTATATATGTATTGCACAGCACTGTAAACAAGAGAAACTCCTGCTATGTTTTTGCACCCTGATACCCTCGGGTCTGGCTCGCATTATAAATAATAAAACAAACAAACAAACAACATCACACTTCCTCCCTAATGCAGAATACATTGCAAAATGTTTGAGGGCACCATTACAATCAGTATGTTTTGCACAGTGATCTCTGATCAAGTACACTTGCCATCAATCAGGTGAAATTTGAAATGTATATTATGACTAAATGACATACACTGTTTGCAAGGGTATGTGTGTAAGCGCTGTGTGCGATGAAAGATTTTATTTTCCAATACGATTGTCTTTTGTTTTTTTAATGAATATTCAATTCAAGGAATGCACACAAGGTGTGGAATTAGAAGTGGAGGCACATGGATCAGAGATGGTGGATCAGCTTGCTGGTTCGGTCATTACAGAGAAGACCACGGTTTCACAGAAAATCAAGAAAACAAGGGTAACTAACAAACAATTTCGTTTTTGGGCTGGTGTTTTCTTCATAATATGTTTTTGTATTTATAGTGCTATCTGCTGTATGTGTGCTATACATTGGACATGTTTTTACAACACATCTCCTAGAAGCCCAGAAGGAAAAGAAGTATAAAGACACAAACAACAAATGAAACCAAAGATGTTGCTTGCCAAACAGATTTCCACATGGAGCAACTACTATTTGAACCGCAGCGTGATCCATTCAATAAGTAGACTCATGATGCTCATGCCCAATGGCCTAAAACTGAATTGAATGTGACCGGCGAAGCCAGCAAAGTTTTCTTGGGCCATTGCTACAGTGTGAGCACTGGACAAGATGAAACTGAATATAATAAAAATGCATTGGAATTCCTTGCAGACCACTTGACACAATCTACATCCACAAAAAAAGGTCCACCCAATAAACATTCTAATTTGACGGTTTCTCCAATGTATGTGCAAATAACACAAGCTGAACTAACAGAGACTGAACCTTCAATGCAATTGACCGATGAACTTGCCAAAGATCATGACTTCAGTTTGGCCAGTTTGGGCGATGTGTCCACCACAGTTGAGTCACAAACCACATTCATGCAGGACAATTGGCTAATAAAGGAGCAAAAATACATCGTATTCAACAGCTGTCTGGTAGACATTATATTGATGCTGAAATGTGTCCATACATTGAGGGGGAAAATATGCGGGCAGCCATTGGTGCATGTGTCTCATGTCTTACAAGGCACTAACCTGAAAATCCAAGCCAGCTGTGTCAGCCACCATTATACATTTTCATGGTCCGCTGAACCGATGCTGGGCAAAGTTCCAGCTGGAAATCTACTATGTTCAGCAGCTTTACTTTTTAGTGGCTCGGCTTCCAGTAAGATGTCCAGTTTCTGTCAAGTTTTGGGAATTCAGTTCCTTGATAAAATCCAGTACTACAAACATCAAAGGGAATTCTTATTCCCTGCTATTAGTGAAGCCTGGAAAATTTAACAGATGTCAATTGAAAGGACATTCTCTGGCAAACGGTTCTGGCTAGCTGGTGATGGACAGTGAGACAGCCCCAGATTTTCAGCAAAGTACCGCACATACCACTTTCAAGACATGGAAACTAAAATAATTGTGAGCTCGGAGTTTGTGCATGTGTCCTAATGTAAATCATCAATGGCCATGGAGAAAAATGGTTTCATAAAATACCTCGAACATCTTCAATGGAGGGGAATGCAAATAGACCTCATAGCCACTGGCAGACATGTTTCAATAGCCAAGGCCATGTGAGAGCAGTTTCCAAACATTCGTCATCAATTTGATGTATGGCACATTGCCAAATCAGTGAATTAAAAAAATCACAGCTGCTGGTAAAAAAAGGGTTCGGAAAATATTTTACAGTGGTCTCAGTCTTTGAGCAACCATCTTTGGTGGAGCTCCAAAACTTGTGATGGGTCTGTGGAAATTCGACTTGAAAAATATCGCTCATTAATGTCCCACTGTTCCAACTTTCACTCATGGACACAAAACCAACATTTTCAGGAATGTGCACACGGACCGTTATCGGAGGAGCAGGAATGCAAGAAGAAGTGGTTGGTGCCATGTTAACCTCCACACAAAGCTCTTGAGAAGATTGTGTATGAGAAAACTCTTTCAAGAGACCTAAAGGGCCTCACAGAATTCTGTCACACCGGAGATTTGGAGGTGTTCCACAATATGTACCTAA
This sequence comes from Ambystoma mexicanum, assembly GCF_040938575.1. Lineage (NCBI taxonomy): Eukaryota > Metazoa > Chordata > Amphibia > Caudata > Ambystomatidae > Ambystoma > Ambystoma mexicanum. Next base: position 857,768,763 of record NC_090921.1, on the reverse strand, counting down.
AGTACAGGCCCAAAAGGTTTTTGGCATAGATGGCATGCAAGCCCAAACATTACAAGCCATATTAGCACATAAGGAGAACCGCAAGCCCGAACATTACTAGCCGTATTTAACGCATAACGAGAACCTAAGTAGAGAACAATCGAGAACTGCCGGAAACTTTGGGATGCTTCGTTACACCTTAGCCTTTGCAAAATGAAGGAATACATGGATGGCAAAGCCAATATACCAGGAAATGGAATTCGATTTTGTGAAAGATCTCACTTTGACTGTGTTGGCCATGCATACTCATGGAATGGATCCTGATTTTTGTTCCTAGGCGACAGACAATGCCACAAAACATTGCAAATGAGCCCTGTCCACCTAAAGTTTAACTTGCTGAACAGTTGACTTCCCGGTATAAATGATTTGCTGCAGTGTTCTCACTATAAAATTTGGGATATGTTCCCCAATATTTCTACATTGTACACCAACAATGGAATGCTATTACACTCGAATTTCAATGCTATAAAAAGTATTAAGAAGTGTTTAATGATGCAGATTTAATCCAGTTCAAGATGAATTAATTTATATCTTTTGCCTTCCCTTAATGTATATTACTGGTCCTCAAACGATAACATACATGTCTGTGGTTGCTAGGTGCCTGTAAATCCCTCTGCTCGACCCAAACCCATCCACACATGCAGGCCATGGCTCTGGCGTTGATGGCCTAAATTGACTTTTCAAATGTTTCCTCTTTGTTAACCTTTTGCCGCACTCTTTTCCCCGTTCCCCCTCAACTGGACTTGCGTGATCATCTGCCCTGCTTGAGTCCTCAGGATATAGGTAGACGTGTGTTGCTTTTTGGAAGAATATATGACTACATGGGATAAGGGCTGTGATGTGTGTCCTTGACTGATCAGGGCACGGGAGGGTCAGATGGATATCAGCATGAAAGGAACTGCTGGGTCTGAGCGGGTGGACTCAGGCCTGGCGGGGTAGAGTTTGTAAGTTCACAGGAAGTTTAGAAGAGATGAATGGGCACTTGGATTTATGACTTGTCAGTGTCTCACGTTATCCACAGAGCACATTCCTCCGTGAGAACAGGGCGCGTGCAGACTTGGCAATGGGGAGGAGATGGTATGGGCTGGCTAAGTAAGGCGCTGGGGATGGGAGAGCTGCATTTGCACAGAGAGATGGACTTTTGGGCCTAGTAGAAAGATGTCATTCGTGCTATTTCAAAATAGTTTCCTAATGCTGGGCTCCAAACTATAGTGTATGTGTTATTTGCAATGGGGTATGGTGTAACGGAATGTCCCAGGGGTTGGCTACGCCTCCCCCTTGGTTATTCCATATGTTATGTTTCGAAAGTGACGAACGAGTGGGAGGGGGGCAAGGATCGTCTACTTCCCAACACTAGTAAGATCATTGTCTCTGTCTTCCCTCTGTTCCCCCTGCATTGCCTCTACACACCTTGAAGCACTTGTGCATTGGTGCGTAATAAATGCAATATAATATCATCATACGCTATCACGGTCTGTTTCAGACAGACACAAATGGAATCTTAGGTTACACCAGACTTTCAGTGGTTTGTATTATGTGTTTTACTGTCCTTTAGTGTAACTGGTGGATGCCAGCAAACAATGTGTTTATTTTTCGAACATATTTACAATGCCACGTTGGTCAGCCGGGCTCATCGCTCCCTTGGAGTGAAGGTCACTTTGTTTGATGTTGCTTGTGGGGAGTTCACACCGGCGATTTCTGTACAGTATGTTTTAGATTTATGGCTTTCCTTCACAAAAATGAAACCTACCAGGCATACATGCTCTAAAGAAGCTTTGATTGTTATTCTACCTTGGACAAAAGGGAGGATTCACTACGGCTTGAAGACCAGTAGTTGTCGAATACCCACAAAAATGATAAGATTCACTTTTTTAAAACTGGGCATTGGAACATTTATTTTCAATCTATACAAACCGTTGATCTGATTGGACACTCTGTGTTATGCCAAGAAAATGGAACTACCAAATATAATGTAAGTTTAACTATTCAGTTTAAAGACAAGTTTATGGTCAAACAAGTAAAGGTTTCATTTTCTGACCGGTATTGCTTGCTTACATTGTTATGGGTTGTTAGTTGGCGCATATTGTGATGATTTTTCATCGCTGACCTGAAAACGCAACCTGTATGCAGGCTAGCAATATCTAAACCACTTTGTCCCATGGCATATCAGTGTATACTATCAACGTTGTATTATTGGACGTGCTGGGTGCAGAACATTTTCAAGGGGACTTGGTTCGCTTGTCTAAATTTGATGTTGGCACTTTGAGTGTCCGCAGCTGTGTGTTTCCATTGTTTTTGGTGTGTGTTCATTATTAGGCTTCACCCGGTGCAGAATTGCAGGGTAAATGGATACATTTGAATAAAGAACGGCTACTTAAATATATTTTTATTATGTTTTATACACAGCTATATTTAGCCGTTCTGCAAATACCATGGTTTCTAGATTCCAACAGATGGATTTTTCAGCCGAGTGGCAGATACGCCTAAACGTGTGGATTTCCATTAGGCTGATGTGGGACGATCGCCAGGTACTCATATGCCCTTTGGTGGTACCAGCTACAAGGAGCAACCTGTCATCGTTTACGGTGGTCTAACAAGAAGCTGATGCCGAAGCCTTGCGATTCAATGTGCTTCAAATGCGCCTCTTCTCCTGAAACGAACACTGTGCGCCTCATGATAAAGTTTTGATACTCTAACCCAAGGACATTCAAAAATTTGTGGTAAATCGAAATCACTGAATGTTCTCAGAGTGTTTTTTGTGAAATAAAAGCACATTTTTAAATTGCAGAGTTTTGATGTTTCCTTTAAAAATAGTGTTTTCTATTCCAATTTGGGACGTGCTGTGCTGTGAGAGGATGTGCGTGTTGATATTCTGCGTTCTGCGTTAACTGACGTTAAGATGTAGGTGATGACTGGCCGCGTTTGGCTACGCTGCCCACTTACGTCATGAAAATAGGTGGAGAATATCACTAGGGATAGTGATGTCAGCTTCAGGGGCGGGTGATATGATTTACTGCTGCAGGGGCACTTGAACTTAGGGCGATCAATCCACGGATAAGATTAGCACAAGATGGCCGCAATCCCCGCTCGTTGATTTTGCATGTGAAAAAGTGTGAAAAACTAAGGTGAGGTGTATAGGAAATGTTTTTACGATCGATCACAGTTAGTTTAAAACCACATGCCGAACACTTGGGCCAATAACATTTTTGAGCGCACTATTCCTTTAAACCTGTTTTAAATTGGCTTCGAGCTTCTGATTGGCTGGTCAATCTTACCTCTCCAGTCTCAGCCTGCGCGATTTAAGGGCGGATTTTGAAGTCCATCTTGGAGGTCATTTAAAAGAAATGCGGTTTGCATAGACGGGGCAAGCAACGTTAGTACGTGCGTGCTGTTTTGTCTCCTGCATGGCATTTTAAACATGTTCAAGGTGGTGTGTAAAAGTATAGAGTAAAACAAAACAAAACAAAATCTCTTTTACTTTTCATTTTTATGCACGGTTGTGCTGAACTAAACTATGCGTCCATAGTATGCTTTGAGGCCACGTTTGCTAATGAATTGCTATGCAACCCACCTGCACATTATCAGGTACAAATGCAAAGCAGATTCCATAGGAATCTGTTGATTTTACACCGGCATGAAAATCGTATGCCAGCGTAAAACCTGAGTTGCGAGCTCCACTTTGTGCCCTTCCTATGCCTTGGGAGGGACACAAATGTGCTGGACTACAAAATTAAAGCATAAAAGCATTACACCTTGCTTTGACACTTGCACTTTGCACTCTTGTCAGTTGAAAATAATCCCCCCATCCATGAGACCTGCAGCACGGTTCAACGTATCGCATGGGGGCAGGTCAAACCCAGCTAGAAAAGATTTACTTTCAGGTGGGACACATTTTGCAAAGCTGAGCATTTCTCGTGCGCATTGTGGACGGCGAGGAAAACAACCGTTCGAGCATCCGTAGACTAAGTATACTAAGACAACTGGTTCAGCATGCACTCTGTGACAGCAGCACATCCTTTCTAACAGCTTTGCAGGCGTCCAACCTGGTTGATCATTGGCTTGAGCGCATGCACATATACATGCACCCCCAGTCCAGACTCGTTCTTTGCCAAAGCCAACACATACATCAGGCAGTGAGATACTGCACACACATCGAATAGAATACTCCCCTGTATCCTGGTGAGCTGGTTAAGCAAGTACCTTTAACATGAAAGTATACTTGTGTTAATTCCTATTATCATCATTATTCTTACTGTTATTTTTATTATTAATAATACAGGTAGCAGCAATAGTAGTAGCAGTGATGTTATTTAAGCATGAATTGAGGATTGCAATCTCTCGAATGACTTTAACATTGTGAAGTTACATTAAGAGCATCAACAGTTATCGACAATGTGAACTTAAAAACACAACTGGGGATACATCAAACTGCTTTCAAGTTCATTTAGCAGTGCTATTTTCGGTCGAAAGAATTGCCCATCCAATTCACAGCTGTTGTGAAATTGGCACACTCTATCTTTAGTCTGTATATTTTGCTTTCAGGGCAGGATTGTGTATACCAATTCTAGCTTTCTTTAACCAGAAACTTACAGTAAATCAGATAAAAGTGAGGGCATCGTGCTACAGTTAAGCAACAACTTGTTTTTCCAACGTTAGTTGAGCGCAGATGATTACAGTTAGTGCGAATCCCACTGATAAGCCTGCTATCTTTAGCTCCTTTGTTTCTCAATGTCGCATTTCTTGGCACCCACAAGTTGTGACTGAACAGTGACTCAGCTGTAAATCCTCAAAGTTGTGGATGTTATTCATTGGTATACAGTGTGCATTTAATTGTTTCTTCTCCTATCCTGAACACCGTTTGACTATTTTATGATGAGGCATAGTTCTGAAATAATTTTGCTTCACCTAAATATATTAGTCAGACACGAAGATTAACCTTTGTTTTCGTTTGTTTACTTTCAAACAAAATTTCCCCTTCACAGCCCATTATCCTCTTACAGACGATGCAAATCCTTCTCAATCTTCATCGACAGTTAAAATCCCTACTCACATTCTGGCTACAGAGACGGTGCTATCACTAGGCAATGTTAAGCGATTGCCTATATGTGCAACATGTAATGTATATTGCCTTGCCTGTGATAGCACCAGCCTTCTCCCTTGTACACTGTCTGCAGGATTGTGCTGGTGGCAGAAGCAGCAGCAGAGAGACAAGGCGGTGCTGTGAAGGTTGGGGTCAGGACTTGGTCATGCTCACGAATGGCATCAGGAGCATGGCTGTGGCAGCACCGGCATCTGCACCTTACGGAGCAAGCACTGCATGTGCACTTCTTGCTGTGCCTTCTGTGAGCCGTTAGTCAGGGATGGACCGATGGTCTCACCTGGCTCATAAGGCATCCAATGATATTCAAAGGGACGGGACCACGCCATGGAGAAAGTGCTGGTGCAGCTGCTGAACGTGGAGAGAGCAGATTAATCAGGTGAGACAGACAACCCACCCCTTCCCCCAGTTCTGTCTCATACTCTTGTCCCTTGAGTTAGAAATGAGTGTCCGTGGCTCCCCAGATTACTCACTACTTTATGAACTGAGGGCAATAAAAAAATCTGTTCGAGCCCCATGTAATCTTTGTCAAGCAGAATGTCTACTTTGTTTTGTAAATAAATGTAACTGGGTTGAGCCATGTTCTACTAAACAAACGGCCTGATGAAATCACTCTCAAAGTTGGAATGAAGATTTGCTGTGCATAAGGTCAGTAATAGCCTTGAAGTATGTTGTGGCTGGTGATACAATTATAATTGAGTCAACAGATAAAGGAAGCAGTCCTGTGTGATGTTGTGATACCAGTCCTGGACTTCATGCAGGCCATGTGATGAATCATGAGAGCATTTATTTTTTGTTTTGGAAAGCACCACCCACCTATAATCTGAGTGGGGAGAAATGGCATGTGAGAAGGGACACAAAGGTTGTTGGTGTTGTTAGCTTATTGACCCACCCATTGACTACCCAAGACCATGCTAATCCATGACCCTATGGCCACTCCCACCTACTTCCTGTCCAAAACGCATCCACTCCTGGGATGTCTTTGAACTCGCTTTACTTAAGCCTTACCATAAAACCTTGCACTTATTGGGCCTGCCAATGTTTTTTAAAGCAGCCTTCTGAAAGTTATTCACTTAATTTGAGCTGTACATGCACTACTGATATAATAGAAATCTCTTACCAGGTCTGCCTACATCCACTTTATTTATAAGCACTATGCTGTCCTTCAATTAAATCCTTTTAAAAACAACCATTGACAAAGACAACAGTTTTGACTTGTGTATAGGTATTAGGCATACATTTGCCAGGCACTGCAGTTATACGGCCAGGTACCGGCACAATTTTGCACCTGCTACCATCAATGGTCAGTTAATACCACTGCAGCAGTGCCTGGCAAATGCATTCCCATGCCTATAAAAAGGCCCAAACTGTTGGCATTGCCAATGCTTGTTTCTTTTGTTTTGGTGTGGTGTGGCATCAAATCTTGCAGCTCACCTAGAGCTGCTGTTTTGAGCTGGCCCACATTCATTTGTTGTTTTCTTTTTTTTCATGCTTGCCTACAAGTCAGCCCCTGTGGCGAGGCAATTCTCACCTCATGAACACAAGGCTGTGGGGGTATGGTTGATGGGAGGGGTGCAATTCAATGAGAGTCAAACGAGCAAGTGCCAACAGCTATCTTCAGCACTTTAACCTTGGAGCATGCTTGTACATGACTATAAATATATGAAACAGTAAATCTTTTCTACACCAGACACACTGCTCGCACACCGCGCCAGTAAATCTTTTTTGAAATGTGGAATTGGACTTTGTGTCATTATGTTCTGTCTACTTCTCAAATCTTAATTCACAGCATGTGTCCTTCCTCGTTTTTGGCATGCCACTTGGTAGAGTTACACAGATGTGTTTCTAATGTTTTGAGCAACCTATTTTAATGTTTGAAGATATATACATTTCCTCCTTTGGTCCTTTCTCCTCTAAAAATGTTTCCATACCCTTCTACAGATTCACATGAGCCTCAGATGTTTTCCAGAACATCTAACCAAATGTTTTGCTATGTTTGTTGGGGGAGTTTGTTGTTGCTATAGTTTAATTGACTTGTTTAATAAACCTGTACTTATGAAACAAGGAGGCTTTAATTTGACTTCTGAAACCTAACACTGTGATTGGATGTCATGGTGTGGATAGTACAATGGGATCCATCCTCAGCAGCAGACGTGAGCAATGTGTTAGGTGGAGGTAATGGGTTTGCGGCAATCGGTAACAAAATTAGGACGGTTGGTTCAGAACGGTTAGGATCTGGAGTGCAGGGGGTGTTTGACAGTTTGCTTAGAGTGGCACATTCCTTGCACAGGCCCTATATGATTGGATTCAGTTTTGGGGATCCCGGGGGAAAAGAAATGCATGAGGGAGTAGGTCTAAACTGTATTAAGACGCATACATTGTAGATTGCATGAATGAGAATTCTTACTGGCATTTTTTTACTTCGTAATGGAGAAACAATAATGTATTCTGATTTCATTGTAGACAATGAAGAAATAATCCACACCCGTGCGGAAAATAAGGGAACAATTTACATTAGGGAAAAATAACCGTTAAAATAGTGAAGGGAGTTTCATCAATAGGGTGGATCAAATAATCAGTGTGAGTTAGAAGTTTCCTCTAATTTGGTAGACAACCTACTCTGAAAGAATTCATGGAGTTTGTTCACATGAGAAAAGACTTCAGATTGCAGAAAAGGAATTTCTGGGGCCATAGTATCAAATATTTGCAGCATTGAACACATGCCTATTGAATATTCACATGATATTTTTGTGTGTTAAATCACATTTCCTCCCGAATGAATGCCTTTACATTGCTTTTTCCCTACGATGAATACAATTGTGCATAGCTGGGATTCTGAAATCATAGGCAGTATACAGTTCTAATCCAGAAGCTAGCTCTTACCACGTGTTGGTGTTTTTGCTCAAGGCATCATGTTCACATTTCAGTAGGATACCTGACCACTTTGATCTTCACCTGGTTTCATGTCTGTCACTGTGGGCTTGACCTACCAGTCAAGTCTGCATGATTCCATTTCCAACACAGCAAACAGTATCTATCTGCCAACAGTGACAACACTCAATTGCTCAAAGAAGATGTATGGTGTAGTATCATTATTTCACTAAATAGACAGTTTGGCACAATGGATCCAAGAGATTATCCCCATATAATGGAATAATGTTCCCTTCTATTCTGACCTATCTTTTGCAGTCTTTTCCTATGGATCTAGTAGCTCTCACAGTCTCCTTTGGTCTGCCTGGCACTGAGTGGCAGTATTCCAAACATATGGCGGAGTTCTTGAACCACACTTTCTAATCTCTAATTCAAATGATGTATTTATTTTTGTTAAGGCACGAGTTCCTGGGTGACACTTCACAACATGACAGTGAAATACCTTTTCACTCCGCAATCATTCTTAGACTGCTGCTGCGTCTTTGGGCCACTTATATCCACATATACAGTTTAATTATTTCTCTGAACCTGCAGAATCTACACGTCTCTTTTGCCTTCCATCTTTTCTAGACTGTGGTGAGTATTTTCACCACATTTAACAGAACAGAATTCAAATATGCCTTTAGTCTTTCGATGCTTAGACCGGATATTTCTCTATGCTCTTTCAGTTCTACTTAGACTATGGTAGGGTCTTTAAATCAAATTTTCATTGAACTCAAATGATTTTTGACTCATTCAAGACACTTGTAGACTGTCTCTAAGTCTTTGGACAACATTACACAGCATACCATGTAAATTATTCTTTACTTATTCAGACCTTGTTAGACTATGCCCATTTGACGGGTACACATTGCAGCTCAAATACATCTTCACTCTTTCTAACGTTGTTGCTGGAACGAGGGCTCATATTACCCAGCATGTGTCAGAATTGAATCCTTTCTCTCATTCTTCCCCCACCACATCTCCCATCCACCCCACTTTCTGACACACTTTCTACATTTGAGTTTCCTTTGGTACCTTCCCCTTCCTCAGCTGTTGGTCTCCTCTTGATTGTTGGTTCATTAGGCTTTTCACCATTTTTCACAATGCTTGACTCATTCACTCTTAGCGCTTTCTCAATTAACTTCTTAATTCTAAATTAACTTTGTGACATAAGTCATTCCTGTGTTTGTAAACCCTAGACCACTGACTTGTTCACTGTTGGGAAGCGTATTCCCTCCATACAGTAAGTCAACACTTCCTCATCCAGTCTTCCCATTTATTTTCTGGGATTTTAGTGCTTTGTTACATTTGACATTTAATGAGATGCAAAATAACCACTCAGTTAGTGGGAAATCCTATTCACTAAATAGGATTTTACCTGACATAAATGCACACTATGAGGTAGGTAGCTAAAACCAGATGGACCTATTTGGTCAGAACATTGGTAGCCCAAAGCAACTAGTTTAGGTTGTAGAATACCATCATAAACCAAGCTGGACTTTTAAACAGTTTGATCTCACCCAGATTACCTATTTGTGTAAGTGGACTGGTTAATGTTGGACAATGTATTAATTGCCTTGACTCCATTTTGTACTTATGGAAATTAACAGCCACTTGCAGGGTGACATTAACTTTCCACAAACATATATGGGTGCTTAGAAGACTATGCTTCCACTTGTCAGTCATCAAGGTTACTTTGCAAGATGTGAACATCTGAGTGAGACAATGTTCGAGAGACATTTTGAAGTGATCACCAAACACAACCACTGTTTTAAAATGTGTTTTTTAAATGTCATGAACAACTCTGCAACTTACGGGGGGGGTGTGGCTTGATGGCTACGTGAGGGGACGTTCCGTGGAGGAGCTCCCGATGATCCGATTTTGATCCTGGGAAGAAGTGATGGTTTTCGGTGGACTTTCGAGTCCACGGCGCATCCAAGGGTGCATGAAAGTGGGGGGCACATGGTGAGTGCCCTCCCCACCAGCAAGACTGCATATCCACAGAACTGGACTTCGAAGAAGGTGGTGGTCTCGCAGTGGAAGGGCAGCACCCAAGATGGCCGCTCGCGGACAAAGGGCCATAAATGGTCCGTGTAGCTGAGGAAGATGGAGCCGGCCGGAGCGGGGCGAGCCCAACCAGAGGAACGCATTGCATGCACTTATGGCTGGTGGCAGGAACATAAGTGCGGGCCCCCACTGAGGAGGCCCTGGATTGTGGCGTGCCGGCAGAGCGAACCCGAGCTCAGCGGAGCCTTGCTCAGAAGGGGCCGGTGAGCGGACCCCGCGAGGCACTCCGCAGCGCCGGAGACACAGCTGGGCGCATGTGGCAGACGGGCGCAGGTTGGGACGGCAGTGGGGGGTCTGTGACCACGCGGACTGTACTGTGCAGAGGAGCACGGCGGGATCTTGCACAACCGATGCAGCAGGATGTCTTCCAAGGTGGTGCGACCCCGGATCAAACAGCCCACGATGGAGGCCTACGCCAGGTCGCCCCGGGTGCGGAAGGGGGCAAGAGCAAAGAGACCCCTGCGGCGGCGACGGACCCACCGGGTACTATCCAGGAGGTGCTGGCAGCAATTGCTGACTTGAAGGTGGCCTGGGAAACGAAGTTGGGCCTGGCCATGAAAGAGCTGCAGGAGGGCCTGGACCTTAAGATCGGAGCGGTCCAAGAAGAGGTGAACCTGTTGCGGCAGGACGTGCGAACGATCGCGGAGCGCACTGGGGAGCTGGAGAAAGAGTTGGCCCCGACCACGGAGGCGTGCAATGCACAAGCTAAGGAGCTTCATGCCCTCGTGCAATGAGTGGGCAATCTGGAGGACAGAGCAGAGCAGGCAGAAGGGCGCGACAGGCGCAACAACATTCGCATAGTGGGTGTTCCGGAAGGAATGGAAGGACCGAACCCCACGGAATACGTTGAAACCATGCTCTTGCAGGAGATTACAGGCGGGGAGCTGACCCAGGGGTTTGTGGTAGAAAGGGCGCATAGGGCCCTGACCAGGAGACCGGCCCCAGGATTTCCCCCGCAGCCATTGATCGCGAGATCTTGAACTATCGTGACCGCGAAAAGATTCTCAAATTTTTCCGAAAAGGAGGTACGATAGAAAGGTGGGCAGCGAAAATAACGGCGTACCCGTCTATACGCTGCGTGTACAGCGTAGTCGAATGAACTTTGGATCGGTGAAAAGGAGGCTTAGAGAAGCAGGCCATCGCTACATTTTGCTCTACCCCGGCAAGTTAAAGGTGTTTTATAAGAATAGATCCCTCTTCTTTGAGACGCCGACTGAAGCGATGGAGTGGCTGGATATGCAGGGTCGACCTCAGGAACCGGACGTCCAGACATAAGCGGCTGGAGATAAGTAGCACGTTGCTGAGGCACCCGTGAGGCCATAGTTATGACATTGGGACTGGAATATAGAACGATATTGTGCTTGTGGGAAGGAAGTCATGGTTCCTGCTGGTGGGTCCTGTTGAATGCACTTCTCCCAAATAGATGGGAGCTCCTAGGAAGCACCATCTGAACCCAATAGTAGTACACTTAGTTAGGTCACTGTTAGATAGGTGACGCCCTGCGGGGTCCTTGTCCTCAGATACGAGACAGGTCCAGACGTGGGTAGGCCTGAGATCCAGGGAAGGAGCTGGACTATTGTTGGGGGTTGGTAGGGAGGGGGGTCAGGGGGAGTTGTGTGCAGTGGTGTGAAGTTGGGGGGGGGTATTGTTTGTGAATAGAAGGGAGAGAGCCAGAACATGAACTAGCACAGGGAGCATTATAGGAAAGGATGGGCTGGGGTTAGTCCGACCAGATGGCATCGGGTAATCTCAGAATTGTGACCTGGAATGTACGGGGCCTTAACAGCTACCTGAAACAAAATAAAGTGATGCTGTACCTGAAGAGGATGCGTGTAGACATAGCCCTGCTGCAGGAGACTCACCTCACTAGGGAAAGGCTGGAGGTGGTCAGGAGAAAATGGAAGGGCAATGTTGTGGGTGTGGTCTACTCGGCGTACGCTAGAGGGGTTATTACTTGGGTGGCACTGCATGTGCCGTTTCGGGTGCTTGATTCTATGGTGGACCCGGAGGGTAGAATGGTGGTGGTAACGGGTCTCCTGGAAAACAGGGAAGTGCATATCATAAATTTGTACGCCCCCAATAACGACACAGCGGCTTACTTTAGGACCCTCTACAGTAAACTTGGCCCCCTGGCAGGGGGTACGGTAGTGTGGGGGGGACTTTAATTGTACCATAAATCCCAGAATGGATAGGTCCAAGGGCGGGGCAGGGAAAACAGCACCGGCGGCCAAAGCGCTGGTACCTTACTGAAAGACCTAGGCCTAGAGGATGGGGGAAAAAGGCTGCATCCAATGGATAGGCAGTATTCACACTACGCAGCACCACATGATTTGCACACAAGGCTAGACTACATGTTTGTAACAGCCGAAATAGTGAGAGACATAGTGGGAGCGGAATACAAGGCCCGAGTACTATCTGACCACTCGCCCCTGGTGGTAGACTGGAGACACCAGCCCCCAAGACCGCGGATCCCTACATGGAGACTCAGGACTGAGGCTCTGCAAGACGAGGGGTTCCGGGAGGGTCTGAGGGATGTCATTGAAGAATACTTTGATATAAATACGGGAAGCGTACGCTCTGTGGGCACACTGTGGGAAGTGTTTAAGGTGGTGGTGCGGGGGGTAACCATTTCCAAAGCTAAGGGGCTACAGGGGGGTATCGAAAGGGAACTCCAAGAAGCGGAAAGGGAGCTAGAGGATCTCACACGTGAGAACACCGCTCATATTGACAGAGCCAAAGTAAAGGAGCTACAGTTGTCCTGTAGTGCACTCTGGGATAGGCTGTGCAGACTCAATTACAGGAAATATACGGAAAGGATACACGCGGGGGGCGATAAGCCGGGCAGACTGCTGGCCTTGCTGTATAAGAGTGAGACCCCCCACTCGGTGATCAGTGAGATTAAGGATGAGAGAGGTTGCATCTGCAACACCCAGGAAGGGGTAAATGAGGAGTTCCTTAAGTTTTACAGACACTTGTGTGAGGACGCAGGGGAGGATGTGTGTCAAGACATACTGGACACATTGGAGGACACAGATTCTGCCCACCCTGGACGACCTAGAACGTGCGGAGTTGGACGCACCCGTCACCACGGACGAGCTGGAGGTGGTGATTCAGAATCTGCCCACTTGCAAGGCGCCTGGTTCAGATGGGCTGCCTAGTGAGTTTTACAAAACATACAAGCAAGAGCTGCTTCAGCCACTGCTTGCCACTTTCAACAAGGTCTACGAGCAGGGGGAACTCCCATTGTCCCTCCGTGAGGCTGTGATCATCCCACTCTTGAAACCAGGCAAGCCGGCCGTGGACTGCGGGTCTTACAGACCGTTGTCCATGCTTAACCAGAACAGCAAAATACTTACGGCAGTGCTGGCTAATAGACTGAAGACGGTGATTGGGAAACTGATACACCCAGATCAGATGGGATATGTTCCAGGCAGGAACATCACCGATAACCACAGGAGGCTACACCATATCATTGACCAAACTGAGGAGGATACGGGAGAGTTGGCCATAGTGTCGTTAGACGCGGTCAAGGCCTTCGACTCGGTACGATGGCCCTGGCTGAAAGCGATCCTGAAGGGGTACGGAATGGGACCTGGATACCTTAGATGGGTCCAGTTGTTTTACAGCACCCCGAGAGTCAAAACGGGGTCCACAGTCTCAGATACCTGGCAATTTAGCAGGGGGACCAGGCAGGGATGTCCCTAGTCACCCATGCTATATATACTGGCATTAGAGCCGCTGGCAATATGCCTGCGACAACAATATGGGGAGGTGGGCATAAGCACTGTCAGTGGAGGGCACCTGATATCACTATATGCGGATGACATGCTCCTTTATTTGCGTTACCCGGAAGAAAATCTGCAGTATGTGCTGGAGGTAATGGAACGGTACGCCACCCTTTCGGGCATATCAGTGAACCCTAGAAAGTCTTCCCTTGGGCAGATATAGGAAGGTGCCCGCACAGAGGCTGCCTGGCCTGCCAATACCAGGCAGAAAACAAGCATAACACGGAAAAAGCGATAGAGGGGATCAAGAACAGCATGGTATTTTGGTCTAGATTGCCCCTGACCATGATGGGGAGGGCGGCCTTGCTCAAGATGGTGGTCCTGCCTAGACTCTTGCACTTTTTTCATGAATATCCCGTTTTTGATACCTAGGAGCCTATTCGCGAAACTCCACAGCGTGTGTAGGGGTTTCATGTGGGGCAACTCTAGGAATAGGGTTGCTCAGTGGAAGCTCCAGAACCCATGTGACAAGGGGGGGATAGGCCTGCCTAATTTTGAACTCTATTACCTGGCGGGGCAGCTGTTGTATGTGGCCAGGTGGCTTTCGGCTGACGACTCGGTGGAATCTAGGCTTCTGCGCGGCGACTCATCCCCATACTTTCTGATGGAAGTAGTGTGGTTGCGCAGACACAAACTAGTGGGCAGGGGGTGGCTACTGAGGCTGGGCTGGGAGATCTGGCACAGGACATCGAAGATTGGGGGGGATTTGGAGCCGTACTCCCAGCAGGCCCCTTTGGCAGCGCTGTGCGGGAGCGTCTCCCAACTACTTGAATCGGTCCGTAGATACTGGGAACAGGTAGGCCTGGCCACCCTCGGGGACATATGGCAGGAAGGGGAGGCATTGGACTTTCAGAGGTTGCAGGAAGAGACGGGGGTGCATAGTGGCCAATATATAACCTACGCTAGGCTTGTGAGAAAGATTAGAGAAAGATGGCCCGAGACAGTGCTAGCGGAAGACCCTGATGCCTCCCTGGAAACTATGTATGATGTATCGGAGGGAGGGCACGAAATATCGAGGATATACGACCTCCTGCGAGTAAGGGCTGGGAAGGAGTTGCTTCAGTTGAGACTAGATTGGGAAGAGGAGGTGGGAGGACCCATGACAGACGGGCAATGGGAATGGGCCCAGAGGTACCATAAAAAGGTGTCCCGGAATGCGAGATTCCAACAACTTCAATTGTACGTTACCCAGAGGGCTTATCTGACTCCCGGGAAGATTGCAAAATTTGGGGGACCAACTACGCAGCAATGCCCCAGGTGTGGGGAGGTGGATGCGGGACTGCTACACATGTTCTGGGCATGCCCGGAAGTGCACAGATTTTGGGATGAGGGTAAGACGAAACTGGCTGGTGGGGGGGTGGTGCTGGATGTGGAATCGGCCTGGTCATGCATGCTTGGGATTTTTCCTAGACCCCGAAATTCAAAACATATAAGCAAGATGAAGGACTTGGCTTGTGTTTTGGCCAAGCGCAGGATTGCCATGGGCTGGAAGGTGGCCCACAGACCTAGGGTGGAGCTATGGTGGGCGGAAGTCCTGAGGTGGGTGGAAGCTGAATCTGTAGTCTGGTTTGAAGCGGTCACTAGAGGGGGCGAGGAGGAAGTGGGGCCCTTGCTGGCCTGGCGGCAATTGGTGGCCTCCATGGCAAACCCTCACCAGGGTAACAACGGAACAGAGGACTCGGATGATGACAGCTTAAGTATTGTGCTACCCGATGATGCGCCTGTAAATGACATATGAGAACCGGCTCTAGTTTAAGGGCGGGGGTTGGTGAGTTTCAATGAAAATGTGTTGTCTAATGATGCTTTTTATGTATTGAAACAGTTGTGTGTTTGTTTGGCTTCAAAATAAAATAAAAATATATATATATTTTTTAAACTCTGCAGTTTACGCACCAATTCCCTTTGCTTCTGATGTTATTATTTGGTGCTCAGGTGATGCCCATCTTGTCATCTGGTTTGAATAGTTTGCCCGGGTGTAATGTGACCAGAGTCTGCTGATTTTCCCGTCACTAAATCATCCTGCCTTGCTACAGTGGGTTCAGAGTACTAGCTAGTGCTGCTTATCTCTTCCCTTCCTCATACTGTCAAAATATCGGGGCAGGAAGGCAGATGGCCTGCCCTATAACAGCCACATGCCTCAGTCCTTGATCTCTCATTTCTTAGTCAATTGCATTCTGAAAGTGTAGCCTTGGTTTGCTTTAAACTAATAGACTCTGCTAAACACAATCAGAGGGTCTCAGAGTTACCTTAAGGAACAGTGAAGGAACCGTGAAACCCTATCAGATGAAGGTACAGAGATGCGCTGAGCTTGGTTACAGATATGCTCGGCTAATTACAAGTACAAGGAAAAGGGAGGAAGTGTAGACACAGACATCAGAAATATTACAGTAAGCAGATATGAACAGGGAGAGATCAAGGACAGGGGAGCAAGGAGCATGCTCCTGCATGGTCCTGTTCACGTAATATATAGTTATATACAGTAATGTACAATGTGACAAGTGGACTAGTTAGCTGTCATTGGCTCTCAGCCACCTAGTGAGGTTTTGTCTAAATTTTGCGAAAGGCTGAGGTTCTCTGACGTCATGGGGGAAGGAGTTCCATAACTGCGCAGCCTTGACCGGGAAGCTATTTCCTCCTATAGTGGCAGTTTCAAACGCGGGACTTGGAGGCAGTTTGCGTTGGCTATTCTGGTAGGTCTGGAAGAAGTCCTTTTACACAATCTATCCATGAGGTAAGGTGGAGCTTTGTTATTGATACATTTGTGGGTGAGGGAAGCGATTTTGAGATGAATTTTGTCTACGGTGGAGAGCCATTTGTATTCTCTTCTTGTAGAGGATATATGCTTGTTTCTATTAATCTTGAGTGCTGCTCTCAAAGCATTGTTCTGGAGCACTTGAATTTTGTGGATGGTCTGTTTATTAGCTCCAATGTAAAGTCCATTACAATAGTCTAATTTGGATAGTATCAAGGCTCTGGCAAGTGTAATGCAACTGTCTGTGGAGAGGAATTTTTTGCTCGCTCTGATAAGTTTGCATGTATATGCTGTGGCAGAAGCTAGAGAGTTAACTTGTTTGGTAAAGTTCATGGTGGCGTCTAGGTTAAATCCTAAGGTTTTTACTTTGTGAGCTACTTTTATGTTGTTCCCATCGATAATGAAGTTGTCGTAATCAGGGCTGAGTTTGGATATATAGGTAGTGGTGCCCAGGATGATAACCTCAGTTTTATCATCGTTCATGCATAAGCCGTGTGTGGCCATCCATGCCTGAACGATGCTATAGATCCTGTTCACTAGGGCCAGGTCCTTGGCGTAGTCTCCTGAGAGCGGGAGGAGGATCTGGGTAACGTCTGCGTAGTTTGTGAAGGCGATACCCAGATGATCCATTTCATCAAAGAGAGGCTTCGTGAAGACATTATAGAGGGTGGGTGACACACAAGACCCTTTTGGAACACCGCATGTTATGGTAATTGGATCTGCTGAGGCTGATGGAGCGAAAGAAGACTCTCATGGTCCGATTACTCAGGAATGACTTGATCCAAATTATGGCCTCTTTTGAAAAGTGGGCTGCCGAGTCGTGGTGACTACAGAGGACTGTGTGGTCCACTAAGTCGAATGCCGCTGATAGGTCCAGGAGGAGAAGTAGGGCCGCTTGGCCATTGTCTCTGCAATCGTCTATTTGGGCCTTAAGGTCTATTAACGCTGTCTCGGTCCCATGTTGCAGGCGGAATCCTGATTGACGGGTTCCAAATAAGTGGTTAGACTCTAGGAAGCTTTGAATTTGCAAGTAAGCCACTTTATCTAAAATTTTTAGAAGAAAGGGCACAGTCGTGATGGGCCTGAAGTTAGTTGGAATGGCAGGGTCAAGGGTTTGCTTCTTTAGTAGTGGCAGTACCCAGGACTCTTTTAGGTTGATCGGTACTGAACCTGATGTAAAGGAGGAGTTGATTAGTTTGGTTTTAAATGACGATAATTCTCTTGCAGCATCCTTGATGAGTTGTGCTTGGCATTGGTCGCCTTTGCAGTTGGACGGTTTAAGTCCCAGGATGACCTTTTCTACCTCTATGGTTGATACCTTAGAAAAGCAGAATCGGGCTCCCAACTTGGGCTGTGGCGGTGGCGCTGAGCTCTGAGGGATGTGTGGTGTTAGCGATGCCTTCTTGATGGCAATTTTGGTTTGTAGATTTGCTACTTTGTTCGTTAAAGCAAGTTGTATGCTAGAGCACCATTTTTTATCCTTGGTGCAGTTTTCTTGGGGTACAACGGGTGTTTCCAATTCTTTCAGAATGCTGAACAGTTCTTTGACACTAGATTTTGAGTTGGATATTCTAGTATTGAAGGTTTCTTGTTTGGCTAATAGTATTTCTTTCTTGTATTGGGAGGAGGCTTTGGAGAGGTTGAGTTTATTTTTGACTGATGGGGAAAGTCTCCAAATAGTTTCAAGTTTTCTTTTGACCAGCCTAAGATTTTTTAGATGGGGCGTGAACCAAGAATTGAGGTGTTTTTTAGGTTTGCTATTTCTTAGTTTGAGCGGGGCTATGTGATCCAGGGCTGAGGACATGGCTGCATTATAATGTTCGACCAACAGATTAGCGTCCATGCAGTCAGGTAGTGAGTTCAATTTAGGTATTATAACGGGCAACAGATTTTCTGCTGTCATTAGTTTTTTATTTCTCATTGGCAGAGGTGGGGCAGGTGAGGACGGGGCAGTGGCTCGGTGGGTTGTCACTGAGAATAATAGCAGGTGGTGGTCAGTCCAGATCTGCGGTACAGAATCCGTAATATTTACTTCGCAATTATGTTCTGCTATCCACTCAAGGATGCGACCTTTGTTGTGGGTGGGTAGTTCAACTTTTTGGGAGAATCCCAGCTCTTTCAAGGTCAGAGCAATCGCTGTCGATTGGGTGTCCTTATTGTCATTATAGCCTAGATTAAAGTCTCCTAGCACTATTGTTTGGGATGTATTTTTTAGGTTATTGAACAGGGATGTCGAGATGTCCTCAGCGAAGGTTCCGATAGGACCTGGTGGTCTGTAGATGAGGATGATGTTTAGGGTTTGGGAGTTGGCAATGGCTATTTTGACAGTGAGGCATTCACAGGATTGCATATTGGTAGTAGTGATGATCCTCATGTCCAGGCTAGTTTTAGCTATAATTGCTAAACCTCCACCTCGGGAGGTAAGTCTTTCCGCACGTATGATTGTATAGTTGTCTGGGACTGCTAGTGATAAGGCTGGGCCAGCCGCATCATGTAGCCAGGATTCTGAGATGGCCAAAAAGTCTAAGTTGTCTGTGGCAATGATATCTGAGATCTCTGTGGCGTGTGCGACTAGCGACCTGGCGTTTATAAGTGCACCTTTGAGATATGGTTTGTGGTCAGCTAAGTTAGGGCTGGTAGTGTTATGACTACCTTTGGTTGTCTGTTTGAAGTTGTTTATTTTGGGTCTGTTGGGCTTAGGCTGTTTCCTAGTAGGTTCCACAATACCCTTCAAGGGTAACTGTATTGTATTTTGGAATTTTGATAGTTCAGCTTTCTTGGCTGGTAGCTCATGCAGTTTGGACAGGCAAGCACATAGTCTTAGGTTTCTGTCTACAGTGTTGCATGGCCATGGTCAAAGAACAATTCTTGAAAATGAGAAATCCAGCATTCTGGGCCCATGCCTCCCCCATTCACTTCCTCAAACCCCTTAGCCACTATCCTCCAGAATTTTTTCAGCTGGTTTCCCTTGACCTTTTTTTCATGGAGATCCCACTGGGCCTCAACAAATTGATTCTTCTTCTACTTTGAGAAGTTCTTGTAGCATTTTCTGAGGGCATTAAGGTAACCTGCAGATATTGAAGACTGCTGTGATGCTTGATGAATTGCCCATTTTGTTTGTCTACATTCACCATCGACCCAGGTAGCTCTTGATGGCACCTTAATCATTCTGTTAGACAAAATATGGAATACAATATGATAAATTCAGGGCCTGTAAACGTTCAAAGAGCTGGATCACCCCATGCTGGACACAAATTGTACTAATATCACTATCTTGGAGAATAGATGACATATCCAGATTCTCAGTTTCTCAAATTAGTTTTTCTGACATATCCAGATGCTCAGTTCTTTGCACTGGGACTACCTGAATTAGATCCTCACTAGGATACTCTTTGTGTCCCGGGTTTGTTCCTGACTGCCATTCAACAACCACTGGGTTATGGCAATTTTCCATCTTTTCATATATTTTGAATCCTTTAACTATGCAACTGGCAAAACAGTCAACAATACAATAATCAATAATAAGCCTGTCTTATAAGTTGGCTTTGGTTCATTTGTCCATGAATAAATCCCTTAGCCAACCGTTAACCGAACAAACTCCACGTATATCTCTCTTTGGGATCCCACAGACTTGCTCCACCATGAGATTATCTTGAATTGTTCCCCTATTCGGTCCCAACTTTGCATTGGAATCCCCAATCAACATAGCATTTTCCCAGGCAGTGCCCTGTAGATAAAAGGGAAGGAAAAAAGCATCTTTTAGATTGCCAATCTGCTTATATTTAGGGGGGAAATAATCATTTATCACTGTTAACTTCTGATCCTTGGGATCTTTATTCCCGCAGCTTGATACTGCAATAGTTCCAGTCATATTTTGATAGTCTCTATCTACCAAAGAAAATTGGAACTTCATCTTTAAAGCCGATTCCTCCACCAAATACGTCAGTGTGGAGGAATTATCACTTCCTGGTGAATCGTTTTCCAGGTTTACTCAGATCTGCTCCACTTTTTTAAAGAAGAAGTTATTAAAGTAATTTGCCAGTTCTATACTGGGATGCAACCCAGTACCAGTACACTCATGGTTCACCAGACTTCCAATGACTTTGAAGAGTTCCTTTGGTCTATTCTGTGCTATATTTATCTGATTTTGAAGGCATGATGCCTTTTTCAATTTGATCTCCTCTGACTAGTGTTTTAATCATCCCTTGACTGAGTTAGGCACCATCTTTTCTTAGCCTTCCAATATTGTTTCTGGGCTTCGTTTACACTTTCATCAAACCATCTATTCACTCTCCTAGTGGTTTCTTTAGCCTTTTTTAGAGGTGCAGATATGTCACAATTCACCTGTAGCTGTTCCATCACGCACATATACTCCTCCTCTACCCTCTTGCGGTAACGTCACTCTGCTAATCATGTTTTACTTGTCGGCGGCCTTCGACACTGTCGATCCAAAAATTTCGATCACAAGTGAATTGGCACACTTATCAGAAGAGGCGTTGAAATGGTTTGACTCCTTCTTAATTGATCGTAAACAGCAGGTCAAGATGGGCTCTTTTCTGTCAGATTTGCTGACTACAATCTGCGGAGTTCCTCAGGGCTACTCGATGTCCCCAATCCTCTTCAATCTCTTCATTCGCCCCCCCTTCGCTAAAATTAGCATGGTTCAATCTGCAGTAACATTCATACATGGATGATACACAGATTTACCTAAGCCTGAAACAACCTGTCAAAGCAGTGGATAACATTCTAATAAGTGCAGAGGCAGTACGAAGATGGATGATTGACAACAAGCTTCAGATGAATCCTAACAAGATGAGATTATTATTTTTGGCTCCAAAAAGAATCTCTGTGCTACTGCCCAGATGGTTCCCTGTCCACCAATATTTGGCAATACCCAGGTGTACACAGATTTTGTTAAAAAATCTAGGATGCACCTGGCAGTCAGACATGGGATATAATCGACAGGTGCACCAAATGGTCAAATCAGTCTTCTTTCAGCTGAAATGTTTAAAACCACTGCTTCTCCTCATCTCAGAAGGTGATCGAGCACAGGTGGTTGGCACGCTGGTCAATGCCAGGTTGGATTATTGTAATGGCTTCCTGGTCAGGTGCCCAAAATATTAGCTACAACGCCTTGGGATGGCACAGAATGCTGCAGTACGGGTAGTGTGTGCACTTCCGTGGAGATGGCTAGAGTTGGAATCCAGGAAGAAACTACACTGGCTTCCAGTTGACCAAAGAGTACAGTTCAAGCCATTGTGTCTGATCTTCAAGCGTGTACACAACTTGGCCTACCTTGTGGACAAGATCCACATGTACATCCCTGGAAGATCGTTGAGATCTTTGGCTCTGAATCAGCTATTAATTCCCACTTCCAGATCTGTCCTTTGGGGCGGTAGAAGGTTCTCGGTAGCTGGGGCTCGTGCATGGAACGGTCTTCCACACTCATTAAAGAATGATCATTTAGAAAGCAATTAAAGACATATTTATTTTAATAATGTTATGCCAATAATGACGGTTCATCCAATTCAAACCAGATATGCCCCTAGATGTGGCTTGCTGCTTGGTTCCCCAGGGATATGCCCAGTATAAATGATGAATCAAATCAAACGATGGTTTTCCAGGCACATCATGTCTGCCAACAATATTTCCTGTAGACATATCACATCACACATCACACATGCTAAGCCACTGTATCCAATCACCATTGTACAATTGATTATTTATGCTGGCAATATTCCAGCGTACAATTTTTTGAGGGACTACCAGGGCTGCATGTGTGACATGAAAACTATTTCCCACATCCCTTCACTACTTTAAACACACTGAGGAGGTAAACAGGAGACAAGTTGATAAACACTTTCTCCTGCTTGCCTAGAGATAGCACAGTGAATGCACCCATTCGTATCACCTATGTCATGTGGTGCCTTCATTTTATACCCATCAGCTACATTTAGAACATTTACGAGCACTGAGACTAGCGTGGCAAAAGGGCAAAGGCAGGACAACACTGGTTTCCAGCCAAGCGTCATGCTGGATGCATATGTTAAAATACGAATCTGGGTGACCTCGTGTACCCCTTTCTGCAAGTGGTTCATGAGAAATTAAATAAGCACTGTCTGATTTATGAATTTTCAAAATCATATCAAATACTGCAGCCCCTGCAGTACATACAGCCTGAAATGATGTGGCAGGTGGTAACAATCTGAAAAGAAAGGTCACCCACCCACAGGATTATAGCCATTGCTTTCATCAAAAGATGTATATACATGTTCTTGTACCCATATGTCCGACCTTTAAAAGTGCAAATTACATTCAGCTTGCGCTAGCCCACAGTGGGATCGGGTGTGTTAGTGCCCCCTGCCTACTGGCTGCTAGATTAGCTTCACCAGTTTGCAAGTTCCTCTGTGTGCCATGCATTCCCGGAGTTACAGATGATGTTCTAGGAGGACACAATTGATCTGAGCTTAAACAAGGAGTACCACGAGATGGCTCCAGCCTGATAGAATATAGAGAGGGGATCCGAGACAGACTGCAGACTCTTGGTAAGGCAGGAACACGACTTAGATGAGGCTCAGTTTCTTTTAATCCAGCTGTCAGGGGAATAGACTGACCCACTGACAGCTTGGAGATTGTTTCCTCTGGGCTCACTGCAGAGGGTAAGGGCGGCCCAGGTGGCATATATGCCCTTTGCAGAGAGCCAACCTTCGACTTAGTTTATTTCGTTTTTTCGGCCTGGTTCGGTTACGAGAGAGTTCAGGTGGGCATCCAGCGGCGTCAATAACGACTGTTCCCTGAGCGACAGGTTTGGCAAGTTTTATCCATTGTCCTACGTAATGCTATATGATTATCTGATAGAATATCTGATTGGCAGCCATAACATCTGCTGGAACTTTTCATCAGCCAGTCCATGATCTCGATGCACTTATCCAGTCAAGCAAGATCTTATGCACACCCCGTTATTTGGATTAGCTGGTATATTTGGAGCATTGCTTTACCTGAACAACTCCGAGAGATTTCAGGACATCTCTTGAGGATTCTATAATTAATCATGTGCACAAATAAATAGACTATGGATTGCCTATTCCCTCCTCCATCTGGCTAGTTTTGGATTCTGGAGCTCCAAATGGATTGACTTTCAAGAGGTGAACTCTCCGCATCAACTCTTCAAGTTATGACCCACTCACTATCCATGCATTTTGCGAACTAATTTTTCCCATCGTTATCCATGGCTCTATATTTCCACAATCAGATGCATATTATCGTGGTAATAAAACGCATGCTTTTCCCTCATGCAAAATGCTAAGAGCACGAAGTGGGAATGGATTTTTCCAGGAGAGCTCTCAAGTGAATGCAAAACACTGTTATTGCCTTTTTAAAAATGCACATAGGCAGTTCATAGTAAAATTGGAGCTCCCTCTTGTTTTTTTTTGTTTTTAGGATAATAGCTAGCATGCATCAGAGATGTATACCCTTTTAAAATATGACGACTGAAGTTAATACTTTGCGAGGAAAGGACGTTTATGGTAAACAGACTTACGCAATGTAAACAGGTAACTTAGAGGCCCAGCTTTCTTTTGTTAATAATAGATGGTGAATTGGATTCAGATGAAAAATAAACATACGCAAATGCTACCCTGAGTGTAATGTCCATCATTAACTATTATATATGCCTGCTCAGAGACCAGAACTACAAAAGGCCACATTTTCTTAAAAGCATGTTAAAATATTAATACATCTGTGAAACAGGTTGCTTGTGAGTGCTGCCAGTATTATAAGCATTCTACATCAGTGGGAATAATTAGTAGCACAATACAAACTCGATGCACTTTCATAACCGACTGCTTCAATGCAAATGATTTAGGGCGAGTCTTCTCTGACAGACGGACGTTTACCGACAGGATTACACCCATTTCACTTTGCAAAATGAATGAAATCCTTCGGGCACGTTGCTAAAGAAAAGCAGGTGTGTCGATGATTCAAAATATCTTTCTTAAGACTCTGAAATCGCACAAGTTGGACCTAATAGAAAGCCGTGCTCCGTTCCCATCTTATCAACAGGCAGTTGTCAGGCATCACAACTAATTGATTTGCAAGGGAATCACAAGGGTGAGTGCAAAATAACTGCACAAACAACTGGCATGATTTACATGTGTTGTTTAGTAGACTGATCTTACAGCTTAAAATCATACCAGTATGACAGACAAGATGGCGATTCGTCGTGGTCAATGGACAATGCAAAACCATTTATAATTGACAGGAGGGGCATACTGCACAAACTGAGTTGGCAGTAAAGGGTTTGATGGTGATTTAGATGTTACAGACCAGAGTGAGTGTGTTGGTCCACTAACTTGGTGAACACTCGTTTATCTCTGTGACAATATTACCACGGATTTTCAAACACCCCATGATGAATGTTATGTTACGGTGCATTTGTATACCACCTTATACACCATTGGTATGAGCTCAAAGTGCTGGGGGCTGAACGCGCTTGGGCACCATAGTCCAGGCCAATGGAGTAGGGTAGCATATAGTGCTTAGGTGCACTTGGTATGTGTGCAGCCAGAGTGGTTTGTTCGGGTTGACTGTGTTGTAATGCTAGGTGCGATGCTGTGGTTGTGAGAGATCAGTGGAATGTGTGCAGCACTGTGGGTGGTCTCCGAGGCTGCATTCTGACTGTCTTGGGGCTGTATAGGAGATTATGTGAGCAGCTAGGCCGAATTTTCATGGGGTATAGCTGCGTTTTAACCGACTGTTGAGGTGTTTAAGGAGTAGTGTAGGGATGTGTGCAGCGAGGCTGAAATTGATAGAGGTGTATAGCTGTGAGAGTGAGCATAGCAGTAGGAATGAGGGTATGTGATTACCTGTAGGAGGCCGCTATTCCTGGTTACTTTTGAAACTTGATGGGTAGGCCTTGTCTGTCCTGGTGGTTCATGGTAGTGGATTTCCGAGAGAGATACTCTGGCTGGTGTAGAGTATGCTGTGTTAGCCCGGTTGGAAGATCCATTTTCCAGAGGCTCTGTTGTAGTTGTCAGAGGGCCCATTTTCTGTGTCCCTGGTCATAGATTATCGCGGGAGGCTTAGCAGTTCCTTAGATGTTTGTGGTTATTGCATGATTCTGTGGCTCTGTTGTAGGTGTTCGAGAGACGATTATCCGGGTTCTTTGTTCATAGTTTACGGTGGGTGGCTGGGTAGTTTCTGACCCAGCCAACCGCCTGGGTGATCATTTCAAAAGGAGGACATGGTTATGGTGCATGTATGTAGGCACATTTGGGATTAAGGAGGGATTCTACAAAGAACATAGAATGTAGGCTGTGTCATTACAGTTCAGGATCATGCCAACAGCAGGGAGTGGAATATTTGTGTAAGGATGATGACGCCAAGCCTGATAGTCAATGAGTCTAGGTTTTAATCAAACGCTGGAGGCAGGGTTTCTTTATGCAAATGGAAAGGAGAAAGCTGACAAATCCAGTTTGCTGTTAGCTGTTGTTTTTATGATTAGCACATACTAATATGTAGAATGGAGAATACCCAGTATTGTATTATCTCCATAGAAGCTTCTTTGTTCCTCGTCTTCCCTGCCCCAGCCCACAGCACTTACATTGGTAGTGAACTTCTACCCTGCTACTTCCCATGGGTGGTCTGGTTACTCCTCTCTATTCCACCCAGCTCATCTGTGGATACCCTGCATCATACTTTTTAACGTTTAGACATTGAAAGAGGTACCTCCCCACAAGAAGCTGGCACATTGATGGTGGACATCTTTAAAGGGATATCTCTTACTCAATAGAAATCAGGGGCATTTGTACTGACATGTTCCATTAATGCAAATGCAATTAGCA
The DNA here is from genome assembly GCF_040938575.1 of Ambystoma mexicanum. Lineage (NCBI taxonomy): Eukaryota > Metazoa > Chordata > Amphibia > Caudata > Ambystomatidae > Ambystoma > Ambystoma mexicanum. Next base: position 857,742,267 of record NC_090921.1, on the reverse strand, counting down.
CATGAGTAACAATATTGCCTTAACATAAAAATATGGTTCATTATTACAGAAACGTTGCACCTTTTCAAATACAGGTAACACTAGTGTTGTATAAAAATGTTCTTTCAATGCAACGTGGCAGGGTTTGTCCTAGTCCATTTCCCTGGTATAAAAATGCATTGAAAGAATATATTTCTTTTCATTATGTCAATTTCTGTCCTAGAGCACAGATGTAAAGTTTCTGTAATATAGGCCAAATTTTAAAATTGAATTTGGCACCATGGCGAACGACGAGCACTAGTGTGTAGGCTTTCTTTTTTTTTTTTCCTAGGGCTAATTACACTTGCACTGGTGCAACCTAATATCTGTGTCTCAGGACTGTTAAATTACATTTTGAGAAGATGCATTGCTTACCTTACCCATGTATACCAAAGTTGAATAAATAGAATCTAAAAATATATTTGCCTTTAATTATTTAACCATTGGTAGTATTTGAATTGGAGAAAAATAATTAGATCATTGCAGGTGTCCCCCAATATCCTATTAGAGAAACATTGCACTATTGGTGGAAAGAAGAGGAATATATAAGTTGTTCTGTCTATTGTAGGCACGTCAGCTTTAGTTTATATCTACATATGGAATTTCCCAGGTTATCAGATTGACTGTTAGATCTTTATTTGGGTTAGTGACCATCTACCGCTTAGTAAAAAAACCTTTGTTGCAACTGAGTTTTCAAATCGATAGTGACGTTCCTCTGAAAAATGCTTGTAAATAGTTTGAAATAATTCAAGGAACATTTTGAGATACTACACTGCATCAACTTGAAACATTTGATTGGTGTGAATTTTCCAACGGTATGCCACCTATTCCGCAACGAAATATTCTGAAGAACCTTTAGACACATATATTATCCCTCAGATCATCTTTTGCCTGTCTATTCTATATTAGTACTTGTATTTTGAGACAGTGTTCCCTGTTTAATGAATTCATCCAAAATCATAGGAAGTTGGTGCCAAAACACGAATTTTGAGCAAAAGAAAGCTCAACACATTGGGCCTCGTTACGACCCTGGCGGCTGCAGTATGAACAGTGCTGGTAAGGTACCAGCACCATTCATACTGTGCTGCCAAATTACGAGTTTGCTCGCAGGTGTCGGTATGCACTGTCTGGTCTGGCCAGACATGCATACCGCCACCCACGAGCAAACCAGGATGGTAACAACGGACCCGTCATTAAGGGGTCTGCTGTTAGCATCCTCCCCATTCCCAATGAGCCCCATGGGGGCTCAAATGGGAATGGGGACGTACTAGGTCTGGGTCCCAAAAATGGGAATTACCGGGCCAGCAAAAGTCAGAAATGCCTGGTAATTCTCTTTTTTCGGGACCCGGATACGAGTTTGGAGGTAGCCATCCCAGTAATGACGGCATGGCTACCTCCAAACTCGTAATGAGGCCCATTATCTTTTCTCTGCTTCTTTCTTTACTTCCCAAGAAACCATTCCCACTCCAGTGGTTGTGCAAAGAACATTGTGCCCCATGTTCAATAGCACCCAGTTCTACCATGGCTGTGTCATGACTGAACTTCACGGCCAGGACATGCTGAGAATGTATAACGGGTGACTCGTGTAGATGAAGGGTTTTGCCTGTCTTCCAGTCTCTCACTATTTCACAGGCAGTCGCAGCATCTGTATCCTTCAGTGCTGTAGGAAGAAGTGAAGTAGACAACATTTGCTGCTCATCCTCTTTCATGTAGATGCTGCATTTGGGTGACACCCTTTTGTGATCATTCATGGAAAAACTCACCTGCTGCCCATTAAAAATACTTCCAGTTCTATAGCAATATGCCACCGTTATGGAACGTGAATTTGTTGTATGAAGACCTGAAATGTTACCTTTTGTTAAACATTTTGAGCTACTATTCGCCCATTCACTGAATAGATGGCCAGTTAAAGTTTGGCCATCATGGAGAGGTCTTATTGCACACATGTATTTCCTTTAAACCTTTTTGTGGGTTTAACAACGATTATGCAGGCAAAACAAACATGTGAATACCAACTAGAATTACACTTATTGAACCTGACCTGCATAGCGGTAACACCAAAGAAGTGTACTACTGCAATTGAGTGTGATCTTACAAATCCACAAGATGACAAAATGACCTGCCACCACATTGAATGTGCAGTGTAAATTATCCAGAGACCCTCCTGTCCCTATCCATTACAAACATTACATTTAAAAACAATTTTATTATTTAAGTTGTCTCTGCTGAAAGATGTATACCATGATTCTGCTTGCTTCATCACAGTCATGAATTAATTCAACCAAATCACAGCATTGTCTGGAAACTGCACTGAAAACCCCAACAATCCCCATCATATTCAATGAGGCCTGTAGGAGTAATGTAATGATACTCACACCACTGGAACAGCTGCCTGAGAAAGCCAGGATAGCAGAAGGTTAGCATAATACCAGAAGCCAAAATGACCCTAAACTAGAGACCAAGAACAACGGGACAAAAAGAGAAACAGGAATTAGCCTTCTCCTGCTGGGCACCTGGACTATGGAACAATTTCCCAACAATTTTCCAACACCGACATGGCCGGAATAAAAGAAAGTATGAGCATATCGTATGAACAGATCAATGACCTTGCTGCCCCTAAAACAGCACTATTCAAGTCAGAAATTAAATGACATTTGCTCCTCATACAGTGCACTTTATCAGGCATATACTAATGCAACCTGAATATATTTCTGTACATTAGAACTACATCTAAAGCCATTCATACCCTAATTCTAAAATACATCCATAGAGCCTTTTTACATGTCACAAAATACAAGCTTCAAATCACTAAATAGTGATCATATCTTCTTTATTTAGAAGAAGCAAGATTGCTTGCTAATTTTAATCCTAGAGTAAATCTGATTCTGTAAATGATGGCAGCTGACTTCGAGCCAAAACTAAAATCCAGTGATTAAGTGATGTAAATCATGTATCGGACCACATATGACAACTGCCTGGGGCATGCTCTGACATCCAATATAGAAAAGGAAGGCACATTCTCCCTATTATACTCTCTTCCAAAACATCTGTCAGTGTTAGGAATGGCATATTTACTAACTGTGGTATGCCAAGCAAAACCAAAGCTTGTACATACTGCACCACAAAGAGGTGTACTTCTTACCAGAAATACCTAGAATATTTATCCAGGGCCAAAAGATGAAGATACAAATCTCAAAAACTTCCACCGCACTAGATGCTCTGTTGTACACAGAGTGGGATGCACTTTTTCAGTTTAATGGACAATCATTCGGGGGATCTACAAAGGGAAAAAGTGATCTTCCCATATGCACACCTTCTCTCCCACTTTACAATGTAATACAAACAACGGTCAATAAAAATCGTGCTTTAATGGTATGACAAGGTACTCTACAGAATCCATGCGTTCCCTTGAAACCAGGGTGCAACAGAATAGATCATGTATCTAGATTTTTAGAAGTATTAGGGTCCTTTCTCATAATAAGTTGGTGACCTTACTTTACAACATACACTAATGGTAACTATCACAGGCAGTAACAATTGGAAACATCTGAATCTAAAGTGCCTGAGCATCTTCGTTTGTTGCCACTCTCCTAGGGGATTTCCCATAGTGAGATGGTGCATGTGTTCCTTTTAGGGTGTGCACAAATGTGCATGCTTCACTTCCACTTGGGGCTGCTCAGAAGACCACTAGCACCACACACAGAACATGACCACTCTTATCAAACATTCAAAAAGAACAAGCCACAGATGTAACCTGTCCTTTCCTTTATCAATTAAGACAGCTGAGTTAGACTAACCAGTCTTGATATTCCGGTCTATCCATGTTTACATTACCCCAAATAACCACTACATATTGGTGACCTTAAATGCATATTAGTATATCCCCTAAGGATTTGAGGTAAGCACATTCCATTGTCAGTCTCTAAGGCAGTTCTAGCCCTAACCTGTGAGGGGAGAGCAACGTTTCAATATCATTTGCTTGGCCTATAAAGGATTATTGGTATGGACATTTTTCTAGCTCTACTCATAAATAACATTGATGCAACAAATATTCTGAAATTCCAGGCAATCAACACGTTTTCATTGGGCATACACATTAATTAATGCTATGGTAACTCTCCCTTATGAAGTAATGCTTTCACTGAGTACTTACATGATCCTATCCATCAATATTAGGTGGAGAGGGTTTGGAGGTTGAATACAATCTTGTTTGCACTGCAAAACTATTGGGTGTTTACAGAATCATGACATTTTCTTACACTGCATTTAATATCATGGTGTTGAGGCATTAAATATAGTTTATGCAAAGTATTGTGTGTATGCAAATATCACTGTGAGTGCTTTACTGCTGCAGGCCACTGAGTAGCCTACCTCACTTTCTAGAATCCCTGTCAACTGATAATGAAGCAAGCAAAGGAGACCAACGGTGAAGGGCAAATGATCCACATTAAAAAAAAAGTCAGATGTTTCAGCAGTACAATACAACTAATGACATGTGTGGTTTGTTTGAACTGAAGGACTGCAACCTCTTGTAGCAATCTAGGAATTGCCCCGTCTGCTTATTTTCTGTGCGCAGCTACTGAAAGATTTTCAATATAATCCTGTATTCTATGTTCAGAGCCTCTCCTCACCCTCTCTGTTAATTAACTCTCACCATTCCATACGGAAGTGGGTCCTCTAGTTACAGGAGAATGCACTTCACCAGTTATACCTCTGGACACTATTGCCATTAATGTATAAAGAAAACACAGGATTTTTCTGGGATATTAACTTGAGTTTCTCAACCTCAGTGAGGCTCGTTTTTGTTTACTTTTGTTTAGGCCAGAGCGAGTAATGGTGGGCAAAACAACTAATGCCAGATTATGTGCCCATTCATTTCACTTCCTGTGTCAGAGCTACAACTCTGGAAATAATTTACTCCATATTTTAGAAGTTTTGAATTAGATATTTTTTTCAGGAAGTACAAACCTTATTCATATTGCCAAAGGGGATAGTTGTTAGCTAAGTGTGAACATATTGTAACTCGAGAACATCATATCCTGTTGTTTCCACAAAGTAAATTACTTCAATGTATATTACCTTGTGGAAATTACTTTTAAAAAAACCTTCAAATTATACATGTATTTGTGGTGTAATGGGTGAAAAGGGGTATGAGGAGGTGTTTGGGATAGGGTGGCAGTGAAGGTGAAGTGGGTCGGGGGGAACCACCCAAAACAATATTCAAAGTATATTTTTGAAGTAATGTCAATGAAGTAAATTACATCAAAGTAAAATGACATGGACCATCGAACATGCATATTTTTATATTCCACATATCTTTCTACCTTTTAATTCATGCTTATTAACTCCTTAAGTTCTAAGAGTGAATATTATTCCTCCTGAATTCCCATACAGAATCATTGCAGTCTACACACGCTCCCGCAGATAAGTTGTTAAAACATGCTCCCCCTTAATTTGCTCTTCTCACCAGCCAGCAATATTGACATGTACCGCTGATTAAAAAATAGCACTGCCATTTTGTGGGTGGAAGCAGTTTGTAGCTCCTATGTGTCCATTGTTTACTATTTTTACTTGGGTATACTTTCTCTCCCTATTATTTTTGTTTTAGGGTCTACACCTGGCTGGAATGCCTCTTCGTTGTATGCCTAGTTATGATCAGGTGTCATCACTGCTCTTTTCTTCAGGGAAATAAAACGTTCATGGTAAGCAAAGACACAGGAAATCTGATGATCACAGTCTGTGGTGCCTCAGCACTGATGCAATTATTTTCCTGACACAATCTATGTGAGGTATTTTCTACTAACCTCTGCATTACTTCATTTAAGGGTTCTTTATATCTTAACAACAGGGTTTCTTGTGCCCTCCTTTGTGTCTCCTTTGTGTTGCCTTTATTTTTACTGGTAAATAAATAATCATTTCTGATCTGTTTGAACGCACCACACAAATTGAGATAGGAAATATCTATTATTTGTAACACATGAAAAGAAATGTCCACTGGCATCAAGACATGTTTTGAGTAGTGTTTGTCACTCAACAATTTAATAAACATAAATAAGCCCATTGTTTATAATAAGCACACAATGCTTTCTTTTAGTAAATGCATTATTCTGTACACAGGTCTGACTTTGCTAGGTACCATGGCAGATCCGAAAGTCGCAGATTGACTTATAAGACATGTATTATTTACCCAATATACTTGGGAAAAGTGCCATAAGATGCAACTGTTATGCTTTATGCATTAGTTAGTCGGACATTTTAGTATACACTCTATTTAGAGAGAATGGGGGTCATTCCGAGTCCGGCGTTAAGGGAAAAACGAGGCCGGTAAAGGAATAACGACTTCCTTTACCGTTACGGTCTATTCTGACCCGCCACACTGTTATTTACGCCACCGTAAACTACGATTGCGTAAATAGCGGACCAGTGTCGCGTGCCCGACACACCATCCCGTAAATAACGGGAAGGCGTAAACCATCTCCGATTCCAAGCAAAGCGAACACGGAAATAACGACCTCCACATGGGCGCAAAGTACCTTACCGCCATGGCGTTAATACCGGCATCGCGGGGAAGGTGTTAACAACCCTGATCAGTGTTTGGAAGAGGAACAGGTGCACCCAATCAGCACAGGTGGAGGCAATAGAGTCTGGCACAGCACAAAAGGAGCACACCCACACACCACACCCCCACCCCCACCAAGATGACACCAATTGTAGCAGCATTCCTGGAGCTGGAGGCCCTGCTTGCAAGGCAGCAACTACGACAACAGCAACAACAGCAACCACAGCAACCACCACAGAGGATACACAGGAGGAGAAGGAGGGTGAGACAGGGCCAGCATGCCCTACCAGTGCAGCCACCATTACCACGCGGGCAGCCCCCAATACCCCGCATCAGAGCCACCCCCCTCATCCTCACACCAGAGCAGATCCACACCCTGTACCGGCTTGACTGGGACACCATAACCACCATAGTGGCCCTGATACATACCGACATAGTGAGCCTCATAGAAATCAGCACTGCCATCCCCCCTCTACTAAAGGTAGTGTCCGTGCTCCACTTCATTGCCACAGGCACCTACCAGCATACAGTGGGGCACATGTATGGCATTTCACAGCCAATATTTTCCCGGATACTCAACCAAGTGATGGATGCCCTCCTCAAGCACAGAAGGGACTACATATGCCTCCTCCGGACTCCGCAGGAGATATATGACACCAAAGCTTCCTTACATGTACTTGCAGGCATGCCAAATTGCATAGGTGCCCTCGACTGCACCCACGTAGAATTGGTGGTTCTCCATGCCATGGAGGTGCCGTATCGCAACCGCAAGCAATACCACTCCATCAAAGTCCAGATGGTGTGCAATGCCAGTAAAGCCATCACACAATGCAATGCTCGGTACCCCGGATCAACTCATGACTCCTTGGTCCTGCGGAACTCAACACTACCACGCTACATGGGCCGACATGCCGGACAACGTTCCTGGCTGCTTGGTGAGTAACCATAATGGGCCATGGCAGTGCATTGGGTCTCTGAGTAGGTTGCCAGCATACCCTGTTTCGAAAGGGGGTGGGGGAGATGCATACTCCACCCGGGAGGGAAAGGGGGGGGGGGTGCATACTCCACCCGGGAGGGAAAGGGGGGGGATGCATACTCCACCCGGGAGGGAAAGGGGGGGATGCATACTCCACCCGGGAGGGAAAAGGGGGGATGCATACTCCACCCGGGAGGGAAAGGGGGGGGATGCATACTCCACCCAGGAGGGAAAGGGGGGAGGTGCATACTCCACCCGGGAGGGAAAGGGGGGATGCATACTCCACCCGGGAGGGAATGACAACGCTATTGTACGTTGTGCACCTCACAGAACACTGTGCCCCATGACAAGTGGCACGCCACATTACCACCTAACCACACAGTAGTGAATAGGAGCCAACACCTAATGGTACCTGACAAACAGTTACCCTGGCCTAAGACCACGACACATGCACCACACATTGGTGGACCTTACACACTGTAAGGCCATCGTGCACCATGCAGTGCAATAGCACCATGTCGCTGACTCCTGCATCTTAACACAAAGGACAGTCATCCATGGGAGTGCATAGAGGTTAGTCTGACAGGGATCCTAATGTGTGTGACTGGTTTGGCACCTCCATAGGATAGCTGCCAATCACCATGATAGGGATCAGTGCTGAATGAAGGCTATGCTACCAACTACTACCAACACACCCTTACAGCAGGTCACATGCAAGTCATCAATTAATGCAGTCCAACACTGCTGCATGCATAAACGATGCACATGCAACAAGACATGAGTGCGCACCATGACCCATCAGGGAGAAGCTACCCCCTCCATCATTCCATTGGCCAGCACACATGGCCGGACCAGTAATGGGTTGATTGCATCCAGGGACATGTGTGCATGGCCAGTCATCACCCGCTGCAATGTAAGACTAGCACAGTTCTCCACCATGAATGTACCAACACTTACCTTCATTCCACTCTCATGCAGGTGATGCTGGCTACCCTTTGAAACCGTGGCTCATGACTCCGGTCCGCAACCCCCAAAACAGGCACGAGGAGGACTATAATAGATCTCATACCCGTACACGGGTGGTCATAGAGCAGGCCTTCGGCCTTCTGAAGGCACGATTCCGTTGCCTCAGCCGGTCAGGTGGGGCCCTCATCTACAGCCACGAGAAGGTGTCCAAGATCACCATGGCATGTGTAATGCTGCACAACATGTGCATCCGTCGGAACGTGCCACTGCCCCCTGACGTGGGACCGCTACCACCAGATGAGGAGGAGGAGGAGGAGGTGGAGGAAGGAATGGCAGAACATCAACATGGTGCCGATGCACGGGAGGGACGTACCGTGCGACACGCATTGATCGAGCAATATTTCTGAATCACAAGTCAGCTAAGGGGGTGAGGATGACAGGGCATTGGGCACTGGGTGTGGGGATACATGTACTACATGCACTGTGAGAAATTAAAAGACACATGCACAATAATGAATGTCAACTCTGTATTGTAGGATAGACCAAACTGTGTATTGCATGATGATGTCCAAACGTGTACAACAGATCCTTCACCCTCAACCCCCTCCCCCTCCCCCCAACTCCCACACACACCCTCAACCCCCTTCCCCTCCCCCCCAACTCCCACACATACCCTCAAACCCCTCCCCCTCCCCCCAACTCCCACACACACCCTCAACCCCCTCCCCCCAACTCCCACAAACACCCTCAACCCCCTTCCCCTCCCCCCACAACAGCCCCACAATGTTCCCATCAGTGCAGCATTGGCCACATGTGTGTGGCTGCACGGTCAATGGGCACTGCCAGAGCCTGGGGCATCCCTTCCATTCCGGCGCATCATGCGCAGTGACCTACGGACCGGGCTGGTCTGCGTGGAGGAGCTCTGGGAGGGTGGCTCCTCACTGCTGGGGCTGTGGTCTGGGGGGTGCTGCCTCCAGGGCATAAGCAATCCTGCCAAGCATCTCACAGATGCCGTTTGTGCTGGTACTGATGACCTCGCCCAGGTCCTGAAGGTCATTATGTAGCACCGACCCTGATTCCTGGTTGTCCCGGAGGAACTCCTCTATCATGCCCGTGAGATGCTGGCAGCGCACTATTTCTGCAGCCGATGTGGGCGATGTGGTTGGCAGGCTCCGTGTTGTCGTGCCTGCAGGACTTACAGGACTTCCTGCAGGGGAAGTGGGCACATGACAGACAGGTGTATCCGCTTCGCATGTGAGCCCTGGGCCGTCACTCGACCCAGGGTCGCTATGGGCAACCTGGCTGTACGAGGGAGTGTCTGGGCTCTGTACATAGACATTGGGATCCTCCACGTTGTCGATGATGTTTGGTGATGTGCTGCCTTGCACATCGAGGATGCACATGGCAGCATTCTCCCCTGACCCACACGATTCCTCATGGTGCAACGTTGGGCATGTGTCCTGCAGAACTGCAGGCATGTCCAGGGCCGCGGATGTGGGTTGTGTACCCTCCATGGGGGTTGCTGGGGCAGGTGGTGTGGCATGTGCCTTCTTCCTGCTTGCGGTTGTGTGCTGTCCCCTGCCTGTGCCCCGGGAGGTACTTGTCCGGGGGCCTTCCTGGTCCTCACTTTCATGACCGGTGCCTGTGGGGGGCAAGAGAGAGACAGCATGAGCAATGATCTGGGGGTCAGAATTACTTCCAGACAATGGTATTATGATGGGATAGCAGCGTTTTGGTGACATTTGGGTGCTGAGTGGGACTGTGAGCTTTGCTTGGATGGGAAAAGCATACTGTTGGCAGGGTCACTCATGTTGGAGGAGTACTGTGGTGACTGACATTGACCAGCTTTTTGTGTGGCATGCCCAATATGGGTGTTAGCCTTGCACCTGACATCATCCTGGGTCCCAGTTGTCATGGCATCATTGCGGGGGGGGGGGGTTTACCCATACATGATGTGACTGCTTGACCTGCCCTTGGTGATGACTTGCATTAGGGATGCATGTACTGTTTACACTCATGGCACTCACCTGCGTCAGCTGATGAAGGGTCACCGCAATCCATATCGCCAACGCCTTCAATGGCTTCTGTGCCCATCATCTCTGCACATGTTTCCTCCCAGGGCATCATTTCTATGGGTGAGCCTGGGCCTCCTCCTGTCTCTAGGGCCAGATTGCGGTTTGCTGAGAGGATGGCCCGCACCCTCAGACGGAGGTCACCCCAGCGTTTGCGGCAATGCGTCGTGCTGCGGGGGGTGTTTCCAACAGCGCTCACCCTCTGCGAGACCAGCTCCCATATCTCCTTCTTCCTGAGGATGGTGGGCCTGCGCATGTTGCTGCTGAATACAATCTCTGCATGTTCATGCAGAGTATTGACAAGTACCTGGAGCTCATCCTGGGAGAATTTCTCCTTCCTGATGCGTGCAGCACCCTTTTTTAATGCTTTTGGCATGATGCTGGTCTCAGGAGTCTATTTTGCCTATCACAATATGCCCACGAGTCCTGTATGGGGAGGATTGCAATGGATTGTGATTTTAAAGATGGCCGCCATGATGCTTCCCATTCCTGTTCGATGAGGTAATTTCCGTTTGCGGTTTTAACCGGTGACCATATTTTACTGTCATCGTTAATTACGGGCACCGCTATTTACGCACTAGGTGGAGGGTGATGGTGTTAGTTACGTCTCGCTTGTTGTCGGTAAGGGGTTTGACGCGCCCTTTACCGGTATGGCGCTAGGGGGTTTACCGGCATGGTGGAAAGCTAGTACCCACGAGGTCGGAATATGGTGCTATTTATGCCCTGCTACCAACGCGGATACGGTATTTCCGCCATGCCGGTAAAGTCAGTGATTTAAGGCGAACCTCGGAATGAGGCCCAATATCTTGCTAACAGTGAATGCTCGCAAAGATGTTAGTCAGATATGTATATGGAAAATACTTACTTTACAGAAACATAATTAAAGGGACCATTGGTGAGGCCCTCAATTACTAAATATATTTTATTGCCAATAACTGAAGGTAACAATGCAGGATCATAATCTGTCAAATGTATAATGAGGGCTATTGTATTGTATGCCTACATCATGAAGATTAGAATATACTGAAAGAAACCTTTGGAGAATATGGATTCTACTTCACTGATGAATAACTGTTCCGATTATCAATAAACTATGTGAGAGATTAACTGCACATATTTTTACACCCCAACAGTGTCCATTGAAAACACAGATTTCCCAAAGCAATTGGGATTACACAGGCTTGCTTGCTGGTGCATCTATTTCACAAACTGTAAAGGTAGAACATGCCCAGTATTTTACTGACAGTAAAACAATATAATTCTCTTTTATAGGGAGTGAGCAAATCTCAGTCCACTTATATGCAGGTGACTGAGAGATGGCAGCATGAACACTTAGAAAACCACAATGTCTTCTAGCAACCACACAGAATTTTCCCCAAGAAGATTAACTCCAAATACAAAATATACAAATCATGAATTGGGGTCATCTTGTTCAAACAAACAATACGCCTTTGGAAAATTAGGATACAGAGAAGTTCTTGAATTTCACATATTTACACATTTTATTCATTACAAACTCCAAGTGGAAATCACACATCTCATGGCCGTGGACAATGCTGAACCAGTAGCAACCAACATTTCCGGTTCACTTGTTTTCCAATCATAAAACTGCAGCCCAAAGTCCACCTGGATTGGTTAACACCCCACAGAGCAGATATTTGGAAAAAAGGCTTTCAAAGTACCACAGCTAATCAAACATTGTTTGTAAAATCTCAATGTAGCTACATTTCAATTGGCATGCAAGCAATGAAATCAGTATTTTAATGGTTGTAAGGAAAGTACAAACACTAGATAAAATGTGAAAACGAATGATTGGAAAGATCCAGCAAATTCGTAAATTAAGCAGTAATTAAAAATCGTCAATCCAAACAAGAATAAAAATAGGCAGATTCTGTTTAACAAAAGAACTCCATGTTCACAAAACAGATAAAAATTTGCTCTGAGAAAGATGCATTGAGATTTTAAAACAAGAAGAGAAGTGTAATATGGAACCAATACGAGTCCTATAGGCCCAGAGTCAATACATGTAGACCAAGGGTCAACGTTTGCAATCATCAAAATGACCCATGGGATCTCAATGCCTAAAAACACATGTGTAAAACGAAAGCGTGCATGGATATACAACAGGAATGATAAAAACACTGGCAAGTTATGATCCCATGTGTTTAGTGTGACCACCCAAGATGATGAGATATTGAGAACGTCCTAAGTGAAACTGCAAACACCAATCTTCAGGGATGATTCATCCGTATTTTAGGGGATATCATAAAAGTGTACAAAGATTCTTAAGAGTAGCGAAGGGAATGTGAAAAAAGGGGACTCATGAAAGGTGCAATTTAAATATGAAAGTGATTTCAGATCACAGTAGGGTAACACAGAGGGAAAGCACTGGTCTTGGAAGCAAGACCACGCAGAACAACAGGAGTTTGAATTATGGATCCACGCTTAGAAACAGAACTTAGGTACGGAATTAGGCGCGTTATAAAAAAACAATAAAATAAATAAATAAATATCAATAGTGTTGGTATAACCACTCTGAAGGCCCAAGTCCCCAGGCATTGTTACTTTTTTCCCTATGTCTACATTTGCAGCATTCACAAGACAAAATAGGGTATTTGCACTAAAAATTGTTCCTATACATATATTGTCCTACAATTGCACAAGTGAGGCATGATTTCTCAAGAATTGAGCCACGTGTCTGCATGGCAATACCCCCATTCCTCTGCAAAAGAAGTAGTGCTGCATTTAGGATTGTGATATAAGTTATGTGTTAATCAAATATAGCACAACCATTTTGATGACCAGTCACTACACTATGGCACACATCATGCTTAAAACAGAGCATTATCAATACTCTTAAAGACAATGATCTATAATAGCTTTCTATATATGTTTCCAATGGTATATGATCTATTTTGTAATGATGGTCATGTTGGTCAAATATTGTAAACTAATATGCCTTCATTCAATTTCTGCACATCAGTGTATATTAAAGAAGTATGTATTTACTAGCTTAGCTATCCGGCTTTGCCCAGGATTGCAATTCTCAGATTTTAATATCTCTGATCAGTAAATCTCCCTCCAGTCTCTTCAGCAGTTTCATTGCTTTGTTTTTTAGCAGCACACATTCTCTCATTAGTAAGTCTTGCTTCATGTTCTTCAGCACTTTCATTGTTCTGTCTGAAAGCATGCTGAATTCTATCAGCTTCATTGTCTTGAGATCTTCCTTCTTCAGAATGTTGATCATGTTTCAGCTTCGATGCACAATGATGACCAATATCTACAAATGACCTGTAGATGGTCTGTGTAACACCACAAATCATAATGCCAAAAAACAAAGCTTAAAAACTAAAAAGATAAGTTATCTCGGGAACGGGATGACCTATCAATCCAGACATAGTTGTGTTAATTCAGCAATGAAATACAGAATATCCTATGCAAAATTCATGACAGCACACCTCACTTTCATGAGTAGTTACGTCCCCAAGAACGCCACACACAAACCAACAAACCCACAAACAAATATATCGATTACATTAGGAACTACATAGTGCATGTTTTCAGAGAAATGTGAAGTATATAATCTAGAGGCCAAATTATTAAAACCCATTTCATGGGCAACTTTGTATGTGTAACAAAGGAACAGGAAAATTGCAATAAATAGACGCTCATTTATTACATAAATGCACATATTTGAGAGGTGCAAGATATCAGAGACCACACAAAACCTGGGCAAACAACTGGGAAAAATGGTGCTCACAGTGGGTGAAAGAAAAGCTTGTCAAAGAGCCAAATGATGCACCAAAACCGCTAGTCACCAAACTATTGCAAATTATGTGCTCCAAAAAATCCCACAAATGTGGTAAATTGTTCAAGAAAGTAATCACATGAGTTGTCAATCAAAAGAAAAGACTCATTTCACTGCAATCAAAATACTCACAATTTTCCAAAATGTATTAAACAGCGGATGTCATGCAGCTGCATTGACTGAAGTTGAGATGCAGCAGGATGGAATGAAAAAATATAAGAAGATTATCCATCTACGCATTGACACATACTGAAGTCACACTATACTATCAATTTCCCTCACATGTTATCCTGGATCTGCATACATATTAAGTGGGACCTTATTGCAATTACCATAAGAGGGCATGCCATATCATTGGTAGTGAAGGCAGATCCAGACATACATTTTTGTGCAACTGTCTCCCTCTAGAGTGCAAGTGGAAGCACAGTGTTATTATACTGTCATCTCTCTCTGCCTATCATCCTCCTCTCTCTACTCCCTGCTCTGACCGTTCTTCGCCACATCTCCTCCCTCCTTCTCTGCCTTTCCCCTGTTCTCCTCAGATGAGGTTCCTAGACAAGTCCTATCTATGAAAGTCTCGTCAACACAGGTTCATCCCTGTTACTCCAAAAACATCAAGGACCACATTGGCACCCTGGCTGATTTCTGCACCACTCCTTCGCCACTGGAGTATTCCTCTGCCCCACTGAAGCACTCCATTGTGCACCCACTTCTTAGGAAGCCCTCTGCCGACCCTTCGTGCCCGGCTAACTATCGTCCAATCTCCATCACTCCTTTCCTGGGCAAACTCCTTGAAAAGCTAGCCATCTCCCAGCTTAATCTTCACTCTGAATCTGTTGGCTGTCTCAATGACCATCAGTCTGGCTGCAGAGCTTCCAGAAGCATGGAAACTGCTCCCTTGAACATCCATGAAGACCTGCTCTCCAACCTCGATTTCAACGCCCCCTCTCTCCTCATCTTACTTGATCTCTCTTCTGCCTTTGACACGGTACACCATGACATCCTGCTCAACCGTATCTGTGATAAACTTTGCATCACCAACTAGGCCCTGGCTTGGCTGACCTCCTTCCTCTCCGATCGACCCTCCCAGGTGCAACTTGGGTCCTTCCTCTCCTTTATCTCTACCTGTAGTGTATGGGTCTAAACTCTCTCCCTGGCTGTTCAACCAGTACCTGGCACTTCTTGCCCACTGCATTGCCACTCTTTGCCCCAACTTTCAGTGCTGCGCGGATGACACTCAACTCATTTTCAGGCTCCCTTCAGCCACCTCTTCTCCTTCTCTCATCACGGACTGTCTGTCCACCATCCAGGAGTGGTGTGCCGCCAATGATCTCTGCCTTTATGCCAGTACGATTGAGATTCTCCTCATCGGCACGCCTGTCACTCTCTGGCTGGCCTCTCTTGGGATTCTTCCTGCTCCCACCTGTTAGGCTACATACCTCAGGGTCATCTTCGACTCCACACTTTCCTTCTCTCCTCACATCTCTGATGTCTCTAAGAAGTCACACTACCAGCTGCACCTACTCAGAGGTATTCTTCCTTTGCTCTCCTTCCCCCAGAAGCTCACTGTCTCCAGAGCGCTGGTTCCATTCTACCTTGCCTCATTGTAGTTTCGACCTACGGTTCTAACACTCTCACTGTACCTATTACCTTCTGTACTACCTGACTACACTATGTAATATTTGACCCAAAGCACCACACCCTAATTGTAACCTGTAAGTGGTAACAGGTTATATCTCTGCCTGTCTACCACACTCACTGTACTTGTTATCCACTGTACTACTTGACTGCATTATGTAATATGAGACCTATAGTACCACACCTTCACTGTAACCCTTAAGTGGTAGCAAGCTATATCCCTGTATGTCTGTACCCATTGCATATGCTGTAACTAAGCTTTAAGTATACTTGTCATGTTGCACCCAGCTACCTAAGGGTTCGGTGCATATTACCAAATAAATAAACAAACAAACAAACAAACAAACATTGTCCACAAGGCCTTCTGGGACCTGGTATCTCAATACCTTCAACTCTCTCTTCCTAAATATCTTCCTTCTCAAGCTCTTTGCTCATCCGCCTCCAACTCCCTCAGGACTAGTCGCTTTTCCAAGCAGCGAGTTGGTCGTAGATCTCTTTCTTCTGCTGGGGCCTCCCACTGGAACAGCCTTCCTTGCCTCTCTGAAACTGGAGGAGAACCATCTCCGGTTTTGGAAGCATCTCAAGACCTTCCTCTTTGATTCTGCCTTCTCTCCTCTCCCCTGCTGATCTCCTAGCTGAATATGACACTGCACTGGTTACCAGGCTACCCTCTGATCTCGAGCCCAGGCTCCCCCCACCAGTTGCACATCTGCACTGCCCCCCTGGCAACCCTTGCACTCTGTGACTGTTTCTGTATCCCTACAGCCCATACTAGCACTTGACATCCGATGTTCTGCACTTACCCTTGCACTTGCTACCAGCTGCCTGCCCTTTTATTTATTGTCTATATTTATTTATTTGTATCCTATGTACTGCACTGCCCTCTCCCCTTTCCCCCTGCACCTTTCCCCTTCGCCCCTCCCCTGCAGTTGAGCAACCTCAATGTCTCCTGGCCTAGTAGGATCGCTGTCTCTGTCTCCCCTCTGTTTCCCCTCCCTTGCCTCATCGCGCCTTGAAACACGTGTGTATAGGCACATTATAAATGCCATACTATATCATATCATACAATCCCCCAGTCATACCCCTGCACCAGGCACTCAACTCCTAACATGAACCTTGCATCTTTCAGGCAATGTAAATATATGTCCTCTGCTCTATGTACCAATCCACCTGGATGAGAAACACTCAATCTCCAAAGGCCAGAAGACCACCTGAAGCCACAACATCGCAAGGCTGGAAAGAACAAACTGCAACAAAGAATTAACTATAAAGCAGGCCTTTTCCAGGCTATTTTTAAACAAGTTACCTTTTCACCCCCTCCATTCCACATTTCAGCAAGAACCTTAAGGCTCTACTCTTAAAATATCATCTCATCAATCATCTATTGCTTCACTAGACTAATTCACATTCTAGAGATCCACTGGCCACCTGCAACCCATCCTTCCTTTCATCCTTGCTCCTATGATATCCTCCACTCTTACTTGAAACCCCACGGGCATGTCTTGTTATGTACAGACAGTGGTTGCTTCCATGGCAGGTGATTGTGACAATGCATCTCTAAGACCTGTGAGGAACCTGCGGGCATTCTCACTTATTTACCCACTATTTCATCCTCTCACATGGCCAGGGAAAGGCCATTGCTATTGGATCCTGACCTTGGGGGTGGATATGTGAGGGGGTATCACGTGAGTGGAGTGACTTGGGGAGCCGGAGAGGACGTCCTTAGGTGAGACATGGTATCCCTAATTTCCTTTCCATAATAAACCCTCTTCATAGGCTATTGTGAGCCCTTTTCCTGTTATTCCACTAAAACATTCCCCAAGAAACCTCAGTACACTGTTGGGACAAGGAAGAGACCAACCAATGAAACACATCCCCATTCTAATAATGCAAACATATATAGACTTCAACTGAGCACTGCGATGAGGAGGAGGCCAGCAAGAGTAAGGCAGACTACCGCTTCAGCAGTGTGCGGTATATCCCTTTTTGGTCCAATCATGATGGCTAGAATGTTAAAAGCTGCAATCATTACAGAAACGGAGGCAGCACCTAAGAAAGCAACTCCTGATCAGCGGTGTGGCAAGCATACCGCTCGATACCCATCCACTGATGCAGAGTTTACTCAGCAGGAGGCAAAGCTGAAGAATGCTGAAGGCCGGTAGGGGAGACCAGCATGACCGAGCGAAGCATTCACAAGAGTGCTGGACTGCAGGTAGACCATCAGAGAGCTGCTGGGAGAGCGAGGTACTGCATTGGGAAGGAGAGAACCTGTGATGGCAGAGGCCCTCGTAGAGATGTGAGATCTTACTGGTGACTGTACCAAGAAGGGAAATCTCTAGGTTGGCAGGCGAATGGGCAAAACAAGCAATTAACATTGTTTGGAATACCGAACAAAGTGAAAGAAATTATTAGTACTTTTGAATACAAGTGACAGTAAACGAAATGCAAGCCATTATAAGTACTTTTGAATACTGAACAGAGTGAAAGCAAGTTTTGAGAACTCTTAAATATTGAGAGGTGAATCTGGCAGATAGCACTAACTGTATTATTTGAGACAAAAGCATTGACAAAGTCAAGAGAATACTATGAAGGGTACGATATGAGAAAATGAGCATTGGCAACAGCCAAGAGAGTTCAAGCAACTGCACGTTATAAGGAAACCTGCATTGCCAAGAGGCAGGAGAATACACGAAAGTGTAACAAGTGCATGGTGGCCAACCAAGCCACGGTACAGTGTCAGGAAAGTGTAACACTGGTGAACAAATCAGGCATCACTGTCAACTTCAAGCAGTGGCATATTGTTGATGGAAAGTAGCCAAGAAGCGGTATTGGTTTGCATGATGTGTAATGGGTTGACCATGTGGTCTGACAACTTCACCTAGACAGAGTGTCCCCATCTAATAAAAAGCCACTCAAAGCATCTATAAAGAACCTTGTTTTTTTACAATGCCCTCTTCTGTAATTTTGAAGTCAACCAACAAAAGTACCTATGTGAACTAGTGAAAAACACCAATATCAAAAGAGCTGGGAAGTGTCCCAAAGAACAGTGTTTTTTTAAAAAGCTGGAAGATTTGAACTCTTGGGGAAGGGAACCCCAGTGCCTTGTGAACTGTTTTGAACTTGGGCAGGGGGAAGCTGATTGCAAGCCAAGAGCTGGACGAAGCTCGGAACTTTGTTTTGAATGCTACTTATTTTGATGCTGACATCCCTACACATTATATACAGCTAGTTGGGCAAGTGTAGGTTTTGGACACAGAAAGACAATTCATTTGGACTTCCTGACACAGACTATCCTTAGTTTTCTTTAGGTAGGCAAATCCCACCTTAGGGCAAGTTAGGCATTACTCGATCCTGCTTTTTAAGTTAATAAAACTTTATGAACCAAACTTGAGCCTGTTGTCTGTGTCTACTTCATGATGCCTTCACAGACCCCATAATGTTTTAGAACACCTGTATTGAAACAGGTGAATTCAGCTTCCTTTTAATACCCCTATGACTATGATCCAGCCACAATATCATGAATATAAAATTCAACTAGCCAGGAGCTACACATGTTATTTATATCTGTAAGTTTACTCATGTACGCAAATCTGCAGTGGTGTCTGGTGATTTCTTTTAAGTGGATTGGTATAAATATTTCCCTCCAAATATGCCCTAGCGACTGAGTGTAGCGAAGGAATCTAAACCTATCAAGGGGGGACTTGAGAAAACTTTTAAAATACTGGGTTAAAATTATGCATTTTGCAGAAAAATAATTTGAATAATTGGGTAAAAAGGCCAAACAGTTTTCCATTGGTTTTGTAGGATAACTCATGAAAAATTCCAATAGATTCCGTTAACCAACAATGCACTTCTCCAACACATTTTCATGATACCTTTACCCACAATATGTGAGCGTATACAAACATTTTCACACTGACTGTGCCATCTATTTGCATGCTGGCTGCACTAACAAATGTTTGAGAATAGTCATGTTTGCTTTGCACATAATGCCAGTAATGACACTAAAAGAAAACATGACCATGCTTGTCGACTTTACCATTAAAAATTCATGCCACAGTATGAAAACATGTCCAAACTGTCTGCACCAAAATGCCAGTCCAGCTACATAATAACACTTATCACGCTTGCTTCATCAAAGATGCCAATTACAAATTGTTATACCACAATAAGAAATAGGTAGATATGCTGCACCAAAATATCAGTCTAGTCATGCATTAAACACTTATCATGCTTGTTTTATCAAAGAAGCCTAACCAAAAAGGACATGCCACAGTCAGAAATTGCTAGGCTAGCTGCACCAAAATGTCATTGTTTACACACAATAAGACTTATGATACTTGCTTTATCAAAGATGCCCAATACAAAATGTCATGCCACAGTAAGAACTGGCTGTACTGGCTACATCAAAAGGCCAGTCCAGCCATGCTTGCTTTATCACAGATACCCAATACAAATTGTCATTTCAAAGTATGAATGGCTAGACTGGCTCACCAAAATGCCAGTTCAGCCACACAATAACACTTATCATCCGTGCTTTATCAAAAATGCACAATGCAAAATGTCATGCCATAGTAAGAAATGGCTAGACTATCTGCACCAATATGACAGACAATCCACACAATAATACTTATCATGTTTGCTTTATCAGAGATGCTGAATACAAAATGTCATACCACAGTAAGAAATTGCTACACTGGCTGAACCAACATTCCAGTCCAGCTATGTAATAACACTTATCATGCTTGGTTTATCAAAGATACTAATACAAAATGGCTTGCCCAGGGACGTCATTTCACCAAAATTGCAGGGGTAGCGGAAGTGACTTCTTACGGCCATTGACCTCTGATCACATCACAGAAAGTGATGTCATTTGACCCACCCAAAGTGACATCACGGGAAGCAATGGAACACAACCTTGAACCCCTTGACCAAACTGGAAGTGGCATCACATAGCACTGTTTCTAAGTACACTACGAAGAATATGGTTACAATATCACTGTAAAGTGATATGCATTTATACAATAATGGACAACCATATGTATCATTAATATCAGCGTGTATACATGCCTATATTACCAAATTACTGTGAATGAAAGCAGACGTCCAAGGACAAACAATAATGATGTGTTATTATATAGCACTTATGCTTAAGCGCTTCATATAGAACAAGTATACATACAATATTACCCAACCTGTGTTGGTACTCATTAATCAACCTCAGCAGGATAAAAGACTGAGTTGACCTTGCCGGGAGTCGAAACTACAACTTGCAGATCACGCACACATTGCAGCAGTGTGCGCCCAACCCACTGAGCTATCTTACTGGCTATAGCTAATAGAAAACCAGCCACTCCAGAACAAAGAGTCACATGCTGCTGTCACAACCCAGGAGACTCACTTTAATTTTATAAAAAAAGAACCTTTTTGCAGAGGTAGCAAGGGAAACCACAGGGGTAGCAAGGGAGACCTCAGGGGTCGCAGGTTCGACCCCCAGCAGCCCCCAAATGATGTATCTGGACATGCCACAGGAAGAAATGGCTAGACTGGCTGCACCAACATGCCAGTCTAGCCACATAATAGCACATATCATCCTTGCTTTAAATAAGATGCCCAAATCAAAATGTCATGCCATATTAAGAAATGGCTAGACTATCTGCACCAAAATGTCATTGTAGCCCTGTAACAACACTTATCATGATTGCTTTATCAAAGGTAGTCAATAGAAAATGTCATGCCACAGTAGGACATGGCTAGACTAGCTGCACCAACATGACAGACAATCCACGCAATACTTATCACGCTTGCTTTATCAAAGATGCCCTATACAAAATGGCATGCCACGGGAAGACATGGCTAGAGTGGCTGCACCAAAATGTCAGTCCAGCCAGATAATAACAAATATCATGCTTGCTTTAAATAAGATGCCCAAAATAAAATGTCATGCCTCATTAAGAAATGACTATACTAGCTGCACCAAAATGCCAAAATGCCATTCTAGCCATGTGATAACACTTATCATACTTCGTTTATCTCAGATGCCCAGTAAAGGAACGCCAAGTCAGCACCACCTGTCCCCCGAGCACCTCGGAAGCAGAGCTGATTTTGGCCCATTTTGGAGGGGGGGTTGTGCCCCAAAGGTGTTTTTAAAATGCTGTTGTTGCACAACCCCCACACATCTACTCACCAAAATCAACTCCCTGACACAATCACGCACACACTAACATTTACACAACATTTCCGACGCAGCATGCACTTGCTCATTCACACAAGTGCACCCATCATCATACAGTCACTCAAAATGCATCAATACATGCATCCATACACATATTTAAATTAACACAAACTTACCTTTTGCCCCGCTCCTGATGTTTCCTCCCAGTGCTCCAGCTTCCATATAGCATTGCACTTCCTGGCACCTGCAAATGCACTCTGTATATATGTTTGGGGAGGCACAGGAGTGCCCCCTCACACATACAGACATGCAGTTCTCCAGCCAGCATTTCCCTTTGACAGTCTAGCTAGCCCAGAAAGCAGCTGAGGGAGCACTCAGTGTTTACACTGGGATGGCGCCTTGGCTCCTCCATAATGGGTGGGGGTGCTGGTGGGTTAGCACCTCCTTGCCATTTTGGAGGAGCCACTACTGCTAATCTGAGGCAGGACAGCAGGGTGATACATGGTTGCTTGTTAATTCTGGACATCTAATCTTCATCACGTCAACATGTACATATGGCGTAACACATCACATGATGCTTCTCTCTTCCATGGATGACAGGAGAGGGAGCTGGTTTGAGCACATGTGGAATCCTTCAGGATTAAGGAAGTCAGTCTTTTCAGGCTGTTCCAGAGGTTCAAGGTATATCGCTTGACCATTCCTGACCTTGCATCTATATAAACAAGCACATCGGATTCTGAGCAATCAGCAAACAGTGTTTAAAGAAGAAGGAGCAAACCCATGGAGAAAGGGAATGGGAATGTGTTTAGTAAGAGGGTATTGCAGAATTTTAGTGTAAGTCTGGTTTGAGTAGTTTGAAATCAATAATAATTCATAGCTAGTGTTAGGGTATTTGGCTAGGATTTTTAGGGATGTGAACAAGGATTGACAAATAGTTTTGTGGCTTTTTGGTTGAGCACACATGCAAAAGGATTCATTGGCATATGTTAATTTTGTATATGTGGGAGAACATGCCAAAATAATTCTGAAGTGTTATTTAATTGTGTAGCTGGACAAAGCAGCCCAAACCATTATTAGGCATTCACACCTTACTTTTGTAGGTGCGAATGGAACATTCTTAGTCTCATACCCGTTTTATTGGAAGAGAAGGAAACATTCAAAAACATTTTGAGGTTGTCATGAACCACCAAATTCGTCCATTCTGGACTTCATGGTCCATGATGCACTGCGGTGTGAACTCCGTGGTACTACCAACATGGCCGACGGTTCCGAAACGCTGCACACCAGCCTTTCCACGCTACGTTCGGCTTCCTAGAAAAGGGCCACGCCTCTGCGGCGCTGCACGTCTCAAAGCTACTGCTTGGTGTATTTAGATGTGTGTTTCCGAAGTTCGCTTCGTGCTCCTTTTTGATTTCTTGTTTCCTTTCTTCCTGGTACTCCTTCGTTCCCTTTCCCTTTCCCTTTTGCTTTGTGGTTCTATTGCTGGAATTACCTCGTGCTCGGAGTCGGCGCTTCGGCTCCTTGCGAGCCGGCTCATCTTATTCCTGGTTCCTCGTCCTGGATACTGAACGCTTCCTACTGGAAAGCAACAAACCTCACGCTGCACTCCAAAGACCCGCGTCCAGGCCTATACAATTCCCGGACAGTAAGGAAGAAGGAAGCCACTTCCAAGAGGGTCACAAGTAAGGAGAAACAGGTGATAAGGGGAGAGACTTGTGACAGATTGAGACGCCCCAAACCTGATACAAGGACAGACATGGAAGCCGCAGTCCAGGACCTCATGAGAGGTATGCAAGAATTAACCACTGAAGTTCAAAACCTTAAGGCTGAGAATGCTGCATTAAAGCAGTTGGTTTTGTCTCGCGACTCTGCTGCCAAGGAAAGTATCCTGTTAAGGGGAGTAGTGGACAAATACGACAGATCATCAAAAAATCTATGTGCCTTCCTAGATTCTTGTTTGGTACATTTCACTTTCAAACCATACTACTTTTCCACCCCACGAGCAAAGGTTGGATTCATGATATCTCATCTCATGGGCAATGCCTTAACTTGGGCAACTCCCTTAGTCAATGCTGTTGATGCTCTCCTGGATGATTACGATGGGTTTGTGGAAGCCCTTAAGGCCATGTTTGATCGCCCTGAGCTCATTTACAGTGCTCAGGAAAGACTGCTTGAATTCCAACAAGGGACCCAGGATATGCTTACTTATGTGACTCGCTTTAAACAGCTACTTTAAGAAGCTGATTGGTCCCCGGAAGCCAGCTTTACCCTCTTTCGAAGAGGTTTAAATGTTGAGATAAGGGATGAATTAGCTAGAGTAGCTTGCCCAAGCTCCTTTCAAGCCCTCATGGACCTCTCCCTACAGATTGATTTCCGGATCCAGGAAAGAAAGCGGAAAATAGTAAATCTAAATCAACATCTCCTAAGTCAGCCACAAGCTATCCCTGCCCAAAAGAAGCAACTGCTACGCAAGGTTCAGACCCTGAACCTATGCAACTAGGAGCCTTCCGAGGATCTATTTCTCCCTAGGACAGGATTCGTAGGATCAATACAGGACTGTGCATGTATTGTGCCTCTGATAAACACCTTGTAAGAGAATGTTCAATAGCGCCACCTCAGCGTACAGGAAACGCCAGCCCCCGATCCTAGGCGGAGCACAGCTTCGGGAGAATAATGTTTGCTCCTCATCTATTCCCTCCTTGAAATCTCCAGGATAGAACACTCTTGTGATTCTACAAACAGTCATATCCTCTTCCAAATAAGAATCCTCCCCCATCCTGGCTTTAGTGGACGGTGGTGCCATGAGCATTTTCATAGACCATGATTGGGTTGTCAAACATCACATCCCCTGAGAAACCAAAGGGATAATACAACCTGTCAAAGCCATTGACGGCAGACCCTTGTCTTCTGGACCCATAACCCACCAAACCGAGGACTAACTGCTGTCAATAAACAATCATCAGGAGATACTCAAATTTGACATCATTAAATCGGCTCATTATCCCTTGGTTTTTGGCATGCCTTGGTTACAGAAGCACAATCCCTACATCAATTGGGCAGTGGGACCCTTGTTTCTCGGTTAAGAACATTGCATGTCCCATTGTTTATCTCTTGCCGCATTGCCAAGTCCTTCAGAAGACCTCCAGGAACCCAAGCAACTGTCCGTAACTGTCTCCAACATTATCCAAATTCCTCAGGCATACCAAACATACTCAGATGTGTTTTCAACAGCCATTGTTCAATCTCTTCCACCTCACAGACCTGAGGATTGTGCCATTGACACAGAACCTTCAGCTGTGATTCCCTTTGGAAGAATGTTAATTTTGTCTGAGCCGGAAAAGAAAGCCCTCTGAGAATATTTGGATACCAATTTGACAAACGGAACTATTCGACCTTCCAAGTCTCCAGCCGGTGCTTCTCTCTTCTTCGTCCCTAAAAAAGACTCCAAGGAAGTTCGACCATGTCTGGATTATCGTGATCTCAACCAATGCACCCTCAAGGACCGCTATCCATTACCTCTCATTTCGGACATTCTGGAGGCAGTGAGGGGTGCTGTCATCTTCACTAAACGCGATCTCAGGGGTGCCTACCATCTCATTTGCATAAAGGAAGGCTATGAGTGGAAAACAGCCTTTAGAACTCCTTTTGGCCACTTTGAGTATCTGGTAATGCCCTTTGGTCTCGCTAATGCCCTTGCAGTATTCCAACTCTTCATGGAAAGGGTTTTTTTCTGAAATGCTGTTCCTTTTCGTCATTGTATACATAGACGATATACTGATTTACTCCAAGGAATCTCAGATCCATCAAGAACATGTTAAAGCAGTTTTACAACGTTTACGTGAACATAAGCTCCTGGCCAAACCTGAAAAATGTCTTTTCCATGTAAACGTTCATTATCTTGGGTTCGTCCTTAGTTCCAAGGGTATCGGAATGGATCCCTCCAAGGTTTATTCCATCCTGTCTTGGCCTGTTCCCACTACTGTGAAACACATTCAATCCTTCTTGGGACTTGCTAACTTTTACAGAAAATTCATACCCACGTTTTCTGACATTGTACACCCCATTGTAACACTCTTAAAGAAAGACACTCTGTTTCAATTGCCCTCGGCTCAAGAGTCAGCGTTTCAACAACTGAAACTGGAATTCACTCGAGATCCCATCCTTGCTCAACCTGATATATATCGACCCTTCTTGGTTGAGACTGATGCATCCGACTATATCATCGGAGCAGTCTTAAAACAAGAACTTGAGGACAAGATGGAACATCCCATTGATTATTTATCCCGCACCTTGACTCCCAGTGAAACCCATTATCCCTTCTGGAGAAGGAGTTGTTAGCCATCCGACAAGCCTTCACTGACTGGCGTCATCTCCTTTTGGTTGCCAACCGCCCAGTACAAGTTTGTATGGACCATCAGAACTTACAAGTGTTACAATCCCTGGAGTGCAGAAACAGCCGTCAAGCCCGTTGGCCCTTCTTTTTTGCCCAATACCAATTTCAAATTCTTCACTTCCCTGGAACACATAACATCATAGATGATGCCTGTCCAGATGTCCTGACTACGAGCCTCTCGAAGCACGGACCTTTCCCAAGATGTTTCCTGACTCTGTATTTGTAGCTCAAGCTATTTCTCTCCTGGAGGACATTCGTGCAAAAACACTTTCTTCCGAACTCTGGCAGGAATACGAAGGGAACAATCCTAGGAACCTCCAGCTGAAAGACAGATATCTTTTCAAGGAAACCCGGCACACAGTACCCACACAAGAACTGAGACATAAGATTACAAAACTATGCCATGATACCCTCCATTCGGGACATCGAGGCATCACTATCACCCTCCATCTTTTACAGAGACAGTTCTGGTGGCCACAGATGAAAGATGACATAAGAACCTATGTCCAATCCTGTGCAATCTGTAACCAGAATAAACATGATAACAGAAGACCAGCAGGTCTCTTACACCAACTAGCAATGCCAACACAGGCAAATCATCGTTTAGTGGAGGTCCCAGAAATTGCCTGCACCCCTGCCCCTCATTTCGAGGCACCAGGAACGCGCTCGCCAAGGTATGTGACGTATGAAGAGCAAATTAACCTACAAAGAGCTGCAGTGGGAC
The DNA here is from genome assembly GCF_040938575.1 of Ambystoma mexicanum. Taxonomy (NCBI): domain Eukaryota; kingdom Metazoa; phylum Chordata; class Amphibia; order Caudata; family Ambystomatidae; genus Ambystoma; species Ambystoma mexicanum. Next base: position 857,714,938 of record NC_090921.1, on the reverse strand, counting down.
TCTGCCCAGTATACATCAGAAGATCCGTACCGGTTGAAGCACCCATAACCAGACAACCCTGGGCAGCACTGTATCCTATCAGATAGCCATACCAGCCGCTGATACGAAAGGAGGAGTACCTACACACGGTCCACAAAGAGACCCCATAAGCCTTAATGGAAGGCCAGTGGAAATGACACAAGGGCCTGAATAGATTCTAGAATGAACAAGAGCAGCTATTGAAGATAACACGCCAGTACGAGTAACTACGAAATTGAATGGAATAGGCACAGAGAGCAGACAAGGTTACAACGCCAGGAAACAGTGTTACGAGACAAGATGGAAGCAGCCATCCTGTTAAACGTGTGTAAATAGGCTTGAAACGCAACATGTTAAGAAATCGATACTGCTTGCAATGCATAGTAGAAGATAGAGCGGCAAGCATCAACCGTATACCTACCTCAATAAGGCACATTATACAAGTGTGACTGCATTTTGTAAAAGCAGAAAAGAAACCCAGGCAGCCAGAGGCCTGCCAGGCCAAGTTTTGAAACCCAGCCAAAGGCAAGAGAAGGAGCAGAATGGAAACTCAACAAAGAGCGGCTCATTCCTAGGAAATCGAGGTCAACCGGAGAAGGGGAGGAGAGCGTCAGCTCACAAGACTCCAATGTCAGAGCATACCAGCCTGCCTCATGAAGGTCAAGATAATGGGGGCCCATTCAGGTGGCTAGGCCGACACAGAATTAAATGCACTAAAAGCTGGAAACTGAAGCAGATTCATGGTGAACTAACACGTGACCAGCCAGGAGCTAAGAAGTACCTGATGTCATCCAGGACCCGAGAATGCCATAACTTTTCCCGATAAGAGACTACAGTTTCGAGGCCATCCTTAGCCAACTAATTGACATGTCACCCTAAAACACTGATTGATGGAAGGGAGGCAGGATGAAACTTGGGACACCAGGCACAGAGGTGTCTGTTCTGCATGCTGCTAATTAAAGTGCATATTTATGTTTAGGGATGTAACTTGCCCAATCACAATGGACCATGTAATCTAGGGTCCTATAGACACTGTAGCCAATGAAACATCGTACTTGTAGTGACATCAATCACGTGTGATATAGAGGGATGGACGTAGATGCCCACCCGATAAGAGTTATCCAATCCACATGCTCCATTATCATATACAGATATAACACCTATATTTAAGTTACCTTTCCTAACCAATTATATTGCATGATGATTTTTATAGAAAATAGACGTCAGTGATGATGATTTGTGCCTATAAAAACTGTTGTTCAACTGAGGTTCGTGGAAGTCAGAGCGACACCGGTGATCGCACTGCAGCTGATTCCCATTTGTTTCCCTGTTTGATGTATGTATCATTATGCAGACTTCCCTTTGCCAAACTACTGAGCCCTCATTATTGAGTCGTGTCAGAGTAAGTGAATCCTGCACTCCCTGTCCTCACATGGTGCAGCTATCTTGTCTTACAAGTTCTAGAGGGAGAGTGCTGACCAATGGGTCCGACAGCAAATTCCTCTCCTCTTACACCCCTTGTAGCAGAGGATGGTTATGGCCATCAATTATAGATTATCGATTGATATAGTCATAAGACACCCTTAGACCGAAGGCACGAAGTAACTCTGGGCATTCGGTAAGATCACGAGTCCTTTCGCCATTCCGGCTGAGTAGACTGAGAAGCTTTCCGTGGACAATGATAGAATAAAAATTTCAAAAAATCTGCAGTGGGTCTGAAGGAACCCGCCTTTCCAAGCATAACCCTTCTCATTCCCACGGGCAGTGGATCGGATGAAAACCTTAAAAGCAGGAAGAGGAAGGGGCGGTGATCCCGAAGTTCCAGAGAGGAAACGATGCGATCGGTGAGTGAAGCAATAAAACTTGTTACTTTGGCAAATGTCTTGTAGGCATTAGAGCAAGCAAGAGAAAGGTAAGGGAGGGTGGTTGAGAAACAATAAAATAGTTAGAAGTAGAGAAGACTGTATATATATATATATATATATATATATATATATATATAGGGGTTAATGACTCGAACATAAGAAATAAAACATAAATCAGGGGGGCACCTGAAGTAAAAACATAAATCAGGGGGGCACCTGAAGTAAAAACATAAATCATGGGGGCACCTGAAATAAAAACATAAAGATTTTCCTTGTTCCTGCACTTTAAAGAGTGGTCAGAAGGAACGTGAACCCAGAGCCCACAGTGGGGGGACAATTTAGGCTACGATGACGTTTAAAGACGTCCTAAAGGGGGTTCATTCAAATCCCATGACGGGGTATTAATTAGAAGGCAGGTATACGTATGACCAGCTGGTGTCTGTCTAGTCTGTCAAACGTCTGTCATATATGTTCTGTTGTATGTCGAATGTAAAATAATTGTATTGGTGATTGTTCAAAATGCATTTTGGATTTACGCGATTCTGTAACTTGAGCGGGAATTCCCACTGAATTGATGAGTTTTGAGTAAATTGTTGATATAAAATTTGGTGGGAAAATATTGGATAGGAGCTTGCGTATTTGGTGCTCGCTCATACTATTAAAAGAGTAAAAGAACTGTATAGTTATTGATTGGTGACGGAATTAAGAATGGAGGAATTTACCCTGCTTGAGCATTTATGCAAGCAACTGCCCAAGCATGCAACAAAGCTGAAGAAAGATAGCCAGGAGTGGGTTAAGGGCACCGCAAGTAAGATGTTTATGCCGTGGCCCCAGAACGGGTAACTCTCTAAGGCTGTTTTACAGCACATGACCACCTTCCTACATGCCACATATACCGGCAAAAAGCTAGAGAAACGTTTTGCTGTGGTGGAACTGTGGAAAATGTTTGAAGAAATGAAGGTGGAAGAACCACCCGCAGATTGGATATTAAATGTATGTACAGAGGGGGGTGAGATGCCTACCGCGCCACCAGCCCCACTTGAACCAGTAATCGAAGGGAGTAAGTCTTTTCCCGCTAAGAGAACTTAAGGCAGCCACGGGATACAGCAACCCGGCATATGAGTCGGCTGCATGCAGTGGTGATGACATCAAAGAAAAAGGGCAGGAAAGTAATCTTGCTTCCGTAGTCCCGAGGGACAAGGAGAGACACAGTGATGAAGGAAAGGATCAGGTAGAGAGTAGTACATCTCTGGAGAGAGAGGGAAAGAAGCAGAAAGGTAGTAGCGAGTTAGCATTTGCAAAGGACGAGTGGATAGGAGGTCAGATATTGCTAAAACTTGATGGTAAAGGGAGTGATGACATAAGACCGAGGGAATGGTCTGATGAGGTGCCGAGAAAGGAAAAGGAGAAGAAAAGGATATGAGAGACAAGAGGATAAGAAAGAAGAATAGGTTGAGGCGAGAACAACTATATCGCGAAGAGCAAGGAATACCACTCAGTCGCACACATTGTGCAGCCTATGAGAAGTACAGGCAGAATATGCTAAAGTTAGAGGAATAAAGGAGAGTGCAAGAAAGGAAAGTAAAGAAGTGGGAAGACGAGGAAAGTAGAAGGGCAAAAGAACGTAGAAATGAACGGATGAGGGACGTAGATAAGGCTAAAGAAGAAGCAAAGAAGCGAAAGGAAATAGATGAGGAAGTGGAACGTAAGTACAGACAGAAGGCACAAGATTTAGAATATTTACAATGGGAAGTAAAAAACTCAATCCTGTTGTAGAATGGGAAGACATAGAAGAATTCTTTCCTGCTAGCGATGCGGTACCAAGTACAAGCGGGACAAATATTGAAGATGACTTTGACACCAGAAACATCGGGGAAACGATTGATAAAATTTATGATGAGATAGGGCTGGAACTAATTTCCCAAGGTGAAGAGCACTCTGCTATATGACACTGAGGGTGTCACCTGAAGTAGTGGGAGCAGGGGACTGTCCCTAGAGAGGCTAGAGATTGGGCAGAACGAAGAAGATGCAAGAAGTTGCGTAAACTGGGAGTATTCAGGGTCTGACTCCGGTGGGGAAACGGAGGAAGTGGCACATGACGAAGAGAGAAGGTGAGAAAACCGGCTCCCAAGGGACCGAGAGGTACGATGGTCAGATGCTAGCGGGTCCACAAGCAGGACACCGAAGTTCGCTGGACAATCCAGCTGACATGAAGAAACACCCCGCGGTAAGGGCATTGCCAGGCAGTCGGCAAGGTGGGAATATAACCCCGGCGGTAGCCCAGAGAACTATGGGGAAAGAGAAGGAGGACTGTGCTTTCCAATTCCCGTTGCTAGAAAAGGGGGGAGCAAGACCACAATATATTCCATGGCCACACATGGACCGAAAAAACCTTAAAAATAAGCTTCCAATGCTGACATCGGGAGCTGGAAAGTGGATACATGAGTTAGAGAAAATGACGGGGGGGTCACCTTAGCTATAGGGGACATTAAGGGCCTCCTAATTGCCATACTGGGTGAAAGAGCCGATGATGTATGGAAATGTGCAGGCTACCCTAAGGTAACCCTAACTGACACCTCCCATGATGGAGCGCCATTTAATAACTGTAGAGCAGCAGTGTGGAAAGCGCTGCGTACGCTATATCCAGACACGTTTGATATGGGAGTGAAAAAGACTCGAAAAATGAAAGAGTCATAGGATCCGTTGCTTTATATCTAGAATTTTCAAGACGCGTGGGTGCTCGAAACGCATGAATCTTGGACGAAATCCATCCCTGTATTTTATCATATATTGTGCCAAGGGTTACCAGAATCGGTGCAAAAATAGCTCAAGAAATTGGTAGGAATAGAAGCTAAACCATGGGCTGAAATCCAATTGACAATTGCACATTATTGTAGATTGCTACAGGAAAAGAATCGGAAAAAGGAGACAACGCGTAAGGGGGAGGAGGCAAAGCTGGTGCAAAGGAAGCTCTCGGAGTATGCTCTCGAGGGAGCAATGCTCACCAGCCTGTCCGAAACAAGCATACAGCAAGTGACTAACCCCTCGTAAAATAATCAAGGTAGCACAGGATTTTACCCGAGGGGAAGATGGTTTGGAAATAGAGGATGGCAGAGTAATCAGGGAGGGTTTCGAGGTAACCAAGGAGGGTTTCAGAATGTTCAAGATGGCTTCCAGAACACACAGATGGGCAATCCAACTATGTCAGATTGACAGATGGCCCAACCACCGCCAGTATGTTGGCTGTGTGGAATGACTGGACACTTGTCACGCATGTGCAGAAGCCATGGCATGTAGCAAAATAACCGAGGGATGGGGCAGGCATGGCGAATCAACCTGCCATCCCGCAACAGGGCGGTGCCCAAAATTACACGGTGCAGCAGCAGGCGGCAGGCTTGCAGCAAGGTGCACAGCAAGTGGTTCAACCACCGAACATGGGGAGTATGCCACAAGGACAACCCCAGCAGGCACCGCTGCAGATGGCTCAGAGCAATAATCCCGGAGGGGGAATTAACCCTGGAAATGGGTGAAACCCACAAGTGTACAGTGGACTGAACCTATATATAAAATAGGACAGCTCACGGGAGACCTTGATGTGTTCTATCCTATCAGTGACACCAGACCCTAATAGGGAACCTAAGGTGAATGTCACCACAGGAGGAAAAGAATAGTCCTTCCTAGTTGACATGGGTGCAACGCGTTCGTGCATATGAGAAGGCATATTTTCCTTGTCCGGCGAGGCCATAGATACTCAGAGTTTCACTGGAGCTCATAGTAGAGTTCCCTTTACAGATGCACTCCCAGTCTCAGTGGGGGAGCGCGAAATGAATGTACCTCTATTGTATTCTGGTCAGACCCCACTATATATTCTGGTTTGGGACCTGATGACGAAACTAAACATGACCATCTCGTTTACCGAAAATGGTATAGTGTGCTCCACCCCAGGAATGCACTACTCAAACGTGTGCGAAATGATCATAGCATATTCTGGACGTGCAGCCATGAGGGCTATACCACTGGAGCCAGAAGTCTTCGCATATGGCGTGCGAGTGCTGAAGGCGGGATTGCCGGGCCTCGCAGACAGAACTATGAGAACCCTTGATGAATTTCTATTCAGACCAAGAATACATATGCACGAAGAGGAGGGACAAGTATTCCCCCTAATGATACAATCTGCCGCAGTACAAGGAAAAGTGGTATTAGTTGAAGGATATGACGATGAAGGCAGACAGTGGTGTGCGATTATTGCCATTGAAGAAGGGTATCGAGTGACTGACGTCACCGATGACGATCTGTTCGAAGAACACCCTGACCTCGAAGAGACAAGGGTGGAGGTGAGTCTCACATTTTGGGTCAAAATGATCAAATGAGAGGTGCCACAGAGAATGATGTTGGCACTGGTACGCTCAGAATACTTTGAGGACGACATGGCCCAAGTGCCTGCCGCAGTATGGATTACAGGGCCCTATGATGTAGGTCTCCTGAAAGGGGCAGGTGAAGTGAAAATCAAACTGAAACCAGGAGCAATTTTACCGCGAGTGCGACAATATCCCATATCCAGAGAGGCAGATGAAGGAATAGCGAAGACAATCTCAGCCATGATGGAGCAGGGTATCCTAGTGACGTCAGAATCACCTTGTAACACAGTGATTTATCCTGTCAAGAAATCAAAGGGAGGGTCCTGGCGTTTAATCCAGAATTTACGAGCATTAAACAATATAGTCAAAGCCGAGTTCCCTCTAGTCCCTAATCCATCCACAATACTATGCAATATACCAACTGAAGCAAAATATTTCACGGTGATCGATTTGAAAAATGCATTTTTCTCGATTCCATTGCACCGTGACTCACAAGACCTAACGTCATTTACTTTCAGACAAATGCGCCTGAAAAGTACGAGGTTGCCACAGGGGTACTGTGAGTCCCCGTCAATCTTCAACAGGGTCCTGCAAATGGACCTAAGCAATATCGCGGTGGACAGTGTTGTTTTGGAGTATGTAGATGACATTCTGATCTGCAGCACCACTGAAGAGCAATACAGGCACGATTCTGTCCAGCTATTGACTATACTGGCTGAGAAGGGATACAAGGTTGACAAGGAAAAGTTGCAGTACTGCCAACAGGAGGTGTTGTACATAGGGCAACTTATCTCACATGAGGGGAAGAAGGTAACCCGAGAAAGGACTGAAGCTATCATGAACACGGCCAAGCCGCACATGATAAAAACAAATGCAAAGCTTCTTAGGACTGTGCAATTATGTCCGAGCATGGGTCTGTGACTACAGCTCGTATACCAAGCCCTTGCTACAGGCCCTTAAAAATGCCCAGGCAACAAGAGAAGAAATTGAATGTAATGAAGCGATGGAGAAAGGGTTTACAGAACTCAAAGGGGCAATTTGTAAGGCCCCAGTTCTCGGGATTCCTAATTATACAGAGGAATTCTACTTGTTCTCACATACCAATGGCAGTTTTATGACGGCAGTGCTCGCACAGCGAACCTCGCTGGGGTACAAGCCCCTAGCATATTACAGCGGGAATCTGGACCCAGTCATGAAGGGCCACTTCCCATGCGAAAAAAACCTAGCTGCTGCAGCATTCGCTATCGAAAAGGCATCGTCCATTGTGATGGGATGCTCCATGACATTGTATGTTGAGCACTCACTGTTTGCCATACTAGAGAAGCCAAAGGGTACACTGACATCTCAAAGAGCATCCGCCTATGAGGTGATTATCCCCAACCCATCGATCAAAATAGTGCGATGTAAAACCGTGAACCCTGCCACATTCATAGCTGAACCAGTCACAGAGGGAGAACCTATACACGACTGTGCGAACTATGAGGAATTCTATGATGAGATCCCCAGGGTATAAGAGAATGCCCTGGCGAGTGGGGAGATCATCTTTATTGACGGGTCTTCAAGCAGACGGACAAAGGTATACAGGCATTGCTGTGATAAAACACCTAGCAAATGAGGAGTTTCGAGTACTCGTTAGTGCACAAATACCTTCTCATTATTCGGCACAAGTTGCAGAGCTGTTGGCATTGATACTCGCCATTGAGAATCATGCAGACCAGGAAGTGACGGTGTACAGTGACTCCACCTATGTGACATCCACAGTGCCTGCAGGCTTAGCATGCTGGAAAAGGAGGGGCTACCTCCGAGCAGACGGCACACCAGTCCAACATGCAGCCTTATTGGAAAGGCTGATAAAAGCACTACAGCTCCCAGTGGGCATCGCGGTCGTGAAATGCGCCGCTCATACCAAGGGGACGGATTTCGTGTCTCGCGGAAATCATGAAGCAGACAAGGAAGCCAAGCGAATGGCATCCAAAACTGAAGCAATCATGGACGTGGAGGTGGCACGTACCCATGAGAGGATAATGGTAGCATGAGCCACACCTGAGGCCTATAGAAACATGGGGCAGACTCAGCTAATGGAAATCCGAGGGGAGGCACCTCAGGAGGAGAAGAATTTATGGAAGTGTCGAGGGTGCTCTTTAAACCCCTGTGACGGGCTGTGGAGGCAAGACAGCACTGGTAAACCAGTAATGCCTGTCGCCCTCCTTCAGGTAGCATTAGAACAACTGCACTACCCCATCCACATGACAAAAGAAAATCTTGCCGCAACGCTCGCAGAAGACTGGTTCACGCCGAATTAAGCGGAGCATGTTGCATAATTTATAGTGAACTGCATTATTTGCCAGCAATTCACCACTGGGCACACATTAAAAGTAGTGAGACGAATCATTCAAAGACCAAATGGACCATTCCAGCAATTACTTATCGACTACGTCGACATGATTCAAGTGTGCAACGGGTAAAGGTATTTAATTGTGGTGGTGTGTCCCTTCTCTAGATGGATAGAAGCAGGACCCTGTACACACCCCGACGCTGCCTGTGCTGCTAAGTTCCTGGTAAGGGAAGTGTTCCCTAGATGGGGTGTGTGTGAGGTAGTGAGATCAGATAATGAGGCCCACTTTGTAAATTCAGTGTTCAAACAGATTAGTTCATTTCTTGGTATAAAGCACAAGTTCTCGTCGGGGTATGATCCAGAGGGGAATGGGATATGTGAACGGATCAATGGCTTGCTTAAAGAGAGGATAGCCAAATTGAAGCTCACATTAAAAAAGGGATGGATGCACTGCCTACCACTGGCATTGTATGCACTTCGGAACCAACCAGGCTACGACCATCACCTCACGCTGCATGAGATAGTTACAGGCAGAAGGATGAGGGCCCACCTTACCCCCAGAGATAGAGCTACTTGTGATGCCCACCCGACTAGGGAGGTACTAGGAGAAGAGATGAAAGCCTATCTGGACTGTTTGACATCCAGCACCTTTGTCATTTCAAGCCAACTGCAGCGACGGCGAAAAGGGGGTGGCACAGCACAAAACGCAGCAGGAGGTGCTGAAGCAGACACCGAACAAGGTGTACATGCGCCCCTCGTCTTCCCTGGTGACAGCGTTTTGGTGAAGAACTTCACCAGAACAAGGTGGGACGAACCATGGTTTAATGGCCCGTTCATCGTAGAGGACTGCACACCCTCCACCGTCAAGCTCCAGGGCAGAAGGGCATGGATCTTCCTAAATGACATTAAACCCTACATAGGAGAGAGCCCTCCTGCTACATCCAACTGCAAAGAAGAATCTACAGACAACGAGAAAGGACCTCAGCACGTGCAGACAATATCTATGGCGAGGAAGAAGGACACATGAGCAGAAAACCAAGACAAAGAAACCAAATGCAAGTGTGGCATAAAACTGGACAGGTTACGCAAGCAAAGGGGGATAAAGACATAACGAACACTCTGTACATCCCAGTTGCAGGGTAAAGGGAAGCACAATCAAAGCCACAACAACATTGATAAAATGAACTGTTGAAAGCACGAAATTCCCAAATTGATACAACAATCAAGACCCTGATAGACTGTAACCAAAACCTTGCCTGAGAGTGCAACGCAGTATCCTGAAGCAAGCAGTATTGAGACTTTAATCACAGAATTCATGGTACATTCCAGCAGAAATCTCAAGTGGGATGTGCTAACCTACTTTCAACTCATGGTGTTATCATACCCATCACGCATAGGTAGATGAGCCAGTGTCACAGACTTTATTCGAGAACCTGCAAACAAGAAGGTAATCCGGCAACTGCTGACTGTCATAACGGAAGCCTTTATCAAACTGCCCGAGCACAGCGAAGAGGACACTAATGCTCCCACCTCAAGTGATCATTGATGAACTTAGATTTACCCTATTTTTCCACATCATAGAGGAATGCCCAGGACTCGTCGGGAGATCCACAGACACCCTAACCTTTATCAGGGACCCAGGAAACAATGACTTTCTCAACCAAGTATGGTACAAATTGAATTACGTGTTATCAATCCACGCAGCAGGAAAGTGTAAAAACTGTGCGTATCAAAAGAAAAGCTTGTGATCAGGACACAACCAAACAGGGCAAATGTCCCTATCACCCGAGGACACCCGGCTGGTGCACAATGTCCTGTTTAGATTAGTCACAGAATATCCGGAGATGGTGGGGAGGCCTGCAGATGTTGATGTCATCACTTTTCTTAGAGATCCGGCCAACGCCCCACACATGGGCACACTCCTCCAAGGCATAATGCTCCAGGTGGAGCTGTCCAACTTCCAGCGAGAATTCCTAAGGAGATTCCAGTGAGACTTTTAGCCGAGGGACAGATCGAGGAGACAAAACTGTTAGCGCAGAAAAAAAAGGCCTGTAATCTAGAGGCTAGAAAAACAGAGCAAATGTCATTAACACCAGTAGACAGACAATATGCATACCGTGTTTTCTTCCACCTCATTGAAAACTTTCCAGAACTAGTGGGTAGACCCAGCAATGTTGACACAGCCGCATTCCTCAGTAATCCAGCAAAGCAAGCGCAAATGACCAGGCTCCTGAGGGCTATCATAGCGCAACTAAGAAGCAATTATGGACATCCATTGCTGAGGAGAGCCTTAGAAGGAGGAAATCCAAAATAAGACACTGTTCCTCAACTTGTCGGCGAGAGACCGAACGAAAGGAGCAGACACAAGAACTTCACCATCGTATTTTTCCTACTCTGCATCCTTCTCATTTTCTTTTTATTTTTTCATATATTGACTTCTGCTTTTATTTTTGTACCTGTGATTTTGACTCGTTTTCTATTTTTCCATATTTTTATTTTTATTTTTGTTCCCATTTTTATAACTTTATTTTTGTACGATTAGCTCATCCTTTCCTATTTTAGCCACATGTTCAGTTTTTATTTATTTTTATTTTTACTTTTCATGTTCGCTTTTGTTTTTATTTTTACTTTTATTTTTGCAACATTTCATTTTGTGTGATTTTGTAGCAGTTCCATTTGAACTGTTTCCAGCACGTCCTCAGGACCAAAGCAAATTTGAGGCGTGTACTGGGACCTCACCTAGTATCGATATGCTTAGATGGACGTGATGTACCAGAGTTGATAGCCTAACCTTTTTCCACATAGTCTAGCGAACAGAACCGTGCTACATACCCAGAGACTGCCATCATCACCACAAGAGGGGGCACACTGAAAGCACTCGACACTTTAGTAGTAATAAACTTTTGAACTGTGAGACCAGAGCAAAAGAAGGAATAAACAACAGACTATGAACTCATTCGAAATGGGGGCTCAGAACAGTAACTTGGTTTTACCAACCAACAGAAGGGCGCCCCGCTTTCCTAGAAGAAAATGCTGCAAACTTTCACTCAGAATGATTATGTGCATATGTACAGTGATCACAATTGTTTTTCTATTATTAACAATCAGAACTGCTTTCTTTATTGCACGAAGTGTCCCCCTATCAGTGCACCCACCAGATAATGAACATCTGGGGCCTACAAAAGCACCCAGACCCTACATACTGATTCCAGTTCCAAGAAAAGCTAATGGTGAAGCAAATTATGTAAAATTGAATATAATTAGCAGGTATACATATACACACGAGGTGATGAATGAGAGAAAAGGCTGGAGACAGGGTCAGCACGGTATGAATTATAATATAGCACTGGCCACGGCACGCACCCAAACTCAGAATGCGCACAAACAAGGGTAAGTGTCAATGGCTACAAGGCCTCCAACGAAGGCAGCAGAGAAGGGGAGACTGCCTGCCCAACTTTTAATTGCAGAGAATAGTGGAGATACCCAAGAAAAGCCAAGTGAAATGTCAAAGAATGAGGGAATAGCAAGATCCCTCACAAGAACAGAAGTGGCCACAAAATAACTCACAGGGAAGACCCACAAGCTAATAGAGTATTTGTTCCCATTTATAGCCCAAGCAAAGAAACTACACGAGGAGCTGAAAAACAGAACTATAGAAACTACAACTGCAAGCACACCTGCTCCAACTCAAGGAACAAGCCGCAGGCCTACAGCACAGCCGAAAGTTGGGAGGTTGATGAACCAATGGTGGTTACGGGAAGTTTATGGCAGACTGCAAAAGGGAAGGAAAGGAAGCACAAATCCTCCTCCTACCACAGCGATGCAGTCAAGGCAGCCTGCTCCATCGAGATACCTGAAGTGGAAAAGCAGCACAGATGCATTCAGAGACATAGTCATTGCAAACTACAGAAGAACGTTGAGAATCAAGAGAAGCCCTCATGAAGATAACAATGAACTTAATGACTACCTGGACAGCACAGCCCATCTTGGAAGCAACATATGGTACCAGCATGTGAAAGAAGTAGGATGATGTCAGTCGGAAGGAGAATGCTTCATCTGTGCACTCCTGCCATATGGTATGGGAAAGTCCAAGATCTTCGCGGCTGTAGAAATTGATGTCTCTACAGCACACTGTATTTCACACGTAGCAATGTGTAACACCAGAGTACAATTTATGGGAAGAGACGCCTCATTGATATGGGCCAACGAAAAGGATTACCCGGATGAATATGGCTACGTCCAGGACATTAAAACAAGAAACCAAGCGCACACCAGAAATCATGTGATCAGGTACGAGAACCCTGGCATCAAAGGATCAGGGATAAGATGGGAAGTTAACCCGAGATTGAACGTTTGAGGGAAGACTAGAAAAGAGGCCCAAATCTGCAAGAACAGAGGCCAAATGCAGATCTGGGGGTCAGTGGTCTCACCAGATGGATGGAAAGCGGAGTAGTAATCTGCTGAGCGTGGATGGTCCTTGGATCCTGCAAGGAAGCGATAGAGAATTCACAGAAGTTATGCAAACCTCTGTGGCCAAATCTAGTAAAGTAACTAACATGGGTCGCAGATAGAGGGGGGCCCCTGCAAGGAAGTGGCACTGGAGAGCCCGAAACTATGCTTCTGAAACAATGGCACAAGGAAGATGGGAGAGAATCAAAACTGCGGACGAATCTTTGAAGCTCAGGAATGACAAAAGGAACCGCAGTTATTATGGACCATTACTGGGCGTGTGGATCCAAGGCATAAATAAGACTGCTGAAAAACTGGGGAGACATATGCACACTAGTGAACGTCCACATTCCCGCACTAGTGATCTCTAAAAATGACCTGAAGTTAGACAGTTTCCCGAAAGCAGATGCTCATCTAAGAAGAAGAAGAAGAAGATCTGTGGAACTGATATCCGGGATAAAGAGGGAAAATTACTTTTCTCCCAAATCAGAAGAGGCATTCCATGCAATCCCGTACGAACACAGGTTGTTCAGCCTCACTTCAAAAGTATTCAAAACACTGCTCCTGCCCCACATCCAACTTGGAGTGAATGCTGAATGGTTGCAGATAACCAGATGGGAGTTCTTGCAGACCATCAATACCACTATACAAGGATTCAATGCAATCAAAGAAGAGCTGAGAGCAATCAGACTGATGACCCTCCAGAACAGTGCTTGACATGATCACAGCAATGGATGGAGGTGTTTGTGCAAAAATCGAAGAATCATGTTGCACATTCGTACCATCACACGATGAAGACATCAGAACCCTAACAGAGGCTATAAGCATGCTGACAAGCCTGAAAAACCAGATGATCGATGAAAGTGACGAAGTAGACGCAGACAGCTGGTTTGGTGACCTATTCTCAAGGGTCCCACTATGGATGGCAGATATATTCAATTTTCTGGGAGCTCTACTAGCAATGGTATTGCTTGGATCCTGTGTTATCAAGATAATCATGTCACAGTGCCAGAAAAAAGCGAAGAAAGCCATAGGGATGAAAATAATGGTTGATGTCGAACCTGAATGGAAGCCCAGAGACCTGACTGATGAAGAAATAAGAGACTTTGGGAAGGCCAGCAAATTTGCGCCAGAAGGAACAAAGTTCACATACCCTATGAAACGAAGAAGGTATGAGGGAAAATTGATCTACTGCAGCCCAAATGGACAATGTCAGCTAATGATGTGGAACAAAGACAAATATGGGAAGCCAGCAGGGAATTTGAATGGAGTGATAAAAATATGGACTCCAAAGGCTCACACATTCACGCCATCATGTACCAACGCAGAGGACGATGAGCATGACACTGAAGAAGCGAAAGAAATTAATGCAAAGGAGATTGCAGAAGTGGTCGATGAACCAGCCAGAGGGGGCAGTGTAGAGGAGGTCCAAGACATGGCCTGCAACCCTCCCCCTCATTTCGAAGAACCAGTAACGCGCTCCCCAAGGTATGTGACGTATGACGAGCAAATGAACCTACAAAGAGCTGCAGTCGGACTCTGCCCAGTATACATCAGAAAATCCATACCGGTTGAAGCACACATAACCAGACAACCCTGGGCAGCACGGTATGCTATCAGACAGCCATACCAGCCGCTGATACAAAATGAGGAGTACCTACACACGGTCCACGAAGAGAACCCAAAAAGCTTAATGGAAGGCCAGTGGAAATGACACAAGGGCCTGAACAGATTTGATAGTGAACAAGAGCAGCTATCGAAGATAACATGCCAGTGCGAGTAACTATGAAATTGAATGGAATAGGCACTCAGAGGAGACAATGTTACAACGCCAGGAAACAGTGTTATGAGACAAGATGGAAGCAACCGTCCTGTTAAACCTGTGTAAATAGGCTTGAAACGCAAGATGCTAAGAAATCAATATTGCTTGCAATGCGTAGTAGAAAATAAAGCGGCAAGCGCCAACCGTATATCTGCCTCAATAAGGCACATTATACAAGTGCGACTCCATTTTGTAAAAGCAGAAAAGTTACCCAGGCGGCCAGAGGCCTGCCAGGCCAAGTTTCGAAACCCAGCCACAGGCAAGAGAAGGAGCGGAATCGAAACTCAACAAAGAGCGGCTCATGCCTAGGAAATCGAGGTCAACTGGAGAAGGGGAGGAGAGTGTCGGCTCACAAGACTCCAACTTCAGAGCATACCAGCCTGCCTCATGAAGGTCAAGATAAGGGGGGGCCCATGTAGGTGGCTAGGCCGACACAGAATTAAATGCACTAAAAGCTGGAAACTGAAGCAGATTCTAACACGTGACCAGCCAGGCGCGAAGAAGTACCATCGCCTGATGTCATCCAGGACCCGAGGATGCCATACCTTTTCCTGATAAGAGACTACAGTTTTGAGGCCATCCTTAGCCAACTAATTGACACATCGCCCTAAAACACTGATTGTTGGAAGGGGGGCAGGGTGAAACTTGGGACACCAGGCACAGGGTTGTTTGTTCTGCATGTTGCTAATTAAAGTGGAGATTTATGTTTAGGGGTGTAACTTGCCCAATCACAATGGACCATGTAATCTAGGGTCCTATAGACACTGTAGCCAATGAGAAGTCATACTTGTAGTGACGTCAATCACGTGTGATATAGAGCGATGGGCGTGGACGCCCACCTGATAAGAATTATCCAATCCACATGCTCCATTATCATATACAGCTATAACACCTATATTTAAGTTACCTTTCCTAACCAATTATATTGCATGATGATTTTTATAGAAATTAGACGTCAGTGATGATGATTTGTGCCTATAAAAACTGTTGTTCAACTGAGGTTCGTGGAAGTCGGAGCGAGTCCGATGATCGCACTACAACTGATTCCCATTTGTTTCCCTGTTTGATGTATGTATCATTAAACAGACTTCCCTTTGCCAAACTACTGAGTCCACTTTATTGAGTCGTGTCGGAGTAAGTGAATCCTGCCCCCCCTGTCCTCACATGGTGCTGCTATCTTGTCTTACAAGTTCGAGAGGGTGAATGCTGACCAATGGGCCTGTCAGTGAATTTCTCTCCTCTTGAACACTCGCCACAGATTGTATCGTGGAATTACCCCCATCCACAGAATACATGACCATAATGGTTACCATTGATCTGTTTACACATATGGCTCACTTTACACCCTTGTTCAAGCTACCATCCTCATATGAATTGGCTGGGATTTTCCTGGAACATATATTTAGGCTTCATGCACTACCTTCCAAAATCATCTCCCACAGAGGACCCCAATACATATCCCAATTTTGGAAACAACTATGTCAGATATTGGGGATCCAGCGCGCGTTGTCCTCAAGATACCACCCACAAACCAATGGAGCAACAGAACGAGTCAACCAGACCTTAGAGCAGTATCTTCGCTGTTCCTCCACCAAAGTCCAGGATGATTGGTCGCTTCTGATCCCTGTAGCTGAATTCGCTAACAACAATTATGATCATTCAGCCATCAAAACCAGCCCGTTCTTTTGTAGTCAGGGATTTCATCCTTCAGTTCTACCGTCTGTTCTGCCTCATCCAACCCCAGTCCCTGTGGTTGATTCCTGGATCGAAACATTAATCAATGTCCACAAAGACGCCAAAGAATGACTGGAAAAGGCCAGGAAAGATGTCAAACCTTATGCAGACACCAAAAGAAGACCAAGTCCTTCTTACGTGGTGGGAGACAAGGTTTGGCTGTCCAGAAGAAAGAAGGAAGCCACTTCCAAGAGGGTCACAAGTAAGGAGAAACAGGTGAGAAGGGGAGAGACCTGTGACAGAGGCACAAGATCATTGTGTAGGTGGGAAGAGAGCACACCAAACCATTCTTAGTCACATGTTAATTCTATTGGTGGAATATAGCATCCAGAAACTATCTTGGATTCATGCCATTTTAGAAGTCTGTGAAAGCAGCTCACCAAAGCAGTGTTAGCATCAAATGATTGTGTAGATCATGAATAAAACTCTAAAACGTTCTTACCTACATGCCAATTTTGTAAGTGGGAAGAGAAAATGAAAATGCATTTTTATTCATATATCAGTTTTATAGTAAGAGGAGAGAATATGCCAAAACAATCAGAGGCACACTCTCATTGTATAGTCTAAGGACATCAAACCACAAATGTCTTAGGTAAACACTTAGTTTAAAGTTAGAGAAGAGAGCATGCCAAATCATTCTTAGGTGGCCATTATCTCATAGGTGGAGGACAGCATGAAAAAGCATTCTTATTAACATGTTCACTGTATAGGTTTAGGAGAGAATACCAAATGATTCTTAGGCACATATTAATGTTATAGGTAGTTGAGAGAGCATAGCATTTTTGTAGGTGGGAAGAGAAAGCACAAACCACTCTTAGTCTCACATTTGTTTTACAGACATAGGAGGCAGAGGAGAGAGAATGTCAAACCTTCCATGGGTCTTCTTTCATTTTATAGGCAAAGGAGAGATTGACAAAATATTCTTAGGTGCATATCATTTTTTGTAGCCATGGACAAGAACACACCAAAACATTCTTTGCCTCATGCTTAATTTGTAGGTGTTCTAGAGAATTTCAAATGCATTCTTAGGCACAGTTTATATTTGACAGTGGAGAAAAGCACACCAAAACATACTTAGGCATGGTGGATGGTAAGGATGAGCACGTTGAGATTCCGTCCTTTATTTTTCTATGTGGGAAGAGAAAAATAATTGTTAGTGACATACTTATTTTTTATGGAGGAGATAAATAGACAAAACATTCATTGTATACGCAGTGGAGAGCACAACAAAATATTCTTAGACACATGTTCATTTTGTTGGTGTTGCAGAGCACGCCAAAAGCATCTTAAGTACACTTCATTTTTGCATGTGGAAAAAAGGCAAACCAAAGCATTCTTAGGCACATGTTCATTCTGTCGGTTGGGAACACAACACAACAAAGCCGTCTGAGGTATGTGTCCATTATTTTAGGTGCCCTAGTTGTTAGGCACACTTAATTTTTAGGTGACTTATGCACACTGAATCATTTTTAAGCATGCATACTATATTTGTGTAGGTAGGAAGAGAACTTAAAAAGAATGCTTAGTCACACCTTTGTTTTACAAGTGTAGGAGAAAGTGTGTCAAAGCATTCTTAGATGCATGTCATTTTTATTGGTCAAAAGAGAACACACCAATGCATTCTTAGTGACATTTATATTGGAAGAGAGAGAAATCCAAAGCATTCTTAGGCAAACTTCATTTTATAGGTGGCAGAAAGCATGTCAAAGCACTCTCAGGCACGAGTCATTTTTGTAGGTATGAAGAGAACCTCCAAAAACATTGTAAGTCACACGTTAATTGTTTAGAGGAGGAGAGAGCATGCCAAATCATTCTTATTAAGATGTTCATTTTATAGATAGAGGAGAACACGCCAAAATATTTTTAGGCACACATCATTGTTGTAGTTGAAGAATACAACATGGTAAAACAATCGTGATCACATGTTCATTGTAGAGGCTTAGGAGAGAGCACACCAATACATTCTTAGGCAAACAGTGATTTTATAGGTGAAGGAGAGGACACCAACACATTCTTTGATGCACTGTTATTTTATAGGGAGAGGAGAGAGCCAATGCACTTTATTTTGTAAGTGAAAAGGGAACACAGCAAATCATTCTTAGTCACATCCTTTTGTAGGTGGAAGAGTGGAGTAAGATAAAGCTGCTTATTGGTACAATTCAGTTACATATATATTATGAGTGAATCTGTTGTAGTGCCCATACATGGAATCTGTTGGTCATAGTCCACCAGCTACAGCTGTGGTATTATGCATTGGCAAAGAGCATGTGATGTGTGAGTCGCTGCACTGTGTATTCTGGTCCTCTGCAAAGAACAGTGGCATCTGCCTGAAGTTAATCAGGAGAATTGGCAAAAAATATAATTGTGCATGTGCAATTGTCACACGTATAATCAGTGACAAAGGTGCGAGGTCAGAATAAGCCAGATGTACTCATCTGTACAATCAGTGAGAAAGGTAGATGGTCAGGATGAGGAACTTGAGCTTCTGTCCTTTAGGCAAAAGAGAGAGAAGAAATTGCATCACCTCATGAACAAAATGAACAACCCACAGATGACAAAAATAGGAGATCCTTGTAGGTATGTCCAGTTCCCTTTTCTTTGGAACCAGATTACAATGTGGAATTTGCCAAAGATTAGGCTCTGTCCCATGATTCTAGATTGAGACTCAGTTCCATCTTGTCTGATGATACCACAGATGATGAGAGATACATTGAGACAGACCAATGATGTGAAGATGTTGATGAAGCTATACAATTGTAATGTTCAAGTACTGTCCACAGCAATCGAGCTTCAACTTCTTCTGGTGCTTCAGTGTACATTATTTTGCAAAGAATCCACAACAGAAATCAGTAAGCAGAGACATTCACGGAGACCAGCGAGTCACAGGCATTGATCACGCCATAGATGTGTCATGTTCAAGCACTGTGCACAGGAACCAAGCTTCATATCTCTCTGATACTTCAGTGTACAGTATTGTAGACAGCCACATCAACACTGCCATTAACTTTATCAACAGTATTTTTGCAGAATACACAACAAATGTTAAAGGCAGACCATAGGAGGAGGAGATGTGGTTAGGGCCTAGTTCAGCTCTCAGAAATGTCTGGTATGTGGAATTATTCCAAAACTAAATAGCAGCAACTACTTATTGCAGCCTACGACAAGAGCAAAAAACATTGTGCAAGGGAAGTCGACAAGCAATTTGAGCAAATCTTCACTGCAAGACCACATGAGATAGCATGTTCACATTGTTCGTCAATGGAAATATTGATGTTTTAGCCTTCCACAAATGTGCTACATACAATGCTTATTTTAGCACCACCACCCAGCATCATTACACCGAAAGAATTGCAAATACACAGCTTTTTTAGAAGCACTTTAACACCATCATGCTAGCAAGGGCATTGGCATGTAGACACGATTTTTCCTCCACAGTGTTCCTGAGGCTATTTACTGTGTTACAACATGTCTAAAAGAAAGCAGGTTCACACATTTGATTTAAAGTTACCTTTACTGGCATAAATAGGTTGTGGTAGCAGCGTCATGCATGTTATTTAAAGTGACCACTACTGGCATAGAAGCAGCGTCATGCATGTTATTTAAAGTGACCACTATTTGCATAGAAGCTGCTGCCACAACATATCTATGCCAACATTGGTCAGTGTAAATCACATGCATACTGCTGCTGACACACAACCTATCTATGCCAGCAGTCTCTGAAAGAAATTTACATAGACCAACCAAACAAACACATGACCACACACACTCATGCCCAGACATAGGCACAGACACACTCTGATCCTAACATACATATACATAAACAGACACAGCTACAGACACACACAACTAGTCTTGCTTGCCCTCACACCCACTCACACAGACATAAGATAGATTGCATTGCATTTAATTGTATATAACAATATTGGATCAGAGGATGGCCAACAAAAGGTCTATGCAACTCAGAGAAGATACATCTAAGCAACATGGGATTAATGGAAGTTTAGTGTAAGGGCCTACACTAAAGGATCAGAGCCACATCCAAATTCAAGTTTAAAAAACCCTTGCATGGTCTCTTAGTACTGCGTTCCTTGAGTCTCCAACAGACAGAGATTGTTTAACAGCTACTGTGGAGGGCCTTGAATGGAAACACATTGCCCTATAGGTTTCTTTGTGGATAACACAATATATATATTCCCCCCTACTGGGTTCTTGTAGGTAGGATTAACTTGCCCCTAACCGGGTTGTCAGTATGGCCAGTGTATGTATTTCACTGAGCAGGTTATGAGTGTGAACCACTTCGGATTGTGGTACTTGCAATATAATTCCTGCTTGGCTACAGATCAGGGTCCATGTTGAACCGTGTACACCCAACATAGATGTTTTGTTGTTGCATTGTTGTGAAGTTTGTGCGGATTGCTGTGTTTTTGGCTTGTGGTTGTGTTTGGTTAGAGTTTGAGAAGTGCATGCAGAGGGATGGAATTGTTAGTTGGTTGGTTAGTTGGCATTGCTGTCCTTACAATTATGGGATTCCATCGAGGTGCGGTACATGCTGACATTCACATTTCTATCTAGATGCGATGCAAGCTCGGGTTCAGAATCCTGAGTGTGGCACATGCTAACAGTCACATTTCTATCTAGATGCGGCGCAAGCTAGGGTTCAGAATTCTACGTGTGACACATGCTAACAGTCACATTTCTATCTAGATGCGACACAAGCTAGGATTCAGAATTCTAGGTGTGGCACGTGCTAACAGTCACATTCCTATCTAGATGCGAAGCAAGCTAGGGTTCAGAATTCTAGGTGTGGCACATGCTAACAGTCACATTTCTATCTAGATGCGACGCAAGCTAGGGTTCCGAATTCTAAGTGGGGCACATGCTAACAGTCACATTTCTATCTAGATGTGACGCAAGCTAGGGTTCAGAATTCTAAGAGTGGCACATGCTAACAGTCACATTTCTATCTAGATGCGACGCAAGCTGGGGTTCAGAATCCTGAGTGTGGCACATGCTAACAGTCACATTTCTATCTAGATGCGGTGCAAGATAGGGTTCAGAATTCTAAGTGGGGCACATGCTAACAGTCACATTTCTATCTAGATGCGATGCAAGCTAGGGTTCAGAATTCTAAGTGTGGCACATGCTAACAGTCACGTTTCTATCTAGATGCAACGCAAGCTAGGGTTCCGAATTCTAAGTGGGGCACATGCTAACAGTCATGTTTCTATCTAGATGTGACGCAAGCTAGGATTCAGAATCCTGAGTGTGGCACATGCTAACAGTTACATTTCTATCTAGATGCGGCGCAAGCTAGGGTTCAGAATTCTAAGTGTGGCACATGCTAACAGTCACATTTCTATCTAGATGCGACACAAGCTAGGATTCAGAATTCTAGGTGTGGCACATGCTAACAGTTACATTTCTATCTAGATGCGGCGCGAGCTAGGGTTCAGAATTCTAAGTGTGGCACATGCTAACAGTCACATTTCTATCTAGATGCGACACAAGCTAGGGTTCAGAATTCTAGGTGTGGCACGTGCTAACAGTCACATTCCTATCTAGATGCGAAGCAAGCTAGGGTTCAGAATTCTAGGTGTGGCACATGCTAACAGTAACATTTCTATCTAGATGCGACGCAAGCTAGGATTCCGAATTCTAAGTGGGGCACATGCTAACAGTCACATTTCTATCTAGATGTGACGCAAGCTAAGGTTCAGAATTCTAAGAGTGGCACATGCTAACAGTCACATTTCTATCTGGATGCGACGCAAGCTAGGGTTCAGAATCCTGAGTGTGGCACATGCTAACAGTCACATTTGTATCTAGATGCGGCGCAAGCTAGGGTTCAGAATTCTAAGTGGGGCACATGCTAACAGTCACATTTCTATCTAGATGCGACGCAAGCTAGGGTTTAGAATTCTAAGTGGGGCACATGCTAACAGTCACAAATGTTATTTAGAGGCGGCGCAAGCTAGGGTTCAGAATTCTAAGTGAGGCACATGCTAACAGTCACGTTTCTATCTAGATGTGACACAAGCTAGGATTCAGAATCCTGAGTGTGGCACATGCTAACAGTTACATTTCTATCTAGATGCGGCGCAAGCTAGGGTTTAGAATTCTAAGTGGGGCACATGCTAACAGTCACAAATGTTATTTAGAGGCGGCGCAAGCTATGGTTCAGAATTCTAAGTGAGGCACATGCTAACAGTCACATTTCAATCTAGATGCGACGCAAGCTAGGGTTTAGAATTCTAAGTGGGGCACATGCTAACAGTCACAAATGTTATTTAGAGGCGGCGCAAGCTAGGGTTCAGAATTCTAAGTGAGGCACATGCTAACAGTCACGTTTCTATCTAGATGTGACACAAGCTAGGATTCAGAATCCTGAGTGTGGCACATGCTAACAGTTACATTTCTATCTAGATGCGGCGCAAGCTAGGGTTTAGAATTCTAAGTGGGGCACATGCTAACAGTCACAAATGTTATTTAGAGGCGGCGCAAGCTATGGTTCAGAATTCTAAGTGAGGCACATGCTAACAGTCACATTTCAATCTAGATGCGACGCAAGCTAGGGTTCAGAATTCTAAGTGTGGCACATGCTAACAGTCACATTTCTGTCTAGATGCGACGCAAGCTAAAGTTCACACATCTATAGCTAATATCTAAAGAAATCAGTCAGTGCCCATTTGTTTTACAAAACTAAAATAACACATACCATGTTTTATGGTGCACTGCTGAGGTGACACCCCTGCATCCAGTCTGTTGCTGACAAGTACATTTTGCATGGATCAATTAATCCTATAATGATTCTTGCGTTGACTGTAGTATACTGCAGTACACATAGTTAGTACAGTCATGATAACACAAATCTTGTAGTATTATCACCCTTCTGTGATATCAACCGAAAGTTGAAATGTACATTGATACATTTGAGTGCCATGATTG
This sequence comes from Ambystoma mexicanum, assembly GCF_040938575.1. Classification (NCBI taxonomy): domain Eukaryota; kingdom Metazoa; phylum Chordata; class Amphibia; order Caudata; family Ambystomatidae; genus Ambystoma; species Ambystoma mexicanum. The sequence continues at coordinate 857,691,412 of NC_090921.1, read as the reverse complement.
CTCAGAAGATAGCTCATTTTATTACGTATTGGTTACTCAGATTTGTGTTCATATTCCCAATCACAGTACTAAATTTCAGCAAGCCAACTCAGCCTTTCCAATGTCTGAGGTTGATAAACTTGCATGTTTATATGCTTCTGTGATAGTAAAACTTAATGTGTGCTACATTGCACCAATTAGCACTAGCTATAGAAAGTGACACAGCATCCATCTGGTGCAGGTCTATAGCTTTGTTCCTAACAATGAGGGTTGTTAAAACTGGAAACCACTTCCTGACGAGGAGCATAATGTGTTAGAAGGGAGATATCATTATGTTGTCAAATTCAAGAAACCAAAGTGTTGTGGCTCATATCCCAGCTTTTCCAGCAGAAGATACAGTGATCCAAAACAAATCAACGTATGCCACTGCATTGTACTATGCTTTCTCCTGTGAAAAGGTTTGCCTTCTGCGTTGTTAAGCCTAGTGCTTGATATTTTTTATCATGTGGGCCATTTGAGTGGAAGGAGTTCTAGAAAGAAGACAGCCAACCAAATATTAAAGAACTCTGGCAAACATATTTTCATCATACAATTTGAAAGGTTCTTCTGCACATACAGACTTCAATTCTGCCTTTCAGTGCATGTAAAGCTTAAAAATAGAAGTGAAAATCCCAGATGAAGCCGTTAAAGATCAAATGTATTAATATTCTGGTGCTAGTATACTTGCCTTGGTAATAATGAAAATGTAGCTAAAATCATTGTCCTTTTGCATAAAATACTTCTATACAATTTTGTTTTTAAATGTTGGCTTAGTATGTGAATTTTGTACTTTCCAAGTTAGTTATTAAAACAATAAGACATTATTTTAGTTCATGAAAGTGAAACACTCAGAAATAATTGCACCTTGCTCGATGATAAGAACTTGCAAACAATGTGGTTAAGTGCAGAAATTGCAGATTGGGCTTATATCTCAGCTTAATCTCTTAACCAACATGTGTGATCAAGTGCAACTCATCTAATCTTGTTTTGCCTAACTTGTCCACATTTCCAGTCAGTAAACAATTGAACATTCTCAGGGCTTGATTCTGTTGAAGGCGCAGTGAGCATGGTAAACACCATGGTTCATTGTGCCTTTTCTTGATGCCTAGGCACAGTCCTCATTCTCACTGTGGAACAATCCTCACAAATCCCACCCTCCAACACCTCACAAGACAATAATCAGGTAATTATAGGAATGCTGCAGAGTTATTTTCATTATGTGCGATATATCTACTTAAACTAACACAATTAGGATGAGGCGCACTTGTAGGATTTCTTTAATTGTTTTGATAAGCTCTTAATCTGTCATGTTCTCTAGGTGCAAAGGCACATGTCTGGTTAGATGTGTAAGGTAGGTTGTGACTGGGAGGGAGGTGGGTAACCTTACCTCTTTTCTCTGGTCAAACTGCTCCACAATAGCAAAATGCAATCATTGGACCACCACCAAAGGAGGTAGTGTATGTGCTTGACATTTTTACACTGTCACTAATGTGGAGCAGTGCCACCAAAAACCACATGCAAACAAACTGTTTGCGAAACTGCCGGTTGCCAGGTTGGCTTCCAGCCAACGCTGGTAACAGGTGCACAGGTTCCTGAACTGGTGCATTGCATGCTCCCTCAGTGAACTCTGAGACCATTAGAACAGGTGTTAATGACCGTACATGTCGGTAAACCATAATCCAACATTTTTTGCAATTTACAACTAACCAAAAATCCGGCCCTCGTTCTCTAAGAGTCATTTAGTTCTAAGGGTATGCGCTTCACTTATGGTTTTACTGGCTAAAGTGCTGAATTGTACATAATAATCATGACCATTGATATATTTCACACCACAAAGTAATTTGTTTCTTTGCTAATAGCAAAACCACTAGAAAGTCAAAGCTTCCAATTTATATCCACAATCTGTCTACATGGTTGAGCACTTTTATTTTGAATGAGATTGGGGTATGTGTGCTTTTTTCATATAGGTAATAATCTGTGCCCTGTATTTGAACTACACCTTTCTCGCGGTTGCTATTGCTCAAATGTTTCCTGTACCTATGCTTGAACACAACTACCCTCGACCTGGACTGAAAAAATTGCCCATCATAATGCTGCTTGTTCTGATTCCAGCTAGTCTGAAGAGGGTAAGGACGACTGGTAGGGAGCCCCATGCATATTTTCATTTCTGCAGGACAATATATGAAGCTGTGGGTTTTGATCACGATGTGGGGGCGTCGACCCGGGATTTTGTATCCTGTCATTTATTTGGTTCAAAGGCGTCAGTGCCTCGGGCCCCAAGTTTCCTTAGAAATGGCCCTGCATGAAGACTAGGATGTAGAGCGTTTCAGAGAGTTGGTCCTGCTACGGAACATCTTCTGTGACATCTACATTGAAACCTGGCCGGAGCAATAAAAAGAAAATTTGGTCTAAAAGTTCACACGGTGTGAAAAAAGGGAATAGCAACATATTTTATTGGACAGGTAGGGAGGGGCCGAAACTTGCAGACCTGCAAAAAGCATGCACAATATTTTAAACAGAATGCATTTGTGAATTGTCAACCACTGTAAAGCGAACTGTAATTAGATGACTGACTACACTTCAACAGTTTGAGGATAAGCCTTATTGCTGAATTTTGAACTGTTTTTAAATAGTGAATTTTGTTGGCAGGAAGGCCTATTACTAGATCATTAGCATAATCCAGTTTAGAATTAGTGAGACTGAAAACTGTTCCTGCATGCTCATTTGTGGAAACAAATGATAGAATATTTTTAATAGATGAAGTCTATAAAAAAATCGTTTAATTATTCCATTAATGTGAGACTAGGCACTGACTTTGCACTGCAAATATAAACTTTGCACAGTTCCGTGAATCAGCGTTTGTGTTGGCAGTGCAAAGTCACTTTTCAGCAGTGCAAAGTCACTGAACTGTGCAAATAATTCCATAAATCGGACCTAATTATCAAACATTCTTCTTGAACATTCCATATCACATGCATAGAGCGCAGCAGTATAAGAACCAATATTCAACACATGCCATTGTCATTACACTTTTTTTCTATTACAGTAGGTGTAGGTTACTTTGGTGCTTTGAGGTGGATTGGCTGCATTGACAGATTTGTCTTGGTTCTGGGTCATGTTAAAAAAGCAACTCTAATCCTTGGCCTACTGATAATTCTCTTCGGCAAGATTATATCCAGCTATCACCCCTGCGGATCTGGTCCTTGATCAAAAAAGTGCAACAGTGATGAGCACTTTATGCCGGTTGATAGGTCATTTTAGTCACTTGAAGGGGAATTTAGCACTAATGTTTGCAACAGACTACCAGTGCAAACATGGCACAGAACTGAGAGACGAGCACAGAAGTGACTGATGAATGCAAGAACCACATTGTACACGTTTTAATCTAGGCAAATATTGGGCCTAAATTGCCCATCAGTGAAATTTAAGTAATGCACCCTGGCAAGCAATGGAACCCTTATAGCAAAGCATCACATGACATTTTTAAATGCACTCCTTATCTATCTGCCACCATGTTTGGAACAATGGCACATTTTTGCCAATATTTACAGATAGTATTGCTTAAATTATGGAAAGATCTGGGATGCATGCTATCCAGGATTTTATGAAGGGCTGTTATATTAAATCCTATATGGAAATTCAAGAACCGTATAATCTACCATGTCAACATTTCTAGCATATCTGCGCAACTAAGAATGTAGTTACATTAGCGTTGTTTATACCATGATTTTGCTGTAACAAGTTGTAAATGAACTGCAGAACTGAAGATTTTAAGAAAGTATTAGCTGTAATATACATAGGGCCTCATAACGAGGTTGGCGGTGTGGGGGAAAAAGTGGTGGTAATTGAACTTTTCCTGCACTGCCACATTACACGTTTGGCCGAATTACCCCTGGCCGAATTACTGTGTGGTCATTCGGTAGATTTCTGGAAAGTGAAGATGTACATCCTGCTGGAGGTTAATCTTCCACTTTTCCTCCAAAAATCAGTCATTCCACAGGTGGTAATTCCACCAAACCATCACTAATTTTGTGGTAAACCCACGGCACATAGTCACGATAACAGTAATTCTGTTGTGCAGTATTTCATCAGATTTATCACTGGGAATACCTGCTGAGCTCCAATTACTAAAATACAATGGCCCTCATTACGACCCTGGCGGAAATCGAAAAACGATGGCGGAAATGCAATACCGCCATCGAATAGCGCTCGGTGCGATTATGACCCGTCACCGTAAAGTACGATGCCATTAGCGACACCGTAGTGAACGCCAACGCTAACTGCACCAAGTATGCGCACGCGTGCCATGCAAAACCGTAATTACCACCATGGCGCAACGGTACACAAATTCTGACCCTAGCGGACATTTACCTAACGCCATCAAGCATGGCGGAAAGTACCATTCCGCCATGGTGAGAAGTACGGCATCGCGAACCAACCGTAAAAGGCCCTACTGAGTGCCTGTACACCACTCCCTGGCCACATTGCACAACTCCTCGTAGGTGCAATGAAGTCACACAATGCAACCAGTGAAATGTACAAGTCACCCATGCATGCCAACGAACAAATGAATGTCGGGGCTCCAAGTGCCTTGTGAGTGGCCATCCATATTTGCCATGGCACCATTGCCGTACTGATGCAGCACAGGCATGTGAAGGTTCAAGTACAGCAACATGAACTGAAATATGAGACAAACAAAAACAGGCCCCCCATCGCTTGACACGAGTGTAAGGCAACATTCAAAGCAGTATCCTGAGTGAGACTGCACCAGCCCTGTACTCCTGCCAGTAAACAAACCAACCATCAGCATAAGCATGTACCACACAAGTTGGCAGAGTGACTGAGCAGCCAGGCTCATCTCAAGAGGGGCCAATGGGAGCTGCAGGGCACAGATGGCACGAATACAGAAGCTATTCCAATGGACATGACCTCAGTCTCCCTCCAAGAAACGCACGCAAACACAGGCACCTGTGACCATCCATATTCTGATAATCACATCATTCCACCAATCCACCTGGCTGACCGGCATCTGTTACACAAAAGCTAATCCCCCGCCCCTGAACATGACATAATTAAAACAGTCATAATGGCAGCCCCTATCCCTGACCTTACTGGGCTTCGTAGGCAAACGCGGCCAGTACAGTACCACGCAACTATACTCAGAAGCCGGAACCCAATGCAGATCTTCTCACAATACATCGCTCCACAAATAGGAATATGCCACATTACTTGCAAAGAATAACGCTACACTGTGAATATCAGAATAAAAATTTAATGCACATCAAATTCACCAAGCCCATACAGCTATTAGGCCATGAACTCCAAAATACTTTTTCATTACTGTGGGCTGCATCCGCAATAAATGACCAGCTTCTTCTTGTGTGACGCCCTGTTCCTTCATGGTACACAGGGGCTACATTCATGTTCAAAAAGGCAACATGGAAGCGCCTAGAACCGCAGGGCCGTCCCATTAGGTAGGCACTAGTCCAGCTGAGGCAGTCGATATGTTGCTCCTAGCCACTAGTACTGCGTAAGGGCATGTGGCCCATTGCCGATCGTCCCATAAGATCGTAATGGTGCTCCACTGATTAACACGAAGCAGCAGGTGTCGGGAGTAAAAGCCATCTGCAGGAGTGGCATACAGATGGCAGCAGCAAAAGGGGAGGAGATACCTGTCACCCAAATGAAATGAAAAAGAATAGTATGGGCATCAGAACTTCATTTGAATTACTCACTTCAATGATCACACTAAATCCACAGCCATATGCATGCTAGCCCACTCAAAAGGATCATTCCCACCCAAAAATAACTTGCGAATCATAACTATATAAATCGAGGTGAAAACACTATTACAAACGAGTGTTTGTGTGCATGCGTCTGTTAAAACAGAATCCATTAGATGGGATTAGTAACGTGCATAGACACAAGTTTTTGAAGGCGCGTCGAGACAGGGAGGGTTCAACAAGGGCAGATAGACGATGGTCCCACTATGGCAGCCCTGCATCACATAGCGCAGGGGAAGTGGATAGATTCCAAAAAGCCATGTACATGGCAAACTCTCTATTAAATCATCTGTCCATGCATCCATACATCAATCCCTCATCCCGGTATGAAAACGCCTGATTATTTACTCACATAACATTTGAAATTTCCATTGAGTCTGTGCGTAATGCAGTCTGCAAAATCCACTGTGCTCCAGCCCGTAATTCCAGTGTTGTGAAGTAACATGTATTTGGGAAGGTCCGGCCTTATCGTCCACTACGCTATTGCGCATCCCATACTATTCATATCAATCATTGCATTCTCGCCATGGCCCCTGTCCCAAGGACATTAAACAATAGAACTTTATATTTGCAGTCAGACCTGTGGGCGTCTCCTCGCCGCTAGCTGAAAACCGAAAGCGCTGTCCTTCGAATTCCTCATTTGCAACATCACGTCGAAAAGGCATCTGTGACCGCTTGAAATCACAAATCCATCCATGTAGTGCGGCAGTGTGTGAAAATGGCAACTGGCTTCACTCACAAATGGGACGCCCCGCCCGTCGGTGAACCGCGGTACAGTGCTGCATGAGGGTCCACTGTTAATCGAGTACTACATTCCACTGACCCTTCACAAGTTTGTTCGCGACTGCAAAGATAGTATGTGAAACAATGGGACCATAGCAGAATGAACATATGAACCAATATTTCACTGCCATCGGGATTAAATACATGATTGTAATAGCAAGATGCCATGCGTCGAATTGCAGCGTTGTGTGCGGGACGTGCTCGCCCAAAGGGGATTGCAGCTTGAACAGGTGGAATGAATCACCACGGGTGGAGGCTATACAGCCTGAAAACACATAAATTGCACACCCAACCCCCTCCCACAACCACACCCACTCCAAAATGCTACCGGCAGGACTAGCGATGTTGGCCCTGGGGGACCTGATAGCACTGCAAGTACTCCAACTTCAAGAAGAAGACGAACACCAACTACTACAACAACCGGCCGCACAGAGGAGACGCAGGAGGAGGAGGAGGGCAAGGCAGGGCCAGCAAGGCCCACCAGCACAGCCACTACCACCACGCAGGCAGCCCGCAATCCCACGCCTCCGAGCACATCCGTTCAACCTCACTGATGAGCAGATCCACACCCTCTACCGTTTGGACCGGGACACCATAACCGCCATTGTGGACATGACACACGCTGACCTTGTCAGCATGATAGATAGCCCAACCGCCATCCCACCCCTACTGAAGGTGGTGTCTGTACTCCACTTCCTGGCCACAGGCACCTACCAGCACACAGTCGGACAGTTGCATGGCATTTCACAGCCACTGTTGTCACGGACACTATTGCAAGTGCTCGATGCCCTCCTGAAGCACGCAGACGACTACATCTCTCTACCACGGTCGGAGCAGGAAATTACGAACACAAAAGTGGGATTCCATGCACTTGCCGGCATACCGGGTTGCATTGGTGCCATCGACTGCACCCATGTGGAATTGGTTGTCCCACATGCCATGGAGGCCCAGTACCGCAACCGAAAACAATATCATTCTCTTAATGTACAAATGGTGTGTGACTCCAACAGGATCATTACACATTGTTGTGCCCGATTTCCTGGATCAACCCATGATTCTATGGTCTTGAGGAACTCTACAATACCACGCTACATGGAGCGACACGCAGGGCACAGATCCTGGCTACTCGGTGAGTCTCATTTCATGCATGATAATGTGGTGTGTGTGATGCGGCAATGACCTGGCAGGAAGGGGGGGGATGCGTACGTAGCAATGTCATTCCACAAACATCCTTTATTGTCCACATACAGGTGAAGCCGGGTATCCACTGAAGAGATGGCTCCTTACACCACTCCGGAACCCACAGAACCAGCATGAGGAGGACTACAACCATGCCCACTCACGTACCCGTGTAGTCATAGAACAGGCATTCGGCCTACTGAAGGGTCATTTCCGCTGCCTCAGCAGGTCTGGCAGGGCACTCCTGTACCGCCATGAGAAGGTTGCAAAGATGGTCATGGCATGTGTCATGCTACACAACATGTGCGTACGTAGAAATGTGCCCATGCCCCCTGACGCAGAACTGCAAGCACCTGAAGATGGTCATGAAGAGGGTGGGGATGTGGCAGCACCTCAAGGAGTGCGCAAGGTACAGGAGGGCCGTGAAATTCGTCAGATTATCATAGATTCATGCTTCTAGCACTCACGCCTGGTGGCTGATACATGGACACGGGACTTGTGGCACTGTGTGTGTCTGGAACATGCACAATATGGACTGTACGCCTATGAAGGACTCGTACACAAAGATCAATGTCCGCACATCTCATTGGATGATTGTGAAATGTTTATAGCATATGTGAAATTATGTTACACACCCCATCGACCCGCCACCCAAGTAAGCCCAACACACCCCCTCCACCCTCCTACCTCCCCCCGAACACCAGTGTCCAAAGATGCTCATTGTCAGTGGGCAGACGCTATTGCAAGCCCCCTCTCCGGGTGGCACCCCTGCCTGTGGAGCGCAGGTTCCTCCCAGATCTACGTTGGGGGCTGCCCTGGACGGAACTTGCAACGGATGATGTCTCTGCCTGCTCACGTCCATGCATGTCCCTAAGGGTTTGTGAGAGCTCAGTGAGCACACGGCGCACAGCGGCAAGTTCAGCACATACATCTTTGGACGTCGCATGCAGTTCCCCCCTCAGGCTCTCGATGCTTCTCTCCATTTGTACTCTCAGGCTCTCGGTGCTTCTCTCCATTTGTACTCTCAGGCTCTCGGTGCTTCTCTCCATATGTACTCTCAGGCTCTCGGTGCTTCTCTCCATTTCTGCCCTAAGTGTCTCAGTAGATGTTTCTATGGCTGCCTTAGTACCCCCACATTCATCAGCATGGTCCTTGAGGAGCGTGGCCATTTGCTGCTGTTGCACGATCACCTGGTCGAGGGACTGTTGCCTCTGCTGGGCCATGGCCATTTGCGGTGGTGTCACAGAGGGGCTGATCACCTCATGTTGCCTTGACACAGGGCTTGTGGGGGATGGCCAGTCGTCGTCTTGTAGGTGCCCCTGCGTGGTATCCTCATGGTGTACGGGATGAAACAAACAGGGGGATTGAGACAGGTCATGGATGGATCCTACATCGACATCACCGTTTTCTGTGTCGGAGCATGCTGCCATTAATGCAGTGTCACCTATGGTGCTGCTGCCACCAGAAGCAGTGCCTTCTGTGGCATCCATTGGGGGGACCTGTGGTGGTGCTGTTGTGGGCATGCTGGCTGCTGGGGTGCCTGTTGAAGTCCCCTCCTGTGTGCTGCCACTCGATTTGTGCTGCTGCCGTGTCTTGATCCGTGCAGCTGAGGTGGAGGGTCTTTGGCCGTTGGTCTTGGCCCTCTTTGCAGGTGTGCTGGTAGGGGTGTCCTGGAGCTCGTCGTTTGAATCGGACCCTGTGGTGGAGTAAAGGAGGGCGAGCGTTATTAATGGGTCTGTGGAAATTGGAATGGCAATGTATCACATGCATTGGGGTGGTACCTGAGGGTGATTTGGGTCAGGGCCTTGGAGGTGGTTTCATTTTTGTGTGGATTGAGGATGCAGTTGTTTTGCAGCCTGCAGTTAGGGTGTGCCTGCTGCACGTGTAGAGGGTGTTTTTAGGATTTTTAATTATTTATATATTTGATTTGAATTTTTAAGTGCACTATCAGGCCAATGTATGTGGACGTTCTCCTGGACATGTGTTTCTGTTGCACTATGTGGACACATGGTACTTCACATGATTGGACATTGTGGATTTAGCATTGTTTTATTTGGCCCAGCTACCTGATTCTTCGGATGTCTGCACTCCTTTCTCCATCCCTCCGACTCCCTCTATACTCTCCATTCCAATGGTGGAGGCACAGATTTCCTCCCAGGGGGTCAACTTGATGGGTGATTCCGATCCTCCCCTGGTAGCTGTGGCAATGTTACGGTTGGCGGATAGTATGCTCCGTACGCGTATCCGCAAGTCGTCCCATCGCTTTCTGCATTGCTGTGGGTTGCGGGGTGCGGTCCCCACCGCACTTACCCGCTGTGCCACCAGGGCCCATATGGCCTTCTTGTTCGCCAGTGCCGTCCTGGTCATTTCCGTCGAGAAGACGACGGCAGCATTCTCCTGGAGGGTCTCTGTGAGCACGGTGAGTTCCTCAGGGGAGAAGTGGACCTGCCGCTTGCGGTCGCACGCTTTTTTCGCTACTTTTCCCATTTTAATTGTTTTCACTAGGGTGGATGACGGGTTGGGATGTGTCTCAGGGTAGTATTTTTAATGGTTGTGTGGGAATTCTGATTTTATAGGTGTACGGCGTGATGTTTCCCGTTCCGGGACCATGTTTTTACTTCCGTTTCCGTATATTTACGGTCACCGTATTTTCCGATTGCCGCTCATTACGGTGACCGCTATGATGGGTGGCGGAATTGCACCTAGGGCGCCGTACGACGGCGGTGAGGGGCATTTTGGGGACATTTCCGCCATCGCGGACTTTGCACTTCCGCCATGGCGTAGTGCTCGTGCCCGATGGGTCAGAATTAGCCGCACTTTACTCCGTCGTGCAATAGCGGAAACGCTATTTACGCTATGGCGGTCAGGTCAGTTACTTTCCACCAGGGTCGTAATGAGGGCCAATGTGTTGTTTTGATTGGGGTGTTTCAATTTGTTTTTTGTGCAAACCCTCTGTCTTTTACACACCAATCGTGGGATACCAAACTATTGCATATATTTGCAAAAGGTCCTCCTATTTAAAAGTCATTCCCATCAATTTTTTGAGTGCATGATGAAAGAGGGAATGGGCGATTTATAACTGTGTTTATAATATAACCTGCTCCTTCCCTCCTGTATCACTTTTATCGTGCACTAATAATAGCAATAGTGTAGTTCCAGTGAGTGTCACAGATTTAGCTTGACTCACCGAAGAATTATCACCGTATTATGGCCAATCCACCTTAAGTGGAACAATGGAAATCTGAAGCAACACACCCTAGTAGCTCATGCAAAGTTCTACCTGCAGAATATAAGTGTCACCCTTCTTTAGATCTTGTAAATCTGGAGTTCTCATAGGAAGAACACTTTAAGAAGCACATAATATGGTGCTGTTTGAGGTATCTGCGTGCAGCTTTACAAATAAAACACACATCTCCCTTATTGAATAATTATGGGACATTTTGTGAAGTTCCATCTGGATGAGTCCCAGAACTTGTGCTTCCAGGTGTTCCAGTGGGTTCATGTAATTTGTCATGCAATTCTGAATAAAAGGTGCATAATCCAGCCATCTAGTGGTCACCCATACCCTATGTAGAGAGATAGAGACCTCTGCAAAGGGTTGTTACGTGACTGCCCAATGCACCCCCAGTCCCCAAAAAGGGTTTGCTTTGGCGTTGGGGCTACTAACCCAGTCAGTGTGTTTGAAGTGGGTTCATAGGTCTTGAGCTGGGTGGACAGGGTAGAGCCAGCTCTCAGATGACACTCTAGCCTACCTGAAGCAACACACCCTGCACACACATAACGAATCGGACTTATGTGATCTCAGCAGACTACTTAATGGGCTTGGTTAGGGGATCATAAACCCTGAACTGGACCGACAGCTCTGGCTTTGGTTAAGACAGTTTCCAGTATTATGAAACAGGCTGGTGTTGTGTTCAAGAGCAGGGAAAACATATGCTGCAGAAAAACATCAAAGAAACACTACTGCCAGTGAGTCAGATAAAATAGTAGTTAAGAGGAGATACATTTGTCTTACTCTAGTCGCATATGGTGCTACTTTCTTTTGGCAAGCTACTGTAATTTCCACATCCATAAGTAGGAAGTCCTTTCTTCACATATCTGTGTTAGGCAGAATCACATGCAGGGAACACTACATGCAATTAAGACTACATGTGTAAGCACAATTTCACCTTTGGTACAAGCCTGTACTACATAGTAAAGTGGTAGCTATGGCTGAGCAGCCAGACTTATCTCAAGAGTTTAAGTGAGCAGTAGAACAAGTTACAGAAAGGACCAACCAATACAGTGATTCAAACAAACAGTTACTCAAGGTTTCTTGGTAAAAGAATATATATTTATTTACTCAGTCAGTTAGAAAGCATTACACTAGCACAAGCAGCTCAATATCACAAACGAATAAACCACAAAATTACAACCGGTAAGTAAATGAACAAGTTGAGCTCCCCTGAATTGGGATCAAAATGGCACTACAGATACTTAATAAAGGGGTAAAAAGACAAGGCTAGAAGAATAGACAGCCCAAATACATTCATAGGCAAGGCAAAGGGTTTCAGTTAACTACAACCAGCAATTCTTCTCAAAGGCCTGGGCCAAAGTTAATGGTTCAGAGTCTTTGTATAGGATATCACAGTTCTAGTAACCGTTAAGTCTTTGCTACAGAGTTTGGAAGAATTTGGCGAAAAGTGTGACAAATGTTTAGGGAAGTGCAAGCCTTCGAAGTTGAGGAAAGTTTCACGCACTTTCTCGATGGCCGAAAAGATTTCCAGACCGCGTTTGCACAGTACCTTGGTAATGAAGAAGAACTGTAGCTGGGACTGTTGTTCCTGGAAGTTCGAGCAGATCTCACTGTTCCTGAGCTTCAGTCGTGGGGACAAGCACGAGGACGTCGGAAGGTTCCTGCACTGCACAGGGATGAGGCCAAAAGCTTAGCAAGACGTTGGTTTAAGGTGTGAGTGCCTTAAATTCCACAAGCTGGTTTCCTTCCCTCTGGCTATCCGGGTTTTAACAGCACTCTGATGAAAATTTGACCAGATGGGGACGGTGTCCAGGTGGCTTGCGATTTAGTTGTTCCCACCAAACTCAAGGGAAGAAGTTAACCTTGAAGGGCTTCTATGTCTATGGAGTTTCAGGCAATTCGGACCTGCAGCAGGGCTTCACCGGTCATCCAGGAGTTGCAGCAGCCCTCTTCCTTCAGCTCGTCTTCGGTTCTTTTGTTCCAGTGGTTGACTCTGCTTTCCAAGTCCCAGAGACATGCATTTAAAAAGTTTTCCCCCATTCATTCCAGTCTGGCTGTCACTCACACAGCAGGGTGGCTGTCCTTGCCGGACAGACTTTCTGGCCAATCACGCCAGAGTGCATTCAGCTCTCCTAGGAGACTAAGAACACAGAGTTTTGGGTACCTCCCTCTCACCCTGTCCACCCCAGAACCTCAAGCGCCAGAGGAGGGCTTCAGCACTGAAGCCCACCAAAGGCCAATGAACAAAGGGACCAAACCTGGTTTGGCGTGCAGAGATAAACACAAGAAAGTCTTTTGCTAAAAGAAATGGCGAAAAAAGATGACCGGAGTCAGTTTTTACAGACAGGTCTGGGGCGCCATATTGGAAAACATGGCTGACCCGATTTTTAGCTACCGTTGTTAGCGGTCGGGAATAATCACAGTAGTTGATCTAAACCACTGCCACCAGCCATTTAAAGTAGGAAAGGGTAACATTTGACTGTTACATGAGTGTCTTGACTCAGGGGAAGCTAGGCAACCCCTCCAGCACTCTATAGTAATATATATTGTGTGCTGGGTCAGTAAATTTAAAGAGACTAGTAAAGTCAATTTAACTTTTCATGCTTTGGGAGATAGTAGTCAGTCCCAGAGAAGGTATTTAAACCTTGGGAAGACTGAAAGACATCCCTGTGTCACTGCACTGAAGGTGCTGTGTGGCACACAGAAAAAGATGATGCCACTGGAGTTGTTTTAAGAATCTATAACTAAAGAACACAAAAGTAAAACACATTGAAAATGAAAAGTTCAAAGCCCCAAAATATAGCAAAAGAGTTGGAGGGCTCTAAGGTAGAGGGAATTTAGCACTTGTGTGAGAAATCTCCCTAACAATCTGCCTGCACCAGAATCACTTGCAGCTATTTGAGAACGGTGGTCCTTTTTAAGCTTTCACACCATACCCTGTCTCCTCCTAATACATCAGTGATATAACATTAAAATGTGTGTTGAGTAATTTGTGCTCATGTTTAAATGTAATTGTGAATAAAACACACTACTTTTTGGTTGTTCTATGTGAAGAACTGGTTTGTCAAATACACGCACAAAACCACTGTGACATACAAATAAACCAACTTCAAAACAAGACGTGTAAACGTTACACCATATCTAGTGTTGCCTTCCCAGTTCTATGTGGGGCACATAAATCTTGCTTAGTGTGCCCAAGGTAGTGCTGAAGTCCATGCTCCAGGCAAAGTGGCCACTTGGCTGTGTGTGCAGGTGCATTGGGTGAGTAGGTGTTCCAGGCCATGTTCTTTGACTACTCCATTAGGACAAGAGCCACTGTGCATGGACACAGCACATTCCCACTAGCCAAATTGACTGGACTAGGGGGTTCCTAGGGAATATTCCTGGGATAAGTACCGTGCCCTGTGCAAGTTGTCCATTAGTCCTGGCAACAGGCCATTCCCAGTGGGCAGATCTGGTCACTTTGTGGTGCCCTGGGCATAGCCAAAGTAGAAAAGTGGCCTCTCAGCATGAATTCAAGGCACACACTCTGGGCACATCGGTGGTAAGAGGGGGGGTTTGAGGATGTTCAGACAATGGCCAAATGCTCCACCCCAGGCAATGTGGCTATAGGACATGGTGAAGGCAAAGCCCATTGGCTGCATTATGTGGCTCAAGGAATCCAAGGTCATAGCCTCTGTAAATTGTCCACCGAGAGGGGCTGGCATACTTACCTTGAGATCATGCTACCTGGGCCATTGCCTGTGGCCATGCCCCAGAAACCTCCAAGATATTTGTCTTGTCATTGAGCATGGACAGAGCAATCACCTACTGACTACCAACGATATTCCAACACAATATGAATGATCATGCAGAATTCTCAATCTACATTGGAACTCTATGATCTTACAAAGTTTAAATCAACGCAGAATGGATTGCACATAGAGAAACCAATAGAGTTCAACCTCTATTGAAAGAGTTGAAAGATGGATCACAGATAGATAGATAGATAGATAGATAGATAGATAGATAGATAGATAGATAGATAGATAGATAGATAGATAGATAGATAGAGTTAGAGATAGAATGCTATTGTTAGTGCTCAATTGGATCGCTTTCAACAGAGAATGTGTACATCAAAGCAGACTGTATTACCCAGGGTAAAGCCAAGCGAGGTGCATTTTAGTTCACGCTGCCTTGATTTTTTATAAATTATGCCTCAGTTTACATTTACAAGTTTGTGTACGTGTATGTCATCAACGTCTTGATAGCTGGCATGGCTCCTGCCCAAGGGCACTTATGCTTAAGTAGATAGATTAAGTGTTAGTTTACCGTATCAGTGGAACTGAACACCCAGTGAAACCATCCCCTGACGACATGCTTATGAATTCAGAAACCACGTGTGCTAAGTGGCTTAGCTTGACTTCTATTGTAGCTCAACGTTTAAATCTGATCAATCAGGTTCTGCTTTAATGTATGTCTTTCAATAGATTCTTGTACAAATAATGGTTGTTCATTTTAATAAACACCTTATTAACTTTTGCATCATTGATTACTTTCTAGTACATGTTCTCAACGGCTACATATGCGTGGGCTTTACACACATTCTCAGTTTTCTTTTCTTTTTTTTTTTTTTAATAATCGACTTTGGTCAACAGTGTTCTATTAATATTGTATGGCAACCATACAATTTTAGTTGTCTAATTATAGTGGAAAAACAACATGTGAAAAATCAATTAATGTTTGGAGATGAATTCAGACCTTCCTTTCTTGAAAAAGATATGTAATCCTTTTGAAAGAAAGATACCCACCTACTCAGTCCATTCATATGTGTAAAGTACTGGAGGATCAATTGTGTGTTTTCCATTTAGCCACATGTACCTGCTTTATAGGGCGGGCATTTCCCGTAAAGGCTTTGACTAACTGTGGTTTTACCAGAGGTCACGTCACACAGATCTGCACCAGGGACAGAGGAGGTCAGTAAGCCTGACGGACAGTCTGCAAAACAGATCTATAAACCTCGTCTTTAAGGTTGATATAAAGCAGAGATAAATGTATTTCTGATTAAGTTACCCTGGTAAATACAATACCAGAACAGAATTAGAAAAATTACATGAAAGTAAATCCACAATACGTTCTGCTGAAAAAGCTATATTAAAGATGCATTCAGAAATACCTGCTTCATTTTATGTTTCCTAGGAATCCGTTTGTCTTAAGATAAGCAAGCAACATGTACATCATTTGGCTTGAAATCTCATTTTCCAAGGAGCACAGAGCAGTGAGACAAAATGTGCTGAGCCTATTTCCTTTTAGTGAATAGTGCAAGGTTATTTTGATAAGGGCGTGGTTGCAACGTATGCCCTCTATGTGGTACATATGGGCTAGGACATTGATGATTACATTTGCGTTTCCATATCCTATGTCTTCAGTGATGTAGCAGTTGATGTCACCTGTACTGACATCAGACATGTGACTGGTGAAACTGAATTACAGTTACTTAGTTTAGTATAACTCACACATCTTAGTGTTTTAAAAAAAAATCTTTTGAATTGTAACGTATGCTCTTGGGACTTTCCTTCCTTTTTTTATTATTGGCATATATTATCATCTAATATAAGTAGAGAGCCATAATATCCCTAAAATAAAGTACACGTATTTGTGTATAAAAGTAATAGTGTTTCTGTAGTTATTTTTAGGTGGGACCCCCTGTGAAAAGAAAACTGTGTTCAGAGGTTTATATGTTTGGTACTGTTCGACAAAACATTCCCTCCAAAAATATACCCAACTCTCCCACGCAGGGGTAACATTGTATGCAGGACTCTCAGCCTTTTTCCATGTAAACTCTGATAGGGAATGTTTACTAGCCCTTACATTAAAAATAGCTGGACTGATTTACAACAATCGGACATGATAAGATGACATCTGGACTCAATTGAGATTTGTTGAAAATTCTCATTGTTTACAGAAGTTGCCAAAAAGGGACCAAAATAAGTATTAGTTGCTTCTATTTCATCCTCGCAATCGTAGACCGGCATGCTTCAATAACAGAATCTGATTGTCCCAATTGCAAATGCAGGTAGTAAAATAATATTTGATTGGCTACTCTGAAGAAATCCATTCTGATTGGTGAGAGTTGGATATTTTCCATCCACCCATTATCTTCGGCCACAGAATGTGTGGCTGGTCCCGAAGTCCATTGTGTATAAAAATGAAAAGGTACATGCAGCAAGGCTCTGAGGCTTATCAAACCCTTGGCAGGGTTAAGAGTATGGCTCTAAATATTTGAAAACACACTGTTTAAATCAAATTATATGAAGGTTCAGGGCTAGATCTGGTGACAGCAAACCAGGTCAGTGTACTTGCAAACAAGAGTGCTAATGGCAATGCCCCAAAGTGTCTTCAAGGCATGGCCTACTGCCACAAATACATATTGGGTATCTTCTGGTTCCTGGTCAGGGTCAAAGGACATACCCTAGGCACCGCATTCAATGAGCATAGACACATGTCCAGTGGCACATTGTGTTACTAAGGGCACCAGTGGCCATTTTAAGATTTTAGGAAATGCCTAGGAGGTACTCTGGGTCACGCTGACAAGACAGAACATGATGACAGACTGTGCTGCGGACACAGTGGTACATCAGTTACGTTATTAGGCCCAGGCCATTGCCAACAGCCATGCTCAGGGTGTTGAGCCAGTTGGACATGTACTGTGGCCATGCTTAGGGTGCTCGTGAAAGATTATTTAGGTGCATTGCCCTGAGAAACAATTACTATGGGCACGATGAGCCTCATTGAGAAGCCAAGGGCATAGCTAATAGTCACTCTGTTGTTCAGGTGCCTGGGGCATGGAGAAAGGCTTTTACCTAGGCAAATTTGGCATTGGACAGTGAGACAGAGTGCACCATAAGGGGGGCGGGCAGGAAAGAGGGGGGTTGGGAGAGGGGAGCCCAGACAGAGATGGTTGAAGGAGAGGGCATGCAGGGGGGCAGACAGGAGGGAGGCACAGGGGGGCCATGAAAGGGAGGAGGGCACAACAAAGAACAAGAACAACAGACCTACAAATCAGATGCATTACAGAACCATCATAAAGAAAAGCACACAGCAGGAACCTACAAGTAGAGAATGCAGATGTAGTACAGAACCAAGGCAAAGCACAAATCACAACAGGAAACCTGGAAGTAGAGAAAGCAGATGCAATAAAGGACCAAAAGCAAAACACAGAGGTCACCAGGGAACCTAGAAGTGAAGAATGCAGGCCATTGCAATGTGATGCCACAAAATGAGGATGGCAACACAATATCAAGAAACGTAGAGAGCAAACACCAAGTCAATACAGTCAACAATATAGTCAACAAGGCACAGAACACAACAGGAACCTAGAAGAAGAATGCAGGCAATGCAAAGTAATTCCAGAAAAACAGTGGAGCACGAGACAGTGTCAGAATAGTACACAATAGAAGGAAGAGGGAAGGGCTGAGATGTGAGAGGAAGGAAGAGAAACGCAGGAGGGGGAACATAACAGGATGCAGGTACCTACAATGTGAGGGAGCACAAGTGGCCAAGTTGGTGGCTAAGTGTTTGAGCACAGCACAATACAACACAACCAGATTTGACTCACCTGGTCAGTCGCCGCAGTTTGATGGCTTCAGGATACGTGCTACCACAGCAGGCACCGGCAGCCACCACTGGAGCTGTCCATAGCCTCTGGTCCTTGGCCCAGGTGGCGGCCATGACATGGGGTTACTTGGATGGCTGATTTAAAGGGCCTGCCAACCAAAGGGAGCACAGTGGGAGGGAGGGGAAGGCCAACAAGCAAGGAAGCAACCGGGACAAAGGGAGGGGGGAGCGAGCACACATGCGCTGCGGCACGAGAATACAACTTTTACAAATGCACAACTTACTGTGACACGAAGCACCTGTCCTCACCCCAGCACTGGAGAAGTTGATGTTGGCATTGCCTGATGATGGTCGAGATAGCCTGTGGGGACAGAGGACAGAACCACATGTTGGTGCATGCTTACCTGCTGTCTGAGAAGGGGTTTGTGCTCTTGGTTCTCCTAGTCCGAACAGGTCCAAACAGGAATTCCCCTTTACTTCATCTGCCCTTCGCTTCAGATGCCCAGGCGAGAGACTCCCTGGATCAAAGAGTTAAGAGCAGAAAGGAAGAGGAAGGGCTAAGAAGGTGGGTGGTGCTTAGGCCAGGTGACATAGATCCACTTGCACCTACTCACCATCTGCAAAGAAAAAGAGGCTGGATGGCTTCTTAAGTAGGGAAAAAGAGTGGCAACCAGGAAGCCACCAGGTGGACAGGGCTTAGACCAGGTTACCTAGATCCACTTGCACCTGCTCCCCATCACCTATATTTTCTAACTGCTTTTCTTTCGACTATCTTATCCCTCTCACTAAGTCTGGCAGGAATAAGCTCAAAGGGGACATCCTGGTTTCCAACCCATGCCTCCCTATGGCTGATACCTATTGCAGTACTTCCTCCAGACAGTCGTTCCCTCTCAAGGCCTATGGAACCCTCTTATGGTCTCTGTTCTCTCTCCTTTTTCCTCTTCTCCCATAAATGGTGGCACCGGTGGGAGGCCCTCTTGGCCCCCCCCACTCCTCTAAGACCATCACTAATGTCTACCTAAATGGCACCGTCTTGGTCCAGGGCCCTCAGGCCAATCTCCTCCTCTTTGATAGATGCTTCTTGTGCTTTATCAACTTCCTTTCCTCTCCTGCTATCCCTTCTTACCTTTTTCTGGCTTCTCTATTGTCTCCTTCATCTACACCTCTACGGCACCCCATGATGCTTCTCTGGCACCCCTGTTGCCACCCTCCTCTGACACCCCTCTGGCACTCTCTTCTACCTCTCTGACTACCCTGCCTTCTCTTCCTTCCTCCTCTGCCCATGCTCGGGCACCTCCAACACTTCCGCAGGGTGTACCTCTGGCCTGTGCCCCTCCCTAGAAGTCCTTCAAATTTGGCTACCTGCTCCACATAGCTACTCTCAACTCTCAATCAGCTGTCAAACAGTCCTCTGACATCTGCCATATCCTGGAAGAGCTTGATTTGGATGTCCTCGGTCTCACTGAGACTTGCTTCACGGCCAGCTCTGTCATTAGTTTCGACACTCTACTTCCCGATGGCTATGAGATCCTCTCCTAACCCAGAACCAACCGTCCTGGTGGGGGTATAGCCATGATTTTCCCACAGTGGATCCCTGCTTCTATCATTCCAATGCAGTACTACTCCTCCTCTGAAAGCCTGGTCTGCTAGATCTCCATCTCTCCTGGCCTCTCTCTCACTGTGGACACTATGTACAGGCTGCCTGGTCAGGTCACCCTCTTCCTCTCTGATTGGGATGACCTCTCCTCCTTGCTCCGTGCCTCTACCTCCCAACTTCTCCTCCTCGGAGACCTCATCATCTACCTGGATGCTACCAGCCCTTCTTCAGGACTCTTTTGCAACCTCTACGATTCTCTCTCTCTCTCTCTCTCTCTCTCTCTCTCTCTTTCTCTCTCTCTCTCTCTCCCTCTCTCTCTCTCTCTCTCTCTCTCTATTCTTCCCTCTGGCCTCACTCACTCTGCAGTGCACACCTAGGATGTTGTGATCTCCTCAGACCACCCCTTCTCTAACCCTCTCACCACTGCTCTCTCTTGGAGTGATTACTTTCTTGTTTCTTCCCACCTCTATCTCACTTCCCTGCAGGTCAAGCCAACTTCATCACTGTCACCTACCTTCTCTGTCATCTGACCCATGACGCGTGTGTCAGTTGAGGCTTTTGCTGCTACTTACTCTCCTCCTCCTGCATGTTTGGCTGACTCACACCCTGACACAGCCCTCTCCATCCTTCATCTCTCTATCGCTAACACTGTGAATGTCCTTGCCCCTGTCATGAGGCTCCACTTGAAGCCCAAATCCAAGTGCAACTCTTGGTACGATTCTGACCTCGCTGCCCTTAAATGCAAGTGTAAGGCAGCAGGGAGGAAATAGAGGGCCTCGGGCGCACCACATGACAAACTGGCCTGCCGCCTGCTCCAAAGGCAGTACAGACTATCTGTCCTCTTTACGAAGAGAGCCTACATACAATCCAGCATCTCTTTAGCATATCCAATCCCGCATCTCTGCAGCATCTAAAGACTTGGCCAAACTTTTCAAAATCTGCAAGGAGCTGGCCAATCCTGCTGCTGTCTCTACCTCTCCTTTTCCCTCCCAGGCCCTCTGCACGGCCTTGTCCTCTCATTTCAGTACTAAAACTCAGGACATCCTGTCCACCTACTCTTCCTCTACCTCCTCTTCTACCACTCCTGGCCTATTTTAGGCCGTCTCTCTCCCTCCTTTCTCCTCCTGTCCCCTGTTCTCCCCTGACAATGTTTCTAGACAAGTCTGATCTATGAAAGTTTCATCAAAGCATGTTCTCCCCTGCTCATCCTGAACAATCAAGGAACACATTGACACCCTTGCTCCAGCCTTGTCTGATTTCTGCAATCACTCCTTTGCCACTGGAACTTCCCCTGCCCCTTACGCACTCTCTTGTGTACCCCCTTCTAAAAAAGCCCTTGCCCGATCCCTCCTCTCCGGCTAACGAATTGCCTGATCTCCATCATTCCTTTCCTGGGAAAACTCTTGAAAAAGCTGGCCATCTCCGAGCTTAATCTACATACTGAATCTGTTGGTTGCCTCCATGACCACCAGTCTGGCCTCAGAGCAGCCAGAAGCACAGAAACTGCTCTCCTGAAAACCTGTGAAGACTTGCTCTCCAATCTTGACTCTAATCTCCCTTTTGTCCTCATTCTCCTTGATCTATCCGCTGTTTTTAACATGGTCAACCATGCCATCTTTGTCAAACGTCTCCAGTACAACCTTTGGTGTTACTGATCAGGCCCTGGCCTGGTTGATCTTCTTTTTCACTGACCGACCCTCTCAGGTCCAGATGGGGTCTTTCCTCTCTACTATCTCTCTCTCTACTTGGGGTGTTCCCCAGGGGTGTAACCTTTCTCTTCAACCACTACCTGGCACCTCTTGCCGACTGCATCGCTAATTTCTGCTCCAATTTTCAATGTTATGCGGATGACACTTAGCTCTCTTTCAGGCTACTCTCAGACACCTCTGCTTCTTCTCTCATACCAGACTGTCTGGCCGTACTTCAAGAATGGTGTGTCGCCAATGATATCTGCCTTAATGCCAGAAAGACTGAGATCCTCCTCATCGGGACACCCACTCCCTCCTTTCCTCTCTCTCTCTCTGGCCACCCACTCTGGGCCCTCTTCCTGCTCCTTTTGGTGAGGGTAATAACCTTGGTGTCAGCTTCGACTGCACCCTCTCCTTCTATCCTCACATCTCTGATTTCTCTAAGAAGTCAAAAATCAGCTGCACATCCTCAGAGGTATTCTTCATTTTTTCACTTTCCCCCAGAAGCTCATTGTTTCCAGAGATCTGGTCCTCTCTAGGCTGGACTATTGCAAAAGCCTCTTTCTAAATCGTCCTGCCTCTACTCTTTGACCTTTAAAATGTATCCAGAACAGGACTGCGAGACTTGTACTTGACCTCAAGCCCAGAAATCATATTTCTCCAGCTCTGAAATCTCTACACTGGCTTCCCATGGCTGCAACCAGCAACGTCAAGACCCTCAGCATTGTCCACAAGTCTTTCTGGGACCTGGGACCGCTCTGCCTTCAACTTTCTCTTCCAAAACATCTTCCTTACTCGTGCTCTCTGCACGTCTACCTCCAACTCTCAGAGGGTCAGACACTTCTCCAAGCAGAGAGGTGGCGGCAGATCAATCTCCTCGACTAGGGCCTCCCTCTGGAACAGCCTCCCTGCCTCTCTCAAACTTGAGCAGAAACACCTCTGGTTCCGGAAGTAACTGAAGACCTTCCTTTCCACTTCCGCTTTCTCTCTTCCACTCCCCTGCCGATGTACCTGACTGCTCCACAGACTGGTCACCTGGTCACCCTCTGAACTCGGGCCCAGACTCCTGCATGTCCAGTTGCCCTTGCACTGCACCCGTGCTCCACAGCACTTAAAGGTCTGTATCTGCAACCCTACAGTCCCATCTCTCTGCACTTATGAGCCACTCACTGACTGCACTTTTAAGTTAACTGCACTTCCCCCTTCCCCTCCCCATGGCACTTCTCCCCTTCCCTCATCCCCACACTTGTGCAATCTGAATGACACAAGGACTGGTAAGATCGTTATTTTGCCCTCCCTTCTTTCCCCCTCCTTGTCTTGTTGCACTTAGAAACTCTTGTGTACAGGAGCGTTATAAATGCCACATCATGCCATATCATAGCCCCTGGGAAAAATGTGACCCTTTAAGATGCCATGGGTGTTTCCTTCCATGATGTCCTGATGTCCACACCCATAAAATAATGTGGGCCTCTTTTACTTATAACGGCCATAACAAAGGATAACCCGAGTGGGCACTTTGAATGCATGAACATAATTATAGACACACAACAACATCACTTAAAATACCTTAGTGTAATACAATTATGATTTACCAACTATATTACAAACCTTATCAATTCACTGAACAACTTTAGTTGAAGGGAAGTTATGGTTGCAGCAGCAGTATGGAATTTTCAGATAATATTATGTTCCTGTAGAAAGGCAAACTATATCCATGTGTTCATTAGCTGCTCCAAAATGACAAACAACTGGTATAAAGTGGACAATATAATATTACTTTTTTTATGGTACCCATTTAGCAAAATGCAACATTTATTTATATTCAATTCACAGGAGTTGGATTTTCAAATGTCTCTCAGTGGCCAAAAACAAATCCTACACAGTACAAATCACAAAAGAGTTGACATATGAATGAATGAGATGTCTAGACTAGTGCAGATGAAGAAAAGGTCCTTCAGAAGGACTACCACGCATGTTCATGGGATTTTGGAACCATTTCTTGGAATTACATGACGGAAAAGCATGATGGCTGCAGGTAAGCATGGCAGCCCAAATGGAGGGAACACCCGCTCACATTCGCTTTTTTACATTTTAGCTCATCTTTCTTTTAGGAAAATTGAGATCTCTGGCTGCCATTTTAGCAGGTATGTTAGCCACTTCCTATCTGTTGGACCAGGGATGTAACCTGATGTTATGCAATATTTAATTGGATGAAATTGTTATTCTGGAAAAAAGGACACATGGTCCCGTTTCGTAATATTCAAAAGAATGTGGGCATTTTTCAAATTAAATAAATGAATTATTGTATTGTTGAAATTGTGAAGGCATTTTCCAATGTCCCCAATACAGAAGTTTTACCTTACAGCTCCCCATTTTATCAACCCTCCTGAACAATGGCCCCTTCTGTTAGAGATTGTCGGTATACATACTATGACATAACCATTGAATAAAATTGATTGTTTACACAGGTTTCTTGAATGAAACATATGTCAAATTGATCAATAATTATTATTTATGCATTTATATTCGTCCATTATCTTTTGTATTTATTGAGTGTATCAATAGGGTTTGCAATAATACAATAAATGGTTACAAAGGAAACAGGCATTACAAAATAATATTTATTACATCAATACCATTTAGGTGAGCACATATGTCCAGTTAGTGGAGAGCATGTAAGTGCTGAAAAGTGTTGGGGTGGTTTAATGGTGTGGCTGCAAAGGGTGGTCATCTGAAGTGTTAGTGGGAATAGTAGCTTCCAGGTGCCTGAAACCTATAGGGTGTGAAGAAGGTGTTCCTTTAAAAAAAGGGTCTCAGTTTCCTTTCTATGTTGCATGAGTTAGAGGATGAAGCTGATACTAATGGGTGCGTAGTTTCACAGTCTGGAGGTGCATGTGGAGAATGTGTTCTACTTGTTCTTCCTTTTGGCATTCATTCTACTTTATCCTGACTAGATCCTGAATTCTGTTCAGGCTTTGATTGCCAGAGATGGTGATGTTTTGTGCTAGGTTTGAGGAACAATTAATTTGACAGCATCGTAAATGATGCAGCTGTCTTTGTAGATTGCGTATGGTTGTAGAGGGAATAAGTGATGTTCAATGAATGTGGGTGTTCTGTGGTCATATTTCTTTAGACCTTCAATGAGGCAGACACAGGTGGACCGAACAATATCAAAAAAAGTGCTAAGGTGATGATGGGGTAGCTGGGGAGAAGATATTTTCATAGACTGAGTTGAGATAAGACCAGGCCTTTATGTTGGATATTAATCTGGGACCTTATAGAAGGGGCTTCCTTTGCCACCAGACAGATGCTCGAAACCATGCTACGTTAGACAACTTTTCTATGTGTTTTTGTTTTATAAATGGGGTTGTCAATGTGAAATCCAGAGACTTGATGGAGGTGTCATCTGCATGGTGAATCCCTTGAGCTTCATGTCGGAAAGCCAGATTTGGCAGTGAAGTTGTTCTTTGTTGCTAGTGAGTGCAGTCATTTCACCATGATGGGGTTCTGTTATTGGTATTCACTTGACACATCTGTATCCACATCCAGCATTGGAAAAGCACAGTTCCAAGTGGCAAAGTTCAAAACAGAATGCAAATGTACTTAACTCCAGTCTCTTCATGTTTCCCCATGCTCCAGTTCTAGAATTAGCTTATTTCATTCCACAGTTATCATGTGAAATGAAAGATATAGATTGTTGTGCACCATACTCTTAAAAAATAAACTCAACAATTGCTGACAGGAGCAAGGACATGTTCACAGCAGTCAAACACTGATTGAACCATACACAAGATCCAAAGGTAACAGAATCCATGGAAGATTGTTATTCTATGGATAATTTCTTTATCAACATGATCAATTCTGTTAGGGCGTGCTGTTTCAGCAAATACATAAGTAAATAGATAGTTAAATGAATACAGAGAGAACAAGAAGTGTGAGGTATTTCTTTCACCATCAATTTGAAATCAATATGAACAGAAGCAAGTCCACCCCAACCCGTGACATCATGTCAACCATTTGTCCCTTTTCTTTTCTTTTCTTTTCTCTCAGAACTTGATTAGGCCATTACTCCTTTAGTTGGCTGAAGGCAATGATTGTCCAACTATGAACTGGTTACACATACACATAAATATGTGAACTGCGTTCTCAGGCTAAGTCAGGGTTACTGGAGCAAAATACTGACCTGTGCAAAGATCCGACATGAATGGGATGATGAGTGGGTCATTGAATGAAAACAGATCAGGATAATGACCTCTATCAGGATAATGACCTCTGCACATTATGGAATCAGGAGAGATTTAGAGAATCTATTTAGAGCTTGCTATACAAATCGCAATGGGATACATTGGACTCCCCCATCGGGTAAAACTACATTTCCCATGTAGCTTTGGGAGCATGGCTTCCCAATTACACGTGGCATTGTCAGTATGACTATATTAGTATTTTTAAAAAAACTTTTCACCCATGCACCCGTGGGTTGTCTTTCTCCTTTTGAATTCAAAATGACAAGGAATACTTTTTGGGTAACTTATACGTTTAGACTTGAAAGGATAGCCTGTGACTTAACGTATTATAGACTCTTGAAGAGTCATCATTCCCAAAATATGGCCGAGAGCCGTATCGAGACGGAAATGGAAGAAGGACATTCCAGTTGCCTAGGCAACATTACATAAGCACTTCATGGCTGCCCGAGAGGGCTCGTAGCAGAACCCGACGCTTGAAGCATAAACCAGATTTTTAAGGTAAGCCCTGAGGGCCGGCGCAAGCCCACCCTGTTAGCCTCCCAATGGAAAGAAGGTCCGCAGAAAACAGGCAGGCTTCCACATGCCGCTATGTTTTGTGACAACAATTATTTTACGAACGCACACACAAATACATGTGCAATACGAGATATGTATGTATCAAAGAATACTTTTTTGACGTTTATTGCCAACCCCTTTTCGATAAGGTTTATCCTTACATTATAAACATGGGCTAAAAAACAAAAATGGAACACCAATAGGTTGCATGTTATAGGGAGAAAAACTAATCAATCACTCCACAATGAACAGTAGGAATAGTGGAAACCCGAATCCTGACATGTTAGATTTATGATTTAAACTCTGCATTATGCAGGAAAATAATATATTTTTCCATTGTTTTCTTTTATATTGGTTAAGTGCTTGCAGTGCTTGTGAGTCTGATGGGACTCTTTCCGACAACACAACATCAGTGAGCTATTTGCACTACGACGATAGGTAAGCCCTATCTTAAGGCGGATGTAAATTAAGTCAAACTAGCAAGTGAAAATTAACCTAACTTGAGCTTATGTCTATTATATATTTTTTTCTGCTTTATCACAATGTTTCCCTTCCCTTCCTCCTTCCTCCATGGCATTCTCTTATGCCCGGTCACCCCAACTGGGTGCCATGATGGTATGTTTCATTTATTTTATAATGGATTTACACTCGATTTGTTTTAATCACTATTGTGTGGATACAAACCTGTGATTCTCTTTACACTCGATTTGTGTATTATGTTGAAACAAACCTGTGATTTTTTGTTTTCTGGAAAAAGAATTGCTAATTCATTCAGGTCATATGTTTGATAATATGATTGATATGAATATTGGCTTTTGGGAACTCCTGGGAATCTGTTCTATTGACATATTATGAAAATTGTCTAAAAATGTTTTCTATTGATTTTTTGCTATCTTGTATACAGTATATCAAACAATCTATGCCCAGATTTGAAAAAGGCACACGTAGGGTGCTGAAACACGTGTCATCCTTATGGGCGATCAATAAATAAATATATGACGAACAAAGAAAAACTGGTGTTGGTTGATACTGAACTCCCTGTGGCGCAGTAATAAATGAGTGCAGAAACCATTTTTTCACTTAGTGTTTATTTAGTGGTATTGCTGGGTGATCTGCTATAGGTTCTGCTTGTATTCTTTTTCTTTTTAAAGGTTTTCTTTTTCGAGGTATAAGATACATATCTAGATGTGGTGTGTACAGCGCAAATAGCCTGTTGTGTTCCAGGATGCAAGGAATGACAGTGTTGACTTCATTTGCATCAAAGCTTACTAGGAATAGACCGTTGAATGTATGCAGATGTGAAAGTAATATGTAACTCATACCTTCTTTAAAGATGGCGCTGCCAGTGTCAATGAATACTTGATCTGGGATTAGACCTTGTGATTTGTGAATAGTGACAGCATATGCAAGAGATAGATAAAATTGCTCTCTGCGTACGTATATGTCTTTGAAAAGAAGGACACATGCTATTGTCTGGCCAATTATTTTAACTTCTGGAAGTTTGTCAATGTGGATGTTGACAAACTAAATGTTGTTGTCCTGTGGATGTTAGGAAGCAACAACTTTACCAATTGCTCCATTGACTAAACTGTGTTCTACATCAAGGTTACATTTTAGAATTGGAATTACTCTGCAGTTTTACAAAATTTTCTCCAATCCAGCTGTGTTTGAAATACATATTTTTAAGCTATTTAGTTGTGTTGTTGCTTGTTGACACAAAGAAAGTGTCATGCCGTGCACTTCTAGTTTGCCTCTGGAGCTGATATGCATTATGGGTTGTATTTCTCTTTTTCAACATGGTCTCATTGAATTGGCTACAGAAATCAAGGGTTGGCATTAAGGGCATGCATTTTAGATTTAGAGTTAATTGTTCTATGACATCAGGAGCAGATGTGTTTCGTCCATATAGTTCATGGATTATTCTCCTATTTAAGATGGATCTTTCAGCTTTAGTAAGCAGACCACGTCTAATGCTTTTTAAAATGTTAGCATAGGTGAGGTATGTAGACTGATGAATGTTTTGAGATAGTTCTTTGTAGTGAAAATGTTGCCATAGATCTACATTTCCATTGCTGTCCTAACATTTAGAAAATAGGTTGACCTTTTACTGGTGTTAGCTGTAGGAGGTCTCTAAAAACAATAACATGTTTTTCTCCAAACAGTTCTTCGTAGTTGGTTTTTAGCACTTCTTGCATGCTGAGAGGAATGAAAGGTAACATGAGGTTGGAAACCATGCTTACTTCATCTATCATGAGCACTTTCATTTGTTTCAGAATTCTGCATACTTCAGTAGCAGCTTCTGCTGATAATTTGTAGTATTCTAAATGTGGTGTTCTACGCAGAGGAGCAGCAGCCGATGTAAAGTTACACCTCTTATGTTGTAGACAGCTAAACCTGTGGGGGCTGGTACTACAGCCAAAAGGTGGTTGTTTGTTAGGTTTTGCAGAAATGTGCTGATTGTTTTAATTAAGAAAGTTTTACCTGAACCAGCCTCTCCACTTACATACAGGAGCAGAGGTTTTAAGTTTTTACAGCTACAGGTTTTAGTTTCATGTTTAAAACCATGTTCAATTTCTTGAGTGACGTCTAGATAAATGGTGAGTTGTTCATCATTTAGCTGTGATTCGAGCACTGACAAGTCTTCTTCAGATTGTTTTTATTGATACATGGTAGTTTCTACTTCAGTCATGGCTATGTCTGCTTCATTTAGAATGAGTGGTTCTCCAGGTGATTCTTGGCTTACTGTAAGGGAAGGCTGAATTCCCGCAGGAGTGTCTAGTTGAGCTTCAATTTGTTCATCTTGTTGGCATTCGTTGTTCAACATTTCTTTGTATTGTTTGAAATTGTCATTTGTTACACTGCTTTTATTTGCCTTGAATGCAACTTTAAATGTGTCATAGTCACCTTGTTGTCTCATTTGGTGATACATTGTTTTGTAGGTATAGTTTTTTGCAATGTTATACAGATAATTGGTTTCCAAAGCAGTACTTCTGTTTGAGTACTATGTTATGGCTGTGGTCTCTATCTCTTGGTTTAATTTTGGTTCTCTTTTTCGGGATGAAGCTGAACCAAGGTTCAGCCAGACAATGGGCCTCATTACGAGGTGGGCGGTAAGGGATTACCGGAACCGATAAGGGCACTGGTGCCCGTTATCCCTTACTGCCCTACTACAAGTTCCCTTTGCGGGTCCTTCGTTAATGCCTGGTTTTTGCAGGCGTTAAGGACGGGACCCACAAAGGGTCAATAACGGTACCGCCATTTACAGTACCGTTATTGCTGCCTTCCCCCTTCCTATTGAGCCCTATGGGGGCTCAAATGGGAATGGGGAATGGCCATGGTGAATGGGGAATTATCGGTCCCTCCAACCTCGGAATGGACCGTAATTGCTCCATTCACCAGGCCAGAGTTGGAACGAGTTTGGAGGCAGCCATGCCGCAAATAGCGGCATGGCTACCTCCAACCTCGTAATGAGGCCCAATGTGTTTAGATTTGCTAAATTAGGCTATACCTGTTAAATGGTCTGCAGCTGTGTAGCAACCGTATTCACCTATGGGAGAGTATTTTTATACCGAATCTGTACCATTTTTGTGATGGTGTTTTATCAGATGATATGTCATTCCAGAGATCTTTTAGTTCTGTTTTCTAAATGTTTTTGACATAGACTGTGACATATCTTGCAACTGCAGTGGAAATGTCTGCAATGCACTGTGTGTCTATGTTTGCATTCCACAAGAGGGCAATAATTGCATTGTAAACATTGATGTACTTGGATGTGTCATCCCTTTTAATGGTGTATGTATTTTTAGGGGATTTGCCTTTCACACTGTGTCAAGCTATTTACTTACTTGTTTTGCAAACTGGTCTAGGGAAGACAAAGTGACATTTGATATAGTATTTGCCTTTGTTTTCATATCTACGTCAGCAGTATTTGCCATACCCATGATTTTGGAAGCATAAGATTTGTTTATTTAGGTCACTATGTGTGGTTTCTGAAGTGTTATTATAGGTAATGTATTTTTCAACAAACCGTAAAACAGTGGCATCACCATCATGGCCAAATTTAGGAGTATCTTATCCACAAAAGCATGTGGATGTGCAGTGCTCCTCTGGATTTATATTCTTTTCTCTAAAATAAGTGTTTCACCTCTCCGAGCAGAGGGGTGGTTTTATTGCAGATAAAGTGCAGCATAGCAATGAAGCAATGGAGGAAGTACCTTGATACAATGACAGGGTAAAGAGTACCTGGTGTTTTTATATCTAGTCCATCTTTATTTTGATTTGCAGTGTGTAAGAGGTTGTGTAAATCATCCCATACGTTTTCTGCTCTACTTAAAGTAACAAACCATTTGAGTGGGTCTAGGATCCTTAGCATACAACGTACATCAGTGTGACATCAGAACCAGTATTCTTTTGTACCACGCATGTTTGCCAAGAGATTTGTGATACTTGACTGCAAAACTTCATCTTTATCTTTTGTCTTCTCAATCAGTTGGGTAGCTGACATATTTTAAAGGTTACACCCTGTTTCTGTATGTGCAACTCCATAACATAGAGTTGCTAGTTCACTTTCGAGGAGAAGGTGGAACATGTATTCAACATTTTGTCTGAATCTGGGGTCTTCAAAATACATTCTTAAACAGCGATATTATAATGCACTCATTTTTGTAGACCTTTCATCATACCTTCCTCCTTTTCTTGTAGGAAAGAGCAGAGGAAAAGAATGTGCATTTGATATGTTTATAATGCATCTTCAATGGAACCTTTGGAGTGTAGTGGGTTAATTGTATACTGGTCTAAAATATTTGCTGCACTAATAGGATCTACACGTTCAAATTGACCAGTTGCTGGTGAGTCTTGAATTATTTGGGTGGTTTCTCTTAAATTGTGCTAGATCTTTATATCTTTGTAGTATTCATTGTTTTCATTCAGATATTGTAGGGCCTGTTTTACTTTGTTGTTGGCAAATTTCTTTGTCTTTTGTTGGTAGACCATTAAAGAGTTCAGTCAGAGATTGATCTATTGGTCATTGTACTCCTAGAGTTTCTATATTTTCTCTGAGATGTAATGGCAAATATACCACTTTGCCACAGAAGCCCTTTAGTAACTCAGATGGAAGTAATTTGGCTTATTTCGGTTGAAGGTGTATTACAGCTTGAAATGGGTGCACTGTTTGGATTATAATGCTCTCATACAAGTTAAGTTGTTGGAGAGCTTACAGAAGTGGGAATATTTATTGGTGATAGCATGTGATGGCATTTGGTTATTGTCAAGCATTGTGTTGCAGTATGTGCAAACTGATGAGGGGGCCGGTTAATTTGTAATTAGTTTCTGCTGTTAGATATAAAGCTAATTAGAACCATTGGGAATCTTCATTGTCCTCTATTTTTATAAAAAGTTCTACATCAACAGACACATATTTGGTATGGTATTTCAGCAGCAGTGTTTTAAAACTTAGCTTTTTCATTTTTGTATATCTTTATTAGGACGTTGATATTTATAAGGTTTCGGTAATGTTTTCTGAAGTTACAGAATTTTCTAAATCAACTTCAGTTCCAAAGTATTGACGTTGGATGTACTCTATTTCCTGAACAGTTCTCTAGCTGTTCCATGTAGGAGAATGATATTTAAATTTTGCAGTTATAGAGCAGGACATTTTGCTTACAATGGTGTATTGATAACATTTTGATGAGGTGGAAGGTTCTTTTATTAGCAGTTCCTAAAATGCAGACTAATGAATGCCCTCAAAGTCCAGTGTGGCTGCGCACTGGACAAGAGTCCATGTTTTGTAAAGTTTTCTTTTTACTTTTGTCTGTTAGTTTCACATAGTGATTGAGGAATAGTCGTGACGATTGAAAGGATTGTTGGCGAATATTACACATTGAGCTGCATGTCCATTTGTACACTGGATGTTTTTTTGGGGTTGAAAGGAGCATTTGGTTGACAGTTTGTTGGGGACTTTTTTCTATAAATGTTTATTTTGCCATAATTTTGTATTCCACCATTCCATACCCTCAACCATTATTGTCTATGGCAATTGTTTTTGTTGTTCTTGTTAAGCTTCTTCATTGACATATGGTTATGTGCTGCTTGTGTGACTCAATTCAACATCAAAGAAGTTTGTAAATGTCTCTATATTGACACTGCACATGTTTAGAAGTACTTTTTTCTAATTTATTGATTAATTTAGTGGTTTTGCTCTGTTTAAAATCATACACACAATGTTCTCTTTAGTACAAAAGCGCTGGCAATTACAGCTTGCAGGATTAGTCTCCTACAGTAGTTTTTAAGGGTAGATTGCGACTTTTCATATATTTTTATAAGATTGTGAAGAACTATAAGGTGGAATATTTTTTGTAACATACATGTTTTGGATTGTTTTACCGTGACTACGTTAACACTAGTAGATACAGTGTTAGGTTTGTTAGTAGGTCTGCTTTCCTATATGCATAAGTTTTTACTTTTAGTTTTGCATGAGGGGCCTTACCTTTTTTAGTCGTTGCTGGTTTCGTTTTGTTGACTGAGGTTACTATCTCTTTTGCTTTAATGTTTTCTATAAATTGTTTTAGAGTTTGATGAATATATGGTTTAGTTTTATTCTTATTTGCTAAATGTTTTCTTTCTTTTCTACAGAGTAGCCTTTTAGTAGGCATTTTGTTGTGGCTGTTGGGAAAATAATGTTTGGGTTGGGAAGTTGGGTAATGTAAATGTATGTATTGTGAATGGGTGTGTGGGTGAGATTGGAGAGCTTAGTGCAGTGCTGTTTGATTGTGATGTAGTATGTTACGTGTGGCTGGGAAGATTGTGAGAGTAAGTGTCTGCAGAGGTGTAAAGGGGATGGGTTAGTGAGTAAGGGAGTGGTGGTGTGATTAAATCTGTAGGAATATTGTGCTGTCTTCAGGAAATGAGTGGGTGATCATTGGTGGTTTTTACATTGGAATAGAAAGAGTGTGAATGGTGCAACATAATGGCTTAGAGTGAACAAAATGTTGGTTTGAAAAGAGTAGTATGGGGTAATATATAATGGAACTGTGCTGCTGTAATTACATACATATACATGGTACATTGATGTAATTACTTTGTATGATGTGAAGGGTATTCTTTTTCCGGTATTTGTCTTTGGAAATATGCTTCTTTCCTGTAATTTTAAAAGAAAGCTAGTGGGGATATGTGGTAATGGTGAAGTAATTTTAGTAAGCAACGTTGTTATTTATGGAGGAAGGAGGTGCTATGGTGAAAACAATTAATGGAATTCATGTACTGTTAAACATGTTTGCTTTTAGGAGCATTTTCATGAAAGTTAAGAAATGTGTATTTGCATTTATATAAGCTCTGTGTGTAAAAGACAAGAAAAGTTGATGGAAAAGATGTGTAGTACACTTTTAAATGGCAGTTGGTGTTTGGAAGTTGAATATGTTAAGAATATATGCATACTTGCCAATATGATGCATGGTAATCTTTAGGTGTTTATGTAGTCATAGATTTTTTGTTTGCATTCTGGGACTTGCAGTTTGACTTTTCCCATTATAAAAGTTGGGGTACAAGTCCCAGAATGTCAAGAACAAATTAGGACTGCACAAGCAACTACAGATTGAAATGGGTTATGTTAGGAAGCATACATCAACTGTCAATATATTTAAAAGGGGCACACACAGAGTGCCAATTAAACATGGTGTACACATCTATTTTATCTGCTTTTATTTTATGAAAAAGTGACACAGTGCTGATATACATGCAGATATGCATTTTTTAACTTTCATCCAAATACCTTTCAAAAGATATTTTGAAAAGCACCACATTGTATATGTTTATTTTATATGCATGTGACAGTTTTGAATCTGCATGTTCAATCCTGTTTATTTCTTTGCATTCTGGGAATTGCAGTTTGAGTTTTATTGTGGGAAATTGGAAGTGACAGAATGCAAAGGCAAAAATGAAGACATAATAAGCACCTAAAGATTGGAATGGGTGATGTTGGGATATATGCATGTACTGCCAACATATTAAACTGGTACACACTTAGTGCCACTTAAAAATGGTCTGCAAATCTTTTTTATGGGCTTATCCTTTCTTTTTTTGAAAAAGTGACACATTTTTTAACTTTCATCAACATTCTTGTAAAAAGAAACACTTTGAAATGCAGAGCATGCTAATAGTTTGCTGCTTCAGGTGAACAGGTAATGAATGTTGCAATGAATGGCATTTGCTAGAGTGGGTAAAAAGAGATATGATAATTGAGAAGCTTATTATATGGTAAGTAGCAGGTACCCTATATATATTCCAGGACCTGCATTAGCGGCCCTGTCGTTATGGTTATGTTGCTCAACCCATAGGAAGAGCACTGTTTGGGTGGCTTATAACTTTGCTCCTCTGGACGAATCTTTACCAAACCTTTAAAAAAAAAAGTATATGGACCCGTCAGAATGTTCTGCAAAGTTTGGTGAGGTTTCGTCAAGGTGGTTGAAACAGTGGGGTCGCATGCCAATGAATTTAAATGTTTGCAATTATTTAATGCAATCTTGTTCAACTGTGTATAGCATGCCCAAAGCAAGAGAACTCTTTGCCTCACTACTAAGCAAAGCACAACATTCTAACACACTAAAATTAAGTAGTGGTGTTACAGCTTTTATTATTGAGCTGCATATCTTATTCTGGGTTTTATGTTTTTAGTGACTTTCCAGGATGTGGGCAACAGATGTAAATTCACTGTAACCCAATGTGAAAGTATTAGTACAACTTAAATTGAACAAAGGTGGACTTTTTAAGGTCCAAAAGTGCATCACCAAATACAACAAAAACAACAATGTGCATGCAGAGCATTCTTCATCAATTAACACACTGTAACAGCTTGTTTTAGCAGCGAATGATAAGTAGCTTTGCTGCATACAAACATTAAATATGTATAAGGCGAGTATTTTTTTTTTAAACATACACTTAAT
This sequence comes from Ambystoma mexicanum, assembly GCF_040938575.1. Taxonomy (NCBI): domain Eukaryota; kingdom Metazoa; phylum Chordata; class Amphibia; order Caudata; family Ambystomatidae; genus Ambystoma; species Ambystoma mexicanum. Next base: position 857,655,798 of record NC_090921.1, on the reverse strand, counting down.
GGTACAAAACAAAACATCATGAGGAGGCAAAGTTGTAGGGGGGTCCCAACATTTTTTCCATAGACGCAATGGGAAACAAATTGCACATGTCTAGAGCCCAAACTGCTGGATGGATTTTCCAATAGGGCTCTAGGGAAATGGAGACTTACAATTTGCCGGATGGCTGGTGTTGTAATCCCCTGGTGTTACCGGGAAGTCATGTGCCGGTAAATATTTAAGGGTCTGGAGTCAACCCGCCGATATCACCAGCACGGTTACCGCTGGACCCGTAATAAAGCCCATAGTTCCCATGACAGATCCATTCAAACTGGTATAATTTATCTTTTGCCCGATTAGGATTATCTATTAACAAGATCTCTTCAATGTTTGCCTTCCCATAATAGACAAGCAATGATTCTTTAAAGAGTTTAGTGATTTGTCATGTTTATTTTCCATGTCAAGTGCAATTTTAGGAATTAAGGTTGTTCCATGTTCAATATGCATTAGTCATTTTCTACATAGCACTAAAGTTTGCCATTAGACCATCGTTCTAAGCGCGGTGAAACCTAGTTTGAATCGTATTATCTGTATTGGTACGCTTTTTGGAAGTGCTAATAGGGTCTTCCAATATATTCCTTCAAGATAATCCTATTTCGGATGACTTTTGGGAGTTTTTAATTGAGCTCCATATGTGACTACTGAAACAATTTTCTGCATACAAAAGATTAGAATTGGTTTAAAATAGCATTTTCCATATTTACTTTGTATTATTTTTGCTTGCGTTGTAAGATTGTTCATTTTAAGCTTGATTTCTTTTTTGAACAGTACATCACAATTATTCTCATTGATGTTAAGGCCTAGATAGCAAAACTCATTAACTAATTCCAAAAACTCAGTGCCTATGTGCCATTTGTGTTTGAGCTTTTGTTTCCCTTTAGAGGCCAATAATATTAGGACGTTTCATTTAGCTATGTATAAGAACATTGTTCTTTGCATAGTTTTGTAAGGCATCCCGTTTCCTCTACAATCCGATTGGCGTTTGATCAATAATGACTAAATCATCTGCAAAGAGGAGCCATGAGATGGAGATTTCGCCCACTTTTGATGAATAGGGACGTGTCGCGTTCAGTGCAATATTTAAGTTGTGAATATAAAAATTAAATAATGTGGCTGCCAGCCTGTTTTAGACCACGGTTCATTGGAATAGCACTGGTTAGTAAGCCTTCTTGATTTAATTTCACTCTGATGGATGTATTATTGTAAAACTGGTGAATTAAGTGTAAAATGACGGTTGGGTATTTTGCATTTTTTTTGTTTTTGCTCATAGCAATTCTCTAGCTATTGAATTGAACGCTAGATTGAAGTCAATAAACGCCAAATGTATGTTTTGTTTAGTTCTTAATACCTGGTGTGTAATGGCAGTTAGAATTAGTAAAGTAACAGGAGTGCCTAGACCCGATGTGAAACCAGTTTGAAAATATCTAAATGTAATTCCAACTTTAGCCACCCTCTGAGGTCTCTAAGGAGTAAGCATGTAAACATTTTCCCCAGTATGCCCAGAAGGGCAATTGGACGCTAATTCCATGGGTCTTTCCTATTGCCCTTCTTGAATAGTGGAATAATAATTGAGGTTTTCCATTAATTTGGAATATAGCCTGTTAAAATGATTTTTTGAAAAATGTAATTCAGTATCTGTGCCCAACATTGCGAGTTTAATTTGAGAGCTATATTCAATACACTGGCAGGCCTGACGCATGAAAGGTGCTCAATTTATTGATTTGCATGATTATGTCACAATGATAAAAAAAATGATCTCAAGTAAGTGGTCGCAATCTCTGCTTCTTCAGTTATTCAAGCAGAAGCTGCAAATAATGCTTTAAAATGAGATACCCAAATGTCTGCACTTATGACATTCAGTATTACTGATGACAAGGCATCGTGTGGTGCCTCTCTTATCAGTCTCCATATCTGGGAGCTGTAGTTTGATGTTATAGCTGATAACATATGCTCTTCAGCTATTTGGATTTTCTTTTCTTTATATTGTCGCAGGCGGTTTTTAAATATTGTGTGAATATTAGTTATCGTGTTTCACATTAGGAGAGTTGGCTTGTTTAATTTGCTGTATTATGTGCCTCCTTTTGGTTTTCATGGCCCGTACAAATGGATAGAATATGTATTTGTGTCTAATCTGCACCAGAAGTCCCTTTAATTGTGCTTGGAGAAAAAAAGGTAGTGTTTCATTTTATGCAGTTGTCCTTGTGGGATCTATGTTATTAATGTCATTTTGTAATGATTCCGATAGTTTATCTAGTTTAAATGAGGTCCATTTAACTCTCTTTCTCCATTGTACTTCTACGGTATACTAGTAATAATCATAAGTGTCCCTATATTACCCACGTGATATTTTGAATATTATGACCACTTGTTATTGTGGGGACAATAGAAAAATCAGCCACCCTATTGAGTGAGTGCTCAGATACAAATGCATAATCGAAAATTGCTGTGGATGATTCTCTCGCCCAAGTGGGATTGGGGGGCTGGTGGGGGTCTCTTTGCGAAGCACCATTTAACATTAAAAAAAAATCCTTTCCTTCATCAAGTTTAGCCATTCTCGTGCACAAGGTGATAATTTGTTCTTCTTAATGTCGATGCATTTTATATGGAGATCACGTAGAGGTCGTTCTAATTTCAGCATTCAAGGCAATAATATCTAGCATTTTGCTTACTAGACGGTGGAAGTGTATATCATTTATCATTGCCAGATTCTAATATAATTTGAGTATTGCCATTTGTACACATTGCCTTCTGTCTGTGTTGTCAATTTTGTCAATTGAATGCATGGATGGGGTGATTCCCATACTGTTATTGTGCTAACAAGGTTCAATTTTACTGCAGTAAGCAGCCCATCAGATGGTCTGCCCTTACTGCGAGATATGGCAGGAATCCATGCTATTTCGTTACCTGACCAAGTTGGTTCTGATAAAATGCCATGCTCGAGTTGATGCTCTGGTTGGTTTCTGGGGGGACTCAAAATAGACTCTGCGTTAAAGTTGCCCTGCGTCAACTTGACAATCAACATGTAATGGTTCGTAATTACTATGGCCACGTTGACTTCTCTCATTCACTGAATTACTTGATTTAAGTATGTTTATTTATTTTGAAGCCTGCCTGGTTTAGGGGGTAACTCATAGAATTCAGCGCACAAGTGGCGCACATAGCTGGCGCACAGGGTGCGCGTGCGGCATTCTGCGTGAGCTGCGTGCACCAAAATCAATTTCCACGCACAGCGTATTCATGAATTTTAACATCCAAAACCAGCCGTGGCGCAGAGTGGCGCAGCGACCCTGCAGCAGGGCCAGTTACGCCCCCAACCTCTCCCTGTGCGCCATGAACAGCGCACAAATCCCGTACATGGCGCACAGGCCAATGGACCAGCATACAGCCCCCCAACCACGAAAAAGTCCATAAAAATCCCTGTGCATCTCTGCAAATACACGTACCACGCTGCGTGGGAAGTTTTACACGCGATTGGCCCTGTGCGAGCGGGGTACGTGTATTTCGGGGGTGCATGGGAAGTTTTACATGCGATTGGCACTCTGCAAGCGGGGTACGTGTATTTCAGGGGAGCGCGGGAAGTTTCACATGCGATTGGCCCTGTGCGAGCGGGGTACGTGTATTTCTGGGGTCCACAGGAAGTTTCACACGCGATTGGCCCTGTGCGAGCGGGGTACATGTATTTCGGGGATGTGCAGGAAGTTTCACACGCGATTGACCCTGTGCGAGTGGGGTATGTGTATTTTGGGGGTGTGCAGGAAGTTTCACACGCGATTGGCCCTGTGCGAGCAGGCTACGTGTATTTCTGGGGTGTGTGGGAAGTTTCACACGCGATTGACCCTGTGCGAGCGGGGTATGTGTATTTTGGGGTGCGTGGGAAGTTTCACACGTGATTGGCCCTGTGCGAGCGGGGTACATGGATTTCGGGGGTGCCCCAACAAATTGGCAGTCTGTGTCCTCCCAGGTGTGCCCTCTCCCCCCTCCGCAGGGCCTGCAGTCAGACCCCAACACAGGGGTACACACTGCACCCCTGGTCATGCCCCACAGGCAGCCCATCCACCCTGCTGAAGCCCCCCAGCCAGCCCACATGTCACCATGCACAAGTGAGCACTGACTTATGTCCCCCAGCACCCCCATCCACCCAGCATTGAGGTGCACCTGCCCGCAGGCCCCAACTCATGTCCCCCAGCACCCCCATCCACCCAGCATTGAGTGGCACCTGCCAGCAGGCCCGACTCATGTCCCCCCGCACCGCATCCACCCAGCATTGAGGAGCTCCTGCCAGCAGGCCCCGACTCATGTCCCCCAGCACCCCCATCCACCCAGCATTGAGGGGCACCTGCCAGCAGGCCCCCACTCATGTCCCCCAGCACCCCCAGCCACCCAGCATTGAGGGGCACTTGCCAGCAGACCTCGACTCATGTCCCCGAGCACCCCATCCACCCAGCATTGAGGGGCACCTGCCAGCAGGCCCCGACTCATGTCCCCCAGCACCCACATCCACCCAGCATTGATCGGCACCTGCCAGCAGGCCCCGACTCATGTCCCCAGCACCCCCATCCACCTAGCATTGATGGGCACCTGCCAGCAGGCCCCGACTCATGTTCCCAAGCGCCCCCATCCACCCAGCATTGAGGGGCACCTGCCAGCCGGCCCCGACTCATGTCCCCCTGCAACACGAAAGGAAGCTGCACAATCATGGCCCTCATGTGCACCACAATTCCACAGCACGCCACCCCACTCTTGACATGCAATGATTTTACCAATCCACCACACACCGACATGCCTATGTCACGACACAGATCAAAAGTCAACCATGTACATCAACACATGTCGGTCACACACACACACTGTTTGCCATAGATTGTGCAAAACCACAATTTGACATGCATGAATCCAATGAGCGAATCCCACACATGGAATTAAAATATCAAAATGTATTATTAACAAAATCAATGTAATGAAATGAAAGTCAAAAAAATAATACAAAAATTAAATGAAATGCATGTCCAAAAATATGAAAAATGAAATGTAGATGCTATCCAAATAAATCCAGAAGAAAAATGGTCCAAAATCATTGTCCACCAAAACAAATCCAAAGGAAACGTAAAAATGAAAATCCATTGCCCCATGGTGAAATTCAAAGAAAATGCACACATGAATCCAAAGTCCAACTATGCACAATCAATTTTGAAAGGGTCCATGAGCCCAACGAAAGAAATGAAACCTATCTAAAAACTACCTAAGAAAAGAACTATATACAAAAGTGTGGGGCATAGTCTAATCACCCCAAAAGAAATGAAAACGACAAGGAAACCTAACACTAAAAACTATTTACAATGGCGGCAGGCTAGTCCGATGGCTCACTTTCCGATGTCCCGGGCCAGGGCATCATCGAACTCCTGGTCAATGTCCTCGAGGCGGTCCTCTTCCATGGCCCCAAGGGTTCGCAGGGACGATGCCATGTTGGACTCCAACTCCCTGTGAATAGCCTCAAGGCACTCGGCCGCCTCAGTGCCCTTCACATGGAGTTCTCCGTCCTGTTGATTGTGAGCCGTGCCTCTTCTGCCCGCCACCGCTCCGCATCTATACACTGGCCCAACCGCTGCCACACGGAAGACACACCCATTCCAGGGTCCTCCTGCCCTCTGGCCGATGCCTGCCCCTATGATGTCGATGGCCCGAGCCATCATTGCTCCCACCTAGAGCCTGCTGCTGTCCATGTGCCCTGTCCGATGATGGCTGCACATCCTCCTTCTGCTGGTCTCCAGTTGTTGTGGTGTCCACCCCTGCTGGACCGCCGACACCTGACTGTGGCAGGGATGGGATCTCCACCAAGCTGGCTGTGTTGGTCAGGCCAGGTCCACAGAGGGCCCTGGTGAAATCTGGGCCGGAAGACGGCAGGGAGAATGACTGGCGCATAGTCTCCGCAGAGGAGGAGAGGTCCGCCAGAGTGCGTGACATGTAGGAACCCACCGACCAGGGCCCCTCCCAACAGTGCCACGTCACGACGCTGCTCTTCGTGATGGCGTGCATGCTCCCCCCAGGAAGCACGCACATCATCACGAATGTCATGCATGCGCAACACAACACCAATCAGGATAGAGCCCCTACGGTCATGGGACCCCTCGTCCGCAAGTAGTGGAGAGGCAGATGATGTGGGCCTCCCCCCTACCTGCAGACAGGCCTGGGTCGGGGCATCCCTGCTGGTGCATGGTGGTCACAGGGTCAAGGGCAGTGACATGCACAGGCCCCTCCGCGGTGACCTGTGCTGCCTCCTGACCCTGGCCCTGGACTGCACAACTTGCACCAGTGGTACTACCCCCACCAGGCCCCATGTGCGGCTCAGTAGCGGGCTCCTCCTCCTCTGTGGAGACCACCAACCTGGATGTCTCCGCACCGTCTTTCGCCATTGCAAGCCCCTGTGGGGGCTCACCCGGCCCTTCCGCTACAGCCGTAGTGGCAGACGCGGCACCAGTCCCCTCACTCCCAGATGATGGTAATTCCTGGGAGGGTGGCTGGGCCTTGCGTCGCCGCCTGGTGGAGGCATCCCCACAGCTTGGCTCCACAGTGTTGTCTACGCCCTCTTCTTCACTCGACGCTGCGTGGAGGGAGCCATAGAACACAAGCATCAGGGTACAGTGCAATATTCCCCTAGACAGGACGCAATAACACATGCGTGGCACTGTCAAATGTCACTTCCATCCTGTCCCTCCACAACACATGGGTGAATGCACGCAACACACATGCAGAAACAGGCACAGCGCCTGCAATCAACATCAGCATCCATAAACATTGGCCTCTTTTAACCAAAATGTTGCCTTCCATCTCACATGCATCATGACTCATACTGATCCCATGCACACACATCACCGGATGGTCATGCATCATGGCTTGTACACCACAGACACAGTGGATACAACGGTGACCGCACTGCATGAGTGAATCTACACATCATCAAGGACATGTGTCTTGCATCCATGGCGTTTCAAAGTCACACACACACTTCTCAGACACACAATATGTGCACCATACATGTACATGAGAGCAGCACCCATCCCTCACCCCCCTCCATGTCCAAGAACAGAGACTGGCATGCATTCATGTGTGCATTCCGCATACAGCTCCCCATTTTTCATTGGAACACATGCACCATCCATGTGGTTCACACATTACTGGTCTCACATGCATGACCATGATGTCCCTGCACACACACATCCATACATGGCCTATGTTACACATACAGGCAAGTATTAGACTACCAGCACACTGCAACATGCCCAGTCTCACACAGCAATGCTTGGCCACTTACCGCTCAACTCCAGACGGGTCTGCCTCCGAAGGATCTGGGCGTGGAGCGCTGGGCCTATGTGTTCCAGGACCCTCATCTGGATGTTGCTCATGCTGACCCAGCACCCCTCTGCATCCTCTGCCTTCACGAGGCGCCGAGCCTTGTAGAAGGTCCTGGACCTGAAGTCCTCCTAGCGCTTCCGGACGTTCTTGATGTTGCGGGTTGCCACCCCCTACGCATTGATGGCAACCACAACGTCCTCCCAGATCCTCTCCCGTCCTTCCTTGTTGGCGCGTGATGTTCCGAAGAGGGCATCATAATGCCCCAGGACATGCTCCACCAGGACACCAACTTCCTTCTCACTGAAGCTGGTGGCCCTCTGCCTCTCTGGCTGGGGGTTGCCAGTGGTCTCAGATGGTGTTTGCCCCGACATGGCGACCCCCAAGGCAGGCGTTGGTGGGCAACTGGGTCCTGGGGCTTGGCTGTGAAGCGATGGTATCCCAGTCGCGAGTCTTCTGTTCCAGCAGGGGTGGACACAGCAACTGGACCCCTGCAGATGGCTGACGTGCAGGCACCAAATAGCAGGGCACGTGGGCAGTAGGCAGGCAGCAGCAGATGGCTGGTGGGAGTGTGCTCGGGGCTCTTGTGGGCAGGAAAATGGCATTTTGGGCAGGAGCGTGGTCTTCTGTGTGTTTGCGCGTGGCCAGCTTGATACTGAGTGATTTGGCACGTGAAAAAAGTGCACGTAAGCGTGAAATCCGAGGAAAGGTCCTTAACGCATAAGCGTGTAAGTGACGTTACGCACGCAGGCGTTCCCCACAACACAGGTGCATAGTGAATCAGCACGTGAGAAAACTGCACATCACTGTGCTATTGGAGGAAAGGGCTTTAGCGCATAAGCGCGTGAGTGACGTTGCACGTGTGGGCTGGCTTAAAAGGTACGAGTATCACGCTATTTTCTTGTACGTGATTTTTGTGGAGAGCGAGCGAGTGCATCTTGTACTTCTTGTCAGTTCACACGCGTTTACTTCACAACGTTTCCAGTTCGTACTCCCTGTTTCCTCAGACTGCGTTCTTTTCTTCTTTTGGCGGGGGTGTTGCCAACGTGCACATGCGTGTCTTTTTCACGTTCTTTTTCAAGGCAGATGGTGAGTCGCGCACCTATTTTCCAACTGTGGTTTCCCCCGTGTGTGGCGTACCCCTTCAGAGTTCATTGTAGGCTGCGTGTAACACGCGCACGCTTATTTTTGTGTTTCTGGGTGCCACAGCATAGTACGGGTTCATTTTTCCACGCACGTGGTCTACCAGGGGTTGCGTGGATGTGTACTTTTTGTTTTTGGGGTGCCTGTGCGTTGCGTGACCCGTCATCTTCCCCCAGGGGTCACAGACAGCTTTGCTAGAGCACTAGTGTACGAATTCCATCTAGTACCCTACCAGTTTCACCCCAATTGCCCAGGACAATTGTTTACTGCAACTCCCATACGCACAACAACATCAGTGCCATGGTTGGGAGGCGACCAAGCAGTAAGGGAGGCAAAGGTGGCCGATCTCAAAGAGGTGGGCGTGGTAGGGGACATGGCCATTGATTTGCAGGGTGCCCCTAGAGCCCTGTGTGTGGTGGACCAATCGGGGCCCCCTATGCCCCCCCAAATGGTTGTGGGAAATGTAGCTGACACCATCCCAGCTCAGCCCTTGTTGGACAGGCCCATTTTGTTAACTGAACTGGCACAGGATGACTCCCAGGCTGACTTCCGGGTCACCAAGTCTAAGCCACGTGTGGCGGTGAAAGTTGCTGTCACCAGGCCACTAGGATCTGGGGCAGCAATGCCATCTGCTGCCCCAAGTAGCCAGGGTGGGGAGGCTGCAGCAGCAGCTGCAGCTCAATCCACCCCAGCTCCGAGTCTCCCAGCTGGGACAGTGTCAGTCCAGGTCCATCACACCGACGTTGGCCCTGCCAACATCACCCTGCAGCCAATGCCTGCACCAAGACCTTTGGTCATTGTGCCTTTACAGGCTTCAAGTATCCAGTTCACCTCCGCTTCTGCCCCTACTGTCCAGAGTGGTGTAAGCCACTCACGATCTGCACCACCTTCCAAGAAGAAGAAGGGTCCTCTAGCACTACAGGCTGAGACCCCAGACACGGCTACACACTCCGGCACGTCAAGGAAGCCTAGCTTTAATGACGCCAAACTTGATGCACTTGTGGCCTATGTGTTGGCGCATAGCCGCAAAATGGTGGTGACTGCAGGGTGCAAGACTACGCCTGGTCAACGTAGGGCCCACTGGCAGATTATCGCGGACATTAGTGCCCTTGGATTTGTGAGGCGCACAGTTGATGATTACTACAAGCAGTGGAATGACCTGAAACGCAGAGCAAAGAACAAGCTGGCTTCAAATCATGCCTCTACTCTGGTGACTGGCGGTGGGTCTCCACCAGAGGACGACCAACTCACTGAACATGAGTCTGTTGCTGGAACCTTCATCACAGAGGAACAGATCCAAGGCGTGGGAGTCCTACCAGATTATGAAGCATTGTCCGGTGAGTGCCCATGCATGCATGTGTAATCCATATGTATGTTGTTTGGGTGACGTGTTCTGATTGAGTGCCAGGTGAGGGTGTGTAGACCTGAGTGGCATGGGTCACCCATGTGCTTCCTCCAAACCACTCATCACCCTTGGATTTGGGTATGAGAGTATCCCTTCTGACCACAGTAGCCAATTAGCACCACATTACTGCAGTTGCCCTTGAACTGTCATCTTGCAACAACATTCTTCAGAATTTTCAGTGTTCATTCAGGCTGATTGTTTTGCAATGCATTTTTCAGCCCTGATGCCACATATGTGACATGATTCTGTCATATATTACACCCCACAATGGCCGACATGTATTACCTTGTTATGGGAATGATTTGACCATTCAGGCTGATTGAGTAAGGGCCTGCTCACATTAATTTTTGTGGCCTGTTTGAATGTGGAACATGATTGTCGTTTCCTGTCATGTTGAAGTGACCAACCATTGATGTATCCATCTGCCTGCCATCACTGTATAATTGTACACTGGATGTGTTGCAGTGTGTTGCACATGGGTATTTTATCACACTATTTGGAATTTTTCATCTCATCATGTCCATCTCACATGGATGGGTGACAGTACTTATTCACTAACATATGGCTGTACTTGTCAAATGTACCATGGCTATGCTACGTGCCATATGTGTGCTGGCATGTGTCATGTATGTGGATTGGCCATGCCACTCATAGGCTAATGTGTGATGCCAGTGCTATCCAGCATGCAGCACATGTGTTGCTTTTCCATCTTGGAGTCCTCAGTGTCTGCTTTTTGCCGCCCCTTCCAACTCATTGACAGTGCATGCATGCCAAGGTTATAGTCATGTGGGACATGTGTAATTCATGTACTGGATCTCTGGCTTGTCAGGCCTATGTGTGTGCTATGGTGCTCATGCCTGTTTCCATTTGTTGTCTTTCATGTTTTTGCAGGTGATGACATACTTGATGCTGTTGAGGTGGAGGAGATGGTGCAGACCCAGGAGGAATCTCTTGCACAAGCAGGCACCAGTGGAGGACGTGGGGTGGTGGTGGTTGAAAACCCTATCCTCCTGCAGACCATACTGTCCACGGGTGTCTCTGGGTGCACCTCCCCAGACCTCTATGATTCAGGTGCTGAATCGGAGAGTGAGACATGTGTGGCGTTGCAGGTGAGTGTTACTGGGAGGGATGCTGTTCTGACCAACCCACCTGCACCAGGGGGAAACCCCTCTATGGGGATGTCAGTGTTGGTAACTCCGCATCTGGCGGTTACGGATGCAGGGTCACAATCAACAACATCTGATCCTGTTCCTGGGCCTGCAGATCAGAGGGGGAATGCAGTCCTGCAGCCTCAGACAGTGCCAGCACAGCAAGGTGCAGATCGCCTTGGCCCAAACAGGTGTGGTGCCCGCCGACGTGGTGGCTGTACGCCACCAGGCAATACTGTATGGGAACACTCCATGTACAGTATAGCAGCACAACAGGGAGCATCGGTTGAAATGATGGCTCAGGCAATGGAGAGGGTGGCCACTTCCATTCTCCCCCCTGAAAGGCAGATGGAGCAACAACAGCAGGCAACAGACTCCATTTGCCAACCACACAGGGAAGACATGTTGGCTTCCAACAGGAACCGACGGGCGGCACTGGAGGCTCTGCGCAAAGTCATATCTGTAGAGTCACAGGGCCGCAGGGAAGCCCTGAGGTTAGAACTCCATTTCCTCAGGGAGACTCTGGGTGAACTTGAGGCTTCCCGAAATTTTAGGTCACAACAGCAGCTGGAGCAGCTCACACGTTCACTTTCAGCAGAGCTCCAGGCAACACGTGCAGAGATCCAGGCATCACGCGAGGCCATGCAGGTAGAAATGCAGGCTACCCGTGAGGTGCTGCATGGGGATCTCCGCACCATCATCCTCCAAAAAGAAACCTTCCACGCCCGCATGCTTGCTGCCATGGAGGACCATACCCGGGCTTTACGTGGGCTGCCTCCCATTGCACAGCCACCTCCTGATGTAGCAGCAGAGGGTGAAGAGAGCGACAGCAGTTCTCCCACAATAGCGTAGCCGTGCAGGCCATGAGCCCATGGAGGTATTTTTTTCTTCCGCAACATCCACGCATGTGGGTGTTGGTGTGCACCCTGTCCTCGAACCTCCTGGGTGGCCTCCCCCCTGGTCCACACATGGTCATTTTTGATTTTTCTTAATTTTTTTTTTTACAGTGTGTTGCCTTGGGTTCCTGACACACACACCTCTCCTGTTTCCCCTTTCCATGGGCTTGCAAAGGGTGTGACCAAGTGACAGTAATTTACACAGTGACATTGGGCTCCCATGAGCTGTGTAGGCAGTCTGTAGTCAAAAGTGTGTGGACATCCCTAGTGGGGATTGCTTTTGGATTGAACACTGCATGGTGTATTGATATGTGCTTGTGCATCCATGACTTTCTCCTTATTCACATGTATCTTCTTCATGTCTTCACAAGGCCGTCTCCTTTGCAGATGCAGTTCATGTTGTATGCAGTACACTGACACATTTGCCTGACAGCAACACTCTGCAGTTGGAAGGGGTCGATGTGCTGCCTTAGTCAGGTTGTGAGACTTGCACTACTTTAATTTTGTACTGTCGTATTTTGACACTGTTTCATCCCGTGTTGCTGTTCTGTGTTGCTGGTAAGTAGTTGTTCATGTGTGCTGTTTCTTATTGATTACAGAGAGCATATTGTCTGTGGCCTGTTTACATTTGGAACAGTGCACTTTGTGACACTGGTGTCATGTGATGTGCATTCATTTTGTTGCTTTCACATTGCATGACATGCCATGGTGTGTTGGGTAGAGGAGATGGGGAGGGGTTGGGTCACATGGCAATATTTTCATGTAGTATTTTTCAAGGGGGTAGTCATTCATGCAGCATGAATGTGTTTTTTTTTCCACACAGCATTGGTTGTCTTTAAGTAGGTAGAGATGCACACAATGTAACACTTCCAGGTGACCAATCTCAGGCTGGTATGGTTGTGACAGTTGACTGTCCCTTATGTCATCATCATTGATTGTCGGCTGGTATGTGCCAGGGCTGTGTGCACTCCACAAGGGTAGGATTTTAAGTGAAGTAATTAGCCATCAGCTGGGTACGGGCTGCCTCACCACGTGCCCTTTCACCTCACATGCTGCCACTACGATCCTGCACACTACTGGGGGTGCGTATAGCAGCTGCCCACCAGAGCGGTCAAGGGAGTGGTCAAGGGAGCGAATGCATGACTTGAGCACTACGAATGTGCGCTCCACTATGCCCCGGGTTGCAATATGGGCTGTTTTGTATCTTACCTCAGGTGGTGTGGTGGGGTTCCGAATTGGCGTCATCATGTGGATGCTCAGAGGGTAGGCACTGTCCCCTGGGAAGGTGATGATGGGTACCATTAGTGGGGTTGTGACATTACTCAGTATCTGACATGCATGGATGTGCAGAGGCATTTATACTCACCAAGCAGCCATGTATCTCCATGCCGCCCAGCTTCTAGGTCCCGGTTTAGGGGTGACATTCTGAAAATGAAACTATCATGGGTGGACCCTGGATAGTTGGCATATACTGAGGTGATGATTCCCTTTGCATCACATACTACCTGCACGTTGATGGAATGCCAGTGCTTGCGGTTTCTATAGATGTGCTCAGTTGCCCTGGGTGGACGTAGAGCCACATGGGTGCAAACAATGGCACCTAGCACTTTGGAGAAGTGTGCCACCCCGTAAAAGTACTGGACGGCAGCCTGCCTTTCTGCAGGTGTTCTGGGCATGTATATGTGCCTGCGGACTGAGGGGCGTGCAGTCATGATGGCCAACACCTGGTGTAGGCAGCGTGACTGCGTGGCCTGTGACAACCCCCCACTATGGCACTTGTCCGCTGAAATGAACCAGTGGTCAAGAAGTGCAGTACATTGAGCACCTTTTCCAAGGGGCTCAGTGCTTGGGAGCACAGGTTGGGTGATGTGAGGTCATCCTCCCACTTACTCACAAGGTCGAGTATTATGTGTGGTGGAAACCTGTACCTCCCATACACCTGGTCATCAGGCATCCCAAAAAGGCTGGTCCTGGGTGTAAAAATTCTGGGCCTGGCTATCCTCCTCCTCCTGGGGTGTTCCATGACCACTGCTGCGAGGAACGGTATATTCATCGTTGTGTCTGAGCTTTGTTGTTTGCGTGCACTTTTCTGCTGCGCGGGGCCGCGCACTCCTGCTTCCTGCTGGCGTACGTGTTTTCGGATTAGCGCATCTTTTTTGGCGCACGTGTTTCCCCTGTTCGATTCCATGAATACATGTTGTAGGCGCGCTTGTGGGCGTTCTGCGCATTTACCTCCTGTACTTCCCCCGTAATGCCCACATTTTCATGCGTTGTTCCCCATTCCGCGTGTTACGCCCCGCGTTCCGCCCACTTTTATTGTGTGTGTTGCGCTATGTGCGCTTTCGCTGTGCATGTAGCGCACAGCGTTTGATGACATGTGTGCCCGCGTGCGCCACGCACAGTTTTAGCGCACATCCCAGGATTTACACGTGCACGGACTTCCATGAATTGATGTGCGCGGTTTTCGCATGCTTGCGTTGCGATTTTTGTGCTTGTGCTGCGATTCTCACGCTTTCGCATGCTTGCGCTGCGATTTTCGGCGCACATTAATTCCATGAATCGGTGTGTTAGGCTACATTTCACGGTCCAAATTATTTCCTTAATAATAACCGAAGGAACCGTTAGAACAACTGTATCAATTTTTTTATCATTAACAAACTTAATGCGTTCAGTGTCACACGACCAAATCAGCTTAAGTTTGGGTATAGTTTTAATGGGTGTGGTAAACACTGTGGTAATGGTTGTTCTGTTCGGAAACAGATCTTTCTTGTGTTGATTGATCAAAGTTAGGAGTAAAGTATCTGATTGGTTGTAGGTGTGACTCCCTACTTTCTCTGTCTTTGGCATTGTTTGGGGCTTCTCCATGATCTGGGTTGGAACTTGTCTGATCTTGTTTAGCTTAAGATGTACTTACGTACAATCTTTTTTCTTCTAATGTCATGAAGTTACACTCATCTATGTCCTCCATCTCTCCTATCGTATTTTCTCTATACACCTGTTTAGTTCCTTCTGGAGAACCTTTATCGCCAATCACTTCTACTGAGCTATTCAGCAGTGGTAGGGATAAAAATAATAGGTGGATAGGTTCATCAGTATCTCTTATTGGTTCATGGAATTAGTGTCAGACAATATAGTCACACTTAAATTGGTATCTATACGCCTGAGCACTATTGCACCGATAGAAGTGATTTGATCTTTTCTAGCTTTCCTTTTTTTTTTTTTTTTTTTTAGCCAATTGGAGTGGTTAATTGGTCTATGAATGTTTTGGTTTCACATTTTTAGCCACTTGTGCATTTTTTTTTCATTGACTTTCCAGGCTGTTTCTTTCTTTTCTTCCATTTCCGGGATTGAAAAAACATCAAATACTTGTTCTTGAGGCTCTATTACTTCACACTCATCTCAGTTGCAGGTATCATCACTGGGGTATTGTTCAAGAACTCAAGAGTTTCACGGTCCCCCATGCCTCAGGTGTCTGCAAGCCCACCTCTTTCAATATCCTGGGTTCATGCTCTAGATCCCGATTGTGTTAGGAAAATGTACTGTGTTAAGAATAGATTGAACTTGCCTTGTTTCATTAGCTAACCAGGGTACCTTAGCTGAGATTAATTTAGATAAATGTTCCTGCAATTCTGTTTTTTCTTTCAATGTTTCGAATAGTTTGGTCAGAACAAGAATTCCATTATTTATGGCATTACGAGTTACTTCATGCGATTGCATTGTTGGTTGTCTCAGCCCAAAAGATGGACGAGGGGTGGGTTTAACATATGAAATAGGTGAAGATGCAGATGTATGATATGATATGATATGGCTTTTTTAACGCGCCTATACACAAGTGTTTCAAGGTGCGACGAGGCGGGGGGAACAAGGGGAGACAGACAACGATCCTACTAGCCCAGGTGTCATTCAGATCGCGCAAGTGCAATAGTAGAGGGGAGGGGAAAAGTGCAAAGGGGAGGTGGAAAGGGGAGAGTGCAGTACAGGGTTAAGAGCATAAGGACAAATAACAAGGGCCAGCTAGTGGCAAGTGTGAGATAAGTGCAGAAAAGTGCTGGGAAGGGGGCTGTAGGGATGCAGACACAGTCCCACGGTGCAAGATAAGTGCAGAAAAGTGCTGGGAAGGGGGGCTGTAGGGATACAGACACAGTCCCGCGGTGCAGGGGGTTGCCAGGGAGGCAGTGCAGAGAGAGTGGCTGGGCCAAGGACCGAGAGCGGTAAGTGGCCCAGTTGCAGATTCAGTGCAGTTTCAGTAAGTTTGGCAGGGGAGAGGGGGAGAGAAGGCGGAGGCAAAGAGGAAGGTTTTGAGGTGCTTCCAGAACCGGAGATGGTTCTCCTCGAGTTTCAGGGAGTCAGGAAGGCTGTTCCAGAGGGAGGCCCCTGCAGCAGAGAGAGATCTGCCCCCAACTTGTTGTTTGGAGAAGCGGCTGACCCTGAGGGAGTTGGAGGCGGATGAGCGAAGAGCTCGAGAAGGAAGATATTTAGGAAGAGAGAGTTGAAGGTATTTTGGCCCAAGGCCCCAGAAGGCCTTGTGGACAATGCAGAGGGTTTTGAACTTGATCCTCGCAGTCACTGGGAGGCAGTGTAGTGATTTCAGTCCTGGAGAGATATGGTCCCTGGGCTTGAGGCCAAGGACAAGTCTCGCAGTCCTGTTCTGGATGAGTTGCAAAGGGCGGAGAGTAGAGGCGGGCAGATTTAGATAGAGGCTGTTACAGTAGTCCAGCTTAGAGAGAACCAGGGCTCTAGAGACAGTGAGCTTCTGGGGGAAGGAGAGGAAAGGAAGGATACCTCGGAGGAGGTGGAGCTGGTAGTGTGATTTCTTTGACACGTCAGATATGTGAGGAGAGAAGGAGAGTTTGGAGTCGAAGATGACCCCAAGGTTTTTTGCCTTGCAGGTAGGAGCAGGAAGAGGGCCAAGAGAGGCCGGCCAGAGAGCTGCCCGGAAGGAGGGAGTGGGTGTGCCGATGAGTAGAATCTCAGTCTTACTGGCATTAAGGCAGAGGTCGTTGGCGGCACACCATTCCTGGATAGCAGAAAGACAGTCAGAGATGCGGGAAGGAGAAGAGGAGGCCGAGGGTAGCCTGAAAATGAGCTGGGTATCATCTGCATAGCACTCAAAGTAGAGGCAGAGAGCGGCGATGCGGTGGGCGAGGAGTGCCAGATACTGGTTAAACAGCCAAGGAGAGAGGTTAGATCCCTGGGGGACACCACAGGTAGAGAAAAAGATGTCAGAGAGGAAAGACCCCAGTTGGACCTGGGAGGGTCGGAGATTGGAGTATTAATTGATGAATTGATTGCATGTGAGTACAATATTGGTGAATGGGACAAATGTATGGATTTTGCTTATGGAGGAACTTCGAACTGTGTCTCATAAATTATTGCAGTTTCATTATATTTGTTTACAGCTCCTTGCATTTCCTCATTTATTTTTAAATCATCTTCACGTTGATATAGTCTGGGGGATAATACCATCTCAAGGTAATCTTCCCCTTTATTTGTGTTTTCACCACCTGTGAATATAATAACTGTCATTGGGTGTTATCCACCAAATGGATCATTGCCACAGTTGTATTTGGCTCACACACCATTGCATCAGACACAGAAGCGCCACCTTTGTCTGATGCATTGAATTGTTTGACCACATGTGGATAGACTAGCATCAAGGTTGGTGGATTATTCTCAGAGTTTGTTGGAATTTGCATACTTATGGTCAAAATGTCATCGCCCGTGATCTGCTCTTTCCTCTGAGGCACACTTTCAGTTCGACCAGATGCACGCTATTCACTGGATATGCTGCTAGTGGAGCGAGTGTCCACTAGGATTGTGTTGCCACAATGCAGCAAGCAAGACGGAACACTCAAAGACCACAGACATCTGATATCCATGGTAAGTAATCCACATGGCAAACAGTAAGCGACTTAGACCTTTTTTTTTGTTTCATTTTGTTGTCTTTGTGTGGCACTTTCGGTCACACCGTTTGGAAGCTTTCTGCTCCTATCTAAATGTACAGTTGGAATGGTGCCTGCTAGTAGTTTGTCAACATGAGCTGGCATAGTGGTTGTTAGGCAGTACATTATCGGAATACTATACTAGCGAAAAAAATGAAACACGTAACTACACGATAGGCCAAGAGCAGAGGCACTGTGCACTGTGCCAACAGTACGATTAAGATGGATATAATAACAGAAAAGGAAAACGTGGGCAGAGGCATGCAAGGTGCAGGCTGTGCAGCTAAACAGCTCAACAGCACTCGCCACGCAAGCCCCTTAATTCACGCAAACGATGCACGCGCGCAAGCCTTTTGTAGCGGGTTCAAGTCAGAGAGCATGGCTGTGCTTCTGCTAAAAAGGAAGTATAAGATCTTTAACAATGTGTTGGATTCCAGTGTTCAAATAGTTCGCTGTTACAACAGTCTCATACCATAAGCTTCCAAGTACTGCAGGAAGGTCCTTGAGAATGATGATCTACCAGTCTAGCTGCAGCACATTGTATGTCGTGGCAGTGTTTACAGGATCAGGATCAAACAGAGGCAATCAAGAGCCAGCGCAAAAGCACTTGCCTCACACTCCCACGATGCACAATATTTGTGAAAGAGTTGAGGAAATGTCTTTTTTTAAATATAAGCATACCTGTACTATGCTTTGTTAGATGCATGTCTTGTTGAATCTAGAAATAGAAATCTTGGACAGTTGCACAGTAGTTTGTGATGCAGATGCCTTTCATTAACAGGAGATGTGTACTCTGAGAGTTCAAGTGTACACGGAAGTGTTGAACTGAGATGACAGGGTTAGGTGTAGATGTTTTGGATGTGATTGGTGGCTGGATGTGTGACTCCTTGAAAGTAGCCAATGAGGCAGGGTTGAGAACATGAAAGTGGAAATGGTAGAAGGGGTGCCCCTGCGTTATGAGGTCAGTGGACAATGCAGTAGTCTGCGGACTGCAAATGCCACATCCAGTTCTTTTGTGGATTCCTGGCATGGAAAGGGGATTGTGGGGATCAGCCACTTAGGTTTTCCGGTTGTGGTATACAGTATGAGAAGGAAGCAGGAGTTGTGTTGCAGAAGTTGTGAGAGCACTGTAAATGGCTATGGCTATCTGTTTCAGAAGGCAGAGTATGTGGTTTTTGGGGGACTCTTCAATTCAGTCATTGAGGGTTTATGCTGAAAATCATGGCGTCTTTGGAAGTATTGAATTGGCAGAGGTCAATGTTTTGTGGCATGCAGTTTGTGGCTTGCAAGCTTGTGTTCATTATGTGAGAGTATGCCTCACTTTATATGTCCAGATGTCTTTGTAGGTTGCCCTGAAATATTCTTTAAATTCTTAATGCAGCAACAGGTTCGATCCCGGGTCCGCGCTTAGAAACCTCTGGGTGTTTAAGCGCGTTATAAATACGTAACTAAGACAACAAAAAAAAAAAAAACACAATTACGCAACTAAGAAAATCAAACAATTCCTGTAACAGCGCCTCGATGCCTGTGGCTTTGTGAGTGCTTTATAAATGTTAAATAAATAAAAATAAAACTGGTCAGTAAAGCTGTATTTACTTTTTTATATGCTGCAGGAATGTCATCTTTTGAGAATGACAAAAAGGTCTGATGGTGTGATTATTTTTTGTGAAGATGGAGTTCATTTCAAAGAAAGTGGACATTAATTTTTCTTACAATGTTTGTATGGGGAAGATGTAGAGTGTACAGTACTACTGTATGTAAAAGAAAAGAAGGAAAAAAGGTGTTCGTTTACAACTCCCCCAAAAAAGGTTATTTTCAGAGCCACGACTAAAGAATAAATAACTGAAATTGTGTTTAATTTCCCCCTGCTCCTTTGAGCGGTCAAGATGTTCGTGGAAACAGCGGTAGTCCACGGACGGCACGTGCAACATCAAGGTCTTTTAAGGATACCTGGCATGGAGAGGGGACAGCAGAGACCGCTGACAGTCGTGGTGTCCACGGAAAACGGTGGATCAGACAATCAGGTTTCCTGGGTGTGGTATATAGGAAGAAAGGGTAGCAAGAGTTTAGTTAGTAGGAGTTCTGCCAGGATGCAAAATGTCCAAGGCAATGTCTTTCAGAAGACAGTGTGTAGATTTTGGGAGATTCTTGAGTACATTCATTGAAGGTTTATGCTGAGCACTGTGGACTGGATGAAAATCTTGGATTCTCTGAATTGAAAGGGCAAATATGGTTGTATTAAAACATCTGGACAATATTATTGTACATTGTGGGGGGAACAGTTTGGGGAATGTGACTGGAATTTTCTTGCAGTTGCAATGACAGAGACATTGGGAAAGTTGAAGGAAATGTTCACTAATTCGAAAATAATTTGTTCACGCATTGCCCAGAGACACACGTGAATGCACTCAAGTTTATTTGGTCCGCAAATGGAAAAGGTGATGCGCAACGTCAATAAAGCTGTGTGTGCTTTTCGGTGAGATGTCGGCATGACATTAAATTTGATATTGCCAACATTTCTCAGAGAGATGGAGTCCATCTAACTGATGTGGGCATTCCGATTTTTGTGGAAAACATTACAAATGCTTTCAAGCATTTTTTGTGATAGTGAGAAGAAATAATTGAATTCAGAAACATTTTTTTAGTTCAGTTTATTAAACAAAAAATGTACAAACATAAAAGCCATACACACAAAAAAGGTTGTCTTAAGAGCCACCATTTTTCAACACAAAACAATTAAAATGATTTCAATTTTCCTATCCCGTGCCTGGAATTTTTTTGTCCGTGGACTACCGCACTGTCCAGGGATTATGCAGGCTGCATAGGGGACTGTGACTTTTTTTTCTCACTTTCACTTTTTAACTGTGAAAGGTGGCTCATAAAGGGACCTTTTTTTGTGTGTTTTTCGAATTTGAATTTTGGCTTTTTGGATTTTATTACTGGAGAGGCAAGTTAAGGTGGGGGAGGGAAGGGAAGAAAGGGGCACCTACCTTATAGGGGCAGGTAGACAGAGGAAGATGTTGGGTAGGCCTTAAGTTAAAAGTGGGGGGCATTGTTTCTCATGTTCCATGAATGCAGCCTCAAAAGCACTCTGAAACTGCTCCCCCCTACAGATCGGTGCTTCAAAGTACAAACATATCACTGTGACCCGCAAATGCTAGGGGTCAACAGCGTTCGTATTGGCCTGTGAAGCCACAGCTTGGATCCTTTGCCCCAAAGTGGTATCCATTGTGGTATCAGGAGCAGTTGGAAATGATGGGGTGGAGGATGTCAACCTACTCTTACATGAGAAAGGTATCACCTTTCTCGGAGCAGTCGGCCATCTGCAGACACCCATCAGGTGGCAATGGCAGGGCACAATTTGAGTCTGGAAAACCCAGACAGTTGTGATGTCTGCAGACACATAATGGGTCTTTTATTTAAAAAAAGACATATGACACAACAATATATTTATTCAAGAAAGGGATATAGTATTGGAATGAGAAACATAAATGGGAGAATTAGGACATTTTGTACAATAATCATGAGGGGAGGAAGGGAGTGAGGTTTCTTCAAAGCATCTTTCATTAACATCTTAATAATTTATGGGGATGATTGCTGGGAACAAGGGGGACAGGTGCAAGAAGGACAATGATAGGGAGTATTTTTAATGACATGATTTTTCACATACTAAAAAGGTTCTTTGAAATCATGACTTATTTTATCACATTTTTAGACAAGTTCATGATTTGAATATTTAAAGTTGGGGATAGGGCTTCTGTTTGTGATTCTGGGGATAGTGGATAATTAAACTGAGGCATGGTTTCTTCATGAAAACCATGAACTGTAAGAAAAACATACATTATTAATCTAGTCAGGTGTGTACAAATTACATTATTTGTTTACATTAAAATATATATTTCATACTATCAGAGATGTTATCATCTCTCATTTATTCTTTTAGGAAGTTCTCCTCTAACCACTCAAGTGTGCATGCCATTTCTTTGAGAAAAAAACTGCTTCTGTCTTATAACACATGTTTATATAATTAAAGCTAATAATAGAGAAATAACTACAATGCACTTACTAGACAACGAGAATGTATTATCCAATAAGCACCTGGTGTTTCTCAATCTGTATACAGAGTTATTGTAAGGAGATTATATGAATTGTTAATGTGATTGTAATTGTTCATTTAAACAGTGCTTATGCACAAATGCAGTGCTTCAAAGCACTTCAATGTTGGACGGGAACAAGGGAATCAAAGTAGTCATTCATAGGTGTTGAAGTTTCCGAATGAGCTAACAAAGACTAGCATACTAGGCCTGACGCCATTTCTCCTAGTGTAAGTGCATGAAGTTATGTCAGGCATGACCAAGCTAGGGAGGGTAGACAAAAAAAAGTGGGGGCAGGACAACACACTCACTAGTCCTAGTACATTTGGTCATGCAAGTGTACAGACGGAAGTGCGAGGAAGGGTGGAGAGGGAAACAAGTGCGCCCAGTCCAGCATGGCCCTGGGTTAAGTGCAGAGAGGTTAACCCTCTGCTGGAGCTAAATCTGAACATAGTGCAGAGGCCTGTGGGCAAGTGCAAGACTGGTGGGGGAGCCTGGGACCTGTAAGGCTCTGGAGGTGAACTAGGAGACCAGTCAGCAAGAAGCTGAACAAAGTTGGGGAAGAGGAGGCATGAGAGCAAAGAAAGGAGGTTAGCAGTGGAGAGGGAGAGAGAAGGCAGAAGAGAAGAGAAACATCTTGAGGAGTTTTCGGAACTTAAAGTGATCCTTAAGATGGAGAGAGGAAGGAAGTCTGTTCCAGAGGGAGGCACCTGCAGCGTACAGTTATGGTTTGTGAATGGTTCATTCCATTGTAAAATGTGCTAAATACAAAAATATTGCATTTTATTTAAGTAAGTGTTTGTAATAAAAGATATATTTGTGTGTCGTGAACATTTTTTACGATTTTATGTACATCTGTTTGTTGGTTGATGGGTTCCCCTATGATTCTGGCCTTTGTGAATGCTCTTTGATGTCCGTGAACTACCACACTGTCCACGGACTCCATAGCTGCCACATTGGAGGGAGTATAATATAAAACATTTGTAGCACATTAAGCGTGCACAAGTAAAAACCCATGAAATTCACTGAAAATACTTTGTTAAAGAGACGTTATGGTTACAAGTAAAACCAAAAAACCCTTGAAATTCACCAGTTATGGTACGCTAAGCAACCGTAGCTCGCACCACCTCCGTGCACTGCAAAGACTAATACCCAGGACATCATCGATGACATCACATATGAAATTCATTTTTATGAATATCTCTAAAAGGGGTTGTGTTTATAATGTAGACAACAAGATGGCAGGGGTGATCAGGAGCTCTATCATGAACTACTTAACATATTAAAGAATGTACTCATCTGAACAAAACACAATTTTGTTGTGTTGTTAATACAGGAACCTAATGATATGATATGATATGATATGATAAGGCATTTATAATGTGCCTATACACAAGTGTTCATACATACACATAGACAATTGCTGCAGCATGCACAGTAGAAGTGCAATATTTTTTATCCGGTAATTTTGGATAGAAAAATAATTAATGGTACTGTATCATAATTATACACATGGAATAAATAGCTAATAGCTAATAATTGAAGACATCCTATATCCTTGTGTTACTACAAACAATACAAGTCCTACAATGCATACAAATCTGAGGCACATACAGGGAAACTTCAGTAAGAAGGAAAGAAACAACGCCACCAACAGTAACATTAGACTTTATCATCAAGTACACAAATTAATTGTGTTTTGATGCTTTCTTATTTCCCCATGTAAATCCTAGGAAAAGTGCCCTAACAACATACAACAAGGTTAATGTGTACATATGTATCACCTTTTAATTTGTAAAATGGTCTCTATCAGTTAACAAAATCACATGGCCTAGACATGTCAGTGAACAAAAAGAAGTGGATATATGTTGTAATTGGTGACATTTGTGATGTCATCTTTGATGTCCTGGGTGTTAGTCTTAGCAGTGCATGGAGGGTGCACGAGTTATGGTTGCTTAGCATGCCATAACTGGCGAATTTCAAGGGTTTTTCGGTTTAACTTGTATCTATAATGTCCCTTTAACAAAGTGTTTTCACTGACTTTCATGGGGTTTTGTTAGTGCAACTTAACCATAACATCACTTTAACAAAGTTTGTTCAGTGCATATATATATGTAGAAGATAGACAGATATGTTTTAACTGTAAGACTGTCTCAGACGGAATAAACGAAATGAAAATAATTGGAACTAATTGGATAGGACTAATGTTACTGTTGACTCAACATGTAGCAATTGTAATTATGTTAATGATTAATTTATCAAATTATTTTCCTATTTCCTATTCGTTATCATATGATGTTAGTGTTTTATTACATTGCATTACTGATATTTTATTTTAATGGCTACTGCTGAAATAAAGTATTTATTCAAAACATTTCAGAGGGCCACCTGGTTTCACCTCATAGTTATGAATAGAGAACCAAAAGGTAAGAAGCAGGTGGAGCAGTGGCTGACAATTGACAAAAAAAGGGTGAATATGCAGAGCACTAAGGCATCTAGAATGTCAGTGGTTGTGGTTGTGATGTGAATGGTAGGGGAAGGATGCATTGTTTCCTGTTTGAGACAAAACATATGGCCCATCTCAAGCTATCGTCATTAATACTAATGTAATCTATTTGATTACTCTGGATTTTATGATTAATGTTGTTGAGGGTAATGAATGCCACCACTTAAGTATTAGAATCAGAGTGCCAACTTCATCCCTATCTACCAGCATTCTTAGGTCATCCAGAGCAGCAGTCATCACAGAATTCCCACTGTCTGATCTAAAACCTGCTTGATAACCATGTAAGCGGGAGTTATCGGATATATGTCTTTACTTCCCCTGCATTCACTTCTCCATACATTTACCTCTTCATAACTTTACTTCTTTTATCTTTCATGTCTTCTATCATTCACTTCTTACACTCTGTAACCCATTTTCTTTTCTCACTCATATCCTTCGCCTAGCCCCCCTTGAGCTCAAACCTAACCTTACGGCTTACCTTCCCATATCCATTGCCATCCAGATAATGTGAGGATGAAGCCAATCAGGTGGCTAGAACAGCAGGTGCCATTAAACATTCTCCAAAGACTGCCACCAGCCAAACGAGGCCCTTCCCCAGGTGGCACCATTTAAAAAGAAAAATAATAATAATCTGGGGAGGCAACAGGGAGCATTTCTCTGTTGCCTACCCACCTCACCCCCAATTCAATCCTTGCCTCTTCCTTACACTTTCGCCCCTCCGCACATAACTGCTGCACCAGAGCTTTATACTCTAGTGCTGGAGTACCTCCCATCTCCCAGCCACGGCCATTGAACTGGAAAAGCGATGCCAATCTCCTGAGTGAAAAAAAAAGCCTGTGCATCCCGGATAAACCCCCAGGGTGCAAATGGCTTTCATCCCTGCTGTGGGGGTCGGGCATGGCCTTTAAATCCCCACAGTCCTCGCCAAGGGCTTCTCTTCGCACGGGCCTACCTGGGCTCGGGCTGGCAAGCGTTTAAAGGCCATGTCTGCCCCCTCAGCGAGGTTGAAAGCAATAGTAACGTTTTTTTTTTTACTTTATTTTTTTGCTGACAGACATATCATAGTTACAATACTTTACAAACAACATGTTATATTGCATATATTTACTATCTGACATACATCAATTCTGACAGCCTGTTGAGGACCATGGGACAATTAGAAGATAACTTCATGAGCCACTGGGATGGAACTTGGGGGGTCTGAGTTCAGATACCGAAGGCGGGGGGCCCAAATGTCTTTTGGGCAGCTTCTGGGACTTATTCCTCTTGTACAGGTGTCTTTGCATTCATGTACTTAGACCAGGTTGTGGAGACAAGCCTGAACAGTGGGGGCAGCCTTAGCCTTCCAGTGTCTGAGAATGTCACGCTTGGCCACTGCCGTATGCTACTGACAAAAGTCTGCATAGCTTTATGGGGGTCTTCACTATACCCCACTAGGTATTTCACAGGTGCGGCTGTTATTTGTATTCCAAGGACGTTACTGAGGCTCATCCTTCCAGAACCGTCTGATTGGTGAGCATTCCCAGTACATATGAAAGGTGTTGGCCTCAAGATGGTGACATTTGGGGGATTTTTAATTAGATCAGCCTAAAGTTGGCATTGAGAGAAATGGTCTTGGTGTATTGAGAGTATCTGATCCATTGTGTGTCTTCTATCGTTATTTCAAGGTCGCTTTCCCACTTGGCTTTCATTTCATTCTGTGATGGTGTATGAGCTTGGACCGTGTTGTAGATTTTTGAGATACTAGCATTGAACCCCTCACGGGTCATGATTTCCATTATAAAAGGGTGGGGGGGTGGTTCTCTGCGGAATGAGGGCCACCTATGTTTGAAAGCTGCCTTTAGGGGGGAGTATAGCATAGATACTGTGAGACCCTGCCCAAATCTCGTATTCACGTCCTTTAGGCTTAAGAATTCCCCATCTGGGAATAGGTCCCCTAGTGAAAGTGTTTTCCCCGGATCCCAGTTCCTTTGCATCATGTTGTTGAGCGTGGGGGCAATACCCGGGTATTGCCATAGTGGGGAGAGGGCCCAGTAAGGGGTTGTGTAGCCCACCATATGATATTTTGTCTCCCAAGCACTGGATGTACATGCTACGGGGTCTAAACCACTTATATTTACGTGGTCCTTGACAAATGTCATGGATCATATGTCAAAGGGGGACGCAGCATGTTTCTCTGCCTGTAAGCGTACGCCTTAACATCTTGAACCCAATGTCTGGCAAAGTGGGATTGTGCAGCAAGATAGTATAGGATGACGTCTGGTGCAGCCAGCCCACCAGTGTTGTGACCCTCACCTAACTTGGTCCAGTTCAGCCTGACCGTGCCCCCCCCGCCCCATATGAAGTTGGAAGCTAGCATTTGGAGTTTGACAAAGAATGCTCTGCCCGGCCAAATAGGGATATTGGTAAATAGGTAAATGAGTTTAGGGACCACCACCATCTTGAGCAGTGCAATACGGCCACATAATGATATTGGAAGTTTTGTTCCAAAGGGTAAGTTTAGTCTCTAGTAGCATGATGTAGGTCTAATAATTGGTCTCATACAACGTGTTTCTATCAGTAGCTATCATTATGCCTAGGTATCGAGCTGACTTGGGTGACCATTGGAATTGAGCCATGACATCTAATTTTGGATTTTAAAGCCATAGTAAAGTTAGGAAGAAACACATTCATGAAGAAATCTATGCCTGACTAAGTGAATGGAGAGGAAGTAAGTATAGAAGACGTTTGTTAGGCGGGGTGAAGGGGATACCATTAATATGCCCATATTTACTAATTACATTGTGTACTGTGCTTTTATCTTTATGATCCAGGTTTTGGTAGTATTAATAATTAGCGCTCAGTGGGGGTAGAGGGGGTGGTGGCGTCCCTGCCAATCAGGAGTCTTAAAATGGGGTCTTTCAAGAATTGAAAGCACCGCCACCAAGCCTGCTCAGAATCGGGCTGCTGCCATTTTCCCCAGTGGGAATGAAAGTAAGTGTGCCCCAGCCCAGCACTCCCCCTCTCCCTTTTCACCCCCACATCTGACCCCAATTTCAACATCGCTCACCAACATCCATCCTCCCCCCACTGTCCTTGCGCTCCCATGGACCTCACCAGTGCTGGGAACAGGCGCAATGGGCACCATGGAAAGGGAGATGGCACTATGTGTAGTTCCCTCATCCCCATTCCATGGCATCCATCTTTGTTTGTAGATGTTTTAAGTTGAGACTCGTCAAACGAGCCATTTCTCAATTAATAATAATAATAATAATAATAATAATAATAATAATAATAATAATAATAATAATAATAAAAATAATAATAATAATAATAAACATGCCGGATGCTAATAATAATCAACCCATCAGGGCTGGGGCCATTACTGGGGTAGGTAATGCCCGGTCTAAAATTAAAGCCCTATCTTCCCTCAGGATTCCTTCAGGATTCTAACTGGCCCAGGCATTTCCTGGTCTGATAAAACACCTACTCCTCAGGGTTTATTGCTTAAATATAGTCTGGCATGACATGATTTCATCCATCAGGTTTCTTTCTGTCTGGCAGCTTTATTTGCAAAATCAAATATAAAGGTGTGAAATTGAGAGCAAAGCTATTTCCATCTGCACAATCTATGTTGAAACTTGAACCATTTTCCCAGTTTCTACTACCAAATAACATTTTCCAAACCTCTCTCGACTTATGTATTCACTAAGAACATCCTTGATGTATGGCTGCTGCGCTCTTCTACAGAGCTAATTGTCTCTTGATGCAGCATCCGCATCCACTGTGTTGTATCACTGCACACATAAATGTCTGCCTGGAGATCTGCAGCACTTGGCACTTCATTAAAATTGCATTCTTCTCATTAAGCTATGTAGGGTTTGGGTGTTATAAGGCGTTTCATCCACCTTTGCCCTTAAGTGACCGAGATAAGATACACAATTATCTTTGTGGTGAAAGTGGTAACAATTATGAATTATGCCACGAGGACATAATGGAAGAAAGTCGAATCCTGCTCCAACCACCTAAGTGGATTGCAATGGAGTAATTCCAAAGCAGATTCAAACAAAACAGGTAGTAGTACACTTAAGACCAGTATTTGCAAAGTTTGATTTTAGTCAAAAGAATATTACAAACAGAAGTGATTCAATAAAAAAGAAGGTGAATGCTGACAAGCTGAGCATATATACAATACGTAAGAGCTACACAGGTTTAACTCTGGTGTCATGATTTATTGTACAGTTGTCAATTGCAAATGAATGCGTATTATTTAACTGTTTCTCCTCAATCCTAAAATGTGAACACTTTGGATACATTTCAAAAACATTGTCTACATTCTTGTTTATGTTTTTTTTTTGTTCTTCCTAAACGGAGCCTCTGATTCATTGCATTGCAGTCCTCTTTCCACATTACAAGTGTTTTGTAACTCTGAAAGAGCTAACAGAAAATTCATGATTTATTAATAAAGGGCTTCACTTAGGGAGAAGAGTAATTCTGACAGGCAGTCTAGAAGCTCTCAGACTGAAGAACATCCGAAACAAACCACTATTCAATTTAAAATGGGGCACTAGGGGCATGTGAGTTAAAAACAGGGTGGTCCTCGCAATAGTTTAAGACAATCATGTATCCGTTTTTTCTGTTTCTGTATTCTTCGAGCTTGATAAAACATTCAGGATTGATGTAATTTTTCAATATAGATATTGAGATACAAAATAGTTTAGAGGTTACTTAAGCTCTGTGTAGGCACTGCACCTAATAACACTCAGTGAAAAACATGACCCGAAGTTATTGAACATTCAAAATGGATTTGCAATTCTGGTGGACATGTATGTCAGTGTTATTATCAAACCAATGCAATGAGAACGTCCAAATACTGCTCCGAGTAATGACATATTATGACTGCTGTTAAATTGCATGTATGTGTTATTAAGGTAAGATGGAACTGTATTTCAGAGATGAACCAATTAACATATGTATTGGTTAAATATTTTCAAAATTGGGGCTATCATCTAGCCGGTGCAGTATCTTATAGATGTTCATCATGACTCTCAAATATGCTCGACCACTTTTTCTTCTCAGATTTGGCTTATAAGGTCGTGAGAGAGCATGGTGTCAGTAAACGTATTTTAGGGGATTGAGCCATTTTCTCTAATCTCAGAGCAGTGCAGCAAATGGGGAACTACGCATCATTTGTTTGCAATTTGTAAGCATCTCCTCTAGAAATAATCTCACAGCAGATATTGCCACCTGTCTCCTCATCCACACAAAACGAAATAGAGAAGTGTGGTAGGCCAGTGACATGCTATTGATTCCATACATCTTCAATATGTTGCACCTCACATTGATCTCACTATCATGATTAATGATTGTGGAAAAGGGGGACTTCATGTTGCAAGCCGAAATTATATTGGGGCAGATGAATATGCAGGTATCACCTACTGCCCCATCTCAGATAAATATGCAAGTACCAGTTCCTGCATCTACTCCTTACCATTACCATTCAGGTGAGACTCAATACCAGCTGAGGCAGCACTACTGCCCCAAGAATCTAGAGGTGCGAGACGAGACAAACTAAGGCACGTTCCAAGAAACAATGTTTTACACATCCTCTGCAATAAAGAATTAGTTAGCACTACTAGGTATTACAGTTAGATAGCAGAAAGCACATGTGGTGTGTTGTATATAGCATAGAAAGGAGGAGTATTCCTAAATACCAAGAGAGAGACTCACTGCACTGATAGGACAGATGCAATTATAGGCATGCAAGATATAGCATATACAGGCAGGGAAACAAATGTATGGCAGGTGCACATCTGCAAATGTATGGCAGGTGAATTTAACATGAGCAGCCACGGATATAGGTCAACAATATGGAGACGAAAAGCGCAGAAGTACAGCCATTTTCCTAGCACAGAGGCCACAGCAGGCCTAGGAGTTAGCAAGAACCCATACAGGATGCTGAATTCATAAAAGCACATTTATATTAGAAGCATTGAAGATGCCCAGACTGTAGTCTGTGGCAAGAGTCAAGGTAAAATGCACAGATGGGACTCATGGATATGCAGAATGTAGGGACGAGATAACAGTTCCCAGGGTGAGAAGCAGAAGACTCCAAGTTAAGTAAGTTACCATAAGGACACAAACAGCCATTGAAGTTCAGCTGCATGAGATCAGTATGCCAAAAGACTCTAGAGCGGATAGATGAAGGGTATCTCAAGTGGAAACAAAGAGTACAACATGCCATTTAGGATTAGCTAACAACCTAATATGGTCCCCTAGCATGTGGTTAAAACCTAAAGAACACTGGCTATTCATTATGAGCAAAGTACAGATACGGTACCTGCTGAAACTCCCTAGCACACACTCAGACACAAGATGATACACAAGGCCAAATAGAAAGGAAGAGATAGAACACATGGCCTGGCAATGAAGAGGAGTACTTTTAATTGGAATTAGTGAAGACCATTGACTTTTCTCTCTCCCTACCCTATGTGTCTCTTGTATTTTGAAATCCTGTCAAAGTGTTAGTAAGGAAAGTGCTAGCAAATAGAAATCCCTCTTGCCACACCACCCACGCTGAATAACGCCAGCCAATTTGTGGCCAATGAAATGATGTAGTGAAACTATTATATCAATGATGGGTTGGGTTCAGGAGGAGCCATGAGAGACATATAAACCAATGAGGGAATTAACGTGTATGTATTCTATATATATCTTAAGTTATTACCAATCATAACCAATAATATGTTTTGTAGTTGATATCATATTATAACGTCATTGCTTACATATATCTAGTAGAAAATCCACTCACACTCAGGGTAATGCTGAAAGCTGCTTGTATGCTGTCTGGGACCAGATTCTGTGTTTTGAATAAAGCTGGGTTTTGTTGTGCATTCTGAGTACTCCATTCTTGAGTATTGAATCCATTACGTTGGTAAATTTTGGGCCAGTCTCTACAAAATCTAAAGGCCTCATTAAGAGCTGTGTAGTATTTCAGCAGTACATCTGCAAAATGCGGCCAAATTAATTTACTGTTACTTGTGGGATAACCACGGCATCATGAGTGGTGGAATGGTGGTGTTAATCCCCATGTTTGGAGTCCATAGAACTCCATGGGGAAATACAGCCAGACTCATAACAAAGCCCCTCTTCTACACTTCCAAGTAGCTATGAATATGCACATATTCAAAGGTATGTACTCTACAAGCATGCACTGTTTAATTCTAGGCATGTGCTTCCCCATCTCAATCTGTGTCACCAAATATTTTGACAAAATTAAATTAAATGTATAATAAAGAATTATTTGGGTATAGTCTGAAATGTTACTTGTCTATTCAAAATACAGCCAATTATGGGATGCAATTGTCAATACTAGTCAAGTTACTCATTTGAAACATGGAAGTATTTGTCTCAGATTCTCAGTGGTACCCAATACAAAAAAACTATTTGTATTATTTAAAAAATACTTGACACATCTGCTTTATCACTATATTTTATAAATTGTTCAACAGTAAACATGCCATATTCCTGGCTAATACCACCAACGTGTATTTCACCTGCCTGCCTTTTCTGGTACAGTTAGTATATTCAATACATTTGCATTGCATTCTATGGTATACATTTGTTGTATCCTTTGAATGTATAGTGTTGAAGACCATTATCTAATCATGCTGCCAATCAATTAATGGTTCTAAATATTGTTAATCACTAGTGAGTGGATAACCCTGACTCCCTCATGTGTAGATCATTGACAACAGGCATTTTGGGAGTTCTAATACTCGTAATACTCATGGGATGATTATTTGATGGCAGAAGTCAGGCAATGGCATGGGAAACCTTGTGATATATTATTAAATGTTATCTGTTAAAGGTTTTATTGTGGAATTGACTAATATGGGTTTAGTAAACTATTTATTTACTATGTTTTTCCATCAATGGCACATGACAAATACATGCTATAAATTTTTACAAAATGTACAATTGTTTTATTTATTCTAATAACAAAGAACATGATTAAGAAGGAACTACATCAGATGAAACCTTCCACTTGCTAAGCAAGAGAATTTAGAGTTAACATGTTAGTAGTGTTTAGAAATAACAACAGAAATCAGAGAGTGATAGTTTGGAAAATTGATTTCAAACAAACTAACTTTGAATCAAACGTGCATATGTAAGTGTTTCTCCTAATGTGTAAAATATAGCTTTTCATTATGCAATGAATTGTCTCCATTTTGAACCTGTCACACCACATGTTCTTCCTGCTCTTGGACATCTCCTGCCATAGGCTCCTCACTCCTCTGGATTGGAGGTGCCCACTTATCTCAAATTGAGAAAGAGATCCACTAGCATGATTCTCATCACTGCATAGCTGGAGGTGAGACATATGAATTTCCATAAAGCACATATTACATTTTTGTAAGAAGGGACCACCTTCAGCTCCTGGCAGGGCTACCTTCAGTGAAGTTTGTAATCATGGCAATATTATCATGGCAATATTAATTTTCTAACAGGGGTACCTGGAAGACAAAATGAGTGGACTAGTCCTAGACCATGACTGGTCACCAGTGTTAGGTGTTCACTATCAGTAAAATACAGCATACTGTGTTGTAAGCCTAACAACACTTGGTCTTGGGTATTTTTAACAATGGGCTGGCTGCCCTTTCAGTCAACATGTGAAAGGTATGAAGCAGTGATTTCCTAAGGTTAAGTGCAAAACTGAGGAAGGAGTGTTTGTTGATAAGCCAATAAATACCATCTGGTCCACTTTTATTTGTTTACATCCTATTGCAGGGTCCAATGCAACCTGAAGAAGTGAGGAGCATTCTGACATTGGGCACAACGTCTACCCATAGAGATGAGATTCCACATACAAAAGGTGAGAATGAACACATGTTTTCGTTGTTTGTGGTGGTGCTTTGAGGATCTGGCTGTAGCTACATTAAAGACGGTTTGTCTGCCCCTTAGAAGACACAGACTATATTGAACAAACAGACCCAAAGACCTAAGGACTGTGTAAATTTAATGTGTTCAGTGGCACCATGGTAGTTGCAATTTCCTACAGAACACCAGCTTCTTACCACTGACTCCTTTGGACAGACTTCATTTTGGAATGTATATATTCCTCCTCAAAGAATGGCCATTCTCTTGTTTCTCTATCAATCGGTGCCTCCTCATGTCCATTGCAGGAATTCTGAATGGGGTTTGGAATGTTCTCTATTATATAAATAATAAATAATATGGCACTTGGACATCCACCTCTTGATAGGGGATTTACGAATGATCCCGCCCCTATTCACCAATGCCTTGCATATGCAGGAATGACCCTGCCCCATTACAGAAAAACATGTGAGTGCAAACATCACTTCAACCATGGGCGATGCACACAGGGTAAACTGTGAAAGTTGGAGAAAGTTGGAGTAAGTGTGCTAGCTGGCCTCACCATTTGGAAGTGAACTTCAGAAGTGATCAGAAGGGAGGTACACTGGCTTCCCATCAAGGAAAGGGTGGTCTTCACAACCTAGCCCCTCCCTATCTGACCCAAAGGATAACCAGACAAACAGTCGCCAGACCTTCAAGGGCAGCCTATGCCAACCGCATCACTGTCCGGCACACACGCAGAGTGCGCGCAGGAGGCACCAGCTTCCCTACTATGGCGGCAACCTTGTGGAACAACCTCCCTGCTCAGATTAGATCAATCGACTCACACACGGCCTTCCGCAAGGCCCTAAAAACCAACCTCTTCATCTAAGACCCCGTCATTCTAGGTATGCACTTCTACTGTATCACCTTGTATAGGAGAATATCTGTGTTGCCACCTGCTACCTAGACTAGACTGTTAGTAACCAACTGTAACGTCCCAAGTGTATCCTATGTAACCATGCAAATGCACCTAAGCGAATGTATGTATATATACCATGTGGGGCCGCTTACTGTAACCCTCAAGCAAGCCTTCTTAAAGTATCCTTACAGCGCCTCATTGCCTGCAGGCTGTAGTGCGCTTTACAAATGCTAAAATAAATAAATAAATAAAATAAATAAATAAACTCCTGAGTGTTGGAAATATATCGGACTGGAAATCTGATGTTAACATCTTACATCGGCTGCCATAATTCAGTGTCCTTTTATGTAGCACACAGATAGATTGTATATAGAAGGCAGATAGAATAGAGTGAATAGCAAAAGTAAAAGATGAGAAAGAGAAAAATATTTGAGAGTTGTCCATATAGAAACAATGAGAAAGACTGATGTAGTAGCTAAATGAAGCCAGCAGAATTGTAAACAATGAGAAAATAAGTGGTTAGAGTACTGAGTTTTGTAGGACATCTTACTCGGTGGGAGAAGTAGGAGAAATGTGTCATGCCCAGGAGACAGAGTAGGTGTGTTTAGTAAGATAGGATGGAAGGAAACCAGTTTAGAACAGAACCCTTAAAACCATGATGAGAGACAAAGGAATGAAGAATAGAGTGGTGAACAGTGTCAAAGGCTGCTAACAGATGAAGCAAAATAAGAAGAGAGGACTCTTTAGCATAGTGAGAACAAAGTAAATAATTGTACACAGAAAGGAGGGCAGTCTCAGTGGATTGAAAGGGACAGAAGACAGACTGATAGAGGAGAAGGAGAACTGAATGACTGATTTGAACACAGACCTGATTATAGACAGCCCGTTCAAGAACTTTAGAAAGGAAAAGAAGAGAAATTAGATTGTAGTTATATGGTAGGATTGATCAAGAAGGTTTTTATGAATATTTGTAGGATAGATGCATGTTTAAAGTCCAGAGGAAAGGTTGAAGTGAACAGAATTGCAATGCAAAATGTAGTATTTAATAAGATGAAGATAGAGTTTTTGGTATTGTAGAGATCAAAGGTGTAGGTATTGGGTCAGAAAGACCTGTCGTATGGTGGGCTTTGTAGAGAATAGAGGCCATTTCAGCATCAGATAAGGGATGGAAAGTAGATGTAGTACCTGAGAGGGAGGAATAGAGTCAGTT